>NC_133329.1:362463329-363663329 GCF_042186555.1 Aquarana catesbeiana
AGCACAGAAGAGGGACCTGAGAAAAGAAGGATCCAGGCTGTCCTGTGCAAGACCAACTGCACAGAGGAGGTAAGTATAACATGTTAATTATTTTAATTTTTTTAAAACAAGGCTTTACAATCACTTTAACCTCTTGCTTACTGGGCACTTAAACCCCCTTCCTGCCCAGACCAATTTTCAGCTTTCAGAGCTGTCACACTTTGAATGACAATTGCGCAGTCATGCTACACTGTACTCAAATTAAATTTTTATAATTCTTTTACACACAAATGGAGCTTTCTTTTGGTGGTATCTAATCACCACTGGGGTTTTTATATTTTGCTAAACAAACAAAAAAAGACAGAAATTTTGAAAAAAAAAAAACGTTTCATAGTTTGTTATAAAATTTAGCAAACGGGTAATTTCTCTCCTTCATAGATATTCGCTGATGAGACTGCACTGATGGGCACTGATGGGCTGGATTGATGGGCACTGATGGGCTGCAATGATGGGCTGCACTGATGGGCACAGATAAGGTGACACTGATAGGCACAGATAAGACGACACTGATGGGCACTGATAAGACGGCACTAATGGGCACTGATAAAAAGGCACTGATGGGCACTGATAAGACGGCACTGATGGGCTTTGATGGGTGGCACTGGTGGGTGGCACTGATGAGTGGCACTGATGGGTGGCACTGATAGATGTCACTGATGGGTGGCACTGATAGATGTCACTGGTAGGCACTGATAGGTGGCACTGATGGGTACTGGTAGGTGGCACTGGTAGGTGGTATTGATAGGCAGCACTGGTGATGACGCACTGATTGGTGATTTATAGGTGGCACTGTGGGCACTGATGGGTGACACTGTGGGCACTGATGGGTGACACTGTGGGCATGGTAGGTGGCGCTGGTGGGCACTGGTAGGTGACGCTGGTGGGCACAGAAGCCTCTCCATGATTGGGACTGATGTGCCTCTCGCAGCCGCCGGTGATCAGCGCTTTTTGTCTCCTCATGCTATCAGTGTGAGGAGAAAAAATAGCCGATTACCGGCTCTGTTTACGTCACATGATCAGCTGTCATTGGCTGACAGCTGATCACATGGTAAGGGGTCGGGATTGACCCCTTACTCCGATCTGTGATCAGCCGAGTCTCATAGACTCGCTGATCACAGAGCGTGCCACGCGCTCCCTGCAGGGGGCGCGCAGGCTGCTCAAGCACGGGAGGCCATCCAGGGACGCCCTCCCGGCAAATTAAACACATAGTTATTATCATCTACATGCCAGCACTAAATTTGATTCCAACATTCTGTATACATGTCATTGTAGACTTTAACTGCATGTTGCTGCAAGTGTGCAACTCAATATTGAGAAATAAATATCCAAATGCCTGCTAGGAAATGATAGCCCTGAGAGATAATACTACCCTCTGAGAGCAGAGGGTATTACCAAAGCATCACTTCCTTCCCAAATTCAATCTATAACTTTTCATTTAATCCTCATTTAAGGGTAGTTGGTGAAGCCCTATTAAATAACGTATGTCCCATTTAGACAACTATATAGCTGTGGCCAAAAGTTTTGAAAATGACACAAATACAAATTTTCACAAAGTCTGCTGCCTCAGTTTTTATGATGGCAATTTGCATATACTCCAGAAAGTTATGACGAGTGATCAGATGAATTGCAATTATTTGCAAAGTCCCTCTTTGTCATGAAAATGAACTTAATCCCATAAAATAAACATTTCCACTGCATTTATGAAGAAGGTTTCAGGATGCCCAAGAAAGTCCCCGCAAGTGCCGGGGCCGTCTCTTACAGTTGATTTAGCTGTGGGATTGGGGCACCACCAGTGCAGAGCTTGCACAGGAATGGCAGCAGGCAGGTGTGAGTGCATCTACATCCACAGTGAGGAGAAGGCTTTTGGAGGATGGCCTGGTGTCAAGAAAGGCAACAAAGGAGCCACTTTTCTCCAGGACAAACATCAAGGATAGACTGATATTCTTCAAAAGGTACAGGGATTGAACTGCTGAGGACTGGGGTAAAGCCATATTCTCTGCTAATTACCCTTTTCTGATTGTTTGGGGCAACCGGAAAAAACCTTGTCCGGAGAAGAAAAGGTGAGCGCTACCATCAGTTCTGTGTCATGCCAACAGTAAAGCATCCTCAGACCATTCGTATGTGGGGTTGCTTCTCAGCCAAGGGAGTGGGCTCACTTACAACTTTGCTTAAGAACACACCTAAGAATGGTACAAAAACATCCTCTGAGAGAAACTTCTCACAACCATCCAAGAACAGCTTGGTGAGGAACAATGCCTTTTCCAGCATGATGGAGCACCTTGACATAAGGCAAAAGTGATAACTAAGTGGCTTGGGGAACAAAACATTGAAATTTTGGGTCCATGGCCAGGAAACTCCCCAGACCTTAATCCTATTGAGAACTTGTGGTCAATCCTCAAGAGACGGGTGAACTAAAAAAACCCACATATTTTGACAAACTCAAAGCATTGATTATGCAAGAATGGGCTGCCATCAGTCAGGATGTTGTCCAAAAGTTGATTGACAACATGCCAGGGTTGCAGAGGTCTTGAAAAAGAAGGGTCAATACTGCAAATATTGACTCTTTACATAAACTTAATGTAATTGTCAATAAAAGCCTTTGACATTAATGGAATGCTTGTAATTATACTTCAGTATACCATAGTAAGATCTGACAAAAAGGTCTAAAAAAACTGAATCAACAGACTTTGCAAAAATAAAACTTTTGGCCACGACTGTATGCTGATCCGTACTGCTGTCTTAACCACTTGCCGACCGCCTAACGACGATATACGTCAACAGAATGGCACGGGCAGGCAAAATCACGTACCTGGTACGTGATTGCCTTCCCGCGGGCGGGGGGTCCGATTGGACTCCCCCCCCGGTGCCATAGGTGGTCGGCTCTTGTTCGCGGGCGATGAGAGGTGAGGGGGAGGCCATTCATTGATGGCCACCCCCTCCCGATCGCTCCCAGCGAATTAAATACTTCCTCTCCCTCTGTAATGTAAACAGAGGGAGAGGAAGTGATGTCATCCCTCCTCGAGCCTTTTCGATCCGGCGCCGAGGAGAGAAGGCATCCAAGTAAGTTGCACCAACACAACACATTCAGTAGAACACGCCAGGCACACTTGTCACCCCCCTTCACCCCCCGATCACCCCCCTGTACCCCCTGTCACACTGACACCAATAGCAGTTTTTTTTTTTTGCATTGGTGTCAGTTTGTGACAGTTACAAGTGTTAGGGCAGTTAGGTTAGCCCCCTTTAGGTCTGGGGTACCCCCCTTTAGGTCTAGGGTACCCCCCAACCCCCCCTAATAAAGGTTAACCCCTTGACCCCCCCCCGTCACCAGTGTCGCTAAGCGATCGTTTTTCTGATCGCTGTATTAGTGACACAGGTGACGCTAGTTAGGGAGGTAAGTATATAGGTTCGCTGTCAGTGTTTTATAGCAACAGGGACCCCCATATACTACCTGCTAAAGGTTTTAACCCCCTGATTGCCCCCTAGTTAACCCTTTCACCAGCGATCGCCGTATAAGTGTTAGTTAGTTAGTTTATTTTTTTATAGTTTATTATAGTTTTAGGGCACCCGCCGTTTATTACCTTATAAAGGTTTAACCCCCTAATTGCCCGGCGGTGATATAAGTTACGTTTTTAGGATCAGATAAGGTCTGCGTCGCCCCAGGCAGCGTCAGGTTAGCGCCAGTACCGCTAACACCCACGCACGCAGCATACACCTCCCTTAGTGCTATAGTATCTGAACGGATCGATATCTGATCCGATCAGATCTATACTAGCATCCCCAGGAGTTTAGGGTCCCCAAAAACACAGCGTTAGCGGGATCAGCCCAAATACCTGCTAGCATCTGCGTTTTGCCCCTCGGCCCAGCCCAGGCCACCCAAGTGCAGTATCGATCGATCACTGACACTTACAAAACACTAAGCACACATAACTGCAGCGTTCGCAGAGTCAGGCCTGATCCCTGCGATCGCTAACAGTTTTTTGGTAGCGTTTTGAATCAGTCGCTAACAGTCAGGAGCTTTTTTGTCTGTGAGTCTCACTAGTGTACCCCTAAATTTAGAGCCCAAAATGGAAAATCGAAGGTACACTAGTGAAGAGGCCTACACTTTTCTGAGCATGACAGATAGTGAAGAGGAAGTCACTCATCTGTCAGATTCAGGCTCAGAATACGATTCTGTAGAGGACAGCGGCTCCATGACAGATAGCTCTGACGACGGAGTTGTGGTCCCTGCTAAGGTCAGGCGTACCAGACCCCGATCTTCTTCTTCTGTACTTGAAGTGCAAGAACCGCAGGGCTCTCGTATGGAGCAGAGAAGTACTAGTGCCGCTATTCCTTCTTGTGAACTGGCAAGCACCAGCGGCCTAGTACACCCTGGTTGTACATCCAGCACTGCAGTATCACGTGGTGACGTGGCGAGTCCCATAAGTGCAGCTCAAGCTGGTGAGGTGGCAGGCACTAGTAGTGTCCCGCTGCCACCAAGAAGACGAACACAGGCCCGTCGTGCCCATAGTGCCCTTCCTGCTGCATTCGCCAATCCGAATTGGGTACCCACCACTTCTGCAGCACCCGTACTTCCCCATTCACTGGCCAACCCGGAATTCAGGTGGAAACAGTTGACTTTACGCCACTGGATTTTTATTTGCTGTTTTTCACCGAAGATCTCTATAGATCTATTGTGGACCAAAGCAATTTGTACGCTGGTCAACACATCGCCGCTAATCCCCAGTCCTCCCTTGCCAGAGATTGGAAACCAATTACGGTTTCCGAATTTAAGATCTTTCTGGGCCTTTCCCTTCTCATGGGCTTGAATAAAAAGAGTGAGTTGCGGTCATATTGGTCCACTGACCCAATTTACCATTCGCCCTTTTTCTCTGCTTCCATGGCCAAGGCACGATACGAGCAGATTTTGCAGTTCATGCACTTCAACGACAATGAACTCTGTCGTCCTCGTGGAGACCCTGGATACGATCGGCTTTACAAAATTCGGCCCCTCGTAAACCACTTCAACCAACGTTTTGCAGACTTGTTTACTCCCCATCAAGTTATCTGCGTTGATGAGTCCCTGATTAAATTTTCTGGCCGCTTGTCATTCAAACAGTACCTTCCCAGCAAGCGTGCCAGATACGGGGTCAAAATGTATAAGCTCTGTGACAGGGCCACAGGCTATACATGTAGTTTTATGGTTTACAAGGGCAAAGATAGTCACGTAGAGCCGACAAACTGCCCTGACTACATAGGAAGCGCTGGCAAGATAGTGTGGGACTTGGTGTCACCCTTATTCGGAAAGGGGTACCGCTTGAACGTGGACAATTATTACACGAGCGTGCCACTTTTTAGCCACCTTTTTGATCATCAGATTGGAGCATGTGGCACCGTGCAACCTAATCGCCGGGGCTTTCCCCAGCGGCTTGTAGATTCCCGTCTTAGGCTGGGGGAGAGAGCCTGCTTGCAGTGTAATAACTTGCTCGCTATGAAGTGGAGGGACAATAAGAATGTTTTCGTTCTTACCTCCCTTCATGCAGACACGACGGTCCAAATTACTACGGCGACTGGTGTTGTGGAGAAACCCCTCTGTGTCCACGAATATAACCTTAATATGGGAGGGGTGGACCTCAACGACCAGTTGTTGGCGCCGTACCTAATTGCCCGTAAGGCCAGACGCTGGTACAAAAAAGTGTCTGTTTATTTATTTCAATTGGCTTTGCTGAACGCTCATGTGCTAAACAGAGCTTCAGGACAGACTGGATCCTTCCTTAAATTCCAGGAAGAGATCGTCAGAGCCCTTCTGTATCCAGATGGTGCTCCACCTCACCATCACCAACCAAATGCAGTAAGCCGGCTGCATGAGAGGCATTTTCAATATGTCCTCCCGAGTACCCCTACCCAACGAGCCCCCCCAAAAAGATGTCGTGTCTGCAGCAAGCGCGGATTTAGGCGTGACACCCAGTATTATTGTCCCCTCTGTCCTGGCAATCCTGGTCTTTGCATTGGTGAATGTTTTGAACGCTACCATACACTAGTGGAGAATTCCAGCGTAAGGTACAGCACTGCACAGACTAGGACACACTTTCACAGGGTCTCCCAAGATGCTGTCGCATTTTGAGAGACCCAAACCTGGTACCAGTTAAAAAAGTTAAAGTTACAAAAAAAAGTGTAAAAAAAACAAAAAAAAGTAAAAAAAAAAGAAAAAAACACAAAAAAATATATAAAATAAAAAAAAACAAAAATAGTTGTTGTTTTATTGTTCTCTCTCTATTCTCTCTCTATTGTTCTGCTCTTTTTTATTGTATTCTATACTGCAATGTTTTATTGTTATGTTTTTATCATGTTTACTTTATAGGTATGCACAGGCTGCATGAAAAAAAAGTTTACAATATATGCCCAACAAGGACCAGCAACGTACTGGTATGTTGCTGGACTTTGAGTGGTTATACCAGAATGATGCCTGCAGGTTTAGCTATCATCTTGGTATCATTCTTTTCAGCCAGCGGTCGGCTTTCATGTAAAAGCAATCCTAGCGGCTAATTAGCCTCTAGACTGCTTTTACAAGCAGTGGGAGGGAATGCCCCCCCCACCGTCTTCCATGTTTTTCTCTGGCTCTCCTGTCCCAACAGGGAACCTGAGAATGCAGCCGGTGATTCAGCCAGCTGACCATAGAGCTGATCAGAGACCAGAATGGCTCCAAACATCTCTATGGCCTAAGAAACCGGAAGCTACGAGCATTTCATAACTTAGATTTCGCCGGATGTAAACAGCGCCATTGGGAAATTGGGAAAGCATTTTATCACACCGATCTTGGTGTGGTCAGATGCTTTGAGGGCAGAGGAGAGATCTAGGGTCTAATAGACCCCAATTTTTTCAAAAAAGAGTACCTGTCACTACCTATTGCTATCATAGGGGATATTTACATTTCCTGAGATAACAATAAAAATGATTAAAAAAAATAAAAATTAAAGGAACAGTTTAAAAATAAGATAAAAAAGCAAAAAAATAATAAAGAAAAAAAAAAAAAAAAAAAGCACCCCTGTCCCCCCCTGCTCTCGCATAAAGGCAAACGCAAGCGTCAGTCTGGCGTCAAATGTAAACAGCAATTGCACCATGCATGTGAGGTATCACCGCGAAGGTCAGATCGAGGGCAGTAATTTTAGCAGTAGACCTCCTCTGTAAATCTAAAGTGGTAACCTGTAAAGGCTTTTAAAGGCTTTTAAAAATGTATGTAGCTTGTCGCCACTGCATGTTTGTGCGCAATTTTAAAGCATGTCATGTTTGGTATCCATGTACTCGGCCTAAGATCGTCTTTTTTAGTTCATCAAACATTTGGGCAATATAGTGTGTTTTAGTGCATTAAAATTTTAAAGTGTGTTTTTTCCCCAAAAAATGCATTTGAAAAATCGCTGCGCAAATACTGTGTGAAAAAAAAATGAAACACCCACCATTTTAATCTGTAGGGCATTTGCTTTAAAACAATATATAATGTTTGGGGGTTCAAAGTAATTTTCTTGCAAAAAAAAATAATTTTTTCATGTAAACAAAAAGTGTCAGAAAGGGCTTTGTCTTCAAGTGGTTAGAAGAGTGGGTGATGTGTGACATAAGCTTCTAAATGTTGTGCCTAAAATGCCAGGACAGTTCAAAACCCCCCCAAATGACCCCATTTTGGAAAGTAGACACAAGACCCCATTTTGCACAAAGTTGTCACTAAATAATATATTGCTCAAACATGCCTTGAGAATATGTGAAATTACACCCCAAAATACATTCTGTTGCTTCTCCTGAGTACAGGGATACCACATGTGTGAGACTTTTTGGGAGCCTAGCTGCGTACGGGACCCCGAAAACCAAGCACCGCCTTCAGGCTTTCTAAGGGCGTAAATTTTTGATTTCACTCTTCACTGCCTATCACAGTTTCGGAGGCCATGGAATGCCCAGATGGCAAAATCCCCCCAAATGACCCCATTTTGGAAAATAGACACCCAAAGCTATTTGCTGAGAGGTATAGTGAGTATTTTGCAGACCTCACTTTTTGTCACAAACTTTTGAAAATTGAAAAAAGAAAAAAAAAATAAGTTTTTCTTGTCTTTCTTAATTTTCAAAAACAAATAAGAGCTGCAAAATACACACCATGCCTCTCAGCAAATAGCTTGGGGTGTCTACTTTCCAAAATTGGGTCATTTTGGGGGGTTTTGTGCTATCTTGGCATTTTATGGCCTTCGAAACTGTGATGGTTAGTGAGGAGTGAAATCAAAAATTTACGCCCTTAGAAATCCTGAAGGCGGTGATTGGATTTCGGGGCCCCGTATGAAGCTAGGCTCCCAAAAAGTGCCACTCATGTGGTATCCCCATACTCAGGAGAAGCAGCAGAATGTATTTTGGGGTGTAATTCCACATATGCCCATGGCATGTTTGAGCAATATATAATTTAGTGACGACTTTGTGCAAAAAAAAAAAAATTGTCACTTTCCCGCAACTTGTGTCAAAATATAAAATATTCCATGGACTCAACATGCCTCTCAGCAAATAGCTTGGGGTGTCTACTTTCCAAAATGGGGTCATTTGGGGGGGTTTTGTGCCATCTGGGCATTTTATGGCCTTCAAAAATGTGATAGGTAGTGAGGAGTGAAATCACAACTTTACGCCCTTAGAAATCCTGAAGGCGGTTCTTGGTTTTCGGGGCCCCGTACGCAGCTAGGCTCCCAAAAAGTCCCACACATGTGGTATCCCTGTACTCAGGAGAATCAGCAGAATGTATTTTGGGGTGCAATTCCACATATGCCCATGACCTGTGTGAGCAATATATCATTTAGTGACAACTTTGTGCAAAGAAAAAAAAAATTGTCACATTCCCGCAACTTGTGTCAAAAAATAAAATATTCCATGGACTCAACATGCCTCTCAGCAAATAGCTTGGGGTGTCTACTTTCCAAAATGGGGTCATTTGGGGGGGTTTGTGCCATCTTGGCATTTTATGGCCTTCAAAACTGTGATAGGTAGGGAGGAGTGAAATCACAACTTTACGCCCTTAGAAATCCTGAAGGCGGTGCTTGGTTTTCGGGGCCCCGTACGCGGCTAGGCTCCCAAAAAGTCCCACACATGTGGTATCCCCGTACTCAGGAGAAGCAGCTGAATGTATTTTGGGGTGCAATTCTACATATGCCTATGGCCTGTGTGAGCAATATATCATTTAGTGACAACTTTTTGTAATTTTTTTTTTTTGTCATTATTCAGTCACTTGGGACAAAAAAATAAATATTCAGTGGGCTCAACATGCCTCTCAGCAATTTCCTTGGGGTGTCTACTTTCCAAAATGGGGTCATTTGGGGGGGTTTTGTACTGCCCTGCCATTTAACACCTCAAGAAATGACATAGGCAGTCATAAACTAAAAGCTGTGTAAATTCCAGAAAACGTACCCTAGATGCTATAACTTTTGCACAAACCAATAAATATACGCTTATTGACATTTTTTTTACCAAAGACATGTGGCCGAATACATTTTGGCCTAAATGTATGACTAAAATTGAGTTTATTGGATTTTTTTATAACAAAAAGTAGAAAATATCATTTTTTTTCAAAATTTTCGGTCTTTTTCCATTTATAGCGCAAAAAATAAAAATGGCAGAGGTGATCAAATACCATCAAAAGAAAGCTCTATTTGTGGGAAGAAAAGGACGCAAATTTCGTTTGGGTACAGCATTGCATGACCGCGCAATTAGCCGTTAAAGCAACGCAGTGCCAAATTGTAAAAAGTGCTCTGGTCAGGAAGGGGGTAAATCCTTCCGGGGCTGAAGTGGTTAAAGGAGGAGTTCTATAGTCAAAGCATACACTTTTATTTTTTAACATTAGTTAACATTATTTAACATTAGCATTGTAATAACAATACAAACAATAGTTATTTTTGACAATCCAATATACGCTTACTTGAAAAATCTCCTTTCATGTTGTGAGCCCTGCCTGCTGACCATCTTTTTCCACAACTTCCTGGATTTCCTAAATGCCTTGCAATTTCTCCTTGGCTGTTTACTTACCATTTCTAAGGACTACATATCCCATGGTACATTGCTGCCTGAAGCTCCTCCTCTCAGCAACCTCTGTAGATCAGAAGACAGGCTCTGTGAAATGTGTGACACAGCAGTGCCTACTCACAGGGCATAGTGACTACATGTTACATAATTCAAGGAAGTAAATGTGTGGGGATCTTCACAAAGAAAGTAAGTTTACAAACTTCAAGATTATTCAGATTGATAGAAGTAGGCTAGAAATTAATTGAAATATAATGTAAAATGAATATATGATTTTACATTTTGACCATAGATACACTTTAAAATGTTTGTAAAGGTACTTTTTTTTCCCCTAAATACCAATAATGGTATACTTTCCAGCAGGGTTGGATTACATCATGGGCCTGGTGCTGAGGATTATGGTGGGGCTTTTTATTAAAAAAAATAATAATAATAATAATTAAAAATGCAAACATTTTTTGTTATAACAAATTCATTAGAGAGAAGGAGGATGAGAGAGAGAGAAAGGGGATGAGAGAGGGTTGAGGGGTAAGGGAGGGAGGATGAGAGAGAGAGAGAGAGAGAGAGAGGATGCAAATGAGCATGAGTGGAAGTGACAGCAACACAGCCCAGCCAAGGCAAGTAACCGAAGGCACAGAACCCGAAAGGAAGACAGGGTGAAGATGGAAGCGCCCGGGACCCACCGGATTGATCACAGTGCAGGGCTCAGTCTGACAGGTAAGTGTACCCTAATGTGCTAATATGCTGTGCATACTAGTACATTATGGCATAACCTACCTCAGGGAGGGCTCAGTCTGAGAGGTAAGTGTACCCTAATGTGCTAATATGCTGTGCATACTAGTACATTATGGCATAACCTACCTCAGGGCCTCTAAAAAGTAGTAATGTTAGCTAAGTTTACTACCACTTTTAAAATCACAGGATCCCAGGAGTCTCTCATGGGGCTGCCTACTGATCCGGTGGCCCTTGAGCAAGTGCATAGTTGCCAACATTTCAAAAATATTTTTTTTCCAGTGGTATATTTAGAGTAGCTGACATCCCCTATGTTCCTCTATACATCACAGTAGTAATTACAAAATTAAATGAGTACTAACAATGGGCAGAACGAATATGAGGACTGAGAAGAATTCCTTTAGTTGAACTAACAAAAGTGTGCCCATTCTAGAGCTGGTAACATTGAGGATATTCAATATCATTTTAAAGAACTGTTTTTTGTGTGTAAGAAGCATAGGGGAGGAGTATGGATGGTAAAAAAGTGGGAAGTAGAGGAGTGTGTGTGTGTGTGTGGGGGGGGGGGTATGACAGTGGGCAGTATGCACAGCAGAGGAGTGTGGAGGGTTAACAGTGGGCACTAGTTGCAGGAGAGGAGTGTGGAGGGTATGGCAATGGGGCACTATGTACAGGAGAGGAGTGTGGAGGGTATGCCAATGGGCAGTATGTACAGGAGAGGAGTGTGGAGGGTATGATGGGGGCAGTATGTACAGGAGAGGAGAGTGGAAGGTATGATAGGGGCAGTATGTACAGGAGAGGAGTGTGGAAGGTATTATGAGGGTGGTATGTACAGGAAAGGAGTGTGGAGAGAAAGATAGTTGGCAGTATGTACAGTAGAGGACTGTGGAGGGTATGACAGTGAGCAGTATGCACAGGAGAGGAGTGTGGAGGGTATGACAGTGGGCAGTATGTACAGGAGAGGAGCTTGGAAGGTATGACAGTGGGTAGTATGTACAGGAGAGGAGTGTGGAGGGTATGACAGTGGGCAGTATGTACAGGAGAGGAGTGTGGAAGGTATGACAGTGGGCAATATGTACAGGAGAGGAATTTGGAGGGTATGACAGTGAGCAGTATGTACAGGAGAGGAGTGTGAAGAGTATGATAGTGAGCAGTATGTACAGGAGAGGAGTGTGGAGGGTATGACAAGTGGGCACTATGTAAAGGAGAGAAGTGTGGAGGGTATGACAGTGGGCACTGTGTACAGGTGAGGAGGATGAAGGAATCTGGAAGGAAAAATGTAAAGGTTTATGGAAGGATGTTTAGGGACTGTGTAGTGGTTAAGTGGGCCATACATGAATTGAAATTAAGCCAGTTAAGCAAAGACCAGCCATAGTCGATCTATGTATGGGCTAGCTGGTTGTACACAAGTCAATCTATCGGCTGAAGGGCCTGGTATAGATCGGGGGGGGGACCTCCACACCTTTTTTTTAACGTTTTTGTTTTACAAGCAATGTTTTTTTATTATTCAGCTGTCAGCGGGGAAGCTCGTTGACAGCTGATCACTCATCTGTTGTTAAGGATGCAGCGGCCGGGTTTCCGGCCTGCTCCTTAACAACCAGCTAATCACTGTGCCCTGATTGGGCAAAGCTTTGCCCAATTAGGGCTTAGAATGCACTGTGCAGCACTCAATGCATTGTGGGGAGCTCGGCAGGGGGGGGGGGGGGGGTGAACATCCAGCCGAGCATCCCTGCAAATTCGGGTATTCGGCGAACAGGCAATTTTCGGGTCAAACTTTGCTCGGCTTGAACTGTTCATCCAAATCTACTCTCCACTAAAATCCTTTAATGTATGGGACAAGCAAATATCCTATAGATACAATTCATTGTATGTGTATTTTTACTGGAATCTTGGTGTCCTTTGTGTATTTCCTCCAGACCTGTAATCCAGTTTGAAAGTTTGCTTCTGCGCAGGAGCTTCTTGTAATAAAGACCGGCCACTGCTGCTCTCTCTCCTTGTGCAGGGTGACTGGTCTTGCCTCCACCCCTCACGTAGTTTTCTGCAGGCAGTCTGCAGTGGGTGATTTTTACTGGGTCCCTCCCATAGCTCTGTTCTTTGCACAAACTATGTACAGCACAGTGATCATGTCACTGATACCTTTTTTGTTGATATCTGGATTTGCATACACCTCTTGAAATTACATAATCAGTAAAATACCCTTTCCATCTTTTTTGCTGTGTTTGTTCATAATTACGTTAAAAATAGACGTTCAGGAATAAAAAAACAAAAACAAAACCTACATACTCACCTAGTTGGATACAGCATTGGTCCGATGCTGCATCTGTCCCTCGCTGCCTCTACATTGAGAACTGAGCGATCAAAGATCACTGATCACTCAGTGCTTGGTCCTCAGTGAGCAGAGAAAGATGACTGTCAGTCACCGATCTGTGCTCTGCCCCTCCCACACTCACCAGAGTGGCGGGCTGTGGAGGGGGCAGGAGTGGCTGGCTCAGGCTCGTAGCAGCGTACTGGAAGGCTGAGCCAGTTGCTGGTTAGGGATCTGGGTGGATCCCTACATTAGAGTTGGGCTCTCTCCAGAGCCTGGACAGGCTGAGTGATGACAACCGACAGCAGACTATAGCCCGCTGTCGGCTGAATCTGGGTCACAAGAGTGCAGAACTAAGTGCACTTCTGCGACCCATAGGAGAAGTAGGTCCACAAGAGCTTTCACCCTACTTCTTTAACCACGCCGATATATAAGTGGCATTGGTGGCATTGGTGCGCAAAACAACGTACCTATACGTCGCTGCTTAGTCCGTGGCTAGCGGGCACGCCCCCGCTGCGCTCCGTGGGAGCGTGACCGGGGGTCCCGGACTTGATGTCCACTGGTGTCCCACGATCGTGGCACGGAGAGGCAGAATGGGGAGATGCCTACGTAAACAAGGCATTTCCCTGTTCTGCCTAGCAACATGACAGGGATCTACTGCTCCAAGTGATTGGAAGCAGTGATCTCTGTCATGTTCTAGTGAGCCCATCCCCCCTACAGTTAGAACATGCTGAGAGAACACAGTTAACCCCTTGATCGCCCCCTAGTGTTTAACCCCTTCCCTGCCAGTGACATTTACACAGTAATCGGTGCATTTTTATAGCACTGATTGCTGTATAACTGTCAATGGTCCCAAAATAGTGTCAAAAGTGTCCGATCTGTCCGCCGCAATGTCGCAGTCACAATAAAAATTGCAGATCGCCGCCATTACTAATAAAAAAAAAAATTAATAAAAATGCCATAAATCTATCCCCTATTTTGTAGACGCAATAACTTTTGCGCAAACCAATCAATATACGCTTATTGCGATTTTTTTTTTTTACCATAAATATCTAGAATACGTATTGGCCTAAACTGTGTAAGAAATTAGTTTTTTATATATTTTTGGGGATTTTTATTATAGAAAAAAGTAAAAAATATTGCTTTTTTCAAAATTGTTGCTCTTTTTTTGTTTATAGCGCAAAAAATAAAAACCACAGAGGTGATCAAATACCACCAAAAGAAAGCTCTATTTGTGGGAAAAAAAGGATGTAAATTTTGTACAACATTGCACGACCGCGCAATTGTCAGTTAAAGCGATACAGTGCCGTATTGCAAAAAAGGGCTTGGTCAGGAAGGGGGTAAATCCTTCCGGGGCTGAAGTGGTTAATATACTGATGTTTGCCGCTGACAGGTTCTCTTTCGGTATTCACATTGTCATTGAAGATGGACACAGGGAACAAACAATGTACTGTACTCTTCAGCAAAGAGACTGTCCATTAGACAAGTACAAGTCCTAT
The DNA here is from genome assembly GCF_042186555.1 of Aquarana catesbeiana. Classification (NCBI taxonomy): domain Eukaryota; kingdom Metazoa; phylum Chordata; class Amphibia; order Anura; family Ranidae; genus Aquarana; species Aquarana catesbeiana. Next base: position 362,477,913 of record NC_133329.1, read on the forward strand.
TCATTGTTCATAATCACTTTTAGGATGCGTAGCACTGAATGAGCCTTTCACAATGTTGACACACCACAAACAGACAGAGCATATTTTAACTTTACTTAATAAATGTTCTTAAGATATTAACATCAAGTACTGGCAGTCCTCAATGTTAATATACCTGATACCAGGTCAAATCCAGGTATCTTATATTGATTGCATTTAACCACTTACAGACCGGAAGATTTGGCTGCTTAACCACTTAAGCCCCGGAGCATTTGGCTGGTCAAAGACCAGAGCACTTTTTGCGATTTGGCACTGTATCACTTTAACTGACAATTGTGCGGTTGTGCGACGTAGCTCCCAAACAAAATTGACGTCCTTTTTTCCCCACAAATAAAGCTTTCTTTTGGTGGTATTTGATCACCTCTGCGGGTTTTTATTTTTTGCGCTATAAACAAAAAAAGAGCGACAATTTTGAAAAAAACGCATTATTTTTTACTTTTTGCTATAACAAATATCCCCAAAAAATATAAAAAAACATTTTTTTCCCTCAGTTTAGGCCGATATATATTCTTCTACAAAAATCGCAATAAGCGTATATTGATTGGTTTGCGTAAAAGTTATAGCGTCTACAAAATAGGGGAGAGATTTATGGCATTTTTATTAATAATTTTTTTTTCACTAGTAATGTCGGCGATCAGCGATTTTTTGTGTGACTGTGACATTATGGCGGACACATCGGACACTTTTGGGGCTATTTTGGGACCATTCACATTTATACAGCGATCAGTGGGATTAAAAATGCACTGATTACTGTGTAAATGTGACTGGCAGTGAAGATGGGACTCACGGAGCTCGCGGCGGGCACGCGCGCGCCTGCTATCCAGGCCTCATGAGATCATGTACAATAACATGATTTTGCGCAGCGGAGCCAACCTGTCGCAGTAAAACTGTGGCGGCTGGTCCGCAATCGGTTAATGACCAGGCCATTTCTTGCAATACGGCACTGCGTCGCTTTAACTGACAATTGCGTGGTCCTGCAACGTTGTACCCAAACAAAATCTACACCTCTTTTTCCCACAAATAGAGCTGGTGTTATTCGGTGGTATTTTATCACCTCTGCGGTTTTTATTTTTTGCGCTATAAACAAAAAAAGAGCGACAATTTTGAAAAAAAATATATTTTTTACTTTTTGCTATAATAAATATCCATAAAACGTTTTTAAAAAACACATTATTCCTCAGTTTACGCCAATATATATTCTTCTACATATTTTTGGTAAAAAAATCGCAATAAGCGTATATTAATTGCTTTGCGCAAATGTTATAGCGTCTACAAACTATGGGAAAGATTTATGGCATTTTTATAATTATTTTTTTTTTACTAGTAATGGTGGGGATCTGTGATTTTTAGCGGTACTGCGACATCGTAGTGGACAAATCGGACACTTTTGACACATTTTTGGGACCATTGACAGTTATACAACGATCAGTGCTATAAAAATGCACTGATTACTGTATAAATGTCAATGACAGGGAAAGGGTTAACACTAGGGGGCGATCAAGGGGTTTAATGTGTTCTCTAGTTAGCGTTTCCTGACTGGGGAGGAGACATATTGTTGTTCCTACTTAGTAGGAACAAACGATATGTCTCCTCTCCCCTGACAGAACAGGGTTTTGTGTGTTTACAAGTTGTTTACAAGTTGTTTACACAAGTTGTTTACACAAGTTGTTTACACACACAAAACCCTGTTTCTGCTCTCCTGCATGCGATCACGGGTGGCCGGCGCCGAAGACCCGACATCGAAGAATCCTGTACTTCTGAATGGCCAGCCAAACAATGAAAACTGACCACACTAACACAGATCAGCTTCTGTGCTTTGAGTGGTCGTTTGGAACATGGAAGAAAGATGACTGGAAGGATATACCAGGTACTTCAAATGGAAGAAGTGCATGAAAATGATTTGAGAGATTATGATTTATAAAATACACATATAGTGCCTTGAAAAAGTATTCATACCCCTTGAAATTTTCCACATTTTGTCATGTTACAACCAAACACCTAAAAGTATTTTGTTGGGATTTTATGTGATAGACCAACACAAGGTGGCACATAATTGTGAAGTGGAAGGAAAATGATAAATGGTTTTTCAAAATTTTTTACAAATAAATATCAAATGGCATGCATTTGTATTCAGCACCCTTTATGCCCTGTACACACGGTCGGATTTTCCGACGGAAAATGTGTGATAGGACCTTATTGTCGGAAATTCCAACCGTGTGTGGGCTCCATCACACATTTTCCATCGGAATTTCCGACACACAAAGTTTGAGAAATTGCTATAAAATTTTCCGACAACAAAATCCGTTGTCGGAAATTCCGATCGTGTGTACACAAATCCGATGCTCAAAGTGCCACGCGTGCTCAGAATAAATTAAGAGACGAAAGCTATTGGCTACTGCCCCGTTTATAGTCCCGACGTACGTGTTTTACGTCACCGCGTTTAGAACGATCGGATTTTCCGACAACTTTGTGTGACCGTGTGTATGCAAGACAAGTTTGAGCCAACATCCGTCGGAAAAAATCCATGGATTTTGTTGTCGGAATGTCCGATCAATGTCCGACCGTGTGTACTGGGCATTACTCTGATACTTCTAACTAAAATCTAGTGCAGTGGTTCTCAACTCCAGTCCTCAGGACCCACCAACAGGCCAGATTTTAAGTATTACCTTGGGGGAGATGCAGACTAGAATACTGCAATCACTGAGCAGCAAATGATATCACCTGTGATGTATTTCAGTTATCTTGCAAACCTGGCCTGTTAGTGGGTCCTGAGGACCGGAGCTGAGAACCACTGATCTAGTGGAACCAATTGCTTTCCGAAGTCACCTAATTAGTAAATAGATTTCACCTGTGTGTAATTTAATCTCAGTATAAGTACAGCTGTTCTGTGAAGCCCTCAGAGGTTTGTTAGAAAACCTTAGTGAACAAACAGCATCATGAAGGCCAAGATACACACCAAACAGGTCAGGGATAAAGTTGTGGAGAAGTTTAAAGCAGGGTTAGGTGATTAAAAAAATATCCCAAGCTTTGAACATCTCATGGAGATCACCGAAAAATGCAAAGAGCATGGAACAATTGCAAACCTACCAAAACATGGCCGTCCACCTAAACTGACAGCCCAGGCAAGGAGAGCAGAGAAGCAGCCAAGAGGCCCATGGTAACTCTGGAGGAGCTGCATAGATCTACAGCTCAGGTGGGAGAATCTGACCACAGGACAATTATTAGTCGTGCACGCCACAAATCTGGCCTTTATGGAAGAGTGGCAAGAAGTAACCCATTATTCAAAGAAAGCCATAATAAGTCCCATTTGCAGTTTGCGAGAAGCCATGTGGGGGACACAGCAAACATGTAAAAGAAGGTGCTCTGGTGATGAGACCAAAATTGAACTTTTTGGCCTAAAAGCAAAATGCTATGTGTGGCAGAAAACTAACACTGCACATCACCCTGAACACACCATCATCACCGTGAAACATGGTGGTGGCAACATCATGTTGTGGGGATGTTTTTCTTCAGCAGGGACAGGGAAGCTGGTCAGTGTTGATGGGAAGATGGATGAAGCCAAATACAGGGCAATCTTAGAAGAAAACCTGTTAGAGTCTGCAAAAGACTTGAGACTGGGGCGGAGGTTCACCTTCCAGCAGGACAACGACCCTAAACATACAGCCAGAGCTACAATGGAATGGTTTAGATCAAAGCATATTCATGTATTAGAATGGCCCAGTCAAAGTCAAGACCCAAATCCTATTGAGAATCTGTGGCAAGACTTGAAAATTGCTATTCACAGACGCTCTCCATTTAATCTGACAGAGCTTGAGATATTTTGCAAAGCACAATGGGCAAAAGTATTAACTCAGAGGGGATGAATACAAATGCACGCCACACTTTTCAGATATTTATTTGTAAAATAATTTTGAAAAGCATTTCATTTTTCTTCCACTTCACAATTATGTGCCACTTTGTGTTGGTCTATCACATAAATGTAGCACTAACTCACGGTGGAGCTGCTGGTTTAAGCGGGCATGTCCTCTTTGCTCTACACTCTTCTTAAATTGTTCACTCCCCTTGACACAACTGTAGTGCAGTGTTAAAACAATATGAGCATTAACTTTAACCCACAATATACACTTACAATTAAAATTACCTCTACCTGGGTACTGGTAACTCCACCTGCAGGAGAAATAACAACACTGCACACAAACTTCAATAATGACCAAAAGTAACTTCTTTCTTTGAATAAGTGATATATTTATATAAAGAGTTATTTCAACGAATATACTATCACACCAACGTAGTGTGATAGTATAAGAAATGATTATGACAATCAATAACAATCACAGAAATGTATATGTGTATATATTGGTATGAATCTATACCCGGGAGCTCCCCCTGCTCTAGACCTTAAAGTCACTATACTAAAATGCAGGGCCCTGCAATGAAAAGGTAGTCCTGACGTCTTCAGTCTTCGCTAGCTTTTATAATTGTAATCCGCAAAGAGGTTCCCCCTGGAAGTTGTGCAGTGTAGTATAACACACTAAAACAATTGTAATCCAACAGAGTGACTAGGTGTCTTTATAAGAAGAAACAAACATCTAACATCCGCTCTTGAACAATGGAGTCTATTCGGATGTAATGCTCCCCGACTTAACTTGTTCCGTGGGACTATCAGTCCCATCAACACTCTGTACAGTTCTAAAGATGTGTGTGATATGCTCAAATAAACTTCTGGGTGTCAACCCTCTCACCACACAGAATCCAAGCAGGTGGATGTCTCCAGTTCAGCAGTTCTCAGTTCCGTATGGAGGCACCACCACGCCGTCACACTGTTCCGTTCACAAACGACCGGGAGTCCTCGGTTACCTCCCCACGGGTCTTCCTGAACGATCACGTCTCTTGTCCAGCTCACTGCGATGCAATGGCAGGATACTACAGCTGCTCTGCTCCTTTGCCAGGTAGGCCGCAACCCTGTGGGACACACACACCCACAGAGTTCTGATGGCAGGCCACACGTCCCAGGCACAAGAGACCTAAAATGGCCGCTGCTTACCCTTTTATATCCTCCCACAATGCAGTTCAGTTCTGACTTTGTCCAGGAGCATTGTGGTTGGGTCATAGCTGCAGTTCCAAAGAAAACAATGAATCACTTCCGTGTCACTTAATTCTGAGACGTAAACTTATTGTACTTTATCAATTGTCCACAAGATGGCACTTACACAACTATTGTACTGACTATTACACAAAGATCTAGAAACAACAGTTGTCAGCGCTACATAAAAATCCCAGAAAAACACATTTACGTTTTTGGTTGTAACATGACAAAATGTAGAACATTTCAAGGGGTATGAATGCTTTTTCAAGGCACTGTATGTGAACACACACTTAGAAAAACAATAAATATTTAGGGTGACACGCTTTAATTTTAGTCTTTTATTTAGCTCGTTATTCAACTTTAAAGTGTAGGTATGTACCTTTATATTATAAAGTTCAAGTTATGCTGGGGCTGATAGTAAAATAATCAACACCAAAGAATTGCAATTTTGCTCCTCTCTCAGTTGAGTTGTCCTGAAAATAAAATACTTTTCTAATTATAAAAAATATAAAAATGTACACAAATAAACAAGGCTTTGATGAAATACAACACTATAAACGTGAATTTCTTACGGGTGGATGAAGCATAAAGGTCATGGGAAAAGAAGTCATTTATAGGTAGTAGATTTTTAAATATCGCTATCTCTTCCTGTCTGATTATAATTATGTACTAAGCCATGAATAAAGGGTTTGTATTGTGTTTCGAAGAAGTCAACTTTTTATCTTGAGCAGGAAACAGGTTGATTTACTTTTTCATACTTTTTTTTTAATATTTACAATAAAACACTTCATAACTAGTAACTTGCAGAGCTAGATACATCCAGAGGATTTTGTTGCGTGGCCCTGTGCCCATTAGATCAGGTGTATAAAAGAGGCACAGTGGATATTTTGTCAACGTATTAAAACTTATCAGTGCTAACAAAGAAGGGATTCAGGTTCTGATAAAGGAATCATTGGATTTAAAGATAAAAAATTGTCTTTATTACAATGTTAAGCTGGCCATAAGCATATGCTGGTGGTTGAACAATGGAGGCCTATTATGCTTACCAAGCACCGTATTTTTCAATCAACCAGTCTACTAAATTGCAAACTACTAACTGCTTAAAATGTTGGGGTTGTGATTGTGTGGTGAATGGGTGAATACAATATTTTTGTACGTAAATAAGTGTTTATATATTTTTAGATATAATCTTAGAGTGGTGTCCAAAATCACAATTTTTTTCTTCCTATTATAACTCTATGGTAGTTTACAGTGGGGGCACCTGCCCTGAATTATCACATATACAGTGTACACTATATTGACAAAAGTATTGGGACGCCTGCCTTTACACACACATGAACTTTATTGCATCTCAGTCTTAGTCTGTAGGGTTCAATATTGAGTTGGCCTACCCTTTGCAGCTATAACTGCTTCAACTCTTTTGGGAAGGCTGTCCACAAGGTTTAGGAGTGTGTCTATGGGAACGTTTGACCATTCTTCCAGAAGCACATTTGTGAGGTCAGGCACTGATGTTGGACAAGAAGGCCTGGCTTGCAGTCTCCGCTCTAATTCATTCCAAAGGGATGTTCTATCGGGTTGAGGTCAGGACTCTGTGCAGGCCAGTCAAGTTCCTCCACCCCAAACTCGCTCATCCATGTCTTTATGGACCTTGCTTTGTGCACTGGTGCGCAGTCATATTGGAACAGGAAGGGGCCATCCCCAAATTGCTCCCACAAAGTTAGGAGCATGACATTGTCCAAAATGTTTTGGTATGCTGATGCCTTAAGCGTTCCCTTCATTGTTTTCAATGGTGTCCATTCACATCAATGCAGCTCAGCATGGAGTGATTTTGGAAACGGTTCCTGTACTACTTTGGTGTGATTCCAGTGTGATTTTGGCCTCATGGAATATACAAACCTTATCAAAGTTGCATCCAAAATACTAACAACAACATATAATGCCATTCACATCTCTGCCCCAAGATACATCACCAAGTTTGTCTCCAAATATCACCCAAACCGCCCTCTCCGCTCCTCCCAAGACTTCTCCAGAGCCTCTCCCATCCTTTAGAGTTTAGAACACTCTACCTCAATCTGTATGACTATCTCCTACTCTGGCCACCTTTATTGCGATCCCTGAAAACTCATCTCTTTGGGGAAGTCTATCATGTCTCCAACTAACAACTGAACTTTTAACTCTTCCACCAGCTCATCCCCCACAGTTATTACCTATTGGACCAATTGCCCCACCCTATTAGATTGTAAGCTCTTAGCAGGGCCCTCTTAACCCTCTTGTATTTTATTGTATTGTAACTGTATTTTCTCCCTTTAGATTGTAAAGAAGTGTGCAAACTGTTGGCACTATATAAATCATGTATAATATTAATAATAATATAATAATAATAATCTCAATGAAAGTCAGAATAACATCTGATCGTAGTAGTGTGAACCTAGCCTTATGTTGTCCACATTGCCAGAATTCATATCTTTCTGATATTTCTGCAATCACATTTACTTTAGACACAAAGAAGTTCTTTAATGCAGTGAGAGCTGTATCTTAAGATCCCTTTCACACTGAGCCGCCCCGGGCGTCAGCGGTAAAGTGGTGCTATTTTTAGCGCCGCTTTACCATCGTTTTAGCGGTGCTATTCAGCCGCTAGCGACCGAAAAGGGGTTAAATACGCCCGCAAAACAGTTCACTGCTCCTAATGCGCTCCAAAGAAGCTGCTGGCAGGACTTTTTCTGACGCCCTGCCAGTGCACCGCTCCAGTGTGAAAGCCCTCGGGGCTTCCACACTGGAGTGAATGGAGCAGGTGCTATTTTTAATGCTATGGCGCCCGCAAAGAGCCTCAGTGTGAAAGGGGTCGTAATTGTCATCTGTTGCTGGTAGAGTATTGAAAATATGTTCTACGATTCTTCTGTTCCCGGGCAGTGAATAAATAAAGCACCTTTCCTAGCAGTAGGTAAATCCTCCTGAAGCCAAACCGGAATGCATGCTCACCAGCGTGTGGAAGAAAAGTTTCAAGCTGCTCTAGGGATAGAAGAGACATCTTCATCACCAATCTTATTGTGTCCTGTAGTCTGAGTAGTTATGGAGTACTTTATTTACAAGTTCAGGAAGCCATTCCACCATGTGCAGCATTCACAGTGTATTATAACAGAAACAGGAACTGGAACTCACTTGTACAGAGTATAGAAGATCTTATATATGTCACAGTAATAAATAGTGGCATCAACTAAATAATAGTGAATAATAAATAGTGGCAGAGGCATTAACACCAGAACTAGGATTTGACATTTGTCTTATTACATACACTTGTAAAGTTTTTAAAAAACATCAATTACAACAACAATAAAATCGCACAAAAGATTAAAAACATTGTACATTTACACCAGTGTACGTAAACCTCCCTCAGATGCCTCCCATAAGATTATATAGACACCAAGGCCTGTCTATACATTTGCGGTTTGTTTCTTTCCGAATTGAAATTCAGACAAATTTTTTGTTATTTGGAATTTCGGATGTATGAGAATTTCCAAATTACAATAGTAACAAATTTAACCAAATTTGAAATAATGAAAAAAAATTTCGGACGACATTCGAATAGTTTTCAAATTGAATTTGAATAGTTTTCAAATCCGAATCTAAATAGTTTTTAAATTCAAATCATTGTCAAACTTGAATAATTTTCAAATTCGATTCATTTTCAAATCGAATTTAAATTTGAATTTCTGAAGAGAATAAAATAGTATAGAAAATAAAGGAATAGAATATTATAGAATAAAACAGAACAGAATACAAAATAAAAGATTAGAAAAAAAATTAAAATAAAATAAAGGGACAGACTAGAAAATAAAAGAATAGACTAGAAAACAATAGAGTAAAATAGAACAAAATAGAATAGAAAATAAAAGAATAGAATAAAATAGAAAATAAAGGAGTAGAATAGAATAAAAAATAGAATAACAATAGAATAGAATGGAATAGAAAAAATATAAATTAAAGAGGTCCTGTCATGCTTTTTTCTATTACAATGTATGTTTACATTACTTGTAATAGGAATAAAAGTGAACCCAATTTTTTTTAAAGGAACAGTGTAAAAAATAAAATATAAAAAGTAAAATAAATAAGAAAAATAAAAATTGAAAGCGCCCCGTCCCTCCGTGCTCACGCGCAGAAGTGTTCAAACCACACATGTGAGGTATCTCCATGATCATTAGAGCGAGAGCAATAATTATAGCAAAAAAATCTCAAAACTGGTAACCTGTAGACATTTTTAAACGTTGCCTATGGAGATTTTTAAGTGTCAAAGTTTGTCACCATTCCACGAGCGTGCGCCACTTTGAAGCATGACATGTTGGATATCAATTTCCTCAGAGTAACATCTTTCACAATAAAAAAAAAAAAATATTGTGCTAACTATACTGTTTTCTTATTATTTAAATCAAAAAAGAGTTTTTTATTTCCCCAAAAATTGCGTTTGTAAGAATGCTGCACAAATACCATGTAACATAAAGTATTGCAACGCCATTTTATTCTCTAGGGTGTCTGAAAAAAAGATATAATGTTTGGGTGTTCTAAGTAATTTTCTAGCAAAAAAAAAATGATTTTAACTTGTAAACACCAAGTGTAAAAAATAGGCTTGGTCCTTAAGTGGTTAATAGATTGGTGTATATGTACTATGTTTTTAATCTCTGTTGTATTATTAAAGAATTGGACTCCTTTTGTATCATTTATCCATGCCTGGCACCACAAAAGTCCATCTTCTTTTGCTATTTTCATTTTTGATCATTAAAATAGGATGTTGGTGCCCTTAGCAATCCTTTGGTCAAATAAATTGTTGTAAAACGTCAATTGTCTCCTGTGAAAAACTGACTGTTTAGTAACATGGGGAGACCAAGGGCTAACGATCAGATTTATTTTTTATTTTTCCTTTTATACAGTGCTTTAGAGCTTCACAAAGTATATTGAAATATTCACACCAGTCCCTTCCCCGGGGGAACTTACATCTGATGCCTGTACCAAAGTCACAAATACACACACTAGGGGAATAACTGATAAAACAGAAGCCAATTAATCTACGAGTATAATTTTGCCTGTGAACATACAGTAGACTGAAAAACATTAAGGCCTCATGCACACTAGGCATTAAAAATTCTGCTTATACAGGCGAGGCGTTTGCCATTTTTTCTTTCATCTTCTAGAAACAGCTCTATGTAAGCCTATGTGTTCATGCACATTTGTACATTTACAGGCATATTTGTTGAGGAGCGTTTACGGGCTAAAAAAACCCCCCACATGTGCGTTTTTGAGCGGAGCTTTCGGGCATAAAAAACCCTTGATGCTCCTAGTTTAGGCGTGTCAAGCGTTTTAGTTGTAGATTTTTCTAGTGTTTTGGGGAAAAGTACCAATAAACACAAACATGCCTTAAAGTGTTACTAAACCCAGAAGCCTGCATTCACTATATCTGGTTTCCCACAGTACACAGAACATGGAAATGCAATTATTTTAGTAAATATAAACCGCTAAACATCTTTACTAATCAGCAGTATACAGCAGCCTTGTGACTTCTATCAGTGTCTGGTTAAAGCTTGTAGGAGAAGTTTTCATTCTCCTCTGACTGTCCTATGAGGCTGCAGGACCCCTGACCCTCTGTCTGGACAGTGCTGATTGGCCCTGTGCTGATCACATGCACTCTTCCAAGAAAAAAAAAACTCTCTAGCAATACACACCAAACTGAGCATGTGCAGCCTGACTCCACTAACTCTGTCTTATCAGGAGATGGATTGGAGACAGTGGAATAAGGGGAGGATCTGAGTAGAAATGATCAAACAGCCTTTTTACACAATGCAGAGGATTAACCCCTTAGATTCCACAGTGAGTATAACAAGCATGCACAGACTGATTTTACTGTTGTGGGTTTAGTAACACTTTAACGCATATTTATTATGCTCCATAAGAGCATTTTTTATGCTGCATTTTTCTGCCAGCAGTTCATCTTTTTTCTGCTGTCTAGCATGCATGGACCCTAAAATTCCAGTAATGTAGCTTTTAGTAGACTTTTGAACTCCAGCTTCTGACAGTTTGATCCACCGAGCTCAGCATATGATCACAGGACTGATTGCCCCACACACCAACCACGGTGGTGCAGTGAACCAGACCTAGAACTACCTCTGCCCATGGTAGTTGTGATGAGTTTATTTAACCAAAACTCTTTTTTGACTATTGGAGAGTAGGAGTAGGGGTAGATTATCTCTGATTGAGGCAGATTTACCCTCTCTATTTTGGTGTTGTGGTGGAGATTTGGCTATAATTAATCTCACCTGCGCTAACACGCGCCCTTTCAGTCTAATGATATAATACATGTTACTTAACCCATGTCTCCCGCATTTCCCCAGTAAACAGAGATGACCATGCTTACGTCCTCATCTTAGCACGAACCCCTGCTGAACAGTGCACTCATTCTTTTATTCAAAGACAACAAAAGAAATCACAAACAGGAAGTCTTGGCTCCAACAGCCAATCGCTTCATCCGCAGGATGTGACAATACAGGATGTGACAACACAGGATGTGACGAAACAAGGATATAACCAAACAATATAACCAAACAAGGATACAACAACCAATGACTACCGTTCTCAGTTGATGGGAGCTTATCTGCAGGTGTATGCTCATGGCACCACAAATATGTTGATCAGGCATACAGGGGTGACATGAGCGCACATCCGCTAAAGCAATAATGTCTTTGTAGAGCGAACACATCCCCCCCAGACGAACGTCTGTGTATCGCACAGGGGCCCTTTTGCCGGTAGACATATCCTCACTCCGCAAACACCTCTTTCCAACCTCAGGAAGTTTTCCACTACCTAACGGATCTCAACCAGCGTCAGTCTGCCCCAGTCAGCTCTTTAAAGTGGGTTGCGGGAGAACTAACACTGGGAGACACTATGACAATACATATTAAAATACATCTTCATAAAATTTCCCCAACAGTGTCCACAGGAAAAATAGGACATATTTTACAGTTATCACCAGAACAACAGGTGGAGGCAAATCTTCCAGTGAGAACCCTTGTTCTGCTGTCAAATGTCTAAAAGGAGATGTCTCCCCATTTTAAGAGATTTTTTCTCCCTCCCTTGTCTCCCAGAATTTAAAGGAAGTCTTGAGCACATGAGCAAAGTATCCTTACCTGGTTCTTACTCTATTACCCACCATAAAATTTGTAAGAGTTACTTAGTCTCCTGTTGCTTTTTCCAAGATACAAAATATAAAATAAAATAACTGAGATCTTGCCAATGCCACTTCAGCCCCGTAAGGACTTAACCCCTTAATGACCAGGCCATTTTTTGCGATACGGCACTGCTTTACTTTAACTGACAATTGCGCAGGCGTGCAACATTGTACCCAAATAAAATGAATGTCCTTTTTTCCCCACAAATAGAGCTTTCTTTTGATGGTATTTGATCACCTCTGCGGTTTGAATTTTTTACGCAATAAACAAAAAAAACAACAATTTTGAAAAAAATGGGATTGATTTATGGACTTTTAATTTGTTTTATTGTTTTTACTAGTAATAACGGTGATCAGCACTTTTTAGGGGGACTGCGACATTGTGGCGGAGAAATCTGACCCCAAGTGACACTTTTTGGGGACCAGTGACACAAATACAGTGATCAGTGCTAAAAAAATTCACTGATCACTGTATAAATGACACTGGCAGGAAAGGGGTTAACTTCAGGGGCGATCAAAGGGTTAAGTGTGCTCCCTGCAAGAGTTTTCTAACTTTGTGGGGGAAGTACTGACAGAAAGAACACAGAGATGGCTGTTCCTGATTACTAGGAACAGAAGATCTCTGTGTACTTCCCTGTCAGAATGAGGATCTGCTTTGTTTACAGGCAGATTCCCGTTCTACCTCTCTGTGGAGCGATCACAGGTGGCCGGCAGACATCGGGTCCACCACCATTGATTGGCTCCCCCACCATGCAGCGCACGTGCGCGTGCGCCCACAGTATCTATTGAATGAAACAACATACAGGTAAGTTGTTTCGCACAATAGAGCCGCCCTGCCGCAGTATATATGCGGTGGGCTGTCTTTAAGTGGTTAAAAAGGTTTCCTGGCTTCCATGATCCAATGTTCATATTGTTTCAATGACCCAGAACAGGGATGAACTACAGGCAAAGAGCTAAATACAAAGTTGTATATACAAATAAAAATAAGTAAGCTCTTTTACCTACCAAAGATTTAGTATTTCTGTCCATCTGATTCTTGGATATACACAGCCCTGCCACACAGCATAGTCAGGTTGTCGCATGCCTGGTTGAGGATGAATTGGTGAGAGGGTCTCCATCTTGGATGCGTGGTCAAGCAGGCATAATTCAGCAACAATCGGGCGGCAGAGGTACAGAATCAGGAATCAGGAGCAGAGTCAGGGCCAGACTAAGGTGGGTATCGAGTGATCAGAAAAGGTACTGGAACAGCAGGCAGGGGAAAGGGTCAGGCCATAAGCGGGAGTCAGCAACAGGGTTTCAGGAGCAAGCGAGTCAAACAAACCAGGACAGAACACCAAAGCAAACACTGAATCAAGTCAAGGGTAAAATGAGCTCACAGTCACTCAGTAATGTTCTTGAGTCTTTTAAAGTTTTAAATAGGCCACTGAGCACCAAAGTCAGTTCTCATGTGCACGCAGTACCGAAACAGGTTTGTCTAGCTCCCAGGGCAAGCATGTGGAACTGCCCCCCTCTTCCACTGTTAATGCATGCCATAGACTATCATGTGTCTATTCCCCATCCCCAGCCACTTCTGCCCACCCCTTGTCCCGGCCCTGTGTGCACGCTTATTCTTGTGAACACACTCATGCTTACGCAAATGAGCAGATGTGTGCATGGTCCTTATTCTATGCACAGGCCTATGGATAGTACCACACACATGCATGGTGTTTTGGGCACAGATATAAATTTGGATTTCCTAACACAGGTGGATGCCATGACTTTCTCTGAAACAATCTTAGATGTGGAGGTAATAGAGTGTATACTCCCTATGCTAATTTCCCATCTCCCCTTGTTTTCTTTCTTCTCCTTTACTCCCTCTCCCTGGCCTTCCTCATTTCAACTCAACGCTGTTACAGTCCTTGAATGAACCTACATCCCTCAATGGGAATCCTCGTTTAGATGAGGGCACTAGAGAACCACGAGGTGGAATCAGCACAGCTCTTGAAGTTGGCAATCTATCTTTTGTGCTACTAAAAGTGGATGTAAACCCTCACATATACCCAGTGAAGTGAAAAGCCTCAGATGATACACAGAGATGAAACAAATCTCCCTACATAAGTTTTACATGTATATATCTTCTGTCTTCAGCTTTATATACTGTTTAGAAAGTACACATCCTATTAGAATTTTCTCTTCCTGATTCACCTGTGAGTGTGGATTCTTGCCATACACTGTGAGACAGCTAATTGGAGGAAAGGCACACCTCCCCCTCTCCACATAGGCAGAGACTTGCAGAGCTGTGCTGTGAATAGACCAGCTCTCTGCTAATCTATTTATAGCACCTATCCTGACACAAATTCAGCCTGGTTTTATCACAATTAACAGAGAACTTGTCAGAGGTTATCATACCGATAACAGAAGAATGGAGCAGGAGAAAGCCACGGGATCCAGGGCTTTGAAGAGAGATAAGAAACACTTCGGATATATGTGCCCAGCTCAAATTTCATGAATCGGGTTTACATCACTTTAATCTCGTCTTTTTGCGTTTGCTTCGTCATATGGTTCATCGGTCCTGGTTCATCCAATCATCGATTTTATGTGGCTCAGACTGAGTCTCTCAGATATCACCTCTATTGCAACTTGAATTTATGTAATGAGCTGGATGTATCTTCTATTTACCACCACTATATCTGATACTTGATGTGTTGGAATTGTTTTATTATGATGCTGTATTTTTTGATGTTACAATAAAGCTTTTATGAAAAAAAAAAAAAAATAGAGTGGTGTCCTCTTTCAATCCCAAACCTGCTGATTGGACAGTGAAAGAACAACAGGGATTTGATGAAGTCACTTCTCTGCTCACTCTGATCTCTGATCTTTTTTATCAGCATTTTCAGGCCAGAACATTTCTATGCAATACACTTGATTGACTCCCAGTGCTGCCACATCCTGGGTGCTCTTGCATTGGGGAGTGCAATAGGCTGATCATAAGGCATATACACTAATTGCATTAAAAAAATACATTTATTGATTTATTATTGAATACAAAGCTGCGTTAATTAGTGTCTTTTATATCTGCCTTAACTGAACTATGCCTAACTGCAGCATTTGAAGTGTCCTCTTTGAGTAAGTTGACCCGTTGGTTTTCTTTTTCTTTCAACACACGACTGCCGTAAATATGTCAATGGCCTGCTACAGTATATGTGGTAACATTTTTGCCTTAATTGCAATTAACCTCTTTTATAATAATGAAAAACATTATCTTGGAGCCAAGAAGTATCATTCATACAATGTTGACTAAACACTTTGTAAAGGAAAAATATCATCCACTAACTACGTGTGTGAAAAGCTGTATGACAGGTTTCTCGGTGTGCCATTGTTGGAAGAGTTTACTTTGGCACACCACCACATTTTCTTTTTGGAAGAAAGGAGAGGAGTCAGAAATCTTTATTTCTTAATCAGTTGTTGCAGAAGGTTTTCGATTTGGGTTGTTACCATCCTACAAAGTCAATTATTATGTCACATAGAGGGAGGAGCAGAGGGATTTCGTTGATTTCACACAGAAAAATGTTGATTTTGCTGTTGGCAACTATTCTCCAAAAAAGAAACTTAGTTTCGCTCAATAGCCATTTGCTTACCAGACACTTATACCCCCTTCCTGCCCAGGCTAATATTTAGCACTCTCACATTTTGAATGACAATTGCGCGGTCATACAACACTGTACCCAAATACCATTATCATTTTATTTTCACACAAATAGAGCTTTCTTTTGGTGGTGTTTAATCACTGCTGGGTTTTTTATTTTTTGCTAAACAAACAAAAAAAGACCAAAAGTTTTCAAAAAACAAAGCAAAATGTTTTTCATATTTTGTTATAAAATCTTGCAAACAGGTAATTTTTCTCCTTCACTAATGGGCACTGATGAGGTGCCACTGATGGGCACTGATAGGCTGCACTGATGAGGCAGCACTGATGGGCACTGATAGGTGGCACTGATAGGTGACACTGGTGGGCACTGATCAGGATGCACTGATGAGGCTGCACTGATGGGTGGCACTGATGGGCACTGATAGATGACACCTGTGGGCACTGATAGGTGGCATTTGTGGGCACAGATAAGGTGGCACTGATGGACACTGATAGGTGGCACTGATGGGCACTGATAGGTCACACTGATAGGTAGCATTGGTGGACACTGATGAGGCTGCACTGATAGCTGGCACTGATGGGTGCTGATAGGTGGCACTGATGGGCACTGATAGATGGCACTGGTGGGCATTGGTTAGCAGCACTGGAGGGGACTTATTAGCAGCACTGCTGGGCACTTAAGGGACCGGTGCCCCATGAACAGAAGTCAGTTAACAACTTTCTTCTTTTCTTCACGCAGAAAAAAAAAGACGGTAACTGTGGATGGCCCTTTACCCTGCTCTATAATATCCTGAGTCCCAAGGACTGGGGTGCGTGGGCAGCGCAAGAACGGGAGGACGTCCATGTATGAAGCATTTGAAGCCTGCGCTGTAGCCGTCTTTCGGTTATAATGCGGGTGTCAAGTGGTTAAAAAACAGGGAAAAAAATAACATCGATACATATAAAGAAGCTGTCTATTATGTGTCCCAACGATGGATGGTATGGACATGTGCGATTGGTTTCATTACAAAACGAAACTCTAAAAATTTTTGTTATTCGGAGGTTCGGATACCTCAGAATCTCTGAATCACAATAGTAATGGAATTAGAACCCGAAATAAATTATTTGTTTCATTTCGGCCTTTTGTTAATGTTTGAGGCATCCAAAATAACGTGACAATATATAATGAATGATCCAAATTGATTCAAATCCATTTTATTTTTATGTTACAATAACATTTTTCTTTATTATAAAAAATGCTCTACACATAAAATAGAAACATATTGCAATAATTACAGTAAGGCATTGTTTCATAACTTTTTTCAGGCAAGGCACTTTTAAAATTCTGCACAATCTCAAGGCACCCCATTCTAAAATGTAAAAAAATTAAACTAATAGCTTAACATATCGCAGCAGCATCCATACACATAGGTCCAGGGCCGGGACATGGGATGGGCAGGAGGGAAATCCACCCAGGGCACAACGGACCCCAAACACACCTTCAAGACGACCGCCGCCTTGCTAAAGAAGCTGAGGGTAAAGGTGATGGACTGACCAATCATGTCTCTAGACCTAAACCCTATTGAGCATCTGTGGGGCATCCTCAAACAGAAGGTGGAGAAGCGCAAGGTCTCTAACATCCACCAGCTCTGTGATGTCATCGTGGGGGAGTGGAAGAGGATTCCAGTGGCAACCTGTGAAGCTCTAGTGAACTCCATGCCCAAGAGGGTTAAGGCAGTGCTGGAGAAAAATGGTGGCCACACAAAATATTGACACTTTGGGCCCAATTTAGACATTTTCACTTAGGGGTGTACTCACTTTTGTTGCCAGCGGTTTAGACATTAATGGCTGTGTGTTGAGTTATTTTGAGGGGACAGCAAATTTACACTGTTATACAAGCTGTACACTCACTACTTTACATTGTAGCAAAGTGTCATTTCTTCAGTGTTGTCACGTGAAAAAGATATAATAAAATATTTACAAAAATGTGAGGGGTGTACCCACTTTTCTGAGATACTGTATATGAAAAAAATCCGAATTTTCGAAACAAATTCTGAAAACGAATCATTCTAACATAACAAATATGATAAAACAGAATTATTAACTTAATGAATTAATCCAAAACTAAACAAAATTAATTTTTGTGTTGTGCACATCCGTAACTAGTGGTCTTTCCACAAGAACGAATGTTTAACCCCTGAAAAGCATTGGGCTTTTTTTTCTGCTCTGAACTAATTTTAACCTTTAAAACTTTGGACTCTGGAACATTTGTTTGGTGCTGTCATTGGACTGTACATGACTGAAATACTGGGCTGTCATTATTTAAAAAAAGTCTTTCCACCTGGCTAGATCCAGAAAGTCAGAGAAAAGTTGAAACTCTTGCTTCAGGTTAAAGTGAAACTAAACAATATCCTTGTTCTCCAAAAATAACCCATACACATCCACTATATAATGGCGGTGTAAGCTCATTTTCATGAAATTGTTTCATATTGTGTCTTTTTTTTCCACCTCGTTCTAACGTAGGCTGTGAGCTCCTCAACCACTCCTTTTCCCATGCATTGTAATTTGTTTGGAACGAACAGTGAACTTTAGTTGTGATCATGTGCAGTGCTTTATAGACACTACAAATCTGATGGTCCCTAGTCCACCTCGGGAGCCAACAGGAGAGAGTAGCTATGTTCTTGTATACAGTGGGACCATGGAGAACAAATGTAGCTGTCCTCTACCAGAAAGTCAGATAACAGCAGCAAAATAAAGGAATTTGGAGTTTTTAAATGAGGCTGAGAGCAATAGAAGGGACTTTTTTGAGTTGAGAATAGATATGTGAATAGAAGATTTTTTAAAACCAGAGTTTAGTGTCACTTTAATGCAGCTCTATGTTCATGAATACAACATTAACCACTTGTCGATTGTCTATTGACATCCTCCCGCCTGGTGTGCTCTGTGATCGCTGTGTCCTTTTGACACAGCTAATCACAGATTGGGGTAAAGAGCCAATCGCAGAAGCTCTTTACCACGTGATTAGCTGTGTCCAATCACAGCTGATCACAATGTAAACACACTTGCCGGTTATTGCCATTTCTTTCTTTGCTCTGTCACAGCGCAAGAAGAGGAGAGAGCCAGTAACCGGCAAGTGTGAAAGGAAAGAACATCTACACTGATAATCAGGGCACTAATCATCAGTGTCCTGATGATCAGTGCAACCCCAACCAGTCGCTGTCCGGGAGCCCGCTCACAGGTTCTCCGCTGTCCGGGAGCCCTCCCGTACATTCTCCACTGTAAGGGTTGCCCGCCTGGCCGCCCGTTCTCCACTGTCAGGGGCTGTCCCTCCGTTCCCCAGCGGGGGGGTTGTTCGCCTGCTAGTCGCTGAGGAAAGGCTGCTATCTCTGGAAAGGGAAGCCATGTAAGGAGACAGACTCTGGAAGGGAAAGTCAGCTGACACCAATGCAGTGAAGGGGGAGGAGCTCTCCCCTCTGCAGGAGATCCCATGACACAGGAGCATCCCTGGAGGCACGGGAATAATGATGAAGGGGAAGGAACCGACTGACAAAGTAAGTGACAAAATAGTCAATGCAACTGATCCCAACCTCTGCCTCTTACTGACCCCCCCGTCACCACCACAGATCTTATCCCTATCCCCCCATAGGATAGGGATGAGTTCTGTGGTGGTGGGGGGGATGGGATCAGTAGGAGGCAGAGGTGGTGGTGGGGGAGGATGGCACTGCCACTGCCCCCCCTCACCACCACCACTGCTACCACCCCCCCTCACCACCATCACCGCCACCACCACTGATCCCACCCCCCACCACCACCACCACCGATCCCACCACCCCCACCACTGATCCCATCCCCCATCACCACCACTGATCCCACCCCCCTCACTGTCACCACTGCCAGTGATCTAAACCCCCTCACAGCCACCACTGATCCCATCCCCCCACCACTGCTGCCACTCATCCCATCCAACCCACCACCACTGCCGCCACTGATTCCATCCCATTCCCCCATCACTGCCACCATCGCTCACTGCCACTCATCCCAGCCCAATGCGTCAGGGGGCCCATGTCTCACCCCTGTACACCTGGATAGGAGGGGCATTAGGCGGCATATAGAGGAACCAATACCCTCCATTTTCCTCCTGAAGTCATGGCTGCAGGAAGAAAATGGAGGGGATCAGGTCCTCTATGTGCCGCCCCCGCCGCTCTTCCTATCCAGGTGTACAGGGGTGAC
The DNA here is from genome assembly GCF_042186555.1 of Aquarana catesbeiana. Lineage (NCBI taxonomy): Eukaryota > Metazoa > Chordata > Amphibia > Anura > Ranidae > Aquarana > Aquarana catesbeiana. The sequence goes on from NC_133329.1 coordinate 362,498,085, forward strand.
GCATGGGCCCCCTGAAGCATGGGGCTGGGTCGCCCCGGGGGTCAGGGGGGCCCTTCATGGTTTCTTGCACTGGGGCCCTGAAGGTTCTAGTTACGCCTCTGACCCCAACAGTGTCCATCAGTGCTGCCAATCAGTGCTGCCTATCAATGCCCTTCAGTGCTGCCTATTGGTGTCCATCAGTGCCACCTATCAGTGCAGCATATCACTGCAGCCTCGTCAATGCCTCTTCATCAGTGCCCACCAGTGCCACCTCATCAGTGCCCATCAGTTCCCTTATATATTTCATCAGGTTTGCTGTTAGCTGTTTTTCAAGAGTGCAGCTTTAAAGCAAAACTACACTGCATTTGAGCACCACGAACCAAAAACACTATTTAATTAAAACTTTAATATTCAAAGCAAACTCCCCCATCTATCCATGTCTCCATGCTTTATTTTCTGAGAAATCACCTGGACCCCCCCCCCTAGCATTTCTAGCCATGGCCATCTTGAGTAAGGGCAGATGAGTCATGTAGCATTCACTTCCTGGAAGTAGCTGAAGAAATGTAAAAATAAGTTTAAAACAAGTATATAAAATATACTTTCCTTTCTATTTACTAATGCTAGCAGCGTAAGAATGAAAATTGCCATTGTCGATTGAGTGAGTGAAGTTCCACTTTAACTCCTTCGCGCCCAAGGGTAAAACAATTCTTAATGCCTAAGCCCAATTTTGCAATTTTGACATGTGTCAGTAAAACTGTACATATCTTCACAACTACTTTGTGCATTCAGTTGGGTAATTACCTTGTTTTTTTCAGGACAAATTGGGCTTTCATTTAGGGTAAATGGTAATGATATTTCCTGATTTTTATTTTATTAACAAACAAAAACTGGCCCAAAAATGGTAAAAAAATATATATTTAAAAAAAAAATGTAACTATACATTTCTTGCTATTACCATAACCTACCACCAAAAAAAAAAATCCTGTTAAGAAAAAAATACTGACCCTGGCCTTGACCTTTGCCCCCTGACCTTGACCCAAACACTGACTCTGGCACTGACCCAGATCAAACTTTGATCTAGGTATTTTTAAAATGTTATTTTTTAAAAAAATTTTTTCCACACACACTTTTTTTCCATCTATGCAAGCACAGAGAGTGATACAATGTATCTCTTTCATCCATTCACAGAAACAGAAAACAATGGAGGTGGGGGGGTCAGCCTTCACAGTGACTGATCACTGTGATAACCAATCAGAGGCTATCACAGCAATCAGATTACCCGGAATCGGCTCTTCCAGGTCCCGATCGTTAGTCTCTGTGCTGGGAGCAAACCGTTTGGCATGCTCCCATACACAAATATGGGGCTCCATGGAAAAAAGCCCAGTGCAGTGATGCGGCATATTTGCGTACAGTGGGCACGAAGGTGTTAAAGTGGTTGTAAAGGCTCAAGGTCTTTTACCTTCATGCATTCTTTGCAAAACATTCTGTGTGCAGAATACCCCCTCCATACTTACCGGAGCTGCCTCTCAATCCAGCCTTGTGCACAAGAGCCTCGGCTCTCCGGGGTCTCTGCCTCCTCATTGGCTGAGGAAGCAGTGAGAGCCATTGGCTCCCGCTACTGTCAATCACAGCCAGTGAGCTAACAAGGAGAGAGCCGGGCTGGGGCTGAGCTGCGCTCTGTGTCTGAATAGACAGACAGAGCAGTGGCTCAGGAGCAAACCTGCTTCGGTGCCCCATAGCAAACTGCTTGCTATGGGGGCACTCAGCAGAAGTTGAGGGGCCAGGGACGTGGTAGGGAGACCCCAGAAAAGGTGGAATGGGGCTGCTCTGTGCAGATCCACTGCACAAAGCAGGAAAGTCTAACATGTTTGTCATTAAAAAAAAAATCAGCCTTTAATATCACTTTAAGCTGATCATTTCCATATCTATATTGAAAAAAAAACTATTGAAAAAATGGACTTTTCTTTTTTGACTGGGTCAGTGCTGGTTAATGGCTGAAAAATGGACTATTAGTCTGGATAAAGATGTATCACTGAATACGGCAGTACTGAGCTTTTATCCTTTGCAGTCCAATCTACAACGTCTTCAAAATCGAATGTGTATTACACCAGATATACAGCCACCAGTACAAATAATTTGTTTTTAATAATGTGTGTTGGTAGCGCAGCGATAAACGCCAATTACACCACTTACCACTTAATGCGTTTTCTCCCGTTACGATTCTTTTTCCTATCTTGTTGTGGTTTTAGGGCCATAATCTTGTAGAGTGCCTGCTACTTACATAACGATGATCCTTTATTTTTAAGCCGCGGCTCTTAAGGCTGGTTGAACCATTTATAGATTAACTGAAGAGCCGAGTTTAAGCTGCAGGGTGTTTACGCACCAATTGAGCTACGGAAGCAACTGGTTTAGCAGAGATGTGTTTCTATTTCATTGTGGCTTTCATATCTTGGTTTCACTTCAATCCATCTATTAATATGAAAACATTTCAACGGAGAGGCGATGTTAAAAGGACAATTACACATAAAAGAATTCCACACACTGTAGTTAAATACATCAGAGTGGAGACACCAACCAGCTTGGGGGGGAAAACATTAATTTTTCAGGAACAAATGTAATTCTTGTGCCAGTGTATCTGCACCTTGAGAATTATTTGATGTTTTCAATGAGAAAAACAGCGAGCCTTGATACAAAACTGGAATCCCACACAACAAAGGGATAAATGGATTGTTTAAGTTCTGTTTTATGTGTTTAAGACCAATTTAAAGGTATTTGAATGGTCTCCCTTGATATATCACTGTGGATATAACGCTTGTCATCTTCTATGCACTCTCATGAAGCCGTCTGAAAGTACTTCCACGCTTTCTGTTGGAGAAGAATTGTGTATGATGATAATGTATCTGTTACAACAATGTGATTTACTTCCTATAAATACAGCAAGGTTTTTCTAATTACCAGCGAGCGGAAGAGCTTTGTTGTACAATCATTTTCTGCCTTTCCTATTTGTAGCACACTATACAATGGATAATCTGACTAAGTCTGATTGGTTGGAAGTGGCAAAAAAAAAATTCTATCTTAAGACATGTTCTTACATGAAGATATTAAGCAAATAAGCAAATATGGGCATTTGGTCCCACCATATGTCCATACAGTGCTTAAGCCCACTACTGCGTCAAAGTACCCCATTATCAGTGGGTCCTACACTATTCATAGAAGGAAAGATCCCACTTCTCATATGGGAAGGATCTTTCTATGAATAATGTGGGATCTTTCATTCTCTGAATAGTGTAGGATCCACTGATAATGGGGTACTTTGATGCAGTTTAAGCAATGTATGACCATATGGTGTGACCAAATCCTCAGGTGCTTAAATAGCATTATAGGATTTAAATGACATTTTTGAATGTGTGCGCTATAATTTTTTGTTCTGTTTGTATGGTCTTAAAGCAGCACCATCTTTAATGTGATGCATAGTTAGGGTGTCCCCCCCAAGTCTTTGTTTGTATGCTCTTACATAAGGCGCCCCCTAGCTTTCACTTGTGGCCAAACTATGCAGCAGGGGCCCTATAATAAAATGAGACACTCAAAACGAAATGAAGAATCTGTTTTCTTAGGGCTTTATTTACTGGCACACGTGCAGTCGGATCACTTCACAGAGGCATTTGACAGGTGGCGAGGTAGCGATATTATCATTATTAATATTATTATTATTATTCAGGATTTATGTAGTGCCAAAAGTTTGCACAGTGCTTTACAATATAAAGGGAGACAATACAGCAACAATACAATTCAATACAAAAGGGCTAGGGCCCTGCTCCTGATGCCGGGGCCAGTTGCAGTGTGGCCCCATTTACTTGAATGGGTAGCAGTGGGCGAGCAGTAGTGGGTTTTATTCCGGCGGTAGCTGTGAAGCAAGTCTTCTTGGCAGCAGCATGTGTGCACCCCTATCTGTTACTAAAGGGGGAACAATTGGGGGTGTCACAATGGCCAGTCCTAGACCATCTTCTGTCCATCCCTTAATCTATTTTAACTCCTCACCTACCTGGAGATCACTTTTGTGCAAGGCCTTGCAAATTATTGTATTTGCGGGTTAGGGTTACGGAGATTTTGCCAAATGACGGAGGCTCATGAAACATGGGAATTAAAAAATATACCAATGTATGGCGCCTAAATGTAACAAACATGTAAACAGAACAAATGTAACTGCCCCTTTAACTGGATTAAATCCACTTCCTGAAGATGCCATCCTTGGTGAAACATATGTCGAAACGTGGGACCGTCACTTTTGGGTCCCGTTTGACATCACATCTGGGCTGAGCGAGGCTTGGAATGCGTGCTGGCTATGACTGGCTTGAAAAAATAATACCTTCCCATTAGAGCTGGGGGATTTTCTCCAAAAAAATCTGCGATTTTTTAAGAAAAAAACTCAGTTCACGATTCGAATCGAGTTTTTTTTTTTTTTTGATGGACACCGCGCCGGTCCTGAGGAGCTGCGGGCAGAAGTTTTTAGGTGAGGCCGCGGCTTCGGCCTAGTCCGCAGCGTCCGGCCTCGCGGACTTGGCCGAAGCCGTGGCTTCGCCTAAAAACTCCTGCCCGCAGCTCTTTAGGACCGGCGCGGTGTCAGCGCCGGTCCTGGTGAAAAAAAAAACACCTAAAAAATCGATTTGCTGAAAATTTGAATCGTTTTGACCTCTCAACTCGATTCAAGATTCAAAACAATTTTTTCCCCAGCCCTACTTCCCATACACACTGTATATACTGGTGCCGGTTACAGGCACCATTACATGTGAGTGTAACTATAACACTTTTACATTTCCAACTAGTTTTAATAAACACTGCACTATGAAATTTTATATCATGTCTCCCGTTTGGTCATCTTATGTAACATTCTTACTAAAATCAGAGGAAGACACTGGAGCCTAATCCCAGGGGGATTTCAGCCTCTGAGGGCAGAAGCGTTTTTTGGCCTACCTGTAAAAAGGGGTCAAACATCTCTGTGTGCATCCACACTTTGAGCACAAGTGGTGAAGAAACTGGAGATCTGCTTTGAAGAAATATTGGTGTTGGGAATATGTCACACTGGACTGTTTGATTCATTCACTTTGTTATTTAACACTGTATATAAGTTACAGAGACTTGTATGTAAGCGCCGCACCATGAAACACAGAGCCTACACCACCTGGCATGTGACATAATGAGTGGAAGTTATTCTCGCACGGCCGCACTGCTGGTAGGGGGGCATTAACTAACCACCACCAACTCCCATGGTGACCTGGTTAACACTTCCAATTGTAAAACATTTCTTTGGCTATGCACATACACGCCTTTGCTTTAGCAGTGCATAGCAAAGCATCCTGCACACATTACTTACATTAGCTCAAATATATAGGCAACAAGGAGGCATTGTAGTTGTTTTTGTGAACTTTTACTAAAAGTACCAAACTAGTTTACAGAGATACAATCACATTGTGTATTTCAATAATACCTTGTGATTGGCAATATAGTCCAACACATGTGGCAATAATAGTACCATGTAGAGGTAGTTCAGAGTCCAAGGAACTTCTACAGCATGGCTGTAATGAGAGTTGCAAAAATGTCCCATGAAACTCCTCTACAGGTTCAAGGCCTCATGCCATCCCTTCCCCCAGAGGGGGACATTTCCCATTCTATCCTTTCTTCTAAGATTAATGTTCATCACATAGATCCATACCTTGAACTCGGTTTATAAAGACAAAGAGCAGGATAACTCAGCACCACCTGTCCTGAGAAGACCCACCTTCCGAGCTTGATGCATGAGGCAATACAATCATGTAATAAACCTCTGAAGAAGCCTCAGAAGCCTCTAAAGCAGTCCCATTGTAGTGTTTCAAACTAGTTCTATGGCTGTGAAACTAAAGCTTATTCTTGGGTCACTGCAAAAGAACTACTCAATGGAACCACTATCTCAGCACTATGGTTGCATTTCCATTTTCTTCTCATCCTGGCCTTCACAAAACAAAGCTTGGAGCTGTGCATTTTGTGAATGGTCTGGAGGACAGCAGGCTGAGATGTGACTGTGGCACAAGGATCTATGAGACCTGCAGTTTTTATATCTGAGTGGGCATGTTAGTACAACAGGAGCTGTACTCTCTTCCCACTCCCAACCCACAGATTTGACAGCTATAGTGTTGCATTGTGAGATAGATCAGTAAAGTACAATCTCTGGGAAAGGTTGCAAAAAAGGGGCAGAACTTGGGCAGCACAGTGGCTAAGTGGTTAGCACTTGTGCATAGCAGCAATAGGGGTGCCGGTTTGAATGTTAACCACAGCACTACTTGCCATGTCCAAAGACATGTTGGTAGGTAAATTGGACCTAGTGTATGAATGTGAATTAAAGTGGAGGTAAAGGGGGGGCGGAGCTAGCGCGCAGCATGTAAGGAGCGTCTGACCGGAGCTCCGTCTGCAGACGATCTATCCTGCAACAATCCTGGGACAGCGGCACTTATTTTTTAGCCAATCTGCTGGGGATGTGTGCTGGGACACCTCGGGCACCCTCGGGGATGGTAAAATACGGCTGGCACAATTCGCCCGGGGCTCTCAAAATGGCGCTGGATCACAGGAGGAGGAGGAATGGCCGCCGCTGCAGAGATCCACAGAGACACCGCTACAGGCATCCTCATCTTCAGCAGTGGACAGGGTGAGTCCTAAGCCTCAAAGAGAGGCAGCGATCCACAGGGGAAGATCACTGGACAGGTTAAAGGATCGTTGGGAGAGAGCTGACAGGGAGGTGGTGGGAGAAGGAGAACCGTCCCTGTCACAGATAATGGCGGCCATTCAGGGATGCCAAGCAAAGTTATTAGATCACTTTGAGGAATTAAGAATGGAGTTTTCATTCATGAAGCATGATATACAAAAGTTGAGGGAGAAAGCACAGATTACAGACCGCTGTGTCACTACCCTGGAAGATACTGTGAGACCCTTGGATACTGCAGCACAGGTGACCAGAAAAAGTTTATCTGAACATACTTTAAAGATGGCCGACATGGAAGACCACATGCGGAGAAACAATATAAGGCTGGTGGGGTTCCCAGAAGGAGTGGAGGGAAAGCATCCAGAGGAATATCTAGAGAAATGGCTGATTGCTAATATGGCACCTGATACCTTTACAAAAATGTTTGCTATTGAAAGGGCCCATCGAAGGGAGCCCCCCCCAGATCTAAGATAGCAAAAGTGCTTCACTTCCGGGACCGGGAGAATATCCTAAGGGGAGCCAGAGTGGGCCCTGAGATGACTTCTGATGGAAACCGCATATCGATATACCCTGATTTCTCTGCCGTTACCCAGAAACAGAGAGCTTCATTCCAACCCATAAAGAAAAGATTGAGGGATCTCAACCTGATCTACAGCATGCTGTATCCTGCTAAGCTGCGCATTGTGGAGAATGAGAAAACGCATTTTTTCACAAATCCTACTGAGGCGTCTGAATGGCTGGACTCTCGTGGTAGTAGGAGGAACAGAGCCTCACCTAGATCGCCTTGATGAAGATGAAAACGTGTGGAGCATTTTTTTCTGGGTGAGAAAATACTAAAATACCAAACGGAAATGACATGGACTGCCTACTTGACTGTATCCTGTGGCACATCTCTCCTTTCCCCTCCAGTCACCCCCCCCCCCCTTTTTTTCTTTTTTATTCCACCCCCCCTCTCTCCTTTTTTTCCCCTTTTTTTCTCTCCTCTTTGTTTTCATATGGTTTTTTTGCTGTAACATATTTATTTTTTTCTTCACGCTGCAATATTTGCTGGAACAAGAGATCTGCCGTTGTAGATGCAATTTCTCCTTGATGGTTGTCTTGGGGAGGGAGGGGGAGGGGGAACATTGATCCTTCTTGTTCTGATTCTGGAAAAGTTTTTTATTTTTTATTTTTTCTGGAGGACTTTTCTAGAGATACTAGTGGTTTAAGGAAAAGGGAGTTTTTTTTGGTCTATATTGCTGCTGTCCTATACCAAAAAGATGCAGTGTAAGCAGACGGATCTTGAGGCTGCATTCTACTGCAAAAAAACATTTTTGCTGGGAGAAAAAAAGTTTTTTTTTTTTCTTTCCTATTTTTAGGGAAACAGAGTTTTTTTTACTTACTTCTATTTTTCCTCCTCTGTTTTTTGTAAGGAGAACTGTTTTTTTTTTCTCAAGAGCTCCAGTAAAGGAACTGGTTTTATGCGACAGTTTTAAGTCGCATCTCTGCTGCCTATTTTTTGACTCAGGTTATGGGAAAAAAGTGCCTAGCGGGTTGGGGCTGGGTGCAGGGAGGGGGGTGGGGGGGGGGGGGAGGTTCTTTGTTTATTGAGGAAGTGATGTTTGTATCTGCCTGGGATGATCTGCATTCGGTGAATTTAGTCATGGATACTGTGCTCTATATTTGTGAGGGGGTAAGTTTGGAGCCCTGCTGTCTTCTCTGTGACCTCTATTTTAGAAAGGGAATGACCCCCAGTCTTTTTTTATGTCTTTCACACCATGGAGGTAAAGCTTAACATCTTGACCTGGAATGTCAGGGACCTAAATGCAAAATTTAAAAGATCGCTAGTTTTTGACTATATTAAAAAGTATAAACCTCATTTAATACTGTTTCAAGAAACACATCTCCAGGGCTCCAGGCTTCTTTCTCTTAAAAGGGCTCACATAGCTGGAGCTTATCATGCCAGTTACTCCTCATATGCGAGGGGGGTATCCACCTTGGTAACTAAAGCTCTCCCCATAACCATTCAGGCTGTACGCACTGACATTAAGGGGAGGTATGTTATTCTTGTGATAAAGGTGATGAATACATTACTGACAATTGTAAATGTTTATGTTCCTCCTCCCTTTTCGGTAGGTCATTTAGATGACATGATGCAAGCTACTTATGAGGTGGCAGAGGGGAAAATATTTCTACTGGGGGATTTCAATTCTGTGGCTGTACCAACTTTGGATAGGTTGGGGGGCAAAGCTGATACTCCAACCCCCCTTGAATGGTGGATGTCTACCCATGGACTTAGGGATGTCTGGCGGTTCCATTATCCTGATGTGAGGGAGTATTCCTGCTATTCGGAATCGCACAAGACTCTCTCCAGAATAGACACTATCCTGTCGGAAGGGGAGGGAATCAGTATGGTCAACAAGGTTTCCTATCTACCCAGAGCAATATCTGACCACTCTCCGATGTTATTGGAACTTAATTTAGGACCAAAGCCGGGTATACGCCTCTGGAAGATGGAAGCGAGTTGGCTTCAGGAGGAGTATATACTTATTAAGTGCACGGAGGCCATTAAACAGTTTTGGGCAGAAAATGGTAATTTTGGAACTCCTCCTCTTTAGTGGGAGGCTTTTAAGGCCACACTAAGGGGAGTGTTCATATCGGAGGTACATGGGTTTAAGAAGCAATTAGCTTCCACCATACAGAGTAAGGAAGCTGAGGTGACCTTAGCGGAGGCAGAATATATTAGGGACCCCACTAGAGAGAAGTTGTTGATTTCACGCATAAGAACCAGGGAGTACAAGACGCTCCTTACAGAACGTACCACAAAACTTAGCCTGGCTCAACCCAGGCGTCTATTTGAATTTGGCGACAAGAATGGCAGGCTTCTGGCATACTTGGCGCGACCGGAGTATGTGCCGTTACATATTAAGTCAATTCATGATAACTGCGGATTGGAAGTATGTGATTCAGCTGACATTTTGAAAAACTTTGTTCAATTTTATACTGAACTATACAAATCTTGTACTCCTCTGGGGACAGAGGATTTACTGATGTACATAAAAGACATTGATCTCCCTAGGCTGACAATGGAAGATAGTAAAATACTGGAAACTGATATTACGGTTGAGAAGGTGGAGAAGGCAATTGCCTCCTTCCCGCCAAGGAAGTCCCCTGGTCTGGACGGTCTCCCGTCGGAGTGGTACTACACTTTCAGATATGGTCTAGCCCCTCGGTTACTAAATGCGTGTTTGATGCGGCGAAGTCGGACGGTAGGCTACCTCCGTCAATGCGGGAGGCCTTGGTTGTCCTGATCCCCAAAGGGGGGAAGGACCTCCGAGAATGTGACTCCTACCGGCCGATTTCGTTGATGAATGTTGACACAAAAATTCTGGCCAAAGTCCTTGCAAGTAGATTACAAACAGTCATCACGAAACTGGTTGACGCAGATCAAACAGGATTCATACAAGGTCGCTGTGCACAAATGAACATTAGAAGACTCTTTTTAAACCTTCAGGCGACTCACGACAACTCTGGGACTAGAATGGTGGCTTCTTTAGACACTAAAAAGGCCTTTGACTCCGTGGCGTGGTCCTATTTGTTTCACCTCTTGGAGTCCTTTGGCTTTGGCCCTATTTTTATTTCATGGGTACGGCTCCTGTATACGGATCCCTTGATTAGGCTGAGGGTCAAAGGCATTATCTCGGATCCTTTCCCAATATTCCGGGGCACTAGGCAGGGGTGTCCTCTTTCACCCCTCCTCTTTGCCATGGCAATTGAGCCTTTGGCAGTTAAATTAAGATCTACCTCGGCTTTAACTGGCCTGAGGATTGGGGAATTTGAGGAAAGAGTGTCACTGTATGCAGATGACATGCTGCTGTACTTACAAGACCTGGGACCCTCACTCTCTACAGCCTTTCAGTTGATACAGGACTTCGGGGATCACTCTGGATTCCATATAAACTGGAAGAAATCCTCTCTATTCCCTATTGATAAAGAAGTGGTTGTTCCCTCAGATTGTCCTATCCCATTATCCACCTCTTTCAGGTACTTGGGGGTTGTGGTTCAGCTTCCCATCTCTAAGTATCTGGAGAATAACCTGTCGCCCATAGTGGGAAATTTTCGGGAGAAGGTACAGAGGTGGAGGAACCTGCCGCTCAGTTTGTTGGGCAGGATAAATCTATTTAAAATGATTTTCCTCCCCAAATTTCTTTACATTCTCTCGAATTCCCCTGTTTTTGTGCCGTTACGAATATTTAAATATATTGACTCAGTTGTTGTGGGGCTACTCTGGGGAGCCAAGGCTCCAAGAGTGTCCTTGGCAATATTAAAACTACCAGTTACAATGGGAGGGTTGGCACTTCCAGATTTACGCTCATATTTTATGGTTTCCCAATTAGTATTCTTGCACTGGCGACTTTTCCCACAGGAACCCAATGCCACTACCTTGTTTGAGGCGGCATTGGCTACCTCTCAGGAAACCCTCCAGAATATACTGTATAGAAGGGGGATTCCGGGGAAGAAGATGGGATCAGTTCTGGCACTTCCTGGGAAGGTATTCCATCTGTGCTCCCAATGGCGAAAGGATACGTCACTGGCACTGTCCCCGAATAGTCCGCTATGGTACAATAGGTCACTGGGGGAATTTTTGAAATTACCGGATGGGCAAAAGACCTGGGCGCAATATGGTATTAAGTACCTGCACCAGATTTGTCAGAATGATCGACTGGCCACCTTTGATCAATTGAGGGCCCAGTTTAATGTACCCAAGATATGGTTGTTTCGGTATATGCAGTTAAAACACGCAGCGAGAGTGCAGTTTGGAGGGGATACAATTTTGGTCCAGAATACAGATTTGGAGAAGGCTTTGATAGATCCCGAACCATCTGGGCGAATCTCTAGGTATTACGGGGCAGTGGGAGCAGGAATAAAGATAATAACGACTAGAGCTAAGCAGCGATGGGTATAGGCTGTCCCGGAGTTGTCGGAGGAGCAGTGGCAGGAGGTACTGGATACGTATGTGGTGACTGTTATTTCATCTACTGACAAAATGATTCAGTTTAGGTACCTTCATCAACAGTATTATACTCCTGTTAGACTATACAACATGCAAAGAAAAGAAACAGCTCTCTGTCATAAATGTAGGGAGAAGGATGGCACTTTCATACATATGGTGTGGGAGTGCAGGAAGGTGAGGCCACTGTGGTCACAGGTAACTGAGTTTATTTCTGATAAATTCGCCTTACCTAACGTTTGCTCACCCTTACGCTGTCTCCTGGGGGTTTTTGACCAGGAGGAGATGAATACATGTACTAAACTGTTTCTTAGGATCTTATACTTTGGGGTGCGGAAACTTATTGCCAGACCCTGGATTCATGAAGAACAGCTGACATTGGGAATGTGGATAAAAATAGTTAATGCGGATGTGCTGATGTACAAGATGACATATGAAGCCAGGGGAGCTCCTAAGAAATTTAGGAAGGTTTGGTTTAGATGGGTGGATTCGAAAAACACGCTGGACGAGGAAGAGCCATTGAATGAGGGACAGTAAGGGCTGTTGTTTTTTGTTCCCAATTCGATGAGGAAGGGGGGATAGGGGGAGTTGGTTTCTTTTCCTCTCTTACGGAGTTTAGAGCATAGGATTTTCTAGATTAGTGCTTGGGACACCGAATGCGGACATCTCAGAGGGGAAATGGGTTTTATTTCAATGTTATGGGAGGTTTTCCTCCTCTCTTTTTTTTGAGGGAGGGGTTTTTCTCCCCCTTCTTTTGTTTTTTTGTTTTTCTTTAATAAAAAAATGCACATATATATTGCAAAAGTAGAGTGGAAATGGAAATCTATGTGACACATGTAAAAAAGACGGATATATATATATCTGTGATAAATACTGTGATGGATATGCAATTTCTATCTGTTTCTTGTTGGACAATGTAATCCCAACTACTGTTATGTATGCTTATTCTGATATGTGCGCAATAAAAATTCTTTAAAAAAAAAAAAAAAAGTGGAGGTAAAGGCAGAAGTTTTTTTTAACTTAATGCATTCTATCCATTAAGATAAAAAACCTTCTGTGTGCAGTAGCCCCCCTAATACTTACCTGAGCCCATCTCGACCCAGCGATGTGCACAAGTGCCTCAGCCATCCTGATTGGCTGAGACACAGCAATGACACCATTGGCTTCCGCTGCTGTCAATCAAAGTCAATTACCCAATGAGGAGAGAGAGAGGGTAGGCCTGAACTGCAACTCCGTGTCTAAATGGACACACAGAGCTGCGGCTCGGCATGGGTGCTCTCATAGGAAGCTGCTTGCTGTAGGGGTAACTTGACAGGAGGGAGGGGCCAGGATTGCTGGTGAGGGACCCAAGAAGGGGAGGATCCAGACTGCTCTGTGCAAATCCACTGCACAGAGCAGATAAGTATAACATAAACTATACACTTAAGTAAAAAATGTCATTAGTCCATATAGACAAAGTTCCAATACTCAAAGCGGCACTCCAATGAAATAAATTAAATATGACCAGCATTCACATGTAAAAACATATGAGAAACCAATAGTATGTTGATAGGTGATGAGACAGTTCAATTGATAGGTGAAGGATTCTACTTAATCATAGATAGCCATATACCATCCACCAGAGTCCACACCACTTGAAACACACTCCCCTAGGGTTTTACACTCACCGAAGAGATGTAATTCAAAAGCCTTGAACACACCAGGTGTCTCCTGTTTGGTCTGGAAATCTCAACATCGTCCAGGGTGGTTAAGTCATGTAAAAAAAAGGCTCAACATAGCGTGATACAGTTTTTAAAGTTTATTCAAGACGACCACCCCCTTAGGAAACACACTTACACAACATAAATTGTAACAGGCATTATGTTGAAAAAAGAAACCGTGATTAAAGCTCATTATCAGAATTTATTTGACCTATATACACTCTACTTGTAAACAATATGTATAGTAGGTATAAATCATTTAAATACCTACAAAAGTAACTAAGGAAATTATATATATCTTTAATTTAGGTTTACGTGAACCCAATGTTTAATATTTGAAATTTCATGATATTTACCTATATAAACCCTACTGTAAAACAATGAGCTTACTTTATAGATCCTTGTAAACTTACTTTATGTATCTTTATAACATTTTATACTCAATAAACTTCTTTTGACAAGGAAAAAAGAAACCGTGTGTTATTACCAGTTTGGAATGCCGTCTGCCATCCACCGCATCCACTGCGTTGATAGTATCTGGCTGTTCCTTCCTGGTAGTGACACGCACACGTTACTTTATGGGTATGCTTTAAGAGTATATTACATAAGGGTATTAGCCAGTGCATCCCAATGGAAAATACATTTAAAAGAGCTAATAAAAGTCCTGGGTGGCTTAACTCCAATGTAATAATGCATATAAAAGCAAAGTAGAAGTCCTTCAAAAAAATACAAGGCTGAGGGATCATCATCAGCATTCCGACTTTCAAAGAATGAAACAAGAAATGTAAGGGTGCAATCAGGGCTGCTAAGATAGAACATGAAAGGCACATAGCAGAGGAGAGTAAAAAAAATCCCAAGAAATTCAAGTACATAAATAGTAAGAAAGGGAGGTCAGATCATGTTGGTCCCATAAAGAATTATGAAGGGATTCTGGTTACTAAGGATGGAGAGACGGCAAAAGTATTGAATTTATTCTTCTCCTCAGTCAGTCAGGGAATCGGGGGCTTCAGTAACCAAAACTGCAATGTTTATCCTCATGACACATCACAGGAAGCACCCTCATGGCTAACAAAGGACAGAATTAGAAATAGACTTAAAAAATGAAACATTAATAAGTCACCAGGACCAGATGGCTTGAGCCCAAGGGTCTTTAAGGAACTCAGTCAAGTAATTGCCAGACCATTGTTCCTAATTTTTACAAACAGTCTACTGACTGGAATGACAACAGCTGATTGGAGAAAAGACAATGTAGCACCAATATTTAAAAAATGGCCAAGATTCATCCCTGGGAGTTACAGACCAGTTAGCCTAACATCAATTGTATGCAAGCTCTTGGAAGGGATGATAAGGGACTATATACAAGAGTTTAGTAATGAGAGTGGTATCATTAGCGGTAATCAGCATGGATTCATGAAGAATCGTTCTTGCCAATCCAATCTATTAACCTTTTATGAGGAGGTGAGCTGCCATCTAGATAAAGGAAGGCCCATAGACGTAGTGTATCTGGATTTTGCAAAAGCATTTGATACAGTTCCCTATAAATGTTTACTGTACAAGGTAGGGTCCATTGGCATGGACCATATGGTGAGTACATGGATTGAAAACTGGCTACAGGGGTGACTTTAGAGGGGAGTGATAAATGGGGAACACTCGGAATGGTCCGGGGTGGAAAGTGGGGTCCCCCAGGGTTCTGTCCTGGGACCAATCCTATTTAATTTAATCATAAACGACCTGGAAGATGAGATTAACAGCTCAATCTCTGTATTTGCGGACGATACTAAGCTAAGCAGGGCAATAACTTCTCTGCAGGATGTGGAAACCTTGAAAAAAGATCTGAACAAATTAATGAGGTGGGCAAATACATGGCAAATGATGGTTTAATGTAGAAAAATTTTAAATAATGCATTTGGGTGGCAAAAATATGAATGCAATCTATACACGGGGTAGAACCTCTGGGGGAATCTAGGATGGAAAAAGACCTGGGGGTCTTAGTAGATGATAGGCTCAACAATGGCATGCAATGCCAAGCTGCTGCAAGCAAAGCAAGCAGAATATTGGCATGCATTAAAAAGGGGATTAACTCCAGAGATACTCCAGAGATACAAGACTCTTGTCCGGCCGCACCTGGAGTATGCCATCCAGTTCTGGGCACCAATCCTCAGGAAGGATGTACTGGAACTGGAAAGAGTCCAGTTAAGGGCAACAAAACGAATAAAGGGTCTGGAGGACATTAGTTATGAGGAAAGGTTACACGCACTGAACTTATTCTCTCTGGAGAAAAGACGCTTGAGAGAGGGGATATGATTTCAATGTACAAATACCATACTGGTGACCCCACAATAGGGATAAAACTTTTCAGCGAAGGGAATTTATTAAGACATGCCGCCATTCACTAAAATTTGAAGAAAAGCGTTTGAACCTTAAACTACGTAGAGCGTTCTTTACGGTAAGGGCAGTAAGGATGTGGAATTCTATTCCACAGGCACTGCATTCAGCAGGGAGCACCGATAATTAAAAAAAACTAGACATGTGCATTCGTTTTAGTCCGAATGCATTTCGTCCGAATTTCAGGTATTTTTGTTATAGTTTTAACAAACGATAACGAATGCGCAGAATCCGAAAACCGAAATATCCAACATAAACAAATACTTTATTTTCGTTTTCGTTGCGGCAACAGTTCGATATAGATAGCAGATTCGACATGACGCTGACAATAGTGATCTGGGTCCATCGGACCTGTGGTTGAATGTGCCTAACCTTAGCTCTATTAGTCCAAGATTATTCTACATAGAGAGAAAAGATTCAACATTATAGAGACAATAGCAAAAAAGGTTGAATGTGCCTAACCTAACTCTATTAGTCCAAGATTATTCGACATAGAGAGAAAAGATTCCACATGAAGATTCGACGAAGCAGTCGCTGCGAGCGGACATTTATGATCAAATGCTCCGCCCATAGGCTATAGAAGAATTCTAATGTTGGTTGACTAGTAGTAATAATTAATAAATATAATTATTACTAGTGTCATACAACATTAGAATTCTACTATAGCTTGTAGGCGGGAACATTCAACTGGAAATGTACGATTGCGGCGTCGTACAGTTTAGCTGCTCCGTCGAATTTTCTTAGAACATTCGACAGACACCATAAGCTTTTAATGACAGATTCGACCTTAATTATTTTGGATTTTCGGACGAATGCATTTTTTAACTAAATGAAATAAATAAAAACGAATTTCGGGAGTAACTAAATACATTTATTTTTCGGACGAAAACTAAATTCCAAAACAAAATATTTCAGTGCACACAATTCTAAAAAAACTATTAGATAAGCACCTGAACGACCACAACATACAGGGATATACAATACAATACCGACATAAAATCACACACATAAGTTGGACTTGATGGACTTGTGTTTTTTTTTCAACCTCACCTATTATGTAACTTCCAGTCATGTGCTGATGCGTTTCGTCATCACGACTTCAACAGAGGGCATGACCAAATGGCGCAACATCCCTGCATTTATAGGATAACCCAGGATTAGTTTAACCACCAATGTGATCACCGCTTTACTTTGCAATGTTGCTCGTTAGCGGAATCACAATCACAGGGGGACAAGTTAAGTATAACATGTTTGTTATTTTTAAAGAAGAAAAAAACAAGACTTTAGTATCACTTTAAGGGCCTTAGATTGTAAGTTGCTAGAGGACAGGTACTGGTGAATATATAATAAATACTGTATGTAAAGCCCTGCATAAATTGACAGCAATATATAAGTGACAGCTATCTAAGAAGGGACTTCCCTTCACCTTTTAAAGAATTATTTGCAGTTACTGTTGCATCCTTGGACAGAAAGTGAAGGGAAGTTTCCCCAACAGGGCACAAGCACCAAGAAAATAAGCTGACAAGGGGTTTAATCTTTCACTACTATACCTACACTTTAACTAATTAAAGCGGTGTTCCAGCAGCATTTTTCTTTAGCTTTCTTTTCTGTAGCTGCTGACTTTTAATAAGGACACTTAGGTAAGGGAGGTTAGGTCCAGGGAGCTCACGATGTCGGCCCTCCAAGGCTGATTGGGTTCCGGTGCCGCCATCCTAACGAAGGGAAACAGGCAGTGGAGCCTTGCGGCTTCACTGCCTGTTTCCTACTGCTCATGCGCATGTCACTCAGCACTTTGTGAATGGGCGGCTGTCTCCTGGGACACACACAGGTCCCAGAAGACAGCGCGCCCCATTTCCCAGGAGACAACGCGAGGGATAGAAGGAACAGCTCCGCGGAGAAGGAAGTGGCAGATTAGGACGACTGCCTAGCAACAGCCATTTCTGGTAAGTAAAAAAAAAAAATTTTTTTTTTCAAATGTTTTTTAATATATTTTAAATAGACTGTTAATGTAAAATTTGTTTTTAGGGTGGACCTCCTCTTTAAGTTCTCTGGGGTGATCTGTTACTTTATAAAAAATGCTGTACTATTCAGTAGCCATTAGAATAGTAACCAGTTGCTTCCCCTGGTAAACCCATTTTAATGAGGTCGCCCATAATATGTACTAATTTTGAATTTAACATATATTTTATTTGTGAATTACTGGTATGTACATTGCTTCAGTACAGGTGCTCTTTGTACAGTCCAGAACAAAGAAAGATTTATTCAGCCCAGGAAAATGAATTTTTTTGCACTTTCAGTAGTTGTTTTTTTCTTATAGAGACACCATTTTCTCCTATATCTGACTCTTATAATTGTGGGCACAGATAATCAAGGGTGACGTGGTGTTCTTAGGGATTAGTTCCTTGTCTATGTTTTTATTAAGCAATACATAAAACCAATGTCAAACAATGTAAAGTAAAACGCTTCTCTTAAAGAGAGACATGAGAGATTAAAGATAAATCCTTTGATATATGAGAATCTTGAAGTTTTCTGTACAGAGAGTGAAAACATAGGACAAACTTAAAAAGAAAAAAAAAACTATCAGGATGAGCCCTAATTCTGTCGTCACTAAATAAACAGAAATTAATAATTGAACAGGAACAAATAAATCTGGGCTTCTGAAAATTGCATTGTTTTATTGGGATTGGGATTAAGTGTTTCAAATATCAAAAAAGCATTTAACTTCTAAATTAAGAATATTCAGTTTGACAATCCCAAACTGTTAACTCCATACAATAGCTAGCTTTATATATGATTACAGATATATGTGGTCATGGAGGGTGCCAACCTTGGGGTGAAACATTGTTCTGTTTTTATCAATATTAACTACTTGCCAGCTGCCCCATAGTAGATTTTGCACAGCGGGGATCTCCGCTGGTATCTCCGCTGGTACCCGCTGATCGTTCGTTACACTGACAGAATGCCAGTCTGCCTATGCAAACAAGTCAGATTGTAATTCTGTCAGTACAGAAGAAATGGATCCTGTGTTTCTGTAAAGCAGAAACACTGGTCCATGTCTTTCACAGCACATCTCCCACAGTTAGTAAGCACTCCCTGGGCACACAGTTATCCCTTTGATTTCCCCTGATGTTAACATCTTCTCTGCCAGTGTCATTAGTACAGTGACAGTGCATATTTTTAGCACTGACCATTGTAATCATGCCACTGGTCCCCCCAAAAAGTTTTAAAAGTGTCAGTAAGGTGTGCGATTTGTCCGCTGCAATATCGCAGTCACGCTATAAGTCGCTGATTGCCGCCATTACAAGTAAAAATAATTTGTATGCAAGACAAGTTCCTGGCACATGCTGCTGATGTTGCTGAGGCTTCGAGGGCATAAAAAATTGTGTGAGAGGACCAGAGTTCGTTGCTACTGGACTCATCCATTGAATCAGGCAGCATGTGGTGAAATTTGAGTTTTTTTAACATTTTTATATGTTCAAAAATGATCAGAAATGTTTTCCCCTTTAACCGCTCAAATGACGAAAGGGCACTGCGGCTCTCGTTCTGGGTGGACGTCATATGATTTTGTCCCAGAACGGCCGCTCTCGCGTACCTGCGGGGGCGTGCGACGATTGCGGCCGCGCCGTGTTGCTAGGACATGGCAAGACTCCGATCTCTGTAAAGAGCCGCGGCCGAGACTCTTTAACCATGTGACACGGAAATGCTGGTAATCGGCTATCATTGCCTCACACTGACAGAGTGTCTGGCAAGGAGAGCCAATCAGCGGCATCTCCTCGCAGGGGACATGGAGACATATAATCAGGGCACTGATCATTAGTGCCCTGATTACAATACAACGCCACCAGTGCTAGCAATCAGTGCCCACCAGTGCCAGCAATCATTGCCCACCAGTGCCCACCAATGGCCACCAGTTCCAGCAATCAGTGCCCACAAGTGCCACCAATCAGTTCCCATTAGTGATGCCAGTCAATGCTGGCTATCAGTGCAGCCTATCATTGCTGCCCATCTATGCCCATCATTGCTGCCCATCAATGTCCATCAGTGCCACCCATCAATGCCCATCAGTGCTGCCTATCCGTGCTGCCTATCAGTGCCCACTAGTGCTGCCTATCAGTGCCCATCAGTGCCACCTATCAGTGCCCACCAGTGCCATCTATCAGTGCCCCCCAGTGTCACCCATCAGTGCCACCTATCACTGCTCATCAGTGCCACATATCAGTGCCACCTATCAGTTCCCATAAGTGCGGCATATTAGTGCCTCCACATCAGTGCCACCTAATCAGCGCCCATAAGTACCGCCTCATAAGTGTCCATAAGTGCCACCTCATCAGTGCTCATCAGTACAGCCTATCAGTTCCCATCAGTGCTGCCTCATCCGTGAAGGAGAAAAATTACTTATTTACAAAATTTACTGACAGAAAATAAGAAAAACTTTTTTTTTTCAAAATTTTCTGGCTTTTTTTTTTTTAGTAAAAAATAAAAAACCCAGCAGTGATTAAATACCGCCAAAAGAAATCTTTATTTATGTGAAGAAAATGATAAAAATCTCACATGGTTACAGTGAAAAATGTAAAATAATGCATTTGGGTGGCAAAAATATGAATGCAATCTATACACTGGGGGGAGAACCTCTGGGGGAATCTAGGATGGAAAAGGACCGGGGGTCCTAGTAGATGATAGGCTCATCAATGGCATACAATGCCGAGCTGCTGCTAACAAAGCAAACAGAATATTGGCATGCATTAAAAAAGGGGATCAACTCCAGAGATAAAATGATAATTCTCCTGCTCTACAAGACTCTGGTCCGGCCGCACCTAGAGTATGCTGTCCAGTTCTGGGCACCAGTCCTCAAGAAGGATGTACTGGAAATGGAGCAAGTACAAAGAAGGGCAACAAAGCTAATAAATGGTCTGGAGGATCTTAGTTATGAGCAGGTGCGGACTGACAACTCATGGGGCCCCCAGGCAATAGGAGATTATGGGGGCCCCAGGCAATCAGAGTTTATGGGGCCACACAGTATACACACACACACACACATTATACAATCACACAGTATACACATACATGTACACACAGTATACACAGACATGTTTCTATTAGCTGAGATGGTACTCGAGAGGTCGGGCAGCTATAATCTCGTGATTTTTAGACCAAAAGGATGTCGGTAAGGGACATTTCAGAGACAGATGTAAAAAAAACACAGATTTTTACATACTGTCCCTGATTTTACTGAGGCTGGCAACCCTAATGGGGCCCCCTAGTGGCCCGGGGCCCTCGGGCAGTGCCGAGTGGCCGAATGGTCAGTCTGCCCCTGGTTATGAGGAAAGAAGAAGAGACGCTTGAGAGGGGATACAATTTAAATTTATAAATACTGTGCTGGTGACCCCACAATAGAGATAAAACTTTTTCCGCGGAAGGGAGTTTAACAAGGCCACTCATTAAAATTACAAGAAAAGAGGTTTAACCTTAAACTGAGTAGAGGGTTCTTTACTGTAAGAGCGGAAGGGATGTGGAATTCCCTTCCACAGGCGGTGGTTTCAGCGGGGAGCATCGATAGTTTCAAAAAACTAAAACTATTAAACCTGAACGACCGCAACACACAGGGATATACAATGTAATACTGACATATAATCACACACGTAGGTTGGACTTGATGGACTTTTTGTGTCTTTTTTCAACCTCACCTACTATGTAACTATGTAGCATGACCGCACAATTGTCATTCAAAATGTGACAGCGCTGAAAGCTGAAAATTGGCCTAGGACAGGAAGGGGGTGAAAGTGCCCAGTAGGCAAGTGGTTAAAAACGCTTATAAACGCAAATGCGGTTTACCGCGGTTAAAAGCATTTGGCGTTTTAAATGCCAGTAAATGCGATTTTTTTTGCTTTCAAAAAAGCCTGCAACCTCAACTGCCTCTAAACTACTATAAACGACTGAGTGTACACGGACAGATAAGATAACATAGAGGAGAGTTCAGGGGCTGCTGAAAAAAATGCCCAACTGCTCCTAAACGTTCGTTCAGCATCTGTAGTGTACATGAGGCCTTACAAAGAGTAATATGTAGTGTTTTCATGCTATGCTATGTTCATTGTTTAGGCTTTGTCAGAAATGTTCTTATTTGTGTGGGTGCAATACACAATAGGTTAGTGAATTATTCTCCTAATAGAGAACTAAGAACCATCAAACGATCCTATCTCATTGCATCTGTCAACTATGTATAAAATCACTGTATGATTTGCAGATAATACGGAACTGAAGAATAGAGCTGTCTGATTAAGCTTGGAAGTTCTGAGAATGTTGCCAACATATTTCCTAATTAATGCTAGAAGCCATGTTATAATATGCTGTCACACATATTAGTATAAACAATTACTACACATTGCATGATTCATAACACATGAATTTTTAACTCACAAGGGAACCAACTCATGAAAAATCTCAGCCTCATTTAGAGGGGAATCACGCAGCGTGGGAATTCCATGGGGACTCCTGCATGTAACGCAGTTTCCTTAAATGTTTTAATTTACCCAACACCTTTTTAATTATTCAGAATCTTAAATGACCGATCAATGGCATGCAAGATTTTATTTATATTAGGGACAACATCACATCCAGTTTGTTCCATAAATATTTGTTTCCTATTGATAACGATAATGCTAAACATATTTACGCATTAAAGACAGATCACATAGTGATTAGTGGTATTGACAGTCAACTGTCTACACTTTCCAGAGATCTTGGCTCGAGTCCCAGCATCATCATCTCACTTCTTGAGTCCAGCATTGTATAAGCTTTTGTTAACCCATTTAAATGTACACTTCAATTTATTAGAAAAAATCCGGTTTCAAATTTATTGGGCAGTGAAGTGTGTTTCTATCTGCTGAATGACTCTAGTTTTTATTCTGGTATTCATCTTCTGCATGTGGATGCCTCATTAGCTATATACTTAGGGGTAAATTTATAATGAAATGAATGTGACATTTACTAAACATTCACTGAAGGTGACTCAATCGCTGTAAATTAGAGATACACATGTAGTGAATGTTTGGTGAATGTGACATTCGCTGCTTTATAAATGTACCCCTTATATTTGCTTGTCTTCCAATTTATAACAAAGAGAGGATACCGCTATCCGCTCCGGTATACAGTGGTACCTTGGATTACGAGCATAACTAGTTCCAGAAGAATGCTTGTAATCCAAAGCACTCATATATCACAGCGAGTTTCCCCATAGGAGTCAATAGAAACTCAGATAATTAGTTCCACAGTGACTGCTATTGTATGCAGTACAGCATGTGGCCAGAGGTGGGGGAGACACTCAGAAATACTCAGACTAATTGAAGCTGCTCAAATGCAATCAGAGACACTCGGAGAGGCTCCGAGACACTCAGTAATGGAGTGTTTCCGAGTGTCTCTGAGCGGCTCCGAGTGCATCCGAGTGGCTCCGAGTGTCACTGGCGCCCCCACACCTCTGGCCAAATGCAGTACTGTGTACCCCATTGGTTTGAATCCTGCTTGTCTTGCAAGACAATGCTCGCAAACCGAGTCAGGATTTATAAAAAATAATAGCTCGTATTGCGAAATGCTCGTAAACCGCGTAACTTGCAATCCGAGGTATTACTGTACTCCACAATATTATTCAAAAATGCAGCTTGCATTTTGTGGCCCATTCATAAAATGAATGATGGGGTATTAAGCCTACAGTACTGCATGCAGTTCTCTTTGCTTCATGCAGAAAAGAAAAGGCCAAAATTACTTGGAAGCTGGTCACATGGACTTGATAGGTAATGTGACTTGGCTCTCTTTATGGCTTTTTTTTAGGAGGGGAAGTAGAGGGGGAGGGGGGTGGTAAATGTTTGCTGACTGAGATCAGTAGGTCCGGCATGGGGAAAAAAGGGGCTGGGTGTGTTGGAGTGCTCTTGGGAGGACTGATGCTCTTGCAAACGCCAATATTTTGCTGCATTTTCTAAAATTTATTTTATATAATATGTGTGACACACCCAATTGGGACAGGGGCTTTGGGACTAGAGGCTAGCCTTCTACCCACTGATTATGGCCCATGGAGGAGACCAAGGATTTTGCCTATACAGGAAAAAACAGCGCTAGCAGTTGTAATTGTAAATAATGTCAGTGAAAACACATAAAAACATTACAAAAAATAGTCCAAAGAAAAATTATTATATAATAATAATATATATTATATAAAGTGCTCTGTGCTCCAAACTCTTCCAAAAAAGTGCTGAAGTGCTTCAAGAAGCTTGCTGTGCTGTGTGTCACACTCCCCTCTTGTATCCACACTCACCAGAAAGAATGGACCCACAGCTTTTCAGTCTGAGGGTCAAACAGGCATGAATCTGGTGTAGGGTATAACAGGTCTCCCAGGCTTCCTATTCAGATCTCCACAACTGCTTATAGATAACAGTAATATCCACCATGCTCAAATGGAAAGAAAGGGTCCTGATAGTGAAGTACTGTAAAGATTTTTAATAGCGCAATATAAAGAATCCACTTACAGAATTATGATAAAAACGTGGCATGTAAAAATACAGCGGCTCTTCTTGGTTCACCGTGGCTTGGCGTGCGTTTCACAGAGGACGGAAGTGACGTCTAAAGTATCGGAACTGGAAATTGCGTCCATGCGTGTCACCCCTTCTCCAGGACGTCATCAAGGACATCATGATAATAATTTGCTATTGTCACACAACTGGGTGGGCTCTGTGCCCTAAGTTGACGTCCTTTTTTTCCCACAAATAGAGCTTTCTTTTGGTGGTATTTGATCGCCTCTGTGGTTTTTATTTTTTGCGCTACAAACAAAAGAAGAGCGACAATTTTGAAAAAAACACAATATTTTTTACTTTTTGCAATAATAAATATCCCACATTTTTGATCAAAAAAACATTTTTTTCCTCAGTTTAGGCCGATATGTATTCTTCTACATATTTTTGGTAAAAAAAAATCACAATAAGCGTATATTGATTGGTTTGCACAAAAAGTTATAGCGTCTACAAAATAGGGGATAGCTTTATGGCATTTTTATTATTATTTTATTTTTACTACTAATGGCGGCGATCTGCGATTTTTATCGGGACTGCAACATTATGGCGGACACTTCAGACACTTTTTACACATTTTTGAAACCATTGGCATTTATACAGCGATCAGTGCTATAAAAATGCACTAATTACTGTGTAAATGTCACTGGCAGAGAAGGGGTTAACACTAGGTGGCGATCAAGGGGTTAACTGTGTTTCCTGGGTGTGTTTCTAACTGTGGGGGGATGGGACTGTCTAAGAGGAGAGAGAAATCAATGTTCATACATAGTATGAACACACGATCTGTCTCCTCTCCCCTGAAAGAACCGGGATCTGTGTGTTTACATACACAGTTCTCGCTCTGTCACGATCGATCGTGGGAGCCCGGCGGTCAAAAGGCTCTCCATGCCTTTTGTTTGACAATCTCTTGTCAATTAAAATTGAAAATGGGCAAAAAATGATTTTCAGGATCTTCCCTCCATATACTTCACTGAGGTTTGGGATTTGGGTTAATGTTTGCAGTTTTTGCAGTTCCCTTTTTTTTAAATTCCTGTATCCCTCCCTCTATAGTTAATGGCTGAATTTACCCATAAATGAGGTTTTCATCTTTGCTGAGTAATGAGGCTTTCAGTTAGTAAAATCTTTCTACCTTTAAGAAAACAAAGAAAAGTATAATTGGTATATGCCATTTTCACCCCAGATGACGGCTCCTTAGCTGAAACATGTCAGGTGGACCCCTCACGATCGCCGCTATTTGATATTTGAGCTCTGTTTCGTTCTTCCAAATGTGAGTTTGTTTTTTATTATTTTAATAAACTAGTGTTTTAAAACGTTATTACGCTATGTGAGTTTTGTTTGCTCCTTGCATGGCATATGAAACGACACGTTTGGCTTATGCTGGATTACCTATGGGAGAGGAAGCCGTGCGGACCCCCCCTTTTTTCTTTCCACCATCTGTTGATGACATCTGACAAGACGCATTTCCCAGAACCAGTGGTTATTATGCTTTTTTGACTTGTCTGGCGTACGCCATTTCAGGTCAATTTTTTCCGGTAAGCCTCCTCTACTCCTGGTGTTGGCCCCGGCACTGATGTACAATCTATGCACACTTGTGGTTTCCCTTCTGCCCACTCGCCAGATTTGGTGTGACTTTGGTGCGACTTCTGCCCACTTGCCAGATTTGGTGCGACTAAAATTCTGTGAATACCATCTGGCCATGCATCACCCCCTTTGAACTCTGTTGATGTTTTCTTCACTATTTTTCTACACATTTTTTATGGACTTTTAAAGTTTTATGTTTTTTATGTTTGGTGTCTGGCTCATGGAACCAGCACGGGTTTCTACTAATCACTGGCACATCTGATGATTAAGCATTATTGTGTATTTACTTTATATGTGATCGACACTGATTAATTATTTGACACTATCCATTTTATGATCATACATTTTTTGGTAGTATTCACTATTTTTATATGTCTTTATTGTAATACACACGGCTGTGGATGTGATATATAGCGCCACACTTTTGTTTCTTTTGTTTTTTTTCTGCCTTGAGTTTATAGGTGTGTTGGCTGCTTTTCACTTTCTTTCTAAACGTAGCGCTGTACTTAATTTTTATTTTTGCTTTCCGTATATGCCATTTTCAAATACATTAAATTGGATTCCACTTCCGAGTCTTTTTGGCACTGCCTATGGATCTCATGGTGTCAGCAAGTAACCAAACTGATTAAACAGAATAGGTCTCAGGAGGTATGTCCTTTACGTAATAGCTACAGATATATCAGTTTTACTTGTCATTCCTTCAACATTTTCCACTCACCCAAACTAGTAAAACCCTCTTACATTTTGAGGCAACAAATCATCTAAACGTTGGAGGACTGGCTCACGCCGATATACGTCGGCACTTTGAAGAGGGATATCGTTGCTTTGTTAGCAGCTAGCTACAATAACCCCGGTATCCTCTTCTTCAGTGAGCGGTCCGGTTTCAGATAAAAGTGGTCTCTTTTCCGCTGCGAGATCACTTTTATCGGCGGCGGGAGAAAGCTCCTCCTGCCGCTCTTTGGTGCCCCGGTTACTGGAGCCATCGTTTGCGGCGTAGGCGATTGGGTCCTCTTCCTGGCTTGGTATGAAGTGAGGGGAAGATGGCCCCCACCCGTCTCCATACCACTGCAGGGCGGAAGCGACGTCAAAACGTCACTTCCGCCCATAGCTCTTAAAGCAACATTTTTTTAATGACATTTATTTATTTATTTATTTATTTCATTTTAGTGTAAATATGAGATCGGAGGTCTCATTTAAGAGGTCCTGTCATGCTTTTTTTCTATTACAAGGAATGTTTACATTCCTTGTAATAGGAAAAAAAATGACACCATTTTTTTTTAAAAGAACAGTGTAAACATAAAAAATAAAAGGTAAAATAAATAAGAAAAAAAAATGTTAACGCGCCCCGTCCCTCCGAACTCGCATGCAGAAGCGAATGCATACGTGAGCAGCACCCATATATGAAAACGGTGTTCAAACCACACATGTGAGGTATCGCCACGATCGGTAGAGCGAGCGAAAAAAATCTAGCCCTAGACCTCCTCTGTAACTGAAAACATGCAACCTGTAGAATTTTTTTAAACATCGCCTATGGAGATTTTTAGGCGACGTTTTAGGCAACGAAAAGTTTGTCGCCATTCCATAAGCAGGCGCAATTTTGAAGCATGACATTTTGGGTATCAATTTACTCTGTGTAACATTATTCTTTCACAATAATTTTTTTTAATTCAAAAAAGTGTGTTTTTTCCAAAAAAAGTGCACTTGTAAGACCGCTGCACGAATATGGTGTGACAGAGAGTATTGCACTGACTGCCATTTTATTCTCTAGGGTGTTAGAAAAAAATATATATAATGTTTGGGGGTTCTAAGTAATTTTTTAGCAAAAAAAAAAAAAAAAAAAAAAACAGTTTTTAACTTGTAAACAACAAATCTCAGAAAGAGGCTCGGTCCTTAAGTGGTTAATTAGGTGGCCATTTTTTTTTATGCTGCACAGAGAGTCTGTTTTAACTTGAGTATTAACGTAGGTCGGCTGTACTGTTTCACTTCTTGCCCAAAAACGTCTGGAGCAATTTTCCTCTGCCAAAGATAAACATAAAAATAAAAAGCATATGCAGGTAAATCCATCTTCTTATTGTGTTTTCCCTGAGGTTCTCCTTTATGCCATATACTTACAGCTACAGTTAGAAAGATATTTTAATATTAATTTCAGAGTAGGTGTTGTTTCAAAATAAAATAAACCGGTGCCCTAGATTTTAGCAATTCAACCTAAATATTACTATAGTAGTACTACAATCTAATGACCAAACTCAGGATATTGTCCTAGATTTTTCATTTGATCTAAAAATAAAACATAAAATAATTGTTTTAAGCAGCAAGTGAATAATCAAACCACTAATCATATTTTGTTTTTAGAAATGTTCTAAAAATTTCAAGGCCAATGCTACATAAAATATGTTTGTTTATTTTAGGTGAGTTGAATTGCCTTCTGGCTTTTTCTGCCTCAATGGAATTGGCAAGACGGGTGGGAATGGTATGGTATCCCCACAGTAGTATCTATCCCTGTCCATTCACATAAGGCAAAGTCAACAGTATTACACTTTCACAGTTAAAACTGATGTGTAGCTTTCAGCACCGGTAGCTTTTGTTGATAAACTGAGAGCGTGGCCCTATTCAAAGGCCCCTAAAACTAAATCTCCCTTATAATCCGAACTATTGCATTAATCCTTTCATAAATAAGCCTATTATTGACATTTGGTGTTTACAAGTTAAAATCCGTATTTTTTGCTAGAAAATTACTTAGAGCCCCCAAACATTATATATATATATATTTTTTTAGCAGAGAATCTAGAGAATAAAATGTCGATAGTTGCAATATTTTATGTCACACGATATTTGTGCAGTGGTGTTTTAAATGCAACTTTTTGGGAAAAGGGACACTTTCATGAATTTTAAAAAAAACGAAACAGTAAAGTTAGCCCAATTTTTTTGTATAATGTGAAAGATGATGTTACGCTGAGTAAATAGATACCAAACATGTCATGCTTTATAATTGCACGCACTCGTGGAATGGCGACAAACTACGGTACCTAAAAATCTCCATAGGCCACGCTTTATACGGTTACCAGGTTAGAGTTACAGAGGAGGTCTAGTGCTAGAATTATTGCTCTCGCTCTGACGATCGCGGTGATACCTCACATGTGTGATTTGAACACCGTTTACATATGCGGGCGCGACTTCCGTATGCGTTTTCTTTGCTGCGCGAGCTTGCGGCGACGGGGGCGCTTTAAAAATTTTTTTTCTTATTTATTTTAATATTAATAAATTGTTTAAAAAAAAAATTATCACTTTTATTGCTGTCACAAGGAATGTAAACATCTAAAAGACCCCCGATCCCTCCTTTGCACTTTAAAGTATTCAGATCGGCGTTTTCGGAAAGAAATAGAGCTTTCTTTTGGTGGTATTTGATCACCTCTGCGGTTTTTATTTTTTGCGCTATAAACAAAAAAAGACTGAAGATTTTGAAAAAGAAACTATATTTTTTACTTTCTGCTATAAAACATATCCTGTAAAAAAATGTAAGAAATCTAATTTCTTCATCAATTTAGGTCAATGTGTATTCTACTACATATTTTTGGTAAAAAGGTCCCAATAAGCGTGTATTGATTGGTTTATACAGAAGTTATCGTGTCTACAAACTGTGGGATAGATTTATGGATTTTTTTTTTTTTTTATATTTTTTACTAGTAATTGCGACGACCAGTGATTTTTAGCGGGACTGTGACATTGCGGCTGACAAATCAGACACTAAGCTGACACTTTTTGGGGATCAGTGACACCAATACAGTGATCAGTGCTATAGAAAAAAAGCACTGTCACTGTACTAATGACACTGACAGGGAAGGGGTTAACATCAGGGGCAATCAAAGGGTTAAATGTGCTCCTAGGGAGTGCTTGCTAACTGTGTGGGGGATGGTGTGACTAGAGGAAGAGAGAGATTCGTGTTCTTGCTTAACAGGAACACAAGATCTCCATCTTCTCCACTGACAGAATGGCGATCTGCCTTGTTTACATAGGCAGACCGCTGTTCTGCCTCTCTACGAACGATCACCGGGTCCCCGCCAGACATTGTGTCCAGCTGTGTCCAATCACGTGCGCGCCCCAGACCCAGAAGAAGCAAACAACATACAGGTACTTTGTTTCGCACATCCGGGCCGCCCTGCCGCAATATATGTACGGTGGGCAGTCTGGAAGTGTTTAAAGTGGAACTTCACTCTCTCAATCAACATTGACTATTATTTTTTAAATTTATTTTTTTATTCTCTTTATTGGTATTTCTAAAGAAGTAAGAGAGTTACAAAAACAGACCCTTTGGGCATTCCCATTAGAAAAATCCAACTTACAAACCGGTACATAACAACAGGTTATCTACCTAACAGTACATTAGTGAAAACTAAAAAACGACTGCTCAGTCACTCCATTTAAAAAAACTCTGGAATGAGAATGCGCTACCCTTCTTCAATAGGGGTGAGGTTTGCCGAGAGGAAACTTTTGGTACTAGGCCTAGTATACTAAGGGATTCAAACATAGGGATATTGTGAGGGTCTTAGCAGGTGTCAGCATAGAGAGAGTAGTTAAAGTACATCAGATATAACTTCTATTCTTGGACTATTTTTAATCCTTATATTGCTAGCATTTTTTAAAATTTCTTCCTGGTTTCCATGCCTTGGCACATGATGCCACATGATGCCATACATCCCCAGGAGTCTTCAGGAGGGGAGGAGGGGTTTTCTCAGTCTGCATTCCTGAACTAAGGGCAGATGGATTTTAGGGACAAAATGCTACATGAATCATCGTCCCTTGAAGATGTCCACCACCAGAAATGCTAGGGTTTTTTTTTTCAAAGTGATTTCTCAGCGAAATAAAGCATGGAGACATGGATGGGCGAGTTTGCTTTAAATATAAAAAAATGAATTAAATAGCCTTTTTGGTTTTGCGGTGCTCAGATGCAGTGTAGTTCCATTTTAACCCGCCATGTAATCTCAGCCTCATGCTAAACCCCTTCTGTAATGATAAGCTCCAAGCTAACCCTATGTTTAACCTTAACCCTGGCGCTAACCCTTCTAATTGCATTCCGAATTTTGAGAGATGGAAAAAAATCAGTCATGTGGGGTACAACTGAACAAAAAATACTTCTGTATCAAAGTGAAAGTTACTAAATACAATAAAATTAATCCAAAATGAATGCACGTTCAGCTTGTATTAACATTTCTGTAGGAAAGCAAATTAAAGAATCAATCCACTCAAAAAAAAAATCCACTCCAATTGATATTTACATTTTTGGAAATATCCTGAGTGTTCACCAATCTGACAATTTCCTACACCTCTTGTAGACTGTATTGTGAGATCTCAAGTGGTCGGGTCAGTTGTGACCATTATGACAGTTTCCACTATTCTTGATTGATTTCAATTATATGATATGATGAGGAATGTAGAAGAAGGAGCTGGAACAGACCTACCCTTTGAGTTGTTATCTTCTTTACCAGTAAAGTAGAAATCACAGAAAACATAAACATTCTATAAACAATATCATAGAAATAATTAAAATGACAAAGGCTGCGGTTGATTAGGTATAGGCTGTAGTACCCCTTTAATCTAATGTGAGGCTCTTAGTTGTGTACCGGCTTGTAGACTTGGCTGGGAAGTTTACGGCTAACAGTGAAAAATCTCTCTGCTGTAATATTATTTGCTGTGATCTTTCATGTGGAAAAGAAATTGAATAAATTAGATATTAGTAATGACAGCAAATTCTGCCTAACCTAGATAAAGCAGAAAGGGGTGCCTAACTACTTCTTGTATATTAATTTTATATAACAATAAAAAGCCAGTCTGTCGGGGATTTCCTATCAAGAATTAGGAGTTGATGGATAGGTGTGTCATATCCTAAATATACATACATTTTTTAAGATAAAGTGTTTTTTCTCTACAAAAATTACATTCACTCTATTATGGAACAACGATCTGATTTAGGAGATGTTCACATTTATTTATATAACCATAATAGCTGCATTGAGTTACCTATTTATAATGGAGAGTAGCTACAATGATCTTCTGGACACTGCACAATTATGGCTGATTTACAAAATGCATCCGAGGTGCCTGTGGTGTCCTACCAAATAATGCTCTATGATTGGTGGGGAGGCCAGCCCTATAACTTTGACAGGCAATACAGTGGACGGGATAAAAGAATGAAGGGCGCTTCTGGATAGCAGCATCTGATCAAAGGAAGTATCCCCAACTGAGCGGGTGTGAGTCTGGCTGATGGACGTCAATTCAGGGCACAAGGGCAGCACTTCAAGAGGAAAGCAATAACTCTGAAGAAAAAAGATAAAAAAGAAGGCACCTCTAAGTGCAGAAACACCACGACTTTTATTGTCAAAGGGTTAACCACTTCAATACTGGGCACTTATACACCTTCCTGCCCAAACCAATTGTCAGCTTTCAGCGCTGTTGCACTTTGAATGACAATTGCGCGGTCATGCTACACTGAAAATTAAAAAAAAAAAATTTTTTTTTTGTTTTTGTTACAAAACTTTGTAAATAAGTAAATTTTCTCCTTCACTGATGGGCACTGATGGGGCTGCACTGACAGGCACTGATAAGGTGGCACTGATGGGCATGGATGAGTTGGCACCAATGAGGTGGCACTGATGAGGTGGCACTGATGGGCACTGATGATGGGCACTAATATGTGGCACTGATGGGGCACTGATAGGTGGCACTGATTTGCACCACTTATGGGTACACATAGGTGGCACTGATGGGCACTGAAAGGTGGCACTGATGGGCACTGATAGGTGGCACGGATGGGCACTGATACATGGCATGGATGGGCATGGATGGGCATTGATAGGTGGCACTGATGTACATTAATGGATGGTACTGATGGATGCCAATCAGTGCCAAACAATAATGCCTGCCAATCAGCGATGCCCATTGTGGGCACTGATTGGCATTCATTGTGGGCACTGATTGGCATTCATTGTGGGCACTGATTGGCATCAATTGTGGCCATGGGTGGTGACTAGTGGTGGACATCCCTGGTGGCCCTGGTGGCGTCCCTGGTAGCCCAGTGTGGGCATCCTCGGGGGGCTGTGCTGATAATCAATCAGCACAGCCCCCCTGTCAGAAGAGCAGCCGATCGGCTCTCCTCTACTCGCGTCTGATTGATTGGACAGGGCTGATCAAGTGGTAAAGAGTCTCTGTCAGAGACTCTTTACCTAGCTCCTAGCTCAGACTCTGTCAGAGTCTGTCAGAGACTCTTTACCTAGATCAGTGTTGCGGCGCGTCAGACTGACACACCGCAACAACGATCGCCGCGATACACGCCCCCGGGGGCTTGATATTCTGGCGACGTCATATGATATCGTCAGGGTATTGCAACCACTTTGCTGACTTCATATTGCTATATGGTGGGCGGCAAGTGGTTAAAAAAACAAAATTTAATTATTCGGCGCTTAGGAGGAGAAAAAGAACTGCAGCCCCCCCCCGACACAGAATATCACCTAGGTGAAATTCAAAACAAGCAAGATCCTATAATGGGGGAATTGGCGCTGTTCAAACACGTGTATAATAAATATCAAATCATTAAATAAATAAAAAATATCAAATAGTAATAAATGAATAAATGGAGAAACCATATATAGTGAAAATATGCCAACATATTACACTGTACTATAAAGTGCAAAGTGCTAGAAAATATGTGACCTGACATATATCAATAAAATATAATCCACAAAAAATTCTTTAACAGTGGTATAAAAAACCAAATAACACGTTGCAAAAAATCATCTTTAACCACTCTAAAACACTATGAAAAAGTGTCCAAAACACCAAAGAAGTGATACTGGTGTACAAAGTGATGGAAAAAAATTTTTTAAAATCCAGTGTCCTAAAAAATCAGTAAAGTCTGAAAAAGCTGTAATATATCAATCCAATCACAAGGATCTTTATGTAGCAAGTGCTCCCCGTCTTCCACTGCACCCCCAATCGTGCCCTCACTCACCAGAGCGCCCAACCCCTGCAGGGGTAAAAAGCGTGTGGATTAGGATCCAGCAATGGTGTTCCTTGGCGATAATCCTCAGCCCGGTTAGCTGTCCTTCCCTTCTCCAATGTATCAGTGATGTCCTCTGTCTTGCTGCCTTCTCTTCGGATGCTTGATCTTTGGCACAACAATGGCCTCTTCACATATGACACACTTCACAGCATTGGCATAGTGGTCACTCAATGGAACCACATTGCACAGTGTGTGTGGTTCACAAGACCTCGCAGTTCACCTCCAAAGTGCATCAGAATAGACAGGAAAAGAAGTTAATGGTATTCTATTCTGAACCTCAAGCCAGCGCTGTGCTTTTTAGTGGTTAAAAAACACTTACTAGAAATGTGAGGTAAAAAGACTCATCATGTAAGGAGTCCAGCAGTGCTGGTAGTCCTGGAGGGGTCTAGTCCACAGCGGGGTGTTAGGTGTCCCAGCCGTCCAGCAGAGGGAAGCTGCAGGAAGAGGAGCAAGTAAGGAGACTGCCACGCTGTAAGTAACCAGCGTGGAATGCTGGGCTCGTGGGTGATGTCAGCGGAAGTACGCCCAGAACGAGCGTGGAATGCATGGGCCGGGAAAAGACATCTTTTAGGTGGGACGCGTTTCAGAGCATCTGATAGGCTCCTTCTTCATGCCGGTATAGATGAGTCTATGCGTGATCACACATATAGAGACAATGGGCGTAACAAGGCGAGTAACAATGGGTGGGAATGCCAGTATCAGCAGCTATAGTCCGGGAGTATTCTAATCAATTACAAACAATGCTGGGTACTGGCTGTAACCCAAAGGGGATAAAATGAAACAGGGTAGGAGTAATAAGCCACAATGGGGGGGGGGGTAGGTAACTATGGGGGTAAACATTATAAAACATAAAACAACATAATATAAAAGTCATGGCGTTTCTGCACTTAGAGGCACCTTCTTTTTTTATCTTCTATCATCTTTCATCCACTATAGTGGACGGGGCCAGGAGCTTAGGTACTCAAAACAGGAAGAGCATGCACACATAGACCAGTGAGAGGTATAAGTCCTTGTATTTGCAAACGTATTATGGCAAAAGGTTACTTGCAAAAATACTATTGGTCTCATGGGTAATAACACTTGCAACAATAACGGTTGCAGTAACAATTGTGGTAACAGTTGCAGTAACAATTGCAGTAACAGTTGCAGTGACACAGGTATTACTCTACTCCAAGACAGTACAGTTCAAGTTAAACAAGAAAAAAAAAAGGGAGGGGCAATATATATAATGTCATTAAAGGTACCACATCCTGACTTGCATATCAATATTAAGTAAAATCACGTTTTTATTCATATCATTAAAAAACTTAAATCTTTGCCCCCCCAACAAAAAAAATAAAAATAAATCAATCCTCCTAGCACAAATCTTCTACCCCTAAAATCTCCCCTCTTAGTACACATCTTCTCCTCCCCACTTCAAATCCCCCCTCCCAGCACAAATTCCCCCCCATTCCCCCCTCCTAGCACAAATCCCCCCCCCCCATCCCCCCTCCCAACACAAATCCCCTTAAATCACCACACTTAGCACTCTCCCTCCCAAATTTTTCCTTCTAGGAACAATACTTACCCCCTGCTGGCCCCCAAATGTCCCCTTCCAACACAAATCCCCCCCCCCATCACCTTGTGGGCCCCCCACCTCACATGACACCACAGTGCCCAGGGCAGCTGCTCCTCCTGCCCGCCCCTTGTCCTGGCCCTGTACAATCCACTGGCTGGAATCATATCCTAGGCTGAATTTTGGATCTAAATCATATAATGCATGTTGATGATATGTTTGTAACATTTTACTGCTGAATGACTAAGATCCACTGTAAACTATTGTATGTGTATTTTTTTTTTCTTCTTGAAAATATTAATAAAAAACAAAGTTTAAAAAAATTATCTTGCACTCTTTTATCCAGTTTTGGTTTGGCCCTCTATTCTGTGGAGGGGGGCTCTGATGTAAGGGAGAATAACATGATTGGTTGTTAGAACTGGCAACCAATGACGATACAATGACAGTGAAGCCAAGGGAACCAGCTCTGAAGCCATAAACTAACTTAAAAATCTGTATGAGACCTATGTGAAAGGCCACTGACCCTAGCTGCAGGCCGGATAAAATATTGCAGAGGGATTTGGCCCTTAGGATGTAGTTTGGAGACCCCTGCTGTAGATGAAACAAGCATTTTTTTGCCCCTGGAGATTAGTTTTAAATCTGTTGGTTTGTGGAAGGGACTAGGAAGGAGGATTTAATCTCAAAGCTTTCAACTAACTGAACTAGAATATTGCCTTCTCCCTCTGCTTCCTTGATCCCCCCTTTCACTAATTTCAGAGGATCCTGGTGGAGATCCCGTTTGAGATCTCAGAGATAGCCTCCAGCTTGGTAACAAGCACTTTGTTATCTATTAAGCTAAAAGGAACCTTGACACCTAGAACCAAAGAGGTAAAAGAGAGATGAATAATTATATTTGGTGAATGTGTTCATATGCCCAAGGTAATTCTTAGTATCCTTTTTGTAGAAAAGATGCAAATCCACTTTAAATGGCTAAATTAAATCATGATGCAGTATTAAAAAATAATGCCAGTGTGCCTAATTTATTTTTAATGTGTGTATCAGAATTCATTATTTAAAAATGCTTTATATGGCAGTGTATTGTGTTGATTGTCTACTTAGGCTGTGGATACTTTCATGATATATATTTAATGGCATTAGCAATTGGGAGAGAAGTCTTGTAATTGTACAGCGAAATTATTGTTTAATTCTCAGTGGAGTACAAAGAATCACAGATAATGAATGCTTACACATGTATTTACACTCTCTTCTAGCAAGTGCTATGTATCAAGGGACGTTTAACTCATGCATCATTTTCTGTATTATCTCAGATAATTTGATAGAGAAAAAAAAATACAGGCTGCTTCGCTGTATTTGAAGAATTCACATAGTTTGTTACATTTGCCGCCTGGTAATATTTAATTGGAATAATAGCAAAGGCTATAATTATTCTAACACTTTATCCCCACTGTGGAAATAATAGAGCTTATGAACAGTCTAATGGAAACTATAAAGAAAGCATATGAATCAAATGTATGCAAAGATTAAATATGTATTTGCGTAATAAATTTCATCCTTTAAAATTGTGTGTTTTTGTTTTTTTAAAGCCTAACTCCAGCCAGATATAAAAGACACAATTTAAGGTAACATTAAAGAACTTTCCAAAAATAATTCATATGCAGCCAATACTTAATGGTCCTGTAATGGTAATGGTAATGGTCCTTTTTTTCATGAGCATTTTTTACAATGTTTTTCCGCCTCCTTGTAACATCCCCCATGTGCTCCTAAACCTCTCCTTTGCCCCTCTCATTTCATTTTATTTAAAACTAACAAGATTGCAAAGATAGTAGGACAAACCCCAAAAAATGATTCAAATATATTAATATTAAAAAGGTCAGGCCTGAGCATGTAGACCCTTTACAAAATAATCCTGAGTGGGTGATTGGGGACAAAGAGAAGGCAAATGTATTCAAGTCAAAATAAAACAAATAATTCTCCGCTGCCCTAAAGAATAAGCAGCTGACACGGCCATTAGGATATGTGCATAAATCAGAAAACAAAATAAGTGTAGCGCTAATATAAGAATGAATAAGATGGCCTAAGGAGACCATTACAACATCAAAACAAACGCAAAAAAATATTTTAACAGAAAAGGTGTATCCAACAGAATGAAAGTCCTCAGTGGATATGTGACTCCTATGAGTTGGTGACAGTCCTCAATACAAATATGACTTCATAGGTGTATTAATGTGCACGTGACATCTGTGATGAAAGGAACACCACCACCGACAATGGGGAGGCTTACCGGAACGTTTGAACCCAAAAGAACATATGTTAAATTGGGTCAAACAGGCTTGATCGATAAACAGCTGATGGATTTAGAGGCTGTAGGAAAATCCTGGGATGGTCTGTGAACCGGTATGTCCCTAAGAGCCAGAGGTTGGGCGAGGTGTGGTGCTGAGAGCGGCCGGTGAAGACCGGCTCTTAGGGACATACCGGTTCACAGACCATCCCAGGATTTTCCTACAGCCTCTACAGAAATCCATCAGCTGTTTATCAATCAAGCCTGTTTGACCCAATCAAGCGTACGTTCTTTTGGGTTCAAACATTCCGGTAAGCATCCCCATTGTCGGTGGTGGTGTTCCTTTCATCACAGATGTCACGTGCACATTAATACACCTATGAAGTCATATTTGTATTGAGGACTGTCACCAACTCATAGAAGTCACATATCCACTGAGGACTTTCATTTTGTTGGATACACCTTTTCTGGTAAAATATTTTTTTGAGTTTGTTTTGATGATGTAATGGTCTCCTTAGGCCATCTTATTCATTCTTATATTAGTGCTACACTTATTTTGTTTTCTGATTATTGTTTTCTAATATTGATATGCAAGTCAGGATGCGGTACCTTTAATGACATTATATATATTGCCCCCCCCTTTTTTTTCTTGTTTAACTTTTCTGTTAAAATATTTTTTTGAGTTTGTTTTGATGATGTAATGGTCTCCCTAGGCCATCTTATTCATTCTTATATTAGCGCTACACTTATTTTGTTTTCAAATGTATTAAAGTGATTGTAAAGTTTGTTTTTTTTAAAATAACAAACATATCATACTTACCTCCACTGTGCTGCTCGTTTTGCACAGTGTGGCCCAGAGCCTCGATTTCTGGGATCCTCCGGTGGCTCTCGCGGCTCCTCCCCACATCAGATAACCCCCTAGGAGAAGCACTCGCCCAAGGGGGTTACCTTGCGGGCGCGCTCCCGAGTCCAGCATCTGCGTCCATAGACATGAATGCCGGACTCCGGTACGATTTTCAGTTCAGGTGCAACTTCCAGTGTCATACACCTAAAAAAAATTTGCACCTCGCAATTGCATTGGATTCTTTATACAAATTGCACTGAAACAGGTCCTGCATATATGTGAACTTGGGACTTGAAGGTATCCTGTTTAGTATTGGAGCATTTGCACGAGTACAAGTACTCGTGCAAATACTTAGTATGGGCACCGATGCTGGTATCGGCACATGTATGTAAGGCACTGTGTAAATAAAAGTCACAGTGCTGTATATATCTCTATTATGAAAACTGCAGCAGAGAAAAATTAGGTCTCCTGCCCTGCCAGATGTTCTGTGTGGGCCAGATGTGCAAATCTCAGGACTGGATGGATAGAAATAAAAATCCTTTGGCAGGTAAAAGAGCTCCTATATGTATTTTATCTGTCTATTTAGCTGTTTGCCTGGAGTTAAGCTTTAAAGCTGCAGTCACTATCTAACTGGATCTATTGAGACTTCAGAAATGAGAAGTAAGTCTCTGACCTTGACACTTTTCTTTTTTTATTATTGTTTATTTATAAGGCAAGGATGGTAGTACAATCAGCAGTAGCGAACAGCATTGGTAACTCAGTAACTCATATAAGAAAGAGAAGGACACTCTTGAACAAGGTGGACTTTTAAAGTGCCCAAGAATTACACATTTGTTGAATGAATATGAAAAGTGAATGAAAAAAAAAATATCATTATGCATTTATAAAAATTAAGAAAGTACAGGAACATACAGTATAATCCCAAAAGATCCGGTTGTCCTTGAAAACACATATTTGTACTGTAGATTAGGGATGAGCCGAACACCCCCCGGTTCGGTTCGCACCAGAACCTGCGAACGGACCGAAAGTTTGCACGAACGTTAGAACCCCATTGACGTCTATGGGACTCGAACGTTCGAAATCAAAAGTGCTCATTTTAAAGGCTAATTTGCATGGTATTGTCCTAAAAAGGGTTTGGGGACCCGGGTCCTACCCCAGGGGACATGTATCAATGCAAAAAAAACTTTTAAAAACGGCCGTTTTTTCGGGAGCAGTGATTTTAATGATGCTTAAAGTAAAAAAAAAAAAGTGAAATATTCCTTTAAATATCGTACCTGAGGGGTGTCTATAGTATGCCTGTAAAGTGACGCGTGTTTCCCGTGTTTAGAACAGTCCCTGCACCAAATGTCATTTTTAAAGGAAAAAATCTCATTTAAAACTTGCTTGCGGGTTTAATGTAATGTCGGGTCCTGGCAATATGGATGAAAATCAGTGAGACAAACGGCATGGGTACCCCCCAGTCCATTACCAGGCCCTTTGGGTCTTGTATGGATATTAAGGGGAACCCCGCACCCAAATTAAAATAAGGAAAGGTGTGGGGCCACCAGGCCCTATATACTCTGAACAGCAGTATACAGGCTGTAGGTTTGTTGTTAAGTAGAATCTCTTTGTAATTTTGAACGGGTACATTTTTAACGTGTTTAGCTCCAGCCAAAAAATCTTTTTTAAGCTTTTTGGAAAACATAGGGAAGGGTTATCACCCCTGTGACATTTGTTTTGCTGTCTTTCCTCCTCTTCAGAAGATTTCACCTCACTTTTTGTCCCAATGGATTGGAAAGCATCAGTGGAAAGGAGAAATGTTTTTCCCATATTAACTCTTACAGGAGAGAATTTCCCTTCCTAGGGGTAGATTTATTCTCACTTCCTGTTGTCTCCTTCCGTTTGCAAGTAGGAGTCGTTTGTAAGTTAGTTGTTTGAAAGTAGGGTCCTGCCCTATATACTCAGCAGAAATTTGGGCCTTAGGTGTTGCTGTGGCCACAACACTGTAAGCCCTCACAGGGCTCTGCTGCGAAATATTAGATCAAGAATTGTAATTACATGCCCCTGTTGAACAGGAGCTGAAAAATTAGGCCTTAGGCACTGGTGCTGGTGCCACAACACTGCAACCCCTCACAGACACTCTAGTTGGAATGCAGGAACGAGCCCTGCTGCAAAGTATTGCATCAAAAATTGTAATTACACGCCCCTGTTAAACAAGGGCTGAAAAATTGGGCCTTAGGCACTGGTGCTGGTGCCACAACACTGCAACCCCTCACAGACACTCTAGTTGGAATGCAGGAACGAGCCCTGCTGCAAAGTATTACATCAAAAATCGTAATTACACGCCCCTGTTAAACAGGGGCTGAAAAATTGTGCCTTAGGCACTGGTGGTGGCGCCCAGAACCAAAAATGCTCTTACAAGCTATCAGCGTGATGATTGAGGAGGAAGAGGATAATTACTCAGGAATAGTCACTCAGCATCAGCATAGGCAGTCTTTGAAGGGATCTGAGATTTCAAAAAAAATTATTCGGTTACATCAGCATCAGGTGCTTGGTAGCTGGTGGTGATCCAAGACTCATTCATTTTTATGAAGGTCAGTCGATCGACCGAGTCAGTGGACAGACGCACCCTGTGATCGGTTACCACGCCTCCAGCAGCACTGAATGTGCGTTCCGAAAGAACGCTGGATGCAGGACAGGCCAGTAGCTCAATTGCATACTGTGCAAGCTCTGGCCAGTGATCCATCCTCAAGACCCAGTAACCCAGAGGATTTTCGGTGGGAAAGGTGTCCAAGTCTGACCTTTCCCCTAGGTATTCCTGCACCATGTAAAACAGACGCTGGCGATGGTTGCTGGAACCTATCATACCTTGGGGCTGCGGACCTAAAAATTGTCTGAACGCATCGGTCAGACGGCCACCTTCTCCACCGCTCCTTCTTTGACTGACCGAAGCCTCAGCAACACGTTGTCCAGAAACAGGAGTTTGTAACCTCCCAGTC
Organism: Aquarana catesbeiana; assembly: GCF_042186555.1. Classification (NCBI taxonomy): domain Eukaryota; kingdom Metazoa; phylum Chordata; class Amphibia; order Anura; family Ranidae; genus Aquarana; species Aquarana catesbeiana. The sequence continues at coordinate 362,539,710 of NC_133329.1, forward strand.
TCTGGGAACGCGTTGCACAGACCTTTCTGCAAGGCATCCCGAAGATGTTTCATCCTCTGCTCCCTCTGCGATGGCAAGATAAGGTCCGCAACCTTACCCTTGTAACGTGGATCAAGGAGGGTTGCCAGCCAGTATTGGTCCTTCTCCTTGATACCACGAATACGAGGATCCTTACGCAGGCTTTGCAGGATCAGGGAGGCCATGCAGCGTAGGTTTGCTGAGGCATTCGGTCCGGAGTCCTCTGGGTCACTAAGGACGACATGGTCCGCAGCCACCTCCTCCCAGCCACGTACAAGTCCATGTGTTTCTTGGGACTGATCCCTTAAAGACTGCTGCTGATGCTGAGTGCCAGGCTCCACCTCCATACTGACACAATCTTCCTCCTCCTCCTCTTCCTCCTCGTCCTCTACCTGTGTGATCGGCGGGCACGCAGGAACACTGTCTGGATAAAGGGGGCCTTGAGAGCTAAGGAAGTCCTCCTCTTCCTGCCTCTGTTCTGCCTCAAGTGCCCTGTCCATTATTCCACGCAGCGTGTGCTCCAACAGGTGGACAAGGGGGACAGTGTCACTGATGCATGCACTGTCACTGCTCACCATCCTCGTGGCCTCCTCAAATGGTGACAGGACAGTGCATGCATCCCTGATCATGGCCCACTGGCGTGGGGAAAAAAAACCAAGCTCCCCTGACCCTGTCCTGGTGCCATAGTCGCACAGGTACTCATTGATGGCCCTCTGCTGCGTGTGCAGCCGCTGCAGCATGGCCAACGTTGAGTTCCACCTGGTGGGCATGTCACAGATTAGGCGGTTCTTGGGCAGGTTAAACTCCTTTTGGAGGTCCGTCAGCCGAGCACTGGCATTATATGACCGGCGGAAATGCACACAGACTTTCCTGGCCTGCCTCAGGACATCCTGTAAGCCCGGGTACCTGCCCAAGAACCGCTGCACCACCAAGTTAAGGACGTGAGCCAAACAGGGCACATGGGTCATTTGTCCCTGTCGGAGGGCAGAGAGGAGGTTGGTGCCATTGTCGCAAACCACCATTCCTGCCTTAAGTTGGCGTGGCGTCAACCACCTCTGAACCTGCCCCTGCAGAGCTGACAGAACCTCTGCCCCAGTGTGGCTCCTGTCCCCCAAGCACACCAGCTCAAGCACCGCATGGCATCTTTTGGCCTGCATACTTGCGAAGCCCCTTGAACGACTACGGAGCACCGCTGGTTCCGAGGAAGAGGCCATGGAGGAAGAAGAAGAGGAGGGGGTGGAGGAGAGAGGTGTGTCACAATCATTAGCATTTTGGAGGCGTGGTGGCGGAACAACCTCCAACACTACTGCACCTTGTCCTGCATCCTTCCCAGCTGCCAGCAGAGTCACCCAATGCGCCGTGAAACTTAGGTAACGTCCCTGTCCATGCCTGCTGGACCATGAGTCAGCGGTAATATGCACCTTACCGCTGACCGCCCTGTCCAGCGAGGCATGGACATTGCCTTCCACATGCTGGTAGAGAGCCGGAATCGCCTTCCGTGAGAAAAAGTGGCGTTTGGGTACCTGCCACTGAGGAACTGCACATTCCACAAACTCACGGAAGGGGGCAGAGTCTACCAACTGAAAAGGCAGCAGTTGAAGTGCTAGCAATTTTGCCAAGCTAGCATTCAACCGCTGGGCATGTGGATGGCTGGGAGCAAACTTCTTTCGGCGGTGCAGCAGCTGGGGCAGGGAAATTTGCCTGGTACAATCTGACGTCGGTGTACCAAAATCAGATTGCCCACAAGTACGTGGCTGTGACACACCTAATTCTACACCTTCATTCCTCTCAGTGCAGGTCTCAGAGAGGACTGAAGGTCTAGTGGGGTTGGAAATCTCAGCTGATGAGGAGCAAGCAGAGGTCCTCTTTGTTCTTTGGTGTGGGTCTTTTAGATACGCTTGCCAACGAACTGCATGGCAGGTCAACATATGTCTGGTCAAGCATGTGGTACCCAAGCGGGAGATGTTTTGGCCACGCGAGATACGCTTGAGACATATGTTGCAAATAGCAGCAGTGCGATCTGATGCACTCGTCTCAAAAAAGGCCCACACCAAAGAACTTTTTGAATAACGCGCAGAGACTGCAGCGCCCTGCACATGTGGAGCTTTGGGGTGTGATGCAGTCAATGTGCTGCCCTTAGGCTGGCCCCTGGAGGGCATCCTGCCTCGTTGGTGATGTGCCGCCTCCTCCTCCTCCTCCTCCTCCTCTCTCCTATCAGGCACCCACGTTGAGTCAGTGACCTCATCATCCCCTCCCTCCTCATCACTGGAGCAAACCTGGCAGTATGCTGCAGCAGGGGGAGCATGACTGCCAGATTGCTGTCCTTCTTGGGCACCCCCTCTGTCCGTGCTCGTGTTACTGCCTTCATCGAGCTCAGTATCATCATCAGAGCCTTCCAAACGCTGGGCATCCTCCTGGAGCATGTACCCAACGCTGTGGTCAAACAGTTCGAGGGACTCCTCAGGAGGACATGGTGGGGCTAGGGAAGGAGTCACTGATGACATTGAGCCGAGGGAAGAGGCCGCTGCTTTGCCAGACAAAGTACCCTGGGCATGGGTGAGAGAGGATGAGGAGGATGAGGACGGCTTGGTCATCCACTCGACCAAGTCTTCCGCATGTTGCGGCTCAACATGGCCAGCTGCCGAAAAAAAGGCCAAGCGTGTCCCATGGCCACGTGCTGATGAGGATGCACCGTCTCCACGACCAGCACTAGACACAGAGCCTGCTTGCCCTCTCTTATTGGCTTGTGACTGTCTGCCTCTCCTTCTTGGCCTTCCAGACATACTAATGGCCTGTAGCTGCACTAAGCTGGGATATATATATATATATATATATATATATATATATATATATATATATATGTACTGATACTGCAGCTAGCAAAATCAACTGCCTGCCTGTAGTATGAGAACACCACCAACCTTCTACAGGTAGCTTTAGCTGAACACTGTGAGGTGGACGCACCCCACTAACTTGTAGGTTTAGCAGAACACTGTGAGCAAGACGCACTGCACTAACTGTAAATAGTCTAGCTGCCTGACTGTGGTACTAATAGGATCAAAAGAACACCAGCAATTTTCTTTAAAATACTGTAACAAGACAAGCCTGCCTGTCAGTAAGAAGATAACAGGAACGGATCTAGCTGAACACTGTGAGGTGGACGCACCCCACTAACTTGTAGGTTTAGCTGAACACTGTGAGCAGGACGCACCCCACTAACTTGTAGGTTTAGCAGAACACTGTGAGCAGGACGCACTGCACTAACTGTAAATAGTCTAGCTGCCTGACTGTGGTACTAATAGGATCAAAAGAACACCAGCAATTTTCTTCAGGTAGCTGTATTTACTGTAACAAGACAAGCCTGCCTGTCAGTAAGAAGATAACAGAAATGGATCTAGCTGAACACTGTGAGCAGGACGCACCCCACTAGCTTGTAGGTTTAGCAGAACACTGTGAGCAGGACGCACTGCACTAACTGTAAATAGTCTAGCTGCCTGACTGTGGTACTAATAGGATCAAAAGAACATCAGTAATTTTCTTTAAAATACTGTAACAAGACAAGCCTGCCTGTCAGTAAGAAGATAACAGGAACGGATCTAGCTGAACACTGTGAGCAGGACGCACCCCACTTGCTTGTAGGTTTAGCTGAACACTGTGAGGTGGACGCACCCCACTAACTTGTAGGTTTAGCTGAACACTGTGAGCAGGACGCACCCCACTAACTTGTAGGTTTAGCAGAACACTGTGAGCAGGACGCACTGCACTAACTGTAAATAGTCTAGCTGCCTGACTGTGGTACTAATAGGATCAAAAGAACACCAGCAATTTTATTTAAAATACTGTAACAAGACAAGCCTGCCTGTCAGTAAGAAGATAACAGGAACGGATCTAGCTGAACACTGTGAGCAGGACGCACCCCACTAGCTTGTAGGTTTAGCTGAACACTGTGAGGTGGACGCACCCCACTAACTTGTAGGTTTTGCTGAACACTGTGAGCAGCACGCACCCCACTAACTTGTAGGTTTAGCAGAACACTGTGAGCAGGACGCACTGCACTAACTGTAAATAGTCTAGCTGCCTGACTGTGGTACTAATAGGATCAAAAGAACACCAGCAATTTTCTTCAGGTAGCTGTATTTACTGTAACAAGACAAGCCTGCCTGTCAGTAAGAAGATAACAGAAACGGATCTAGCTGAACACTGTGAGCAGGACGCACCACACTAGCTTGTAGGTTTAGCTGAACACTGTGAGGTGGACGCACCCCACTAACTTGTAGGTTTAGCTGAACACTGTGAGCAGGACGCACCCCACTAACTTGTAGGTTTAGCAGAACACTGTGAGCAGGACGCACTGCACTAACTGTAAATAGTCTAGCTGCCTGACTGTGGTACTAATAGGATCAAAAGAACACCAGCAATTTTCTTCAGGTAGCTGTATTTACTGTAACAAGACAAGCCTGCCTGTCAGTAAGAAGATAACAGAAATGGATCTAGCTGAACACTGTGAGCAGGACGCACCCCACTAGCTTGTAGGTTTAGCTGAACACTGTGAGGTGGACGCACCCCACTAACTTGTAGGTTTAGCTGAACACTGTGAGCAGGACGCACCCCACTTACTTGTAGGTTTAGCAGAACACTGTGGGCAGGACGCACTGCACTAACTGTAAATAGTCTAGCTGCCTGACTGTGGTACTAATAGGATCAAAAGAACACCAGTAATTTTCTTTAAAATACTGTAACAAGACAAGCCTGCCTGTCAGTAAGAAGATAACAGGAACGGATCTAGCTGAACACTGTGAGCAGGACGCACTGCACTAAATGTAAATAGTCTAGCTGCCTGACTGTGGCACTAATAGGATCAAAAGAACACCAGTAATTTTCTTCAAAATACTGTAACAAGACAAGCCTGCCTGTCAGTAGGAATATAACAGGAACGGATCTAGCTGAACACTGTGAGCAGGACGCACTGCACTAAATGTAAATAGTCTAGAAGATAACAGGAACGGATCTAGCTAAACTGAATACAGTGTATATATATATATATATGCAACACCTGGGATGCATATATATACACAATACACTTTAAGTGCAGCTAACTGACTGACTGTCCTGCCTAATCTAGCTAACTCAAATGAAATGACACTGTCTCTCTCTCTCTCTAAGCACACCGGAACACACTGCACAGGGCCGCCGTGCAGGCGGCCTTATATAGTGTGGGGCGTGTACTAAATCCCCTGAGCCATAATTGGCCAAAGCCTCCTTGGCTTTGGCCAATTATGGCTCTCTGTTAAGGCGGCGCTGTGATTGGCCAAGCATGCGGGTCATAATGCATGCTTGGCCAATCATCAGCAAGCAATGCACTGCGATGCCGCAGTGAATTATGGGCCGTGACGCGCCACACGAATTTGGCGCGAATGGCCCATATCGTTCGCAATTCGACGAACGATCGAACAGCCGATGTTCGAGTCGAACATGGGTTCGACTCGAACACGAAGCTCATCCCTACTGTAGATAATCTATATATCAGGAATTGATGTACGTAGGACCAAGACATGCTTAGGAGGGAGGCTTCTTTGTGTGGCTGTAATTTTTACAATGTTGTAATGATATTTTTTATGATAGGGTGAATAATAAAAATCTTTGCCCTTTTATTCAACAAACAGGTAATCATTGGGTACCTTAAAGGTCCTCCTTTTTCAACCCCTCATTTTTGTTTTTTTCTTTAGTTTTTTTTCCCTCTTTTCCTTTCTTATATGAGTTAATGATATAGTGATAAGATATGGAACCAGCAATAAAGGCCCACACTCCCCTTTTTTCAGAAACAGCCAATAGGCACAGACAACCCTGGTGCAGAAGAGGTAAGTACATGGGCGTAGCATAAGGGGTTGCAGGGGTCACAATCGCAACCCTGCCCCTAGCTCCAGGGAGCCCCTGCAGCCTCCCTGTCATATTATCATATCCTCCACAAAATCCAGCTCCGATCTGCTCTAGGGCCCCACAGCCACGCTCCAGTACTGGGCTTCTACTTTGCCTTCCACAGTCCACACCTCTCTGTTCCCATTGGCTGGGGAGAAGCTGTGAGGCTGCAGGACTCCTGACCCTCTGTTCCTTCCCAGACCAACTTTCAGCTTTCAGCGTTGTCACGCTTTGAATGAGATTTGTGTGGTCATGCAACACTGTACCCAAATACATTTTTATCATTTTTTTCACACAAATAGAGCTTACTTTTGGTGGTATTTGATCACCACTGGGGATTTTTATTTTTTACGCTACAAATGAAAAAATAATGAAACAAATGTAAAATAAAAATGCATTTTTCTTAGTTTCTGTTATAAAATTTTGCAAATAAGTAATTTCTCTTCATAAATTTTGACCAAAAATTATGCTGCTACATTTCTTTGATAAAAATAACCCAAATCAGTGTATATTATTTGGTCTGTGTGAAAGTTATAGAGTCCACAAGCTATGGTAGTAATGACAGATGTTGATCGGCCACCATATTTTAGTTGAACAAAAACAACTACACAGATCTCACTAGTTGTAGCTATAGTGTATGCATTTGCCATTTTTTTATAAATAAGATAACATTCTTGTGACTTGATTTTAGCTCCACCGTTCCTATCTATCCACATGTAGGGTAAAACCTAAAGGTATCAGTAGGCTTACCTGGGTTTTTTGTGTGATGTGGTATTATAATTACATTATAATGCTTTTAAAAGTTTGAATAAAGAAGATGCTTTTATATGATATTGGTGTGTGGTCATCCAAGTTTTCCTCTTTATAGGGTAAAACCTAGATCTTGACATTTTTTAAGCTATACTTGTACATAAAAGGACTGATGATGATGATGGTGGCAAAGGGAAAGTAGGACAGACTGGGCAATCAATTGGGGATCTGTAATAATAAAAAGGCTGAAGTGGTTCTAAAGGTTCATGGGTTTTTACAAGGCTCATGCCTTCTATGTGCAGCAGCCCCCTAATACTTACCTGAGCCCCATCACGATCCGGAGATGTGCATGAGAGCCTGAGCTCTCTGGGGACTCTTCCTCCTCATTGGCTGAGATAGCAGAGGGCGCTATTGGCTCCTGCTGCTGTCAATTACAGCCAGTGAGCCAATGAGGAGAGAGAGGGTGCGGGGCTGAGCCGTGGCTCTGTGTGTGACTGGACATGCAGAGCAGTGGCTCGGGAGCAAGCCTACTTGGGTGCACCTATTGCAAGCCACTGCCTTGCTAAAAAAGTTGAGGGTAAAGGTGATGGCCTGGTCAAGCATTTCTCCAGACCTAAACCCTATTGAGCATCTGTGGGGCATCCTCAAACAGAAGGTGAAGGAGCGCAAGGTCTGTAACATCCACCAGGTCCGTGATGTCGTCATGGAGGAGTGGAAGAGGACTCCATTGGCAACCTGTGAAGCTCTGGTGAACTCCATGCTCACGAGGGTTAAGGCAGTGCTGGAAAATAATGGTGGCCACACAAAATATTGACACTTTGGGCCCAGTTTGGACATTTTCACTTAGGGGTGTACTCACTTTTGTTGCCAGCGGTTTAGACATTAATGGCTGTGTGTTGAGTTATTTTGAGGGGACAGTAAATTTACACTGTTATACAAGCTGTACACTCACTACTTTACATTGTAGAAAAGTGTCATTTCTTCAGTGTTGTCACATGAAAAGATATAATAAAATATTTACAAAATTGTGAGGGGTGTACTCACTTTTGTGAGATACTGTATAATTCCCAGGTCTGTTATCTATTTAAATTGCATAATCATATTGGTTTGTCTACTGACTGGAGATTAGAGAATGATGTCAGAGAGCCCAAGTCCCTGGACATGGGAGACAACACTCATGGAGGTTCAGGAACATAATCTAGATATGAATCTAATCAGTTGATTAGGCAGATATAAATATAATTTTAAACATATCAGAACCCACAGCTTTTCCTGATCCAGATTGAATTTTTGTTCGGACAAATTATTTTCTTATCTCTGGTAGCAAATAATACATTTAGTGACAAAAGACGGCGAAGAAATACAGCAAAGGTTGGAAAACTAATTTAAAACTGGACATACAGTGTATACCATGCACATAGACCTGGAAACGTAATGTAACATATCTAAAGGCTTTCATTTGATAAACATGGACGTACCATCCACTGTTTGATCCTGTGGGTTTACAGAGTCTGTTGCAAGGGATTTTAATTATATAACATGAATTGGATGAATGTCACAAGCGTTCTCCAGGCCTGCTTGAATTTTCCCTGTGTTTTCTCTAATACTATGACTTCCTATGGTCGTTAGCTCCATCTAGTGGCCAGAATGCAGCATATATTTTTGAACTACTTCAGTCAGAAAATGGACTGCATTTTGGCCAGTAGATGGAGCTGACAATCATAGGAAGTCATAGTATTAGAGAAAATATGGGGAAAGCTTGTGCAATTTGGATGAATGCTTCATTCATCCAAAGCATGTTTCATAAATAGTGTGTGTCTAGGCAAAATAAAAGAAAGCAAAATTCAGTACACCTATGCAGTACATAGACATTTTCTCTCTCTCTTTTTTTTTTTTTTTCTTTTACTGTAGTCACAGAAAAATACCAGTTAATGTCAGAAATCCAGTGAGCTCCGAACTTTTTGTTTAAGCTGATAATACAGTGCCTCTGCTACACATAAATCCCAAGCAGTGTTGTCAGACCTGCACTCTTGGACTACTGAAATCCCCCTTACGATAAGGAGATAAGGAAGGGGGATGTTCTGTAGGCCAGCAGAGGAGAACCGAAGAGGTCGTTACAACACTGCTTGGAATTTCATTGCAGAAGAAGCACAGTATTGTCAGCTCAAAGAGAAAGTTAGATCCTCATTGGATCTCTGGCATGATAAACAGGTATTTTCTGTACCTGCAGTATTGTTAAACAGGGGTAATGGGGCCTTTCATGAACTTCAGTTAATTGAAAAATGTTTCAGGGATTTTGCCCACTGTTATTTAACCATTTGACCGCCGGAAGATTTACACTACATGACCAGGCAATTTTTTGCAGTACGGCACTGCGGTGGACATTCGGACGGTGGACATTCGGACACTGAGGCCCTTCTCACACTGGGGCGGTTTGCAGGCATTATTGCGCTAAAAATACCGCCTGCAAACCGCCCCTAAACAGCCTCCGCTGTTAGTTCAGTGTGAAAGCCCGAGGGCTTTCACACTGAAGCGGTGCGCTGGCAGGAGAAGAAAAAATCTCCTGCAAGCCGCATCTTTGGAGCGGTGAAGGAGCGGTGTATTCACCGTTCCTAAACCGCTCCTGCCCATTGAAATCAATGGGACAGCGCGGCTATGCCGCGGCAATACCGTGGCTATAGCCGTGCTGTACGAGTGATTTTAACCCTTTTTCGGCCACCAGCGGGGGGTTAAAACCGCACCGCTAGCAGCCAAATACCGCAGTAAAACAGCGCTAAAAATAGCGCTGTTTTACCGCCGACGCCCCCTACCGCCCCAGTGTGAAAGGGGCCTTACTGACACTTTTGACACTTTTTGGAACTAGAGACACTAATACAGTGATCAGTGCTAAAAATATGCACTGCCACTGTACTAATGACACTGGCTGGGAAGGGGTTAACATGGGGGGCAATCAAAGGGTTAAATATGTTTTTGGTGCACTGTGTGTGGTGCTTTTACTAAGGGAAGTAATGAATTTTATTCCCTGCTTTGAGGGGAAAGAAAATCCATTACTTCCAGGCTGACAGGACAGGGCTCTGCCTTATTTACACAGGCAGGGTCTGTCCTTTGTGAATTCCTGAGGATCGGCGGGTGCCGGCAGTAATTAATTGGTCGGCACCCGCTGATCGGCATTTGATGTGTTTAAAGGGGTTGTAAAGCAGAAGGGTTTTATCTTAATGCTTTCTTTGCATTAAGGTAAAAAACCTTCTGTGTGCAGCAGCCCCCCTCAGCCCCCCTCAGCCCCCCTAATTCTTACCTGAGGTTCCTCTCTGTCTAACAATGTTCACGAATGTCTCAGCCATCCAAGATTCTCCCTCCTGATTGGCTGGGACACAGCAGTGGCGCCATTGGCTCTCGCTGCTGTCAATAAAAGCCAGCTAGCCAATCAGGGGAGAGAGCAGATGGAGCCGGGTTGGGGCTCTGTGTCTGAATGGACACAGGGAGCTGTGACTTGGCTCGGGTGCCCCCATAGCAATCTGCTTGCTGTGGGGGCACTCAACAGCAGGGAGGGGCCAGGTGCACAGAAGAGGGACCCAAGAGGAGGAGGATCTTCTCTGTGAAAATTCACTGCACAGAGCAGGTACATATAACATGTTTGTTATTTTTATAGGGAAAAAAATTAGACTTTAAATCACTTTAATCACAGCACAGCTGGGTTGCTGCCAGCTCGCGCATGCCTCTACCCAAAAGTGCCATATCATGTACCTAGTATGTGATCTGGTGAAGGTGAGCCGCCTTGCCACCATATATGTATGTTATATGGTTGGCAAGTGGTTAAAGTACTGTTCAAACCCAAAAGGTTAACCTCACTGTGTTTTTTAGAGTCACAATGACAAATATAAATGTTCCAGTCACCTTGTAATCCATACCGTGTAGTCCCTGAGCCTGTCCCTGCACAGGCTCAATACGTTATCTCATTCAGCCTTGTGAGAAAACTCAAACTCCAACACAGTCTCTTAATACCTCTCTCAGGCAATGGCATGGTCGGATCGCCTGTCCTTAAGTTCAGGACAGGCACTCTCCCATTGTCTGTTCACATATGCTGCTCATGCAACAGCTTGTCTCCAGGGAAAAAGGCCCAAATGATAGACAGCTGTGTACACCTACACAATTAGGAAGCTGGTTTCCAGTAAAATGTGGACCCAAAGTTAGAGTATTTATCTGTCCCAAGTCTCTACAAAGCCTCTGGGCTTCAGAACCCAATTCAGGAGTTACCAATCCTGCAAAGCCAGCTTTCTACACTCAGAACAGACAACCCAAAGCCCAGCAGCCTCATGGGTTAGAACCCTGGGTGACATCTAACCATGTTTTTAAAATTTTTTTTTTTTATTCACCCAAAGATAAACTTTACCCTGCACTGTTTTGCTTTACTTTACACTGTTTTGCTAAACCATTACTGCACATTCCTTTGCTGACACATCATTTTACCTGTAACTCAACAAATAAAGTTCTCTCCTTGTAAAGAGCAGTGATGGACGTGTTGATGTGCAGAATGGAGCAGAAAGCAGTGGAACACATTGGAATCACTATATCATGGAGGCTCTAGAGCAGTGGTTCTTAACTCCTGTCCTCAGGACCCACTAACAGGCCAGATTTGATGTATTACCTTGGGGAGATGCAGTCTATCAGTTTTCTTGCAAACCTGGCCTGTTAGTGGGTCCTGAGGACAGGAGTTGAGAACCACTGCTCTAGAGTCTACGTAACTCACAATTTATATCTGTGTTCTCTATCCAAAATGTATTTTCAGGGTTGGAAGTGGTTCTCCTTTTACTAGCAGGGGTGTGGCCTGATGAAATTATTTCTTGTATTAAATGTATTACTGCTGTGTGCCCAATCACAAAATCAGCAGAACAGGCAAAACAACTCTCCTTTAATAGACAAAGCAAGCATGAGCTGGAACCTTACATTTGAAATAGTAGAAATTAAACTGTAGCATTTTTTTTCTACAAGAGTGACCTACTCCTTGGAATTACTACTGCAAACTAATCCTTTAGGGGAGATGGCTCTATCAATCTTTAGATTTTTCTAATGTGGAAGCAACTCAATTGCATCTCAGAAATCAGGGAGGTAATTACTCATGCAGACAGCACAAAATGGAAGAAAAAAATGCAAGTTCTGCTGAGTATTCCTTTTAGAACTAGCAGTAGAAAAAGCAAAACAGCCCTGTAATCAGTCAAATTCTACTACTAATTTTTCAGGTGTTGAAGGCAATAGAGAGTATACATGCCGTGAAAGTTAACAGACCAAAGTGGTTTTAATACAGGACTTTCCCAGCCAGCTTTCTTACAAGCCAGAATCTCCCGTTACTGTTGGCCAGTTTAAAAAATGATATTGAGTAGAAGCTTATAGTTAATCTGATAATAAAGGTAAAAGGAAACCTTTTATTGGAGATGCACTATTTTAGCAGTTCATCCAGCAATGTTCACCACAGGAAATCACTGGCTGTGTGAACATTAGTAGCTGTGGCCACAGACAGCTTGTCATTGCTCTCTATGGACATGGTGGCCACTGCTATTGGCACACAGCTGTCAATCCTACCCACAAGAATTGCTGGAAATCACAATGTTGTTAAACATCCATGTGAATGGAGCCTTAAAAAGGACCTGAACTTTGAAAGGAAAAGGGCTTTCATCCCTTGATGAATAGTGATCCTATGACTGCAGAAGAAGCAGCTGGAGGAAATGGACAAAGCAGAAGCAGGGAGATTCTTGCACTGCAGGTTCTCAAGTACAGCTTCCTCTTTAGCATGAAGTACAATGAACAGAAGAGACATGAGTGATGAACCAAACATACCTGGGTTAAGTTTGGGGGGGGGGGGGCGGGTTTGGCAAACTTTACTGAAGTTCAGAAGCTGAACCAGAACCTCACTAAAATCAATGGGAGACAAATCTTAGATATTGTTAATGGCCATTTTCTAGGCTAATAGGCAAGGGATTGTACAAAAAATGGCATGGGGGTCTGGTTTGGAATTGGGGGGCCCTCGCACTTTCTTTTATGTGGGGTTCCCCATAAGATCCATATCAAACCTGAAGGACTCCTTTCCCTTAAGGTTTATTTCTGGGGGGGACCTTTGTTTTTTTACATATCCCTGCCCTTTTGTAAACATATACTGTACCTGTCAGCCAGGCGATAGCAGAATGGACCAAGCAAAGAACTATCACTGGTTGATAGAATGCTTGCGGCTGCCAGCTGTCACATTTTGCAGTTATAGTAATACTGCTCCTATAAACAAATCATAAATAAATATCACCACAGTGAGTATACAAAATACATATAAGTAACTTCAATTAAAATAGGTGAATAAACATTTACGTGAAGTCCATAGTATATCCCAAGTCCTTTGTGAGTATAGGAAAGTTTCTTTTTCCACCAGCATGCCATGCAGACACACTACATACTCACCAGAGGGAGAGATCCCAGTGTATCTCACATGAGATCATGGAAATGGAATCCAAGTTTCTGCTGTCATCCATTCAATATACAGATAAATACTATATCAAAACTCTATACCAGTGATGGCGAACCTTGGCACCCCAGATGTTTTGGAACTACATTTCCCATAATGCTCATGCACTCTTCAGTGTGGTTGAGCATCATGGGAAATGTAGTTCCAAAACATCTGTGGTGCCAAGGTTCGCCATCACTGCTCTATACTATATCATAAATACTAAATCAAAACTCCAAAGATGCCATATAAAGTTAAAGAGGGAGAGGAATAGTGTAGCATTAAAAAGCATTTATTTTTAAAAAGGTTATATTGCACTTATATCTAAGAAGAAAAGGATCAGCATGTATAGTATTGGAAACACCGATTTGCGCTCCACCTGCGTTCCAGCTGACCGGAAATCGTGTATCTCGAGAATACCACCCAACCCTGTTTCATCAACCCATGTCTGACGTCATCAGGGGTCTCTTTCCTCTCCCTCTTTATCTTTATATGGCATCTTTGGAGTTTCGAATATAGTATTTATCTGCATATTGAACGGATGACAGCAGCAACTTGGATTTCATTTCCATGATCTCACGTGTGATACCCTGGGATCTCTCCCTCCTATGCGCATCTTGACTCCCTGTAATAGGTGTCAAGTCTGTTGAATGTCTAGTGTGTCTGCATTCTGGTGGAAAAAAAAGACTTTCCTATACTCACAAAGGACGTTATCTGCACTTGGGATATACTATGGACTTCACAATAATGTTTATTCACATATTTTAATTGGAGTTACTTATACTGTATGTATTTTGTATACTCACTGTGGTGATGTTTAATTTATGATTTGTTTATAGGAGCACGGTTATTTTGGTTTTATTTATATTTTAGGTGTATTACACTTTACAACAAGCAGCTCCTCACTGTAATTCATTTGATTATTGAAATTTGTTTATTTCCTTATTTCATTTGCATGGGTCTGGGACCTCTACTGGTTCCTTTACCTTTTCTAACAGTAATACTGCTGCTAAATATATCACTTCCTGTTGCAGCCAGAGGTTCAGCTCGGCTCAACACCTATTTAGTTCATCCATTTGCCGAATAGCAAAATTTAGTCCAAACTTGCTTCCTCCAGAGGCTGCCCGGTTACCCAACTCCACTTCCACAGTGGATCCTAGAATTCTGCTACCAGCTGCAGTGACTGGTACCTTATCATACCATTCATGTGCATGCCTACACAAGTAAGTTGCCATTTTTGTTTGCTGTTTCCATTCTTCTATCTCACTGTACTTAGTCTGGTGCCCCCTTGCTGTCTATCTGATTACTACAGGAAACATCGGGTCCACTACCAGGGTATCCATATTGCCCTCCAGGCATCTCTCCCGGTTGTGAAAGCCATCTGAGAACTTTGATAAGCTCTTTTGATTGTTCTAAATGTGAGTCTTTTTCCAATAAATGTCACGTTACCTGCCACACTTAGTCTGCACACTCTGCTCTGTTTGCTTGTCTATCTAGAGATCTTTCAGTCTCCCAAAAGTGCTGTGTCAAGCGTGCTGGTTTTGGATCTATTATCAAATAAAAGAACCCTTCCTGTAGAATATCTACCCAAACTGTCCTCCCAATCCACTTAGTTTGATACAGCCCAGTGTACACCTATTTAGCACCATACTAACTATCCTTTCACTTCAGTCCAAACCTGGGTATGGATCAACCTGTGTGACATCACAAAAATCAAATTTCACTCCAAATTTTGTGAGACTAACAGTGAGAGTGCTTTGGATAATTTCACCCTGCAGCTATACATTTACTGTAAAAGGTTTAAGGCCCAGGAAGCAGACTGCTGCTGCTTTCTAGAAGGAATTTAAGATAAAAGGGCAATCTTTCTGGTATAATAATATAAGAAAGTTACATAGTTAGTCAGACTAAAAGAGACACAAGTCAATCAATTTTTTACTAAAAACATACAGTATAAGAAAGCACATTTTCACTTTCCTGAATTTAGGTCCATTTTAAATTGTAAAGTCATATTGCTACAAAAACCCCCCTACAGAAGAAATATCTGGACTGCTATTGCTGACCCTCTGAAAATACTAATTGTCTGGGTATCACAGTGACCCACAATTCCTTCCAAATCCCTGACACAAATAAACTAAGCTGTGCCTGCTCTGTATGTACTAGGATGGGAGGTGGAATGTATGTTGTTAAGCTTACAAAGAGGAGAGAACTTAGTGGGTGGGTATTAATATTATAATATTCACCATTAGTCCAAGGAGTAGGACAACTGTGCACATCCAACCTTGTGACACCAGTTTGGTAATGTCCCTTTTGTGTTCCACTATGACTTTTTCCCTGTGCACAAAGTCAGCTCAAAGACATAATGTAATGAGTATGGTGTGGAGGAACCTGAGTGGCCTTTACAAAGTTCTGTTCCTCTACTCTACTGAACACCTTTGGGATACAGGTCTTCTGCTCTTATCCAACATCAATACCTGACCCTACAAAGTCTATTTTGGCTGAATGGACACAAATTTCCACAGATACACTCTCAAATCTTGAATAGTCTTGAAAATCTTCCCACAAGTGGGGGACTATTCTAGCCACAGATATGGGTGGGGTAGCTCCATATCTATGCCTAAGGTTTTAAATTAGAATATACAGCAAGCTCATATAGGCGTGATAGTCATATCTGCACAAACTTTTGGCCATATATATAGTGTTCATACTATAATGTGCAATATTTGTGATGCAGGAGTGCTGAACCTTATGTGGATGACTTTTAACATGATGGGTGGTTTGTGGTCATAGAGGATGCCTACTAGCAACTGTGGGGTCTTGCTGGACCCCCCCCCGAGGAGTTTGATGAAGTTTTGAAAAGATGGGAGCGCCACACCAGCTTGTACAGCCTTTTAAAGGATTATTAGTTTGTAACAGCCATGATCCTTTCAAAATTTCATAATGTGCAATATAATGCCTATAGGTGTTGATTTAAAAAAAGGCAAATAGACTGTGCTCTTTGTAAAGTGCAGTTGCCCTCTGCAAGTGCAGTTGCTCCAGAGCTTAGTAAATGAGGCAAGGCTTCACTTCAATCACGTGCAAGGAAAAACACAAAAGTTGCACTTTTGCTTGCACATGATTGGATGATGGAAGTCAGCAGAGCTTCTGCTCATTTACTGAGCTCTGGAGCAACTGCACATTACAAAGTGGACAGTCTTTTTGCTATAGTAAATCAACCCCATAGTACCTACACTTAAGCACCTAATATCTATAATTGTAAAATTGAATACATTAAATGATCTATAATTATCTATGAATAAGTTGAATTTTAAATCAATTTGTTAAATGGAATGCATGGGCAGGTTGCTATAATTAAATATAAAGCAGGGAGCATAAGTTATATAGATTCAAATCATTGTCAATAAAATGGTGTTACCCACTCAGTAGTTTTCACATTGTCAGGCTATGCAAAGCATACAAAGTTCAGGCAGATTTCGGAAGTCAGGGTTATGACACAGAGATAAATATGCAAAGCAAACATAACATATGGGCTGGTGATAGAATTGAGAAAGAGCGGCACAGGAAATTGAGGACCATGTACCTGCTAAAATTGAATCTGTGCTTTCCAATGCAGTGCACAGCAACAGGTTCACTTAAACTGCTGCCTCTCCAGCAGCATGAAAACATTTCCTTAAATCCTTCTTCACACTTTTTGGATGCTGGTCTTTGTAAGCTAGGAGTGCCTTTAATTGATGCTTACACAGAGGTAGTCCCCTTGTGAAAGTGTTGATGCTTGGTGATTGGCCCATCAACGTCATACGGACTGAGTCACATGCTCTTCCATACCTGAAAGTACCAGGTATTATTTTGCACCTTGCAGCTGAACTGAGCAACAAGGGAGGAAAGGAAAATAATTGTGCTGCTAGCGGGACGGAGGGATTTCAGACCTGTTGCTTTCCCTTACATTGGGTAAAGCACAGTTCCTTTCCCATTCTGGAAATAATCACTGTATAAATATAAAGAAAAAAATCACAGTTTAATTATATTCATTTACAAATGTATATATTTCTTGTGTATATATTTAATCAATCCTTCTCACATAAGATTTATTTTTGGAAGCACTGCAATCATTAATTAGTGTAAATGCTAATATTACAGTGGCTCATAGTTTAGCATTTTTCTTTAAGTTTTCTTAAAAGTTTAGCCTATTAATATTGACAGAGCCCAGCTGTGAAGGCTATAGTGTTGCTTGGGACTCATTTAATTGGATCCGGTAACAAAGCTGTCTACAAAAGGAGTGCTGGCATTTTATAAACATCTTCTGCTTCCACATACGTTTCCTGTAATTGTGAAAACATACTTGTTTTGTCCAAATGGAATCAGATAAAATCAGACAATTTTTAT
Organism: Aquarana catesbeiana; assembly: GCF_042186555.1. Lineage (NCBI taxonomy): Eukaryota > Metazoa > Chordata > Amphibia > Anura > Ranidae > Aquarana > Aquarana catesbeiana. The sequence continues at coordinate 362,557,258 of NC_133329.1, forward strand.
CTCAACCAATTACACACGGTTCATACAACGGGGGAAGATGCAATTAGAAAAATAAATATAGTGGACATTTAACAATGTAACAAAACCAGCATAGAAAATATAGGAAATGTTACTTGTAATAAGCCACTTCACCAAATGTGCTAATAATTACTATTGTTATTTAGATTAAAAAAAAAAAAAGGCAGCAAAAGCTGTATAACACATTAAGAGCAATATGGGCAAGACAATAATAGTAAATAATAGTTGACTGTACACATCTATGATTACATTTTACAATGTTATAAAAATATGTATATAAATACTGTATACTTAGTTACATAGTTACATAGTAGGTGAGGTTGTAAAAAGACACAAGTCCATCAAGTCCAACCTATGTGTGTGATTATATGTCAGTATTACATTGTATATCCCTGTATGTTGCGGTCGTTCAGGTGCTTATCTAATAGTTTTTGAAACTATCGATGCCCCCCCGCTGAAACCACCGCCTGTGGAAGGGAATTCCACATCCTTGCCGCTCTTACAGTAAAGAACCCTCTACGTAGTTTAAGGTTAAACCTTTTTTCTTCTAATTTTAATGAGTGGCCACGTGTCTTGTTAAACTCCCTTCCGCAAAAAAGTTTTATCCTTATTGTGGGGTCACCAGTACGGTATTTGTAAATTGAAATCATATCCCCTCTCCAGAGAGAATAAGTTCAGTGCTCGCAACCTTTCCTCATAACTAATATCCTCCAGACTCTTTATTAGCTTTGTTGCCCTTCTTTGTACTCACTTCATTTCCAGTACATCCTTCCTGAGGACTGGTGCCCGGAACTGGACAGCATACTCTAGATGCGGCTGGACCAGAGTCTTGTAGAGCGGAATAATTATCGTTTTATCTCTGGAGTTAATCTCTGCACTGTATAGATATATATTTGTTCCACAATCGTAATCCCACAAAATTAAAGTTTTGGGGGGTTGAGAAGGTGACCAATCACTGGAGGGGAGGGAATTTCATCCGACAATTGAGTCGCCGTGAGTCTTTTTGGGTTTATGAGACCAAGGTAGGAGTGCCCGCAGGTTTAAATGTCGAGTTCGATTTGAACCGTTTCATTTCTGACCCTTGATAATATGAGGTGGTTATTATAGTTTTTATGTACTAGTAATGTGCTTATTATATTGTTAGTATTATTAGATGACGTGTTTTATATAGTTATTTTTAAGTGATTTTATTAAATTTTTGAATGTATTATGAAGGGTGGCTGCCTTGACGTTGAAATACCTATGTAGGTATCTACTTTCCATGATGAATTTATTATGGTTAAGTTTTTAAAATAATACTCTTGCCCTCGCTTTAGTGTTGGCATTGACGAAATGGAGCTGTCTCGCTCGCTTGGCTATGTGTCACCTGACTCTGGTGCCTTGTTTTGCAGAGCAGGATCGATACACTGGTCACGTGATAATGAGGAGGAGCTTCCGATATTCTGGCATCCCCGTCTCTATGGCAGCATACACAAAGAGGAGGCGGTGTATAGGCTTTGATTAATCTGGTGGCGTGCATTTAAATAAGATGACGTGCGAGCCTCCGTTACCGCTGAAGAAGTCCCACCCACTGGGTCGACACGTGTACTGGAGGACTCCATGATGTCATCGGCAGCCACCTTTCATTGTCTCGTTGGGACGCTTGTTGTATGCTTCCCATCTAGGCACTGAGATATCAGTGCTTTGTTTGTAAGTGAATTTTTACTTAAATAAATGATGTTTCAAGCCAACCAGAGAGCACTATGTACCTTTCGTTGATTTTGCATGATTACCACATCTCCCATCTGGTATTGATGAGTGTGCCATTCTGACGCTGCTGTGGAAGTATATGAGTCTGATTCCTGGATCCTTTAAAGGCTTGAGTGGGAATGCTTGACTGACCTGTCTGTTATTTCAGAGGTCCGCGATCTGAGGTGAGAGGCCCTCATTGTCTGTGGTGGAGGCACTGGCACGGATGCACATAGAGGATTTTACTTTCTGAGCACTCTGATCACCATTGAGGACAACTTATGTCTGTCTAGTGTCACACCTCTGTGTGGTATTCCGTTTTCAACCTTTTGGATTGGCTTAAATCTTATGAACTGGGACTTTTATATGGCCTCTCTCTTGCCATAAATGATTTTAATTATTTTTAGTGTAGATTTGTTTTCAGCGCTGCACTGTATTCTTTTTATTTATTTAAACAAAGGATTAAGCCAACCAGCAAGCATCTCACACACACCTGTGCATTTGCCCACTGCCGTTTACATAGTTACGTAGTTAGACTCAACAGAAACACAAGATGCCACAAGAACAGGAACTTCTGTTCTTGTGGCATTTACATCAGCTTGGTCCCCAGCATGGAGTGGTGGCTGGGAAGCCTGCCTTCACTCTCCAGGCTTCAGAGCCCAAAACTGCCAGGTCTGTGTCATGAACAGTTTCCCCTGAATTCCTAACCTAGACATTAGTACATTCTCTTTGGTTGTGAGTATGCTTTGACTTCCCCCCCAAAATCCAAAATGGGCCTAAAATGGTAGGTTAATTGCAAAAAAAATGCAGTTCTTATGGTATGCTCAATATTATTATATGTGCTATATGGTATATACCAGGGGTCTTCAAACTACGGCCCTCCAGTTGTTCAGGAACTACAATTCCCATCATGCCTAGTCATGTCTGTGAATGTCAGAGTTTTACAATGCCTCATGGGATGTGTAGTTCTACAACAGCTGGAGGGCCTTAGTTTGAGGATCCCTGGTATATACTGTACATTAAGCAAAACAACCATTACACATTTATAAATGTGATGGGTTAAAAAATAGTCAGTCCATATTGTAACAGAACAGCTGTGATGAAATGTCTTTGTAAATAAATTGAGGTAGATCTTCTCACAGACATTCCACCAAAAAGTGAACCACGTGAAGAGGCTAGGAAGTGCACCTTACATGCATGCCCACCAACACCATAAAGCCTCTTACTAAACGGATGTAATCCCCAATTACAGAGATCAACAGTGCACAAGGAGCCTCAAATCCTCAACTGGAGTCTCCAAATCAGATAAGTATGGTCAGCAGGGTCTCAGTATAAAAGCATCACTTAGTAATCTCCACAACTCCAAAGTGAATTCAGACTCACACTACATCAATACCGCTAGTACATCTTAATTATTAAAACCACAAAAGGTTGGTTGATTGGCCACCTCCTACTATAGTGTAAAAAAATGTAGCGCTATAACAAAATATAATATAAACACATATATCAAAACTTAATAGTGTTCAAAAATTTGTGAATGTTGAAGTCCAACCAATACAATATAGATGTGAAAAACTAGAATAATATAAATGTGATTAAAGTCCAATAGTGAAATAAATAAAAAGTCCAGCTGAGAAGTGAAAAATCTTCCAACATGTAATTCAACTGCTAGTGAATCCTTAAAGTGAAAGAGATTGAACACTCTTACCGGAGCAGGTGGACCTGGATGTCAACGACACCGACTCAGACAAGCTTAGAAATCCAGATGGATGGCTCTCCCAGATGAAGGTAGGGACCCTGGATCTCAGAAGACATCTCCTCTTGGCTGGAACAACCTCAGCAGTATCCACCAAACCGAAGAAGCGACACATCCAATAGGAACATCAAAAATCTCATCTCCATCAAGCCGGTACTCTTCTGCTTTCCGAATTATCTTGCAAGCACGCTAGATGATGGAAAACACTCTTATAACCAGAGATTTTTGAAGAGCAACAGGTGCACAACAGGCATCAGGCGGCCCAGGCCTTCAGTTCTTCTTGTCTCCTTTTTTTTAAGCTCGCTAAGAGGTGATGGCAAGAGATTACAGAAACATCCTTACTGCCTTGCTGTAGCTTCTTAAAATGGTGGCTGACTCACTTCCTCTAGAGAATGCTATTGTCACTATACCATTCCTGTGCCACCAGGCTTCCTCTCTCCCTTGACCCATGACCCTTTCAGGTTGACAGTCACTGTTGTGGCTGATGACATTATCTGTGAACACCTCTTAAAACTGAACTAGACTTAACTATGAAAAAAATGCGAGCAGGCAGCACTTTATTGCAGAAGAGACAAGCAATATCTATTCTGCAATAACACACTTACCTGTCTGTTTGCGGTTTTCTGTTGAATACAAGCTGAGCTGTGCATGCGCATTCCTGGCACAGCCCAGCTGTGCTGCAATTACTGACTTCCATATAAATGCACAGGGTGACATCATTCAACCACCAGCCATTAAAGAGCCTAAAAACCTGGCACCCAGAAGTAGCTGGGGAGAAGATAATGGCTAAGGATGTAACCCATGCAGGTGGAGGTGAGTATTTCTGGGGGTTTAGGCCGTGTCTACAATGTTGTATTTAACTACTTCCAGACCTCCCAGCACACATATACTGCGGCATGGCGGCTCGGCTGCGTGAAACAACATACTTGTACGTTGTTCATGCTTCCTGGTCACGGGTGTGAATGTGCACTGCCGGCAACCCACTCCCACTGTGATTGGACACCGCGGGAGCCAAGCAGCGGGTCCGGCGGGCGCCATGGCAGCCGGTCAACCGTGATCATTCGGGGAATGACAGAACAGCGTGTCACTTAGTGTCCACCGCAATGTCGCAGTCCCACTAAAAATCGCTGATCGTCACCACTACTAATAAAAAAAAAGTCACTAAATCTATTCCATTTGTAGACCTGATAACTTTTGCGCTAACCGAACAATATATGCTAATTGGGATTTTCTTTTACCAAAAATATATAGCAGAATACAAATTGGCCTAAATTGATGAAGAAATTTATTTTTTTACAAATTTTTATTGGATAGGTTTTATAGCAGAAAGTAAAAAATATTGTTTTTTTTTTTTTCAAAATTGTTGCTCCTTTTTTGTTTACAGCGCAAAAAATAAAAACCACGGAGGTGAACAAATACCACCAAAAGAAAGCTCTATTTGTGAGAAAAAAGGATGTCAAATTTGTTTCGGTACAATGTAGCACAACAGCGCAATTGTCAGCTAAAATAACGCAGTGCCGTATCGCAAAAAATGGCTTGGTCATTAAGGGGGAAATTCATTCCGTTGCTGAAGTGGTTAAAGGAACACAAACCTAGCCTCCAGTGCCCAAGCAATGTTTTCCATTTGTCTACAAGCTCTTTTTCATGACTTTGCTTCCCGCCTCCTCTGGATTGACTTATCGTTCAAAGACTTTGGCTCTTTCTTTCAGATTTGCTTGTCTGCATGGGCGTCCGCAGGTAGGGGCAAGGGGGCAAGTGCCCCTTCCTGGAATCAGGGATCAGATCAGGAGTTCCCCACTCTGTCTTTATCCTAGTACCGGCCCTGCTCACACCTGTACACAGTTTAGCAGAACCGTGACAGCTGGTGTGAGGAGCAGGACAGTGAAGGCCTCAAGGGGGGGGCAGGATGACATCACCCGGTCTACATAGTGCGAGTGGCCCAGGAGACGGAAGCCGGGGAAAGGAGAGCAGCAAGATGTCAGATGTCATGAACAGCGGGCACAAAGCCTCCCAGAGCCTGGAACCCCTGGACTCCTTAAACCTCCTCACTGCTCCCAGGCCTGGAGGACAGACTGACCGGGGGTTCAGAGAACAAGGACGGGCAGGAAATTCAAGCAGCCAGGGACCACTCCATGTCACATCATAGATCCGATGGAAGGAACAGAGCACCTCCTGTCCTCACCTAGAATGAAAACGGGTCTTGCCAGCTGCTGGCCATCATGGACATCCTACTTGCATGCAAGGTACCGTACTGAGCATTACACACACCACTGGGACATAGGGGCACCCCCCCTGTCTCTTTCAGTCACACTCCTCTCTCTCTGTTACCCCTTCTGTCTCTCTCTGTCACCCCCCCCACATGTATGCAGTCTCTTAGAGTCTCTTGTGCCATGTCAGCAGTCTCTTATAGTCTCTTGAGCCATGTATGCAGTTTCTGACAGTCTCTTGGGCCATGTATGCAGTCTCTGGTCATCTCTTGTGCCATGTCCGCAGTCTCTGACAGTCTCTTGGGCCATGTATGCAGTCTCTGGTCATCTTACAGTCTCTTGAGCCATGTATGCAGTCACTGACAGTCTCTTGGGTCATGTATGCAGTCTCTGACAGTCTCTTGTGCCATGTCTGCAGTCTCTGACAGTCTCTTGGGCCATGTCCGCAGTCTCTTGTGCCATGTCTGCAGTCTCTGACCATCTGTATTTGGCCCCCCTGTAGAACCACCTTTCACTGCAATTACAGCTGCAAGTCTTTTTAGGTTTGTCTCCACCATCTTCTAGACAGTGACATTTTTGCCCATTTTTCTTTGCAAAATAGCTCAAGCTCTGTTAGATTGGATGGAACAGCAATTTTCAAGTCTTGCAACGGATTCTTAATTGGATTTAGGTCTGGACTAGGGATGAGCCGAACACCCCCCCGTTTGGTTTACAGCAGAACATGCGAACAGGCAAAAAATCCATTCGAACACGCGAGCACCGTTAAAGTTTATGGGACACGAACATGAAAAATCAAAAGTGCTAATTTTAAAGGCTTATATGCAAGTTATTGCCATAAAAAGTGTTTGGGGACCCGGGTCCTGCCCCAGGGGACATGTATCAATGCAAAAAAAAAGTTTTAAAAATGGCCGTTTTTTCTGGAGCAGTGATTTCAATAATGCTTAAAGTGAAACAATAAAAGTGAAATATTCCTTTAAATTTCGTACCTGGGGGGTGTCTATAGTGTGCCTGTAAAGTGGCGAATGTTTCCCGTGTTTAGAACAGTCCAAGAGCAAAATGACATTTAGAAAGGAAAAAAAGTCATTTAAAAGTATTCGCGGCTAGAATGAATTATCGGTCCCGGCAATACAGATAAAAGTAATTGAAAAAAACGGCATGGGATCCCCCCACAGTCCATTACCAGGCCCTTCGGGTCTGGTATGAATATTAAGGGGAACCCCGAACCAAAATTAAAAAAAAAATATTGCGTGGGGGTCCCCCCAAATTCCATACTAGACCCTTCAGGTCTGGTATGGATATTAAGAGGAACCCCGCGCCAAAATTAAAAAAAAATGGTGTGGGGATCCCCCTCAAAATCCATACCAGACTCTTCAGATTCTTCAATGAAAAAAAATGGTGTGGGGGTCCCCCTAAAAATCCATACCGGACCCTAATATGAGCACGCAACCTGGCAGGCCGCAGGAAAAGAGGGGGAGCGAGAGAGTGCCCCCCCTCCTGAACCGTACCAGGCCACATGCCCTCAACATGGGGAGGGTGCTTTGGGGTAGCCCCCCAAAGCACCTTGTCCCCATGTTGATGGGGACAAGGGCCTCATCCCCACAACCCTTGCCCGGTGGTTGTGGGGGTCTGCGGGTTGGGGGCTTATCGGAATCTAAAAAGGGAACCCCCAGATCTCGGCCTCCCCCTGTATGAAATGGTAACGGGGTTTATCATTTTTTTCACACAAATAGAGCTTTCTTTTGGTGGTATTTAATCACTGCTGAGTTTTTTATTTTTTCCCCCCAAAAATTTTTTTTTGTCAGTAACTTTTGTAACTAAGTAATTTTTCGCCTTCACTGATGGGCACTGATAGGCTGAACTGGTGGGCATCGATGAGGTGGCACACTTATGGATACTGATAGGTGGCACTGATATGTGGCACTGATGAGCACTAAAAGGCGGCACTGATGGACACTGATAGGCGGCACTGGTGGGCACTGATAGGCAGCACGGATAGGCGGTACTGATGGGCACTGATGGGCATTGATGGGCCACATTGATGGGTATTACTGATGGCCATTGATCGACAGCAGTGATGGGCATTGATGGGCAGCACTGATAGGCGGCACTGATTGCCAGCACTGACTGGCATCGCTAATGAGCTAATGATCATCAGTGCCCTGATTACATTCCTATATGTCCCCCTGCGTGGAGATGCTGCTGATCGGCTCTCCTCGCTATACACCCTGTCAGTGTGAGGCGAGGAGAGCCGATTACCGGCATCTCCGTGTTTACATGTGACCGGCTGTGATTGGACACAGCTGATCACATGGTTAAAGAGCCGTGGATGCGGCTCTTTACAGAGATCGGGGTCGCACTGTGTCCTAGCAATACAACGCAGCCACGATTGCCGCTCTGCGGGCCCCCGAGGGCACGTGAGAGCGGCCGTTCTGGGATGCCGTCATATGATAGCATCCCAGAATGAGAGCCGCACCGCCCCGCCGTAATTTGACGGTGGGCGGGCGGCAAGCAGTTAAAGTGGTTCTAAAGGCTGAATGTTTTTTTACCTTCATACATTCTATGCATGAAGGTAAAAAATCCTTCAGGGTAAAGCTCCCCCTCAGTCCCCCCTTTTACTCACTTGAGCCCGATCCTGATCCAGCAATATCCACGAGACCAGAATCTCTCCCAGGTCTCCCCCTCCTCATTGGCTGAGACACAATAGTGGGAACTATTGGCTCCCGCTGCTGTCAATCACAGCTACAGAGGAGGGGGTGGGGCCAAGCTACACTCTGTGTTTCTTTATAGACACACAGAGGTGGCTCGGGAGCGAACATGCACGAGTGTCCCCAGAGCAGGTAGCTTGCTATGTGACACTCAGCAGGAGGGAGGGGCCAGGAGCTCTGGCAGGGGACCCGAGAAGAGTAGGATCGGGGCTGCTCTGTGCAAAGCCATAGTACAATAAAGAGGTATTTGGAGGAATGGGTAACGATAAAGAGGAGTTATGACTCTGACCATGGCAGGGTTTATATTTAGGCACATTAGGCATGTGCCTATAGATAGCCATGGCAAAGCTGTGACTTTTTCCTGTAAAGCTATTGACCAAAAATGTATTTTCTCCAGCATCAGCAAATATATACTTACAGTATATAAATTTATGTACACATATACAATTTTCTAAACAGGGTGAAGACCAGTAATGCCGCGTACACATGGTCGGAATTTCCGACAGAAAAAGCCCGATGGGAGCTTTTGGTCGGATAATCGGACCGTGTGTATGCCCCATCTGACTTTTTCTGTTGGCATTTCCAACAGACTTAGATAGAGAACATGCTCTAAATTTTTCCGTCGGAAATGCCGACAGAGCTTGTCCCATTGGCAAGTCCGACCGTATTTACGCGGCATAAGAGAAGAAAGATTTCCAAGTAACAGCAAAGATATGTAGGATATGTAGTGAGGATTGGGTGGCAAATGCTGTGTACCTACAGAGTGTCCATTTCATTGACTTGTTCTTGTAAAAATTCAGCTTGCGTTGAGTAAACGAGGAACTTTGAACAACAGAAGGTAAAGAAAGTATATAGGGAAAGAGTATACAAAAAAGTTAAATGTTACCTAAAACTTCACCCACTGGATGGATATGAGAATATAAAATATTCTTATGTAATTATTCAAATTTACCTGACATAAAAAATATTTTTAGATTGTAGTTTTTATTCTTGACCCCATGTACAGCAAATATATACTTACAGTATATAAATTTATGTGCACAGTTACAATTTTCTTAACAGGGTGAAGACCAGTTACAGAAGAAAGATTTCCAAGTAACAGCAAAGATATGTAGGATATGTGGTGAGGATTGGGTGACAAATGCTGTGCACCTACAGAGTGTCCATTTCATTGACTTGTTCTTGTAAAAATTCAGCTTGCGTTGGGTAAACGAGGAGCTTTGAACAACAGAAGGTAAAGAGAATATAGAAGGAAAGAGTATAGAAAAAATATATAAAAGTTACCTAAAACTTCACCCACTGGATGGATATGAGAATATAAAATATTCTTATGTAATTATTCATATTTACCTGACATAAAATATTTTTTTTTTTTAGTAGTTTTTGTTCTTGACCCCATGTACGTTCCATTTAACCATCAATAATTACTAACCACACACTCCCATATTGATTGTAAAATGACATGAAAGGCAACACTGCTGGTGTATCTTCCTTTGCCTAGGCCACTTTCATTTGAGTTTATCCCGGCAGTCTTGCAAAGCCTTAAAAGCACAGCACGCTTGAGAAGTGCACAATGTGAAATTAACGACTTCAAAAGATATTTCCTGGCCTAAACCGAGAACAGAACACAATTGTCCAGTGAGAAAAAGTCTTAGAGATCATAATGTAGAGTCAGAACAATTTTAGGAAAGCCTAATGTTTCACCAGTAATTTGAAAGCTTCTTTTTTCTGACACCTCCAGTAATTGCACAAAATACACATGTGCCTGGTCGTTTTTATCACTAGCGACTTAGAAAGTTGTCAAGGAAACATGTGAATAAAGGCAACATGAATAATACATTTTGAGGCTGAATTAAGCCCCGGCCTTGGAAAAGTCTGACTAATTGAAATTTCAACTTGATAAATATCAAAGGCAGACAAATACAATGGCAGTTCTTTTTTATTTCCTTCAGATGATATACAAGAAAAAAATATGAAATTACAACCATTGTATTATAAGTATTCCAATATTTATTTTAGTGCTTTTTAAGAAAATTTTGGCTTGACATTACTTTACAGCATGACATCCAAAAAAGCAATATATGTAAAAAATATGTATGTATAAAAACGTAAAATATATAAAAGACAAGGGAAAAATCCTGGTTTCATATTTTATAAGGGAATATACTGAAACTTCTTTTTTATTCTCACCAGGGGAATGTCAATTTCTAAGTTTATTACAGTATTAACATTTACAGTTAAGCAGCCCAGTTGGCTTTTGGTGACTCTTCAGTTAGGAGCAGGTGAAGCATAGTAAATTGCCTACGAAACAGAGCAAAGATGATTTCAATACCTTAATATCCAACCCTATGAATTGATTGTTGGACGATGATTCAGCGTTCTTGGAAAATTAGAAAGTTTCTAAATGTAGTAATTTCTCATTTTTCAGTGAGCAGCATACACTTAGTAGAAAAATTATAAAACTAAAATTTTTTTCTGATCCAAGCGATATATAGTAGCAGGAAAAAATGTGCAATAATATTGTTTATACTTTTTACATACAGTAACAGCTCCATGACACTGAAAAAAACAGCTGCAGCATCCTATTAAAATGTTAAAAACTATCAAACCCACATAAAGTTTAACTCCCCCCATATCTCTGAAAGTGAAGGAACGTCTTCCCATTGGAGCCACAGGGAGCAGTAAAAACTTGCAGAAGATTTAAAGATTTATCTAAAAAAAAATTATATATATAGTACTGTGCAAAAATTTTAGGCAAGTGTGAAAAAATGCTGTAAATGAATAATGCTTCCAGAAATAGTGAATATAATAGTGTTAATAGTTTATTTTTATCAATCAACACAACAGAAAGTAAATGATCAGAAGAGAAATCCAAATCAAATCAAGGAGTTCTGGAAGTGATGGTTTGGCCCCATACAGAGCCATGCTCTCAACATCATTGAGTCTGTCTGGGATTAAATGAAGAGACAGAGTGATTTGAGGCAGCCTACATCCACAGAAGATCTGTGGTTAGTTCTCCAACATGTTTGGAATAGGCTACCTGCTGAGTTCCTTCAAAAACTTTGTGCAAGTATACCTAGAAGAATTGATGCTGTTTGTTATGTACCATCTGGGAGAGCCAGACGAGTAGAGAGAGACCTCTCATACAGCCCCGGCTCAAATACCACTGGAGTTGCAACAGTGGCTGCGAAAGCACAGTGATGTAAGAGTGCCTGCAAAGTCCTCCGTTGGTAGTGGTAGTGGTAGCTGATGAGTAACAGGACCATACTGAATTACTTAGCAGCAGAAGGTATGCTGTGGATGCAGGTCAGCGGTACCGGAGCTACACAGGCTGGAAGCAGAAGACTGCAGCAGAGTCAGACAACCCAGGTCATACACAGAGGATCAGTCTACCATAAACAGCAGGCAGAGAATGGTCAGAGTTCAGGATGGGTTTAGCAACAGGAAATCAGGCAGACAGGCAGGAATAATCAGGGTCAAGGCAAGCCAAAGGTCAGGACTGGAGATAGCAGCATGGTCAGAAAGCCGAGTCAAATACTGAATCAGATACAGGCACAGGATCAGAGCACAGGGTAAAGCTGCAGATCAGACAGCAGCTGCACTAGTGCAGCTGCTGTCTTTATATAGGCCATTTGGTCCCAGCAACAATGGCTAATGTGCGTGCATATTTTCATGCAGGCGCATATGCGTTCACCTGTTAGCGATAATGTTCCCAGGCATAGTGTTAGTCTATGCCCAGAAAGATGGGTACCTGCAAAACTTGTTAAAAAGGCAAAGGGAATGTAAACATCCCTTGTGACGGCAATAGGCATGTGACAGGTACTCTCTATGGACAGATCTGGGGTCTACACAAATTCCTCCTCTGTCCTTAAAAGCATTTGATCACACCAAGATCAGTGTTTTCAAATGCTTTTGATTTTTGAAAATGGCACAGTTGACATCTGGGTAAACCTGAAGCGATGTCAGATCATCACTTCCAGGTTACCATACCCGAGAGCCAATCAAAGCTGACCCAGGATTTGTTTGTCTCTCCAAACAGTTGGTGGAAGCACCGGCTGGTTGCTCAGGTCTCCCAATGGGACAATAGTTCCTGAGAAAGCAGCAGAAGGTGGCGGGAGGGGGGGATGTCCTCTCTCACTGCTTATAAAATCAATCCAGCAGCTAGTTAGCTGCTAGGATTGCTTTTACAAGAGAGCCGACCACTTTAAAAAAATGGTACTTTGATGATGTCTGCAGGTGTAGGCATCATCGCGGTATAACTACTTGAAGTTCAGCGACATACGGGTATGTCGCTGATCGGCAAGTAGTTAAGGTGGGCTCAGATGAACTGTTAGCTCTCTGTCTTTTTTCAGTGTCCACAAAATCATATGTAATAGATGGGTCTCATTAAAAAAAAAATTGTGATGTAGCAACCAAAGCATAACTTATGGGTATAGGAAGGTTTTTGTTTTATTTAACCATGCCCCTTTAAGTCCCTCCCACTATTAACAATCAGCCACATCCACAGTTTGCCGTTTCATGTTACTACTCTCCTTTGGGTGTCCAAAGGTGCCCCAGATCTTTTAAAATCCTAGCAATGCCCCTGCTACTAGTTGTAGGCAAAAAGAGAGAGCAAGTGCAGCTGTTTCAACACAGATAACACAGGCATAGCATACAGAAAAAAAAAGCCCAAAATGGGCAAACGAGCCCTAGGTTGGACTTTAGAGACAACACTGGATGATAATGCAGTTTAAAGATTTTATTTATACAAATTATACAAAAAACATAATTTAAGAAAAATATACCACAACGAGAGTTACAATCGTGCACAGTGGGTTAAAATTGGAAAATGCACGATACACACTGAAGAAATGCACCATGTAGCCGTAGTGAGCCCCTGGGCGCACTCCACCTGGGCACACTTAGCACTGCGATCCGATGGATGGTCTAATATGAATAATGGATGTTTTGTGGCTTTAGCTATATGTGCTACTGGCAAAACAGGTTGCTCCAGCTCCTATAACAAATGGGCTCATGATTTTGGTCAGTGAATGAACCGTTGGAGCACCTCTGCTTGATATAACCCTGTGCAGTTTTTTTTACTACCTGCATCTCGGTATTGCTACCACACTATATTGGATATTGAACAATCTGTATAACTACCTTACTACATGATTACAAATATTTAGAAAACAGACTGCTCTATATGGTGATACCTGATGCCCACTTGGAAGGTTGCCTGTCTTCATCTAGGCATGTCCTTATGCTGACAAGATAGTGAGACTTGTTTCTTTCAAACACCCCCTGATTGTGTCCTGACGAAGCAAACAGCAAAATGTGTTGACACATAGGGGCTCACAACGGCTACACGGTGCATTTCTTCACCATTCATTTTCCAATTTTAACTCACTGTGCATGATTTTAACTCTCGTTGTGGTATATTTTTCTTACATTATGTTTTTTGCATCATTTGTATAAATAAAATCTTTAAACTGCATTATCGTCCAGTGTTGCCTCTAAAGTTCGACCTAGGGCTCTTTTGCCCATTTTGCTCCTTTTCTTTCTGTATACCTATTATTTATGGATGTGGCTTCAGGAGTGTTTTTGCTCTAATTGGTAACAACACAGGCGTGGAACACTGTTTTCCCCATCCCAGGCGTGCTTGAATGTAAACAGCAATTCGCTGCAACAGACTGCAGGAGATCCACAGAACTGAGATGCAAAAAAGGATGAAATACTAGGAAAACTGTATTTCATTTAAAAAATGGCAAATGCTTTTGGAGCACAGGGATTTAGCAAACTTAAAGTAGAACTAAAGACATTTTTTTTCATTTTGGATAGAGTGAGGGAGATTTATAGCCATGGGGGAGATTTCCCTTCACTTCCTGTCCCATAGCCAAAACAGAAAGTCCATGTGAAGGAATCCCTGATTCTCACCAGGGTCACCAGAACTAGTGTGCCCATTGGAAGATTGCCCTTCTATTACTGTTCTGGGGACATTCCAAAATATAGGATTTTCTTTTACATTCACATTCGATGATAACAGTAAACAGAACAAATAGAGACACAGACACAGACAGCAATGAAAACCCGACAGGTGTTCTAATCCTTCTCTGCTCTATCCAGAAAAAAAAAAAAACATTTGACTTTAGTTATACGGTAATGTCATTCAATTACAATTTATATTCACTTTAAAATGTAACTCCATTGATAAGGAACTATTCAGGGAAAATAAAGTACAAACACACTACAGTTTTTTTGTTATTATTTGCTATATTTTTTATACTTTTCTTCACTTGGCATCCTTCCCTTAACAAAAAAAGGATATATAGTGCCTTGAAAAAGTATTCACACCCCTTGAAATTTTCCACATTTTGTCATGTTACAACCAAAAACGTAATTGTATTTTATTGGGATTTTATGTGATAGACCAACACAAAGTGACACATAATTGTGAAGTGGAAGGAAAATGATAAATGTTTTTCAAAATGTTTTACAAATAAATATGTGAAAAGTGTGGCGTGCAATTGTATTCAGCCCCCCTGAGTCAATACTTTGTAGAACCACCTTTCACTGCAATTACAGCTGCAAGTCTCTGTCAGATTGGATGGAGAGCGTCTGTGAACAGCAATTTTCAGGTCTTGCCACAGATTCTTAATTGGATTTAGGTCTGGATTTTGACTGGGCCATTCTAACACATGAATATGCTTTGATCTATACCATTGCTGTATGTTTAGGGTCATTATCCTGCTGGAAGGTCAACCTTTGCCACAGTCTCAAGTCTTTTGCAGACTAACAGGTTTTCTTCTAAGATTGCCCTGTATTTGGCTCCATCCTTCTTCCCATCAACTCTGACCAGCTTCCCTGTCCCTGCTGAAGAAAAGCATCCCCACAACATGATGCTGCCACCACCATGTTTCATGGTGGGAATGGTGAGTTCAGGATAATATGCAGGGTTAGTTTTCCGCCACACATAGTGTTTTGCTTTTAGGCCAAAAAGTTAAATTTTGGTCTCATCTGACCAGAGTACCTTCTTCCACATGTTTGCTGTGTCCCTCACACGGTTTCCCGCAACCTGCAAACAGGACTTCTTATGGCTTTCTTTATAAAATGGCTTTCTTCTTGCCACTCCTCCGTAAAGGCCAGATTTGTGGAGAGCACGACTGATAGTTGTCCTGTGGACAGATTCTCCCACCTGAGCTGTGGATCTCTGCAGCTCCTCCAGAGTTACCATGGGCCTCTTGGCAGCTTCTCTGATTAATGCTCTCCTTGCCCTTGCCTGTCATTTTAGGTGGACGCCAAGTCTTGATAGGTTTGCAGTTGTACCATACTCTTTCCATTTTCAGATGAAGGATTGAACAGTACTCCGTGAGATGTTCAAAGCTTGGGATATTTTTTTATAACCCATCCCTGCTTTAAACTTCTCCACAACTTTATCCCTGACCTGTCTGGTGTGTTCCTTGGCCTTCATGATGCTTTTGGTTCACTAAGGTTCTCTAACAAACCTCCAAGGGCTTCACAGGACGGCTGCATTTATACTGAGATTAAATTACACACAGGTGGACTCTGTTTACTAATTAGGTGACTTCTGAAGGCAATTGGTTCCATTACATTTTAGTTAGGGGTATTAGAGTAAAGGGGGCTGAATACAAATGCACGCCACACTTTTCACATATTTATTTGTAAAAAATGTTGAAAACCATTGATCATTTTCCTTCCACTTCACAATTATGTGCCACTTTGTGTTGGTCTATCACATTAAATCCCAATAAAATACATTTACGTTTTTGGTTGTACCATGACAACATGTGGGAAATTTCAAGGGGTATCAATACTTTTTCAAGGTACTGTGTGTGTGTATGTATATATATATATATATATATATATATATATATATATATATACATAAATGGTCTATATAGTGAAATTGCAGTGGAGTTGTTTGCTTTAAGGCCATTACAAAGGACATGGGACACTTTTTAAATCTGGAGGAAAAGAAGTTTAACTTCCACATACAGAAAGGCTTCTTCACAGTAAAAGTGAAAAAGTGGAATTCCTGAATGCGCAAAATATAGCTGGATATAGGTAATATCACAAGGCACCAGGGATTGCTGAGCCAGGGAACATCCAGTTGCCTTCAGGGGATCAGAAAGGAATATATATTTTTTTTTACCCCTGCAAATTGGACAATGCTTTATATGTTTTTTTTTAGCCTTCTTCTGGATCAACTGTGGGTATAGGATTCTATATATGGAGGTATATATTTCTATAGAATGAAATTTGATTTATTTAATTTTTTTTCTATCTATTTACTGAACTAGATAGACTTGTGTCTTTATTCAACCTGACTAACTATTTAACTATGTAACTACATGTGCAAGCCATGTGGCCATACTCCCCTTCCATCTCTTTCCATTCTCTGTTGTATTGCTGTTTGTTTCTAACTCTTCATGAACTTGCACCCACATGATAGTTAGTGAATAAATGCATTTTGAAACTCATTGTCAAATTTGAACATTTATAACATCACAGAGAAGGAACAACCTGTACGATACAGACACAGGACAGAAAAACATTTGCACATCAAAAGAAGTGGACAGTCTATGAAAAATAAACTGAACAGTGGTGTTTTCCTTTAAATTATACCAAAGTCACATTTTTTTCTTGAAAATCTTTTGCTATTTGTCAAACAAATCTTTTTCCCATTTGACATTTTTGATGGCACACGTGACTTTTTACACCAGTGACTTATAAATGCCACCGCTGTCTTTTCATATTTAGTTAAAACCATTTGAATGATAAAACAAATGTAATTTTTGTGTTTTTATGAAATACAATATAATTCTTAGGCCTACAGACCAGGTCTTGTTCACAATAAAAGTATATTCCTACGTTCTTGGCAACTTAGCTTTGTTAGTTTATGTTAAATCATACTATATTAGATCTTCTGTGTGCAGACCTGGAAATTCAGTGGAAATAAATATTACAGAATTCTCTATAAGATTCCAATACTATAGTAGACATTCTAGCATAAACAGACCACCGACTCCCAGCACTTTGTTAAGACTTTTAATTAAGATTTTCAATATTGTACTTCAAGAAAAAAAACAGTTAAAGTGACTGTTGTTGCTCTGAAAAAATAAGGTTCCCTTTAAAATATGAGTTAGTATATCTGCATCCCCAGGATCTCTTACCTTCTTTCCATTCAAGCCCTGCAGCCTTTGTCACAGGGTTGGGTCTAGCTTTTCTGATCTGGGGGTGCAGTGAAAAATGTCAGGGGGAACCTACGGTCAACACCATTATTTCTTATCCTTGGGGTTTTATGTGTTTGAACATTTTTCTATTATCTCTTTGTGTGCCACAGCCTTGGAGAAATGGTATTTTTGTGGATGTTTGTATTTTAGCACAGACTTGTAGTGTACATTCCAATGGCAGCCGGTGGTAGTTTTTTTTGGGGAGGCAGCAAACAGTACAACCACCATCTGCACCCCCCCACCAGGTCGGTTGGGATCTATTGGCGGGCAGCACTTCTCCTGGACTTCACCAGCGGCTTCCCCTGCTCTCAGTGGGCATCACGGCAGGGGCAGCTTCCTCTGCTCTCCACGGGCATTATGGTGGCAGCTTCTCCTTCCCCTGCTCTCTGCAGACTCCATTGCTTTCCTCCCTCCTCCTCGGTGGCCAATCGGGACGCTTCTCTTTTCGGCCAATTGGGAAACGGTCTCATACCCACTTCCTGATTGGCTGGGAGGAGGATCAGTGTTTCAATAGTGAAAATTAATTCACTATTGTAACACACCTGGGTGGGCTCGTAGCCCAATGCTCTGCTCCCCGAGCCCACCCTATTTTAAAGCCTATTAGAGCCTCTGGCTCTAATCAGGTGCTTAAAAATAACCCCACCCCCCCCGCTGGAATTCATGCATTCGACGTCCTGAAAGGGGCCAGGGATCCATGCATCTGCTGTGTTGCCATCAATTTTAGTACACACTTCCAGTTCACCCAAGATGGCGGACCGGCGTGCGTTCCACGACTCCGTATCATAGCTGAGCGTGTGTTCCAAAGGCTGTTAAGCTAAATGTAAATAGACCAGACGTTAGCATAGAGCAAATTGCGACCGTCAGGTCAAATAGACACAAAGACGAACATGTGGGCGTGACGTTACGTCAAAATGTGAATAGACTCGACGCTCGCACGGATCAATGTGCAAGCATCCTGTGGACATAGTGACAGACATGTGGGCGTGACACCTCGTCATTGCACATCCCCTAAGCTCAATTCGTGAAGTGGGCGGAGAGTAGCTAGAGAAAATGTAAAGCGCATGTCAGGCTTAGCAGTGAGGTCACACACAAGTGAAACCACACTGCGCACCAAGCCTCGGCATGGAAAGTCTCAGTATATTGGGGATAAGGCTAAAATCTACCATAAAAAGATAACAAAAGGTTATTTTTAAACTGTATATGGGAAAATATACTTGTAAGGACCTAATGTAAACCTATACAATAAAAAGACCAAAAAACAAATGCTAACATCACGTGTTAAGGGACAGTATACGAAGGTGATCCATAACATGTATTTTACCGTATAACCAATTGATTAATGGTAATTTATACATATTAGAAGGGGCATCCCCATTGTTAATAAATAACTCCAAAGATAAAGGAATTGTGTATGCAGACATCCAAGATGGATTCTCTTAAAGGGGCCCTGACGACATTGGCATCAATCCTAAGTAGATAAGATAAGGATGCATTGAATTATCATCTATATTACATACAACTCAAAAGTTAGAATTATTTCAAATAAATATGGATCTGGAAATAAATAGGAACATAAACACCAGGCAAAATTATGATTCATTAATAAAAGCATTAATGTCCCACTCAACGTTCATTCCGAACGGAGAGTGGGACTGACTGCAGCTCATAGATTCAGAACGTCTCTAGACAGGAGACCCCTCTGGTCATGGCACCTCCCCTCCAAGGTGGAATGTACCTATCAATAGCGATAAATTGTGATCCCTTGGGGTTGCTGTTATGAAATTCTTTGTAATGTCTAGGGACACTATGCTTTGAATCCCTGCCTTTAATTAAAGCAATATGTTCACCAACTCTTGTGGAAAACATCCTGATTGTACGGCCAACGTATTACTTGCCGCAAGGGCAAGTAATCAGATATACCACGTATTTTGTGCCACATGTATAGAAGTGTTTGATAGTATACTTCTTTTTCATTCAACCACTTTATGTCTTGCCAATGAGTTGTGTTGACACACAACACATTTCTTGCAAGGAAAAAAAACAATCCATTTATGAAAAAAAGAAGGGCAAACTGGCAGGTTGATAACATTAGGTGCTATACGACCTTGTAGGGATGGTGCTTCCCTAAAGATGACCTTGGCTTGTTCAGGTAGTGCAGTTCTGAGAATATTATCCTGTCTAAGAACATCCCAGTGTCTCTTCACAATTGTTTTAATTTGTATAGCTGCCACCATAAGTCCTGGTTGAGTTCTGTCCCGCGTAGTCAGTTTTTAAGACTCCGCAGGAATTGCACGGACACGGATATATTCACAATACAGGCAGGGGTCCTTAAACAAAGGTTTCTTAACAAAGGATATGACAGTAAAAATATTGATTTGGAATTACAAAAAGCCACCAATACAGATAGGGGGTCACTACTTGTGGTTAAACCCATACGGGAACCTGATGAGAATTTTAAATGGGCTATGTTGAATTCGCTCTCAACACAACACAAACAAATTAAAACAATTGTGAAGAGACACTGGGATACTGTCCCTTAACACGTTAGCATTTGTTATTTGGTCTTTTTATTGTATAGGTTTACATTAGGTCCTTACAAGTATATTTTCCCATATACAGTTTAAAAAAAATCTTTAGTTATCTTTTTATGGTAGATTTTAGCCTTATCCCCAATATACTGAGACTTTCCAAGCCGAGGCTTGTGTGTGACCTCACTGCTAAGCCTGACATGCGCTTTACATTTTCTCTAGCTACTCTCCGCCCACTTCACGAATTGAGCTTAGGGGATGTGCGATGATGAGGTGTCCCACCCACATGTCCGTCACTATGTCCACCGGACGCTCGCACGTTGATCCGTGCGAGCGTCAAGTTCATTCACATTTTGACGTAATGTCACGCCCACATGTTCATCATTGTGTCTATTTGACCTGACGCTCGCACGTTGCTCTATGCAAGCATCTGGTCTATTTACATTTAGCTTAACAGCCTTTGGAACGAACGCCCAGCTATGATATGGAGTCCTGGAACGCACGCCGGTCCGCCATCTTGGGTGAACCGGAAGTGTGTACTAAAATCGATGGCAACACAGCACGAGCTGGATTCTCGGGGTCACATTTCTTTAATAAGTGAGTCTGGCTGCAGTGGAGGGACACCCCAGACGAAGTCTAATGAGACAAAACACGTTGGGAAGGACTCCACTGCTGCCATTATTTTATACAAGCACTTGAAATCACTTTCTAAATGTAAGTGTTTTACTTTTAAATAAATTTTAATAGTTCATACGGAATTATGCTATGTGGCCATCTTTTTCCATTTCCCTTATCCAGTTGACCAATATCCACATCTTCTGACGTAAAACCGCCTTTGTATGGAGACCAATTTCTCATGAGGTTTCGGGACATTCTGGGTTCCAACCACAGAGGATTCCTAAGACCCCATCCTGGTTGTTGGCTGATAGCATAAGCCTGTTTGACTCACAGAACGTATGTTCTTTTGAGTTCAAACCATCCAGTAAGCTTACATCTACCTTGGTGGAGGCTTTACTACACTGGTGTCTTCAGTTTTTATCCACTATATTGGATGCCAATACGGTGATTAGGACCTTCAATCTACTCCCTATATACTGTGGATCTTCAATCTACTCACTGCACACTGTGGATTTCAAATAATTTCACTGACTTATTTATTTATTTACTTACTTTTTTTGCACAAACTTTTTTGTATTCAGTTTCTAGTCAGTTACAGTACCTGACTGTGAGAAAGTGTTTCCAGCGCGAGCCCATCACGCTGGTTCTCGGCAACAGGGTACTGTGCATCTCGCGCTGGCTCGCTCATCGGGAAAGGAAAACTGTGTTTTTTCCTTTTGCGATGAGCGGCAAGCATTGCTGACAGGTGTCTGGTATGAATCATGAGGGGGAACGCCGCGCCAAATTTTAAATAAAAAAACCAGCATGGGTTCCCCTCCAGGGGTATACCAGGCCCTTAGGTCTGGTATGGATTTTAAGGGGAACCCCCTACGCCGAAAAAACAGCGTGGGGGTCCCCCCCAAGGTCCATACAAGACCCTTATCCGAGCACACAGCCCGGCTGGTCAGGAAAGGGGGTGGGGACGAGCGAGCGGCCTCCCCCCTCCTGAACCGTACCAGGCCGCATGCCCTCAATATGGGGGGTGGGCGCTTTGGGGTGGGGGGGCGCCCTGCGCCCCCCCCATCCCAAAGCACCTTGTCCCCATGTTGATGAGGACAAGCTCTCTTCCCGACAACCCTGGCCATTGGTTGTCGGGGTCTGCGGGCAGAGGGCTTATCGGAATCTGGGAGCCCCCTTTAATAAGACCAAAGGGCCTGGTATGCCCCTGGAGGGGAACCCATGCTGGTTTTTTATTTAAAATTTGGCGTGGCGTTCCCCCTCATGATTCATACCAGACACCTGTCAGCAATGCTTGTCGCTCATCGCAAAAGGAAAAAACACAGTTTTCCTTTCCCAATGAGCAAGCCAGCTCGGTGCTGGCTCCCGCGATGGGGCTTGCAGGTGTCAAATCTCGCCGATAACAGCGGCTAGATTGACACAATATCGCGGTCACCTACTGTACATGGTACATATCACGTGGTATTTTTGTGATTTTTTTGTACATTTTATTAGTCATTATGGTTTGCAGATTTACTTAATTTGATTCACTGAGATTTTGTGATTCATTTTTCAATTGTAATGGTTGGGTTGTGTTAATCAACCCAAACACTTTAGCGCTACACTTATACACCTTTGTGATTTTAAACAAAAATATCTGTTTGTTGTGTTAGCTGCTACCACTAGTTTAGGCAGCGCGGGGTAATTTTTTACATTACTCTTCACCACATCACAATATTATTTGCTTCACTGAGTGAATATTTGCTGAGTTCAGCATAATAGCTTTCTGGTAAAAGGGGTCCTATGGACTGTTTAATATAATCCAGAGTTGAAGCACATTTAACCAAAAATCTAGTATCTTCGGCTGTAGGAGAGCTCGGCCTTCCTGTCCCCTGTGTGGCCTCCCATGACTTTGCAGTGGGTTTACATGTGAATTCAGAGGCTCATGGAGTATGAATACACACTCCTTGTGATGTTAACACTCTAATAAGGAAGTAGTAAAATATTTATTAGCCACTATCCCATTAGGTAAGTATAGTACATCCTTTTTAGGGCAGTGATGTCACACAAGGGGCATCCCTTAAAGGAGAAGTATGGATTTAAAAAAAAACAAGCATACATACTCACCTCCATGCTGCAGCATCAGTGTGATGCTACAGCTGTCCCACATCAGCTCTGAGACTGAGAACTAAAGGATCACATGACTGCTGATCACTCAGTTCTCGCTGAAGAGAGAGCAGTGACTGCCAGTCACCACTCTCCACTCTGCTCCTCCTGCACTCCAGCAATATATTCAGGATCCTTCCAGAGCATGGAGCAGCTTTGTCACATCAGCTGATAGCAGGAAATAACCCACTGTCAGCTAACTCCAGGAGAGCAAAAGAAAGTGCACTCCTGTGACCCACAAGAGAAGTATGGCCAAAAAAAGCTTTGTCTATACTTCTCTTCTAAAGTACAGGCTTCTTGTTCGGGAGGGTCTCAGTTACACTTTGCTGCATCGGTATTAAACTATTAAGTTGTCCTTTGGAAGACTTTACCACTTTACTTAAAGTGGGACTTTAGCCAGAAAATTAAATCCTTTTAGGTCACTTCAGACTGGCCCCTTTTGCTGGTATAGCTATGTAGAACATTAAAAATAAGTGCCTAAACGGTTTGATATCCAGTAATACATGGTCGTACTATGCTCTGCACAGCTTTAGTTGTTCTGTATTCTCTGCATTGTGCCAATAATCAGAGAAGAGTCACTAAAGGTCGATCAGCTGACAGCCGGAAGATTTACTGCTACTGAGGGGGGAGGAAACAACAGGAATGACATAGCCTTTGCTGAGGGAACACAGATTAGGGAGAAGTAAAATAAAAGCAGGAGAGTCAAAAGGACAAACTCTGCTGCCAGGGAGACACAAAAGAATTAATCTTTTGGGGGTTGACTTACTGCACTTATTTTCCTTTGTAAATGTAAATGTTGGAAAGTTTCACTTTGTAAAGAATACCCAATCAGGTGCAAGGAAAATAAAAAATAAAGGAATTTTGGCTTGATTGGATGGTGGAAATCAGCTGAGATTTACTACATTTACTAAGCTCTGGGGAAAATTAGTCCAATGGCACTTGCAAAGTTCATAGTCTATTTGCCTTTAGTAAATCCAACCTACAGTGTCTTATCTTTTCTTCCTGATATTCTCTCCTTTCTCTCTGGGCAGTGGCAGTGCTATGAAACTGAGCACTGTAAAGCTTCTGTCAGC
Source organism: Aquarana catesbeiana (assembly GCF_042186555.1). Classification (NCBI taxonomy): domain Eukaryota; kingdom Metazoa; phylum Chordata; class Amphibia; order Anura; family Ranidae; genus Aquarana; species Aquarana catesbeiana. The sequence goes on from NC_133329.1 coordinate 362,581,266, forward strand.
CTTTGCATCTAGCTAAGCCAAAACATACAATCAAGGCTGGAAATACACACATTTTATTTGCAGAAAGGGACATATTGCTTTTGAGACCAAGGAGAGGGGGAGAGTTTCCATTAAGGAAATGATTACTCGATTACTCTGGGCTTCAACAAAATGGTGACCTCTGGCAAGAAGAAACAGGAGCAATGCTGGAGGCAATTTACAGCACACACTAATTTCAGTAGCATAATTAATTAGCATGGAAGGTACTTTTGTTAAAGAGCATTAATTATCAACTATGGATAAAATGCCACTTGCACAAATTGATTTGTTCATCGTTAGTAATGGTGCTGTGAAGTGACTGAGGCAGTTTTATATGATCCTGCAAGAAAGCCTTCTGGGAAGGCTGTCCACAATGTTTGACCATTCTTTCAGAAGCGCATTTGTAAGGTCAGGTACTGCTGTGGAGTTCGCAGACTTCTCTCCAATTCATCCCAAAGGTGTTCTATCAGATTGAGGTCAGGACTCCTTGCAGGCCAGTCAAGATCCTCCACCCCAAATTCGCTCATCAACGTCTTTATGGACCTTGCTTTGTGCACTGGTGCGCGGTCATGTTGGAACAGGAAGGGGCCATCCCCAAACTGTTCCCACAAAGTTGGAAGCATGAAATTGTCCAAAATATCTTGGTATGCTGACACCTTAAGATTTCCCTTCACCAGAACCAAGCCCAACCCCAGAAAAACAACCCCAGACCATAATCCCCCCTCCACCAAATGATTTTGACCAGTGCACAAAGCAAGGTTCATAAAGACATGGATGAGAGAGTTTGAGGTGGAGGAACTTGACTGGCCTACACAGAGTCCTGAGCTCAACCCGATAGAACACCTTTGGGATGAATTAGAGCGGAGACTGTGAGCCAGGCCTTCTCGTCCACATCAGTGCCTGACTTCACAAATGCGCTTCTAGAAGAATGGTCAAGAATTCCCATAGATACACTCCTAATTCTTGTGGACAGCCTTCCCAGAAACGTTGAAGCTGTTAAAGCTGCAAAGTGTGAGCCAACTCAATAATGAACCCCTGCGGACTACTGGGATGCCATTAAAGTTCATGTGCGTGTAAAGGCACATTATACACAATGCTTTTTATGGCCCATACTTTTGGTAATATAGGGTATGTTGTTTATCCCCTGAACTAAACAAGCCATTAACCCTTGTAGTGCAAAAGCAGCCCCATTGCAGTGAAGTCGTTTGCTTCCTGGAGTCAAACTTAACAGAACTTTACGGATAATCTGTATCTGTAGAATGTTGTGCATGAGGCCTAAAGTAGAACTCCAGTGTTAAAGAGTTGCTTTTTTAACCAACTTAAAAAAACAGTATTCTGCTTGAAAGTGCATGCAAAGCCCCTTTTTTTTTTTAAGTCAATACTAAATAGAGTTAAGCCCCTTAATCTTAATACTTTTTCTGTCCCTCTTGGAAGATTTTTCTTTACTTTCTGTTCTTGAGATTCAATGAAAAATGAGAGGTCATCTCTCCAAAGTGAACAGAATTCCCATCCTAGAAAGTTACCATAGGTACCAGTGTCCCAGTAAGAAGTTTCACCCTCACATCTGGCTCTGGTGACGACTAAAGATTTTGGGATTTCCCATCACTTTCTGTTTTGGTGATGATGGTCACCAAGACTGATAGGTAGGTGAATCTCTCCAGCAAGAACAAAGACAGCAATAAAAACTTGGCAAAGGATGTAGCCCTTCCCTACTCTGCAAAACAAAAACAAAATGCCTTTGCATACAGTTTCATAGTAACTTCAGCTATAACTAAAATGGTTTACAATAAATTCATATTAAAATACATGGAGGGTTGCAGTAGTGAATCCAATTTGCAGGCCAATAAGCACATGCACTCTGTCAGTCTGCTCCAGCCATCTATTAGGCAAACAGAAAGCAGTGGTCCGCGAGTTATTACTTTTTATACATTATCATCTCAAACACAGGGCAGACTAGGCTGATTTCAAAGTGACAGCTGGTGGCTCCTGTGGCTGATACATGCTAATCCACTTTTTATTATGGAGAAACTGCCGGTGCTTTCACACACCAAAAGGGAGTTACTAAGTATAATCACTAAGGAGAGACCTACCACTCATACAAATACACCACACACAAAAAACTCTCCTTATTACACAATAGTTTTTGATTAAATGTAGATTAGTTAAAGGGGGATAATTTATGTACTGGGACAGTTTTATCTCTTCTTTCAGTATGAGCCATATTATAATTTAAGACAATTAAACAATGGTAAAATTAAAGGCATTATTGCCTTTTATAAGCTTAACAGCTTGTAGAATAAAAGCACGGTTTACTGGAAGTGGTTAAGTACCGCAATAATATTAGCACTAGTTTAGTACTCTAAAGAGCTACTGTTATGGAAATTACTGCAAACAGTAAGCCAATCACAGCTGAGAATGCCAAGCATTGGCGATCACTGAAGACAGGCCTTTTACCCCAGCAGTTGGTGTTCAATCATCTTCTTTTCTTAGTTGAGTTCTATTGTGTGAGTGCTTGTCACCGTATTCTCCCTGATAGGCCTGCAAACAGAAGCAGTGGACATGCAGATAAGGGAATGATTGGTGACATACTTTGTTGAGAATATGTTAAACATTATATAGTAGTCCCATCGGAATATTATTTTTACTATTAATCAGGATTTATATAGCACCATTAGTATGTGCAGCACTTTACAATACAAAGAGAGACAGTACAGGTACAATACAGTTCAATACAGGAGGTTTTTGAGAGCCCTGCTCATAAAGCTTACAATCTAAAAGGGAGGTTGTACAAAAGGTAGCAGCTGCGAGGGATGAGCTGATAGAGGTGGTTGGAGTACAGTGTATAGGCAGAGGTAGGGTAGAGTTCCCTGAATTAGTGAGTTTTCAAGGATCAGGGTAGGACAAAACCAGACACACTGAGGTATTGATTTCTGGAGGATGGGAGAGGTTTTGGAGAACTTCAGGAGGCAAGCATGGGAGAAGGTAATGGGGGAGCTAAACAGCAAGAAGTCTTGAGTGGAGCAGAGTGTATGATTGGGGCAATATGTTGAGAGGAGGTTGATGATATAGCTTGGGGCAGTGTTGTGGATGGCTTTGTATGTTGTAGCTAGTATTTTGAACTTTATACATATGGCTAGTTTTAGGTATATGTTGGACAACACAAAATGTATCCCTTTTTCCCTGAAGAAGCCAATCCTGGCGAAACATGTTGGGTCTAACAAATACCCTTATCGCTATGAAATGAACACAATCAAACCATGTGATATATAATCATGTGTTGATTATAAGGATTTTATGAAAAATAATTCAATACATTTTGTATTATTTTGAACTGTTTGTATTGGTTGTTAGCTTAAATGTAATTAAAAGTACCTTAAAGTGGATGTAAACCCGATTCATGAAATTTGAGCTGGGCACATATATCTGCAGTGTTTTCTTATCTCTCTTCAAAGCATTATGTCCAGTAGCTTTCTCCTGCCCCGTTCTTCTGTTATCAGCATGAGAATGTCTGACAAGTTCTCCGACACGGGGGATCAAAGCAGCTGGAGTTTTGTGTTGGGGAGGATGCTATAAATAGATTATCTGAAAGATCTGAAAGTCTCTACCCATGAGGAGAGTGTGCCTTTCCTCCAATCAGCTGTCTTGGCTGTATGCCCAGGCTTAAATGCAGTGCTAACCAGGAAGAAGAAATCTCCGAACACGATCTGAACTTTCTAAAGAATATATAAAGCTTAAGACAGCAGATATGCAAATAAAACTTATGTAGGGAGATTTGTTTCATTTCTGTGTATCATCTGAGGCTGTTCACTTCACTCGCTATATGTGAGGGTTTATTCACTTTAAAAATCCTATACCCTTCTCTTCTGGACTTATGTAATAATAGTAGGATGTGATACAGACACATTTTTATCAACTATCCATACAGATAAAGCTGCTTTACATATGTACATCCTTAAAAGAGGGTATGTGGAATTTTTATATTTATACCCTGGGCACAAAAAAATGAATTTAAATATACAGTGTTTTGAAAAAGTATTCACACCCTTTGAAATATTCCATATTTTGTCATGTTACAACCAAAAACATAAGTTTTTTGGGGGGATTTTATGTGATGGACCAACACAAAGTGGAACATAATTGTGAAGTAGGAGAATGATAAATGGTTTTCAAAATTTTTTACAAAGTGTGGCATGCATTTGTATTCAGCCCCCCTGAGTCAATACTTTGTAGAACCACCTTTCTCTGCAATTACAGCTGCAAGTCTTTTTAGGTATGTCTCTACCAGCAAAATAGCTCAAGCTCTGTCAGATTGAATGGACAGCGTCTGTAAACAGCAATTTTCAAGTCTTGCCACAGATTCACAATTGGATTTATGTCTGGACTTTGACTAGGCCATTCTAACACATGAATATGCTTTGATCTAAACCATTCCATTGTAGTTTTGGTTGTATGCTTAGGGTCATTGTCCTGCTAAAAGGTGAACCTCCGCCACAGTCTCAAGTCTCTTGCAGACTGTAACAGATTTTCTTCTAAGATTGCCCTGTATTTGGCTCCATCCACCTTCCCATCAACTCTGATCAGCTTCCCTGTCACTGCTGAAGAAAAGCATCCCCACAACATGATGCTGCCAACACCGTGTTTCACGGTGGAGATGGTGTGTTCAGGGTGATGTGTAGTGTTAGTTTTCTGCCACAGTATTTTGCTTTTAGGCCAAAGAATTTCATTTTGGTCTCATCTGACCAGAGCACCCTCTTCCATATGTTTGCTGTGTCCCCCACATGGCTTCTCACAAACTGTAAACGGGACTTCTTATGGCTTTCTTTCAACAATGGCTTTCTTCTTGCCACTCTTCCATAAAGGCCAGATTTGTGGAGTCCACGACTAATAGTTGTCCTGTGGACAGATTCTCCCACCTGAGCTGTGGATCTCTGCAGCCCCTCCAGAGTTACCATGGGCCACTTGGCTGCCTCTCTGATTAATGCTCTCCTTGCCCAGCCTATCAGTTTAGGTGGACGGCCATGTCTTGGTAGGTTTGCAGTTCGGCCATACGCTTTCCATTTTCGAATGACAGATCTCCATGAGATGTTCAAAGCTTGGGATATTTTTTTTATAACCTAACCCTGCTTTAAACTTTTCCACAACTCTATCCCTGACCTGTCTGGTGTGTTCCCTGTCCTTCATGATGCTGTTTGTTCAGTAAGGTTCTCTAAAAAACCTCTGAGGGCTTCACAGAACAGCTGCATTTATACTGAGATTAAATTACACACAGGCGGACTCTATTTACTAGTCAGGTGACTTCTAAAGGTGATTGGTAACACTAGATTTTAGTTAGGGGTATCAGAGTAAAGGGGGCTGAATATAAATGCACGCCATACTTTTCACATATTTATTTGTACAAAAAATTGAAAACCATTTATCATTTTCCTTCCACTTCACAATTATGTGCCACTTTTTGTTGGTCTATCACATAAAATCCCAAAAAAAATACATTTACGTTTTTGGTTGTAACATGACAAAATGTGGAAAATTTCAAGGGGTATGAATATTTTTTCAAGGCACTGGATGTTCAGGTATGCTGTAAGTCAGTAACTGAATAGCAAAAGCCACTGACTGTCAATTAATGATTACTTTAACAGCACAGATTTTAAAAATAAAAGCAATTTCTACATTGTTCCATTGTGCACCACAGAAATGTGATCATGATCCACACATTCACTTTCAAAATTTGTACAACAGACAACATAGACATCTGTCACTTCCAAACACTAATTATTTGGAAAATACAACACTTTGAGAAATTTCTGGTGCGTAAGGACAACAAGCTAACAGCTCTTTAACAAATGTTATCAACATACATTAAATTAAAATACAAATGTCCCTTAATGTTAAAATAATATTTAAAATCCCTGTTTCATACCAAGAGCTCCCCAAGGACTTCATAAGGTCATGTGTGGTATATGGGGGGTCCTCATCCACTTTGTTGCTGCCTGTACGTGTTTCATGGAGAAAAAACAGCTTCCTCAGGAGGACTTCAAGGGGTGATACAGTCTAAAACAGTAATCACACACATGTGCAAAAATCATATAATATAATACATAATATAATACATAATATTGTTAACATAGACTCAATTGTGCATCACTGTATATATGAACAAATATATCAACAAACATTTTACACATTAGGTTCTGTTTTTCTCACTAGAGTGGTATTTTCCACTTAACCAGCTCTCCCAGATGAGAAAAGAGATGATATCCAGCACTGAGAACCCCAGGGGGTTCAAGCACAGGGCCCTTCCACAGAGATGACTGGGAGAAGGAAAGCAACAAAGAATGAGATGCTCATACCATCTGATTATATTTATCCATTTGTACACCTTTCCAAGGCTGAGTTTGTATCAAGAACCATGCCTGTATCATAGGTTAAGATAAAATCCCAACACTCAGGGGTGGGATTTTATATTGTATTATTTTATCATTAGGGCTTTTGTATTTTATGTTAATGTATGTTAATAAAATTTGTTAAAGAGATTTTAGCTTATTGTTCTTACACACCAGAAAATAAAGAAGGAAGATTGGAATTTTAAATGAGGCTATTGACATTGTGGAGGATTCTATGCATTCTATGCATTAAGATAAAAAGCCTTCTGTGTGCAGCAGCCCCCCTCAGCCCCCCTAATACTTATGTGAGCCCCCTCTCTATCCAGCGATGTCCACGAGTGCCTCAACCATCCAGGACTCTCTCTCCTAATTGGCTGAGATACAGTCATCGGCTCCCACGGCTGTCAATCAAACTCAGTTAGCAAATCAGGAGAGATAGGGGGTGGGGCCAAACAGCAGCTCTGTGTCTGAATGGATACACAGAGCTGCAGCTTGGCTTGGGTGCCCCCATAGCAAGCAAGAATCCAGGCTGCCCTGTGCAAAACCACTGCACAGAGCAGGTAAGTATAATGTGTTTGTTATTTTAATAGAAAAAAAAACTATAGGTTCACTTCACAATCACTTTAAGTGAACGTTATGTGAAAAATAGTGATATTTTATTTAGTTATATATAAATCAACATTATAGCAGATGTAAACTCGAACTTAGAATGCTATTTGTTAAAGCATAGTGTATGATAAAAAAATGCAATTTTTCCTAACCGCTTCCATACCAGCTGAATTCTGGCATTCCTCTCCTATATGTAAAAATCCTATTTTTTTTGCTAGAAAATTACTGAGAACCCCCAATATTATATAACTTTTTTTAGCAGGGACCCTAGGGAATAAAATGGTGATTGATGCAATTTTTTATGTCACAGAGTATTTGTGCAGCAATTTTTCAAACGCGATTTTTGGGGGAAAAAAACCTTTATAAATTAAAAAAAACAAAAACGCTAAAGTTAGTCCAGTTTTTTTGTATGTTGTGAAAGATAATGTTACGTCAAGTAAATAGATAACTAACATGTCACACTTCAAAATTGTGCACACTCGTGGAATGGTGCCAAGCGTTGGTACTTAAAAATCTCCAAAGGCTAAGCTTTAAAAAGTTTTACAGGTTACCAGTTTAGAGTTACAGAGGAGATCTTGTACTAGAATTATTGCTCTCGCTCCAACTTTTGCGGCGATACCTCACATGTGTGGTTTAAATGTTGTTTACATATGCGTTCACTTCTGCATGCGAGCACGAGGGGACGGGGGTGCTTTCATTTTTTTTTTATTATTGTTTATTTTATCTTAATGTATTTATTTTTACAATTTCCCTTAAAATTTTTTTTTGATCACTTTTATTCCAATTACAAGGAATGTAAACATCCCTTATAATAGGTATAGGGCACAACAGGTCCTCTTTTATAATTTTTTTATTTAAAGATGAGACACAGATACAAACATAAAGACAACTTCGCAATGCATATAGATTGTAATGAAGACCTCAGGTATAACAACCATACAAAACCGTTGCATGTGAGTGAAGGTCACTATTCAGTCAGACTCATACCACTCGCTGAAGTTTAATATAGGGTAAACATAGACATCTGTGCCCATCACTTTTTGTTTTTTTTTTATTGAGAAAGAGTAATAATAGGAAAGGGAACTAGAGAGAAAACGAGGGAAAGAGAGGGCAGAGAGAAAGAGAGAGAGAGAGAGGGTGAAAAGATAAGAAAAAAGAAAAAAAAAAGAAACACAAAACCCTCAAGGGAGGGGGGGGAGGTATGGGGCAATTACCCCCCCAGGGAGCCCAGATCGGTAACACTGAACTGGCGATGGGGATCTTAAACAGTGGATCCTGTCATGTATTGGTGGAATTCGTCGGAGAAGCGAAAGAGGTTCCAATGAAACCATCTGGACTTATGTTCCTCTGACTTATTTCGCAACGTGAAGGTCAGATCTTCCATTTGCTCAATGTCCCTCACTCTTGTGAACCATTGGTCTACCGTTGGCGCAGACTGTTGCTTCCAAAGAGGTGGGTTGCTGGCTCGAGCAGTATTAAGGAGATGCTTGAGGAGGGATTTATGGTAACATTTCCTTGATAAGAGGGTTAGGTTAAGGAGAACCGCCGCTGGGTTACCCTCAAGGGAGATGTCCATGAGTTTCTGTATGAGCTTTAACACTGGCTGCCAAAAAGTTTGGAGCACAGGGCAGTCCCAAAAAATATGTAATAGGGTGCCTGAGTGTAAGCCGCACTGCCAACATCGATCAGTTTGTAGAGGAAATATCTTAGCCAGCGCGGAAGGAGTTCTGTACCAGCGCGTCACTATTTTGTAAGCGATCTTTTGAAATTTGCTGCATAGAGAGGATTTCTGTGTGAAAAAAAGTATGCAGTCTTTTTGGGGTTCTGTGAAGGTGACTTGCAAGTCTCTCTCCCATTTTGCTAAGAATGGGGGGTCCTCAGTGGCGTGAAGGTCTAACAAGGATTTGTAGGAGGTTGATACGGACCTCCGGATTGGTCCCTCACCCAAGCAGAGTTCCTCAAAAGAGTGGAGCTTTCTGACAAAGTGGGTTGGTTTGGGCAGTGAGCCGAGAAAGTGAGATAGTTGGTTGATCCTCTAGCGATCCAATGAGAGTGGTGCCTGACCTGAAAGCAAGTTCTCCGTAGTTAGCCAACCTGAGGAACGCAAGAATGAGGAGGTCCTCTTGAGTCCCTGTGGGGCTCGTGAGAGAAAGGACGGGTCTGTGAGGCCAGGTATAAAATCCAGATGACCAATAAGTGGCGTTAGTGGGGATGGGAAATTTCTTAGTGAGGCTAAACGGAAAAACCTTTTCAGTTCCATAAGAGTTGGCCCAATCAATGGGTGAGTAATTAAGTGGGTGGTGGGAGTTTTCCCTGCCCAAGGAAGACCCGCTAGGGGGGCCCTGGCTGCCTCCTGTTCCAGCGACACCCATAGCTTCAGATCACTGTGTCGGCACCAGTCCACAGCCCTGGCCATATGTGCCGCAGTATAGTATAGGGCTGGATCTGGAAATCCAAGATCGCCTTTAATCTTTGGTCATAGTAGCAGTGCTCTGCCGAGACGTGGGTATTTACCCCGCCAGATGAATCTGATGAATATTGAACGCACGGTGTGAAAGAATGTCTGAGGCACCTTGATGGGCAACGCCTGCAATAAAATGGCAGGTCCTCTTTACAGCGAGATCTGAGGTGTATAATTCCTCACATCTCTCCTCTAGGCTGGAAAGCCTGAGATAAAAAAAAAAGTAACCGATCTCAGCTTCCCAGACAAAAAAACAGCAGTGTTTACATCTGCCGGCGTCCGAAGTGACGTCATAACATTGCGCCCAGCCCAATGTCATAGAGATGGCTGGAAACTATGTAACTATTTTTAGTAAATTGCCGCCGGCCGATTCATTCTGTTGCTCGCCGATCGCATGGGCGAGCCGGTAGAAGCACTGGACGGTGGCAGGAGGGTGGGGACGTCCCCTCCCACCTCCTGTAAAAACAATCAAGCGACTGAACAGCCGCTATGATTGTTTTTACTTTGGAGGGATCAGCCAGCAGAGAAAAAAAGATATCCAAATGATGCCTGCAGCTTTAGGCATCATTCAGATATATCTACTCAAAGATCAGGACGTCATATGATGGCCCGTTTTCCCCATTTTTTTCATTCATTGTTGCATCTCAATGTTGCTGATTCTACAGCCTCTTCATAGCCACTTTCTGCCATCATGCCCAGTGGACCACAGTGCTTGCATACTATAATGTTTTTAAACAACCACTTGCATTTTCCAAAGAAAGAGCATGTGGCAGGTTGACAATGCAGAAGCATAGCTGGGATATAGGGCAAGACATTGTCACCCTATACTAAAGAAGTGCATATTTCTAATGTTCATCGCCTGCGAGCGAGTTGCTACTTTATGCTATTAGGACTTTTGTTTGTGACCAGGGAGAGACTTAGTTTTATTTTTTCTTCTCCCTGGAACCCTTTCCCGTTCCCTTTCATTTTGGAAAATTCAATAAAATATATATATACAGTGGGGACGGAAAGTATTCAGACCCCCTTAAATTTTTCACTCTTTGTTATATTGTAGCCATTTCCTAAAATCATTTAAGTTCATTTTTTTCCTCAATAATGTACACACAGCACCCCATATTGACAGAAAAACACAGAATTGTTGAAATTTTTGCAGATTTATTAAAAAAGAAAAAGTGAAATATCACATGGTCCTAAGTATTCAGACCCTTTGCTCAGTATTTAGTAGAAGCACCCTTTTGATCTAATACAGCCATGAGTCTTTTTGGGAAAGATGCAACAAGTTTTTCACACCTGGATTTGGGGATCCTCTGCCATTCTTCCTTGCAGATCCTCTCCAGTTCTGTCAGGCTGGATGGTAAACGTTGGTGGACAGCTATTTTTAGTTCTCTCCAGAGATGCTCAATTGGGTTTAAGTCAGGGCTCTGGCTGGGCCATTCAAGAACAATCATGAAGTTGTTGTGAAGCCACTCCTTCGTTATTTTAGCTGTGTGCTTAGGGTCATTGTCTTGTTGGAAGGTAAACCTTCAGCCCAGTCTGAGGTCCTGAGCACTCTGGAGAAGGTTTTCGTCCAGGATATCCCTGTACTTGGCTGCATTCATCTTTCCCTCGATTGCAACCAGTCGTCCTGTCTCTCCAGCTGAAAAACACCCCCACAGCATGATGCTGCCACCACAATGCTTCACTGTTGGGACTGTATTGGACAGGTGATGATCAGTGCCTGGTTTTCTCCACACATGCCGCTTAGAATTAAGGCCAAAAAGTTCTATCTTGGTCTCATCAGACCAAAGAATCTTATTTCTCAACATCTTGGAGTCCTTCAGGTGTTTTTTAGCAAACTCCATGCAGGCTTTCATGTGTCTGAGGAGAGGCTTCCGTCGGGCCACTCTGCCATAAAGTCTCGACTGGTGGAGGGCTGCAGTGATGGTTGACTTTCTACAACTTTTTCCCATCTCCCGACTGCATCTTTGGAGCTCAGCCACAGTGATCTTTGGGTTTTTCTTTACCTCTCACCAAGGCTCTTCTCCCACGATAGCTCAGTTTGGCCGGACGGCCAGCTCTAGGAAGGGTTCTGGTCGTCCCAAACGTCTTTCATTTAAGGATTATGGAGGCCACTGTGCTCTTAGGAACCTTAAGTGCAGCAGAAATTTTTTTGTAACCTTGGCCAGATCTGTAGCGTGCCACAATTTTGTCTCAGAGCTCTTCAGGCAGTTCCTTTGAACTCATGATTCTCATTTACCCTGACATGCACTGTGAGCTTTAAGGTCTTATATAGACAGGTGTGTGGCTTTCCTAATCAAGTCCAATCAGTATAATCAAACACAGCTGGACTCAAATGAAGGTGTAGAACCATCTCAAGAATGATCAGAAGAAATGGACAGCACCTGAGTTAAATATTTGAGTGTCACAGCAAAGGGTCTGAACACTTAGGACCATGTGATATTTCAGTCTTTCTTTTTTAATAAATCTTCAAAATTGTCAAGAATTCTGTGTTTTTCTGTCAAAATGGGGTGCTGTGCGTACATTAATGAGGAAAAAAAATGAACTTAAATGATTTAGCAAATGGCTGCAATATAACAAAAAGTGAAAAATTTAAGGGGGTCTGAATACTTTCCGTCTCCACTGTATATATATATATATATATATATATATATATATATAAAAAGAAGTACATAAACAAGGAACTATTTTGGAAAAAACTGCAGATTAAAATATTGAAAATTACTTTTGAAATTATATTAACATATTAATATCTTGTATAAAATATTAGTGACTGGTGTTACATATATCAAGCAGAGGATGGACAACATTTGAGTGTTTGGTCTTCTTTAGGGAAAGGCCAGTGGTTTCCCAGAGAAGACCCTGGATCAATTTTTCAAACTTCCTGTGAACGAGTGAAAGACTTAAGCTGCAGTTCTCACTATAGAAGGATTGAATGTATATTCATACTGACTTTTTATACAGCTCTGTGGGAGGTGACATCAAAAGACCAGATTTTAAACTGAATGGGTGCCATGTGCCTTTAAATTGTGTTTTAACTCTTGTGAAGCCCTTAGTTTTGTAGACATTAAAATTCCATTTTGATTTTGTGGCCTTTGAACCATCTAATTCCATTTTCACCATATGGTCCCCAACAAGAGTTCTGACCCTCTCCGCTGTTTTCCAGTTCTTGAGAAAGTATCAAAAAAAATTGTAGGGAATTAAGAAAATAACAGAGTTAATTAAAGGAAAATTAAAGTGCTGATACAGAGCAGGCTAATTCCTGAACACCAGTGAAGTTAAAAAAATAACAAAATAAATAAAAAAAAAACCAACTTAAATTTAAAGTGATACTAAAGTCTAATTTTTTTAAATTTAAAAATAACAAACATGTCATACTTACCTGTTCTGTGCAGTGGTTTTGCACAGAGCAGCTCAGATCCTCCTCTTCCCTTGCTGGCACTCCTAGCCCCTCCCTCCTGTCCAGTGCCCCCACAGAAAGCAGCATGCTATAGGGCACCCGAGCCGAGCTGCTGCTCGGTGTGTCCATTCAGACATAGAGCCACGGTTTGGCCCCGCCCCCGTCTCTCCTCATTGGCTCACCTACGTTGATTGACAGCAGTGGGAGTCAATGGCACCCCACTGCTGTCTCAGCCAATGAGGAGGGAGAGTCCCGGGAAGCCAAGACTCTTGTGCAATATTGCTGGGTCTAGATGGGCTCAGGCAGGAATTAGGGGGGCTGAGGAGGGCTGCTGCACACAGAAAGTTTTTTCATCCTAATGCATAGAATGCATTAAGATAAAAAAACCTTCTGACTTTAGAACCACTTTAAGGATCTCTGTTCATCTGAATAACTTGTTTGCTTCATCAGTTTATGAGACATAATGTAGAAGAAATTTTGTTGTCCAACATAAAAAGTCAATGCCTTTCAATTTCTAACCTACACTAAAAAAATGACTGCTAAATTTTTGATTCATTCACAACTTTTTTTTTAAGTGGGCACTAGAATAAAACCAGTACTAAGGAAACTAATTTTCAAATTTTTCTAAAAGCCAAATTAGTTATCCCCGATACACAAAACTTCACTTGTTAATATATTGTAAATTGTATTGTTTTGGCAAATCTTTGAAAAATTGCATACTTTAATTCAAAATTTTAAAGCAACCTTTTATTTAACCAGTACCACATAAAGAAATAAAAACAAATCCCCAAATTACTTGCCCTCCAGTACTTCTGTATACCAATTTACCACCCCCCCAACTGACCATTTAATCACCGTTCACAACACGCTTTTAAAACATGAAACTGTGATTTAAATATTTTTCCTGATGCTTAATTTGTTATGTTTAAACTTACAAGGAAAGTATTTTGTTTAAAATTCAACTTGCCATAATTTGTCAGAGAAAAAAATATGTAGGAAATATAACTATTATGCTGCCAGTCTAAGTGGGGAGAGAAAAAAGCTTAGTCTTGATTAAAGTTTAATTAAGGATCTCATTTGGCAGTACTTTTCACACCGATCTACACCAGCAGATTTTCCAGGGCTTAACTTTATCGTGCAGAAAATCCCCTTTTATTACTCCCAACCTGTTGTAGAAGCTGTTGGCACAGAATGATGGTTGGTTCATTGACAAGTCTTGTTTGCTGCTGAAAAAAATCCCAGGTCTCAAGAGATAGAACCACTATGGTTCAATTTAATATCAGTCCCATCACTATGAGACTCAAACTCATTATTAATGATACTATTCATTAATTTCTTGTTGAGTTGATGTTGTTATTTATTAAAATATTAAAGAAAACTCTTGAGACGGGTACATAATGAGAGACACCTTAGTTTCACAGCTTTAAGCCAGCTGAGCAAAAAAAAAAAAAAAAAAGTGCAGTAACCCACAAAACCACACACACATGCCATCTCTTCCTCATTAGTCCTGCTACATCTCTGACTGACATTGTAAATTCATTCTGCATTCTGGCCAATCAGAGCTCCTTTTTAATGAGGCATCCCTATGCAAAATGAATTGACTACCGCCTGACTCATCTAAGCTCCCAGTATTTTAGTCAGACACTAAATTGCATATATTTATATAGCAAATAAATACAAAAGTTGACAGATTTCTTTTTTGTTTTTTATTTTTTTTTTCTTCTCACAGTTTTGCTCTTGGTAAATTTTAGACTAATAAATTCTACATTTTTAAAAAAACCTGCCACCATGGTCAGCTAAATCCCAGCATGACATTTAAACATACGATAGTCATATTTATGGGAAAAAAAAGAGGAAAGAAAATGAGTATTACATTGCTGTAGCCATTTAATATTTGTTTACAAAAGCAGCATGCTTTTTTTCTCTTTCTGGTGTAATTTGTTTAAAAAAAAACATATCACTTTTTTCTTTTTTTTTTTTTATTGATTCTAAATCTTTTTTATTTTTCTGATTGTAAGTGTTTTAACTTCACTGCAAGAACTGTGTACATTAATAAATCAAATCAAACATTCTTTCAGCCATTTTTAATTTACTGTGCCTATGATAAAGGATGCAAATTAATAATTCACAAATAGATGCTAATAACTCAAGTGTTTTAGCACCTCATTGTATTAATTTAGATCAGGTGGCATACAAAGGAAACATAATTTGTCTTTCATCTACATAACAATTGAGGTAACATCTGAAAGTTAAGTTTTAATTTGACGCTTGCTTATTCATGTCTGTGCAAATAATTTGTGTATAAATACACCTCATGACGTTCAATAGGATTAGCCTGGAATTATTCAACTGACTTTTAATCTTCTCTTTTAATATTGGTTTCCCCCAACCAGTGTCTAATTCAGTATCATTCTGTGTAATCTTTGACCCTATTTTTATTGCATATAGCTGGAGCACATATGCTGATATAGATTCTTTTTTTTCTTTATTCAATGGAACGTGCAGTGAATACAACATTTTTTTTATCTTACTTTCATTTTAAATACTTACAGAAAAATTAAAGAGATGTGTACCATTTATTAAAACTTTAAACAAGTTAACACTTTTTTTTATTAATATTAAATATATGTTTAAATTGGTCATTTAGAATTGGCACCCAATTTACAGCCAGGCCTCATTGAGATTCCCATGCCAGTTGCTGATTTCAGGCTTTGACTTGCTAAGTATACTCTCTCTCTCTGCACGTTGCGACAGATTTCGGGCTTGGCAGCTGTCTGCTCAGGCACTGAACACTGCATTGTTGTTGGCGGTGGGGGGGTCTCTTATACCTTTAAATATTGTCTGTTTCTTGGATGGTCTGGTGAAAAAATTTGGAGCATAATGACGGTAAGTACTGACACCTTAACCACTTCCCACCCAGCCTATAGCAAAATGACGACTGGGCAGTGGCTTTGTTATCCTGAGTAGACATCATATGACATCCTGTCAGGAAGTGCCAATCATGCAGCTGCGCAATCTGTCACTTGCTGTGTCTGCGGGACACAACCGATGACTGATCAGAGTACTGGCTCATTGCTGGTAGCACGTGACTGCTGTGACGAATCACAGCAGGTCACATGACAGTTGTACACAATGGATGGCTTCCTTTCATGCCATTGTTTGTGTACAATTCTGTTGCTAGCTGTGATTGGTCAATTTTATCACATGGTACAGACAGGGCCAATCACAGCCCATCTGTGCCATGTGAATGACTTTTGCCAATCGCAGCTAATCACAACAAAACAGACTGAATGATTCAGTTACTCTCAGTAAAATGCTTGCTGTTTAAAAAACATAATGTGTAAAAAAAATAAAAAATATCCTGATCACTTCCCCAGACTAGTACAATGTTACTATGGTAACCAGGGCTGCTGTTAAAAATCATGAGACCCCATACAGCCTATCTGACAGGGCCCCCCTACAGAAGGGCCAGCTATACTGCCTTATCAGCAGCCCTGATGGCAACATTATATTGCACTAGTCACAGTGTGTTAAATAAATCGTAAAAAAAAAGAAAAATAAATAAATGATAATAAAAAAAATTATAACATTTTTTTCTTTCATACTCACCAGTCAGTGTCCCTGATCACCCTCACACCAGTTAAATGATGACACTGTACTGCACTGGTGACAGTATTTAAAAAAAAAAAGTGAAATTCTTTTTTTTAATTTCTTAATTTTCCGAAAAATTATGACGAAAAATTACAACTTCAAAAAACCCACTATGCCTCTTACTAAATACCTTGGACTCTCTACTTTCCAAAGAGGGGTCATGTGGGTGGTATTTCTATTGTCCTTGCATTTTAGGGCCTCAAGAAATTAGATAGGCCATCAGTACACCAGGATTGATACATTTTCAGATGTATACCATAGTTGCGGACTTTCCTACAGACTAAATAATATACACTTATTTGGGTTATTTTCACCAAAGAAATGTAGTAGAATATATTTTGGGCTAAATTTATGAATAGCATTTATTTATGTGCAATATGTTATAACATAAATGAAGAAAAAGGTGTTTTCTTTAAAAATTGTCTGTATTTTTGTTTATTTAGCAAAAATTAAAAACCCAGTGGTGATTAAATACCACCAAAAGAAAGCTCTAGTTGTGTGAACAAATTGATAAAAATATAATTTGCGTACAGTGTTGCATTACTGCGCAATTGTCATTCAAAGTGTGACAGCGCTGAAAGCTGAAAATTGGCCTGGGGGGGGGGTAAAAGTGCCTGATATTGAAGTGGGTAAAGGAAATATAATGGACAAACAATATTTTTGTAGTTTTATGTATTCTTCTGTTTTTTATAGAGAGAGTCAGAACCTCTGTGAGTTTTTTTTGCTGTCAATGTCTCATTGGGAGATTTCCCCTGACTTCCTGTCCTAGAGACACAGAAGCAAGTAAGTGGAAATCTCTTCACAATGGGGGGAAATTGCATCTTAAACAGTTGTCATCACAATCTATCCTCTTTCTTCTTCAGTGACAATGCAAAACTTTGGACTGACCCTTACCTTTAGTCCCAGGGACAATGGTCACCAGGACAAATAGAGTAAGGGCATCTCTTAAGCAGGGACACGGGGGGGCGTGTCCAGATGTGAGCCAAGGTGGACGTGCTATAGAAGAGCTCCGGTCATCCTAAAACCATCCATCGCCAACCTTCCTCCAGTGCACCTTGGTGAGCCTGCCTTGCAACCCTGTTTGACCCCGGACATCCCCTGTCTCTGCCCCAGCCTAAATTTCCCGCTATCTTGAGGCCTACTGAGAGCTATCATCCCTGTCTGCCCTGGACATCTCCTGCCATCCTTCCTCCAACATACCCGGGTGAGCCTGTTTTACATCCCCGTCTGTCCCTGGACACCTCCTGCCTCTGCCCAAGCCTAAATTTTCGAGCCCGGAAAGTGAGCAGTGGCTAGGGTTGCCACCTTTTCTTCAAGCCAAACCCAAACACTTTAGCGGCGGCATTTTTTGGGGGGTATACGCTATAATTGTAAAAGACCCAGGACACTTTTGGTGGCCTGAAAGAGAGTAGTAATGTGGCGCATAGTGCGCGTGGCTGAATTGTGAGTGTTCTGCATTGAATGCAGGGGTCAGATATGTCCTGGGGAGAGGGCTAGCGCTAGCAGGGGGGTGGGGAGAGTTAGATATGTGCTGAGGGGGGAGTGGCTGCTGGTGCTCAAAATTTTAGAGGGGGGGACACAAACAAAATGAAAAATTCCTTAAAAAAAAACATCAATTGCAACCTCGCTGTGCCCCATAAAATGCAGCCACTGTGCCCTATAAAATGTAGCCACTGTGCCCCATAAAATGCAGCCACTGTGCCCCATCAAATGCAGCCACTGTGCCCCATCAAATGCAGCCATTGTGCCCATAAAATGCAGCCTCTGTGCCCATCATATGCAGCCACTGTGCCCATCATATGCAGCCTCTGTGTCCATCATATGCAGCCACTGTGCCCATCATATGCAGCCTCTGTGCCCATCATATACAGCCTATGCCCATCATATGCAGCATCTGTGCCCACCATATGCAGCCTACGCGCCCATCATATGCAGCCTCTGTGCCCATCATATGCAGCCTGTGCCCATCATACAGTCTCTGTGCCAATCATACAGCATCTGTGCCTATCATATGCAGCATGTGCCCATCATATAGCCACTGTGCCCATCATATGCAGCCTCTGTGCCAATCATACAGCCACTGTGCCCAGCATATGCAGCCTCTGTGCCCATCATAAAGCCACTGTGCCCATCATATGCAGCCTCTGTGCCAATCATACAGCCTCTGTGCCCATCATATCCAGCCTGTGCCCATATGTGCTGGAGGCGCTTGGGGAGGTCATATATATGCTGGGGGGGCGATTTGTGAGAGAAGAGGGCCAGTGCAAGGAGGAGGGGTAGGGGGTAGGCTATGTGCTGGAGGGTTCCTTTGGGAAGGAAGAGAGATAGTGCAAGGAGAGGTTGCCAGATTTCAAATCCAATCCACACTTCTAGCATATTTTCCCTCTGCCAAAGCCCCACCAGCACATATCCTTCTAACCCCTCAATCACTCCACATATTTTCTACCTCGTCCTCCTTTCCAGCCACTCTCTCCCCCTCCCTCCTCCATCTACAGAGCATAATAAAAACTTTCTACAGACCTGATATCAGCACGTCACTGCTCCCCCCTCCTCCACTTGTGTGTACAGAATGGAGAAGGAGGGGAGAAGCTTTGATACACTGACACTCTGCTCTGCTGAACCAAGCTGCTGTCAGGGAGAAGGGAAACTCATCACTCTCAGTGCAGTCTGTGTTAATGATGTGTCCGGGTCTGGGGCAGAAGTAAACCCGAACACATCATTCAAAAACCGGACTGTCTGGGAGAAAAACGTACAGTTAGCAACCCTAGCTGCGGCAGACATTTTGGAGGGGTGCTTTGGGCTATCCCATTTTTTATCCGCAAACAACCAAGTGCCTGCACGCCTAGAGCACAAATTGCCTAGCCCAGCTTCTCCTATTCTCTTCCCTGCATCTCTCCCAGTGCTCATTTTCCGGCTGGCCTGACTCTCCATTGTGCATCGCTGCTTCAGGCCTCATCCAGCAGCCCCGCCACCATCTCAGCATTACCCAGAGCAATCCATGGGATCTGACGACAAGCTCTCACCCCCCTGCATGGCTGTGTCATCTGCTCCTTCCCTACAGCTCTACCACCAGTTCGGGAGGAGATGACTGTGCAGTGGCTTTGGCAGAGGCCGCTGCCTTCTTCATCCCCACGATCTGCCGCCGTATTGTCCTTGAGGCTGGTCTTCCTCATCCGCTGAGGGACGGTGTATATGAGTTCTATCCATCCTTCTGCTCTCCCCACTTCCTCATTGACTCCTAATCTCCTGGGGATCTGAACTGCTCAGAAGGCCCTGCAAAGTACACAGCCAGCACTCTCAGACCTGCAACCTGCCACCGTCTTGGACCCCACAACACCCTTGCAAGCTGCAACTTTCGTGAGTGCACCCCCCCTGTTTGGCGATACTCCTGTCTGCTGTTTCCTACTTTGTGGCCACCCTGGGGTGCTCCTTAGCCCGAAGGCTACTGGTGACTGCCACTCACCAGCTTCACCCCAGCTATCTGACATCATCTGGACAGCACAGGTAATTGGCCGGGGCTTTGGGTCTACAACCCTCAGACCAGCAGTATTCTATACATCCAGTTTCTGGCCCTGATGCCCTCTAAAGACTGTACCTGAGACTCTCGCGGACTACTTCCCACCATTGGATTACCTCCTAATTTCACAGATGGGTGGCAATAAGAACAAGGCTGCCAAGAAGACCAGAGATAAACGCCAGCAGGGTGACTTGGGACACTTTTTCACCTGTTCTTCAGCTTCCTCGCAGCACCAGCAGGCTTCCAAGATGGCACAGGTGCCACCGTCCCCAGCCCGGTCTGTCTTGGCAATTCCCACACAGGTGAGCTCCCGCGATCGCTCCGAGTCACCAGGGGGCTCTGGTCGCTTTTACAGACACTCCCACAGTGCCTCACGAGCCTCCCTCTGCTCTGGGGATGGATGGGATATGGAAGCTCAAATGAGATCATTGCATACTTATATCAGATCAGTTTCCCACTAAAACTGACTTTGAACACTGTGTAGCTCGCATTGAAAAGACTATCGCTCAGAAATCAATGAGCTTAAAAAAGACCTGGGGATCCATTTGGAGGATATTGAGCACAACACCGATGGCCTTTGCAATGCTTTACAATCTCATGATGAAACCCTGAATTCCCATACAGTGCTGATTCAGCAGCTTATGTATCAACAGGACGACATGGAAAATAGAAACAGACGTAATAACATCCGCATTAGGGGCATTCCTGAAACTGTTAAGCATAAGGACCTTGCTGCGGCGGCCGCTGCCATTTTCAGCCAATTATGGCAGCGGCCAAAAGATGCACCCCTGGAACTGGACAGAGTACATAGGACCTCAGGTCCCAGATGCCCTGACTCCACTTTCATCCGCGATACCTTATGCAGAGTGCACTTTTACAAGATCAAGGAGAATATTATGCGGGCTGCAAACTCCCAAGACACCATCCTATTCAATTACACCCCTGTCATGCTTTTACCAGACCTATCTCGTCAGACCCTGGCCATGGGGCGGGCATTGAAACCACTCCCACAGCTTCTCTAAGAAAGACATATCAAGTATCAATGGCGGTTTCCCTTTTTTCTCAGAGTGAACCATGAGGGCAAGATGGCATTGTTTTGCACTCTGGGAGACCTAACCACTTTCCTTGGGACCCTAGAATTGCCCCAAGTTTCCCTACCAGATTGGCGCTTCCAGCTCACAACACCTGGCCTTCTCTACGCCACTCAGTGGCAGAAAACTGGGAAAAACAAGCGCCCTAGATCCTCTTCACAAAGACCACCTGATGATTGATGTTATGAGCCACCATGGCCTTTTTTCCTTCTGGGGATCCCCCTGCATACAGGACATCCCTCACTTTGGAAATGAGCTCCGGCTCCACCCGAGAGGCCCTGCCGTGTCTTGACCTTTGTTTTTCTTCCTTGTTTTAGATTTTTTTCTAGTTATCACTGTTGAATGATGTTTATTTTTATTTTTCATTAATATTTTCATGCCACAGGGCTCAGTGACTCTACTGACTCCGAATGAGGTATCCCCTTACATACTGCCACCTAGTGGCCTGACATGATTATACACCTGGTTGCTTTTCTCCCTACCACATTCACAGGCTACATCTCATCATGCTGTGGACGAGGACAGTCGCCTCTCCACTCTCTGCTCTTTCTCTTTTTCCCTTTTTTATCCTGTCCCACTACTCTCCTCTTCCCTCTCTACTTTCTTGAGCTCTTTTGTGCCCTGACTGACCATTTTACTATGTCATTCCATTTTATGATGTCTGCTCACCCCCCCTCCAAGTGTTATGGCGGTTTGTGATCATATTACTTTATCCTCCATTAATTGTCAAGGCTTTATTACGCCTGAGAAGAGGAGCCAAGTCTTGTATCACTTCCACAAAACTCGATCCAAGATTTTGCTCCTCCAAGAGACTCACTTCCGCTCTGATAGCACTCCGGCCATAAATACTGCTTCTATCACTCCTGGCATCATAGCACTAATCCACAGGCTAAGTCAAGAGGGGCATCTATAGCCTTCCACAAGTCCTTCCACCCAGAAGTTATTGACTCTCTAATAGACCCCAAGGGACGGTACATGTTTCTCAAATTAAAATATCAATCTTCTGTTTTTACAGTGGCTAATGTCTACAGTTCTAACCAAGAACAAGGTTGTTTCTTGGCTGCAGTCCTTGACAGATTGCTCTCCTTTGGAGGTCCCTGCTTCATCCTGAGAGGTTAATTCAATGTGGCCCTTTCCCCATCAGTGAACACATCCTCGGGTAGGTCTTCTACTGCTCATTCAACCTTAACGCAGATTAAATCACTTTAACACTCCGCACGACTAATAGATGTCTGGCACACACAACATCCTTTGGAAAGGGACTACAGTTGTTATTCAGTTGCTCATAATTCCTACAGCCATCTTGACTATTTTTTTGTGTCCCAATAACTTCTGGATATCCCCATTCATTCATCCATTGGTACCCTCCTTTGGTCAGACCATGCCCCGGTATACCTTACACTAGATCACATACCCAAATCCTGTAGGGGCTTCTCCTGGCGTTTAAATGTTAACCTACTCAAGGACTCCCCATGTGTTGCTGATGCTAAACTCGCTATCCGGAACTATGTTCTGGATCATAGATCTGATGACCTCATCACCCCTCTGACACGATGGGAGGCCTTGAAATGTGTTATCCGAGGAGTTTTTATCAAACACGTCTCTCGATTAAAGAAAGCTTGTGCTGTGGACATTGCTCGGCTGCTCTCCTTGATCACATCACTTGAAACCATACATAAGCAGAATTAGTGTACCTCTGTTTATGTGGATCTCTCCAATGCCAAGTGGGAGTTGTTACAACTCCTCAACTGCCATTCCCTTATTGCGCGAGATAAGGGCCGCTTCTATCACTATACCCTCTCTAACAAATGTGGCTGACATCTCGCAAGAGTTCTCCACCCATGTCCCCCGCCCTATCTCACTCATTCAAAACTTGTCCACAACGAAAACACACAATACCAAGTGCATATCTGCAGCCTTTCATCGGTATTATTCCAACCTATATAACGTAACCACTCCACACGACTCCAAGCCCACTACATCACAACCCACGGCTATGTAATCTTTCATCACAGAAACTGCCCTCTTTTGACCCTGAACAGGCCCTGGAATTAGATAAGTTCCTGTCAGACATGGAATTCCTGGGTGCTATTAAAGACCTGAAAGCTGGCAAATGCCCAGGACCAGATGGTTTCTCTCCAAGGTTCTACAAGCTCTTTGCTCCACTACTTGCCCCCTTATTGGCCAAGACCATTAACTCCATTGATGATTCCCATTAATTTGGAAAACTTAGTAATTTTATATTGAATATATCTAAAACAGAGGCCCTTAACCGCATCCCGACTGCCTCATGCAGATATACTGTGGCAGAAGGGCACGTACAGGCAGATTAACGTACCTGTACGTTGCCCTGTAAAAGGCGGCTCCCGGGGCCATGATCGCGGGTCCCCCGGACTCGGTGTCCACGGGCATATCCATGATCGTCTCACGGTAAGGAAGAACGGGGAGATGCTAATGCAAACAAGCATCTCCCTGTTCTGCCTAATGACACTGACACTGATCACGCTCCCTGTAATCGGGAGCGGTGATCAGTGATGTATCACACACAGGCCCCCCCCACAGTTAAAATCACTCCCTAGGACACACTTAACCTCTACAGAGCCACCTAGTGGTTAACCCCTACACTGCCAGTGACATTTTTACAGTAATCAATGCAATTTTATAGCATTTATCGCTGTATTAATGCCAATGGTCCCAAAAATGTGTCAAAATTGTCCGATGTGTCCGCCATAATGTCGCAGTCACGATAAAAATTGCTGATTGCCGCTATTACTAGTAAAAAAAATTATCAATAAAAATGCCATAAATCTATCCCCGATTTTGTAGATGCTATAACTTTTGCGCAAACCAATCAATAAACGCTTATTTTAATTTTTTTTACCAAAAATATGTAGAAGAATACGTATCGGCCTAAACTGAGGAAAAAAAATATGTTTTTTTATATATTTTTTGGGGATATTTATTATAGCAAGTAAAAAATAAAAATAATGCGTTTTCTTCAAAATTGTCACTATTTTTTTGTTTATAGCACAAAAAATAAAAACCGCAGAGGAGATCAAATATCACCAAAAGAAAGCTCTATTTGTGGGAAAAAGGACGTCAATTTTGTTTGGGAGCCACGTCGCACGCCCCCGCAATTGTCAGTTAAAGCGACGCAGTGCCGAATCGCAAAAAGTGCTCTGGTCAGGAAGGAGGTAAATTCTTCCGGGGCTGAAGTGGTTAATATATCACAATGTTGCATGTTTATGCCATTTCTATGACTTGAATTGAATAAAGAAGTGTATATATCTGATGTAAAACAAGTTGTAAGCAATGAAATAAAAGTGCATACACTTAGGAAGTTTGGGATTGCATTAATATGCTTCTATGGGGTTGATTTGGTGCAGCTCTGAAAAGAAAATCGGTTTTCAGGTTTTTTTATCAAAGCTTAATTGAACAAAGTGAACTTAAAAGTTGATTGTCTATCATGTACAGTTGCACCAGATTTTGCACTCTCCAGGTTTAGTAAATCAACACCAATGCACATTTTTAAAAGTGATAGTAAGCACTTACATATACCCACTGAACCGATTAGCCTTAGGTGATACTTGGAGTTTAAAACAAATCCTCATACAACATAGGCAGCCATTTCTCCTCTACATCAGTTCAAAGTCCAGCATTTACACAGCATTTCTGAGCTGCAGAAGGCAGGGGGCGTGGATCTGATGTCACACACTGTACGGGACAGAGCACAGAGCTGAGTGTAACCTGAGACTTGACCAGAGGGAATGGACAACCCCCTTCTACACAATCTCAATCAGAATCATGCACAGCTGAGGCTGTCAATCATCTGCTGTGACTGGAAGGGGGTCAGGCTTCTCCCGGTACTGTCTGGTATCGGGATAGACTGTCAGAAATTACTCATGCAGATAGCAGATAAATGAGAGAGCAGACAGAAATCACACTAGGTGCTTTGGATAGAGGCAAGTACACATTATAGAAGGATATGCTTTGCTCATTTTTTATTTCAGAGGTTTACAACGTTTTTAATATGACCAGAGATAAATATAGCTGAACTGTAGGCAGATATAAAAGACAATAATGAATGCAGTTCTCCAATCACTAGTACATCATAATATGTTTTTTTATGCAAACCATAAAAATAGCCTAATTTGACCTGGTATTGGCTTCTTGCAATCCCTGTAAAGCAGATCTGAAGTGTGAGAGGAAGAAGCAGCATAAGAAGCCAATTGGTTATGATGGAAGTCAGACAATACACATTACCAAAATTATTGAGATACCTGCCTTTACAGGCACATGAACTTTAATGACATCCCAGTCTTAGTCCGTAGGGTTTAATATTGAGTTGGCCAACCCTTTGCCACTATAACAGCCTTAACTCTTCTGGGAAGGCTGTCCACAAGGTTTAGGAGTTTGAACATTCTTCCAGAAGCGCACTTGTGAGGTCATGCACTGATATGGATGAGAAGGCCTGGCTCGCAGTCTCCGCTTGAATCCATCCCAAAGATGTTCTATTAGGTTGAGGTCAAGATTCTGTGTAGGCCACTCAATTTCCTACACCTCAAACTCACTCATCCACGTCTTTATGGACTTTGCTTTGTGCACTGGTGCGCAGTCATGTTGGAACAAGAAGGGCCATCCCCAAACTGTTCCCAGAAAGTTGAGAGCATGAAATTGTCCAAAACGTCTTGGTATGCTGATGCCTTAAGTGTTCCCTTCACTGGAACTAAAGGGCCAAGCCCAGCCCCTGAAAATCAACCCCACACCATAATCCCCCCTCCACCAAATGATTTGGACCAGTGCACAAAGCAAGGTCCATAAAGACATGGATGAGCGAGTTTGGGGTAGAGAAACTTTACTCGCCTCCACAGGGTCCTGACCTCAACCCGATAGATTACCTTTGGGATGAATTTGAGTGGAGACTGCGAGTCAGGCTTTCTGGTCCACATCAGTGCTGGACCTCACAAATGTGCTTCTGGAAGAATGGTCAAACATTCCCATAGACACACACCTAACCCTTGTGGACAACCTTCCCAGAAGAGTTGAAGCTGTTATAGCTGCAAAGGGTGGGCCAACTCAATATTGAACCCCAAGGACTAAGACTGGGATGCCCTTAAAGTTCATGTGCGTGTAAAGGCAGGTGTCCCAATACTTTTGGTAATATAGTATATCTAGTGGCAGAAAAAGTATTGCAGGGAAAATGGGAGTAGTGAAGCTGAATATGGCAGTAAAAACTGATTTTGTTATTTTATTCATAGTCTGATTATTTTTATCCTGTTGATTTTAGTTTGGAGTTATGCTCTAAGTTTACACAACTCATTGTCTCTTCTATAGAGACAATAGAAGAAGCAAGTTGTGACCTGGAACACCCATAGCGACATGTCTCCATCCCTAATAGTACATACGAGCAAAAATTGCTAAAGTACTGGGACTTTAAATGAGGCATGTCGCTTATAAATAATAATATAAATAATAATAATAATCATACATAAAGTACATGTAGTTGCATATTTATTGAAACACTCATGATTAAACATTTAATGATCATACATGATGGTAATTTCCGATATTGGTAAAAAACAAAAATAAAAATAAAAAGGAAAGGACATATAAGAAATTCATAATAAATGGAATAAATTCATATTGATAATGGTAGATAAATTATAATGAGTAAAAATATCTTGGCATCCTAGGGCTTAATGCATTTAATCAGAAGCTCGATGCTAGATGAGATCTAAAAATTTAAGTAAATATGAAAAAATAATAGTAGGTAACTCCCCATGAATTTCTGGAGCAAATTTCCTTGTCTTTTTGCTTTTGGTAAATAAACCCCTATGTGTTCTAACCATAGATCTCCTGGACGATTGAAGCTGTCCAAATGAATAACTTTTTTCACAGTACAGTCTTACAATACTCTACCTAACACCTTGCTATCTTAGTTTTCAATCTAACCCACCCAATTGCTGATCTAAAAAATCAACAACAGTAATCTGTAAGAAAAATAAAAGGGGGATTTACTGCTGGATTTAGTAAATTCTGATTTTTGTTTTGCAATATTCACCCATATTTACATTGTCTATTTATATTCGTAAAGCAAAAAGCTTGCATTTTCCTAATCCATATTTTCTATGCCTGTCTAGTATTTTGGCAACAAGATAGAGTCATTTTAAAATACACATGCAAATATAACAAGTACAATTTGATATGTACAAAGAGACTGAGTATAGCACAAGTACTAGACTGAAGAGTCAGCTTAGAGGATGTGTAAACCCTAACAATCAACTTCTCTTATTTGCTTCCTTATGGTCTGTTAAATGTGCAATTGAAAGTGTTTTGTTATATCTGTTCAACGAGTTAAAAAAATACCTTAATAATAAACAGTGCAGTGCTACAATACTTCAAACATAAAGTGCAATGTATAAGAAAAAATACATTGAGCATGTGATCATCTTACATAAAACAAATAATAAATCAAAATCCCAAAAGTCCATAAAGTGCAAAGCATGAGCCAAAACGTGTAAAAATTGTCCAGTGACAGTATATTCCCAGGTGATATCACACATAAAAGGTGACAGAAGTGCTTTACTGCGTAAAGTGACGCTGCTTCCTTCACCAATATTCACTCACCAGAATGCCATTGGTAAATGGCATAATGACAAAATATCCTTTGAGAGTTCCCAGCAATCATCACCACACAGAACCTGAGAAAATGTTGTTGCTGTAGTAATTTATTGTAAAATTAATGACATACAAGTAAAACTAAGGATGTACATCCAGTATAAAAACACGAACAGTTGAATTTACAGCAAAAGCTGCCAATCTGAAACTAGGACATGGTGGCGTGCATGCAAAGCTCCTCCCTATGTGTTTAGTGCACATGCACGTCATCACGGGTCCATCTACATGAAAAATACCTGATCAAGTCAGAAATCTATGAGCTGATGATGTCCTGTGCTCTCAACTTGTACTGCGCTGTTATCATTTAACCTTATTCCCAGCTACATCTGAGAACTACAAAACACCTCACCCTATGTTATACAGAAGTGAAGAGGGGTAGGTGCTCTATATTCTCTTTCTAGGGTGACAGTGCTGCTCCCACTTAGATACAGTGAGGGGGCATTGCCATTCTAGAAGATTTGGGCATCTCCAAAAAAAAAGAGGAGCGGAAAAGGGAGCGATAAAAGGTCTGCGGGGAAATCTGTATAGTGTAGTAGTTTGAAGGGTAAAAATGATGATTAGTATTGATCAGGAAGATATATGGTACGATTCTCACACCTGTAAGTGCTCATGCACACTTGCAGTGCTCTCTGAACAGCGATCCATGTTTGGATGGCTCTTCAGAGAGCATTTGATAGTGGATGAGGAGGCTGTGACAGACCCAACCGTGACAGGGGCTTTTGGAGGGGACTAGGGGAATGCCTTCTACCCACAGATTATGGCCCATGGAGGAGACCAGGGATTCTGTCTGCTTCTCCCGGTCAGAGCATGTAAAAGAGCTCAGTTCAACCTCTGATCCCATGGAGAGAACAGTTCATTCTCTAAAGATGGACAACAACATGATGAATGCTGAGAGCGAGGCTTGGATTAATTCTCTGAATAAGGACAATAAAGCTTCCCTTCTGGAGTGGATGGAAAGGTGTGATAATAATCTTGTACAGGTTAATGGTCAGAGGGAATATGGTGGCCCTCCTGCCAACTGGGTTGGAGAAGCTCCTCCACATAAATATTTATCAACAATCTCCCTCAAGAAATCTATGCAAATAAATGCATTACATCTTTCAGACTGCTGGAACATTGTATGAGTTTTGTCTCATAGACTGTTGTAGACTGCTGCCAGTTTGAGGTGTGGGATCGCTGATTAATCAAAGCATTGTCTGAATGGGCAGTGACCTGAGTCACCTAGGCTTGTCTAGGTGACTAGTTGTTAATTAGCTTACTGTTTATGTTTATTTTGGCTGTTCATTAGATATACTGTTTACAGTTTGCATTGTTTAGGGTAATGTGATCTCTTACCTGATTTTGGGTGGTATGTATTCTGTGTGAATTTACAATAAAGTCAGTTCCAGTTTGCACCTAAGCTAGTGTCGTCTAGTTCTTGGGTGCAATGCTCAGCTATAATACCTGGTTCCTGGTTCCAGAGTTGAGGAAACTACCTTGGTGGAAGCAACCACCCGGGGTGCCAAGTGGCCTGTCACAGAGGCGTTGTATCACCTCCTCATTTCTTGCTTTAACTGCTTGATCCCCACACTGCATTGAACGTGATAACAGGATGCATGCAGAGCAGCCCCATTCACTTGAATAGGTCATGCTCGGCACTCGCTACACCCAACAAAAGTGAGTGTCGCATCCAAGAAGCAAAGCTGTGGGGGAGGTAAAAGCATGGCTCAACTGTAGAGTTTTACCGCCTCCCGACCTCCTTTGTCAATGATCCCTAAAGTTGCTGAAACCCCATATATAGGTCAAACAATTCGAGTGAAGACACTGCGGGAGAATATAGTTAAACACACAAGACAACACGCAAGAACTCTCTGCTGCCTATTAAAAGGTATATTTATATACCTTCCAGAAGAAGGTGACAGTATTTTAAGTTTTTTTTTTTTTAACATTCACTAAATGTCTACTTTGTGGAGAATCAGTCATCAGGTATCTGCTTTTCCTATTGGTACCAACTTTTGCATTACAAAATACTTCCATTGCTACTCTAGGGAAGAAAGTGTGTTACTGGCAGGATCAACATGTGCAAATAACGAGGGAAAAAAACTATGAAGAAAACCAAGCCGCCACGTCTAAGGACTGATGAACTGTAGAACACAACATTTTTATTCTTGGCTTTAGATAGACCTGTAGTGTACACAGATCCCTGTGACCTATATATTCCTACAAATCTTGATCCATCTTCATGTGCTGTCTGTCTGTAAGCATATTCAATCCACTCTAAGTAAGCAAATAAAAGGGTGGTCTTTTTTTTTATTTATTTATTTATTTATTTATTTATTTTGAATAACAGCTCTGAAGTGAGATTGTGTTCCAGGCAAATGAGGGACTAATGGTCAGAGCTCAGCAGTCCTTGCTTTTAAGTGTATTTGGAAAAATAAGTTGCTATATATACCACCTCTTTATTAAAACACATCCAGGAATTTTAATGTGACATCTGTACTTTGTGGACTAAACATTACAGTTTAGATATTTTCATTTTTTAACATTGCATGCCTTTAAGCTGTTAAAGTAAGTTGATTTCCAGTGGGATGTGTTGTAGATGTTCTGTTCAGCTGTGTTTTCCAGCATCTCTCTCCACTACTCTGATTCCAAGGTTAATAACGGTGCTTGGAAAAAAAAAGGCAATCATGGTCTTTTATATTCTGCCACTGACAATACACCAAGTGTAATATTCTTGATGTTAAAGTTGGGGTTGCCTGGGTTCAGTTAACAGACAAAGTTTGCCATAGTCTTTGGTCTCTCTGATGAGATGACAAGATTTCTAATTTACAAAACCAGAAGAGCATGTTGGGGGTCTGTGAACCATGCTTAAAAGATACGTCAAGGTGGAATATGCCCGAGTCTTTTTTACCACAATGAGTTCTGCTGGCGAGTAATTGAAAAGCTAGAAGCAGTGTATTAAAGTGAAAACCCCACCTTTACACCCTAGAAAAAATAGCATCTTCCCATGATCTAATATATATATTTATATCTATATATATATAGTATCTCACAAAAGTGAGTATACCCTTCACATTTTCGTAAATATTTTATTATATTTTTTCATGTGACAACACTGAAGAAATTACACTTTGCTACAGTTTAAAGTAGTGAGTGTACAGCTTGTATAACAGTGTAAATTTGCTGTCTCCTCAAAATAACTCAACACACAGCCATTAATGTCTAAACCGCTGGCAACAAAAGTAAGTACACCCCCAAGTGAAAATGTCCAAATTGGGCCCAATTAGCCATTTTCCCTCCCCGGTCTCATGTGACTCATTAGTGTTACAAGGTCTCAGATGTGAATGGGGAGCAGGTGTGTTAAGTTGATGTTATCGCTCTCACTCTTTCATACTGGTCACTGGAAATTCAATATGGCACCTCATGGCAAAGAACTCTCTGAGGATCTGAGAAAAATAATTGTTTCTCTACATAAAGATGACCTAGGCTATGAGAAGATTTCTAAGACCCTGAAACTGAGCTGCAGTAGAGCTGTATGGTGAAAACCATACAGCGGTTTAACAGGACAGGTTCCACTCAGAACAGGCCTCACCATGGTCGACCAAAGAAGTTTAGTGCATGTGCTTAGCGTCATATCCAGAGGTTGTCTTTGGGAAATAGACGTATGAGTGTTGTCAGCATTGCTGTAGAGGTTGAAGGGGTGGGGGTCAGCCTTTCAGTGCTCAGACCATACGCCGCACACTACATCAAATTGGTTTGCATGGCTGTCGTCCCATAAGGAAGCCTCTTGTAAAGACGATGCACAAGAAAGCCTGCAAACAATTTACTGAAGACAAGCAGACTAAGGACATGGATTACTGGAACCATGTCCTGTGGTCTGATGAGACCAAGATAAACTTATTTGATTCAGATGGTGTCAAGCATGTGTGGCGGCAACCAGGTGAGGAGTGCAAAGACAAATGTGTTTTGCCTACAGTCATGCATGGTGGTGGGAGTGTCATGGTCTGGGACTGCATGAGTGCTGTCGGCACTGGGGAGCTACAGTTCACTGAGGGAACCATGAATGCCAACATGTACTGTGACATACTGAAGCAGAGCATGTTCTTGTCCCTTCAGAGACCAGGCCGCAGGGCAGTATTCCAACATAATAACGACCCCAAGCACACCTCCAAGATGACTATTGCCTTGCTAAGGAAGCTGAGGGTTAAGGTCATGGACTGGCCAGACTTAAACCCTATTGAGCATCTGTGTGGCATCCTCAAGTGGAAGGTGGAGGAGAGCAAGGTCTCTAACATCCATCAGCTCCATGATGTCGTCATGGAGGAGTGGAATAGGACTCCAATGGCAACCTGTGAACCTCTGGGGAACTCCATGCCCAAGAGGGTTAAGGCAGTGCTGGAACACTAACTAAACCATTATCCACAATTTACAAGGCTCTGCAGCCTACTGTCCATCACGGTTAGGAGGGACTTTGTGACTTCTGGGTGTCAGAGCTGCCGGAGCTGGATTGGGAGGACTGGGAGGATGTCTGGGACTCCCCCTTTAGACATTTGGTCTCCTCTAGAGATCGGTTGATCCAGTTTAAAATATTACACAAGTTTTATTATACTCCATACAGACGCCACAAAATATACCCAGACTGCATGTCGCAGTGTTGGCGCTGTCGAGCTGATTCTGCGGGTTTCATACACATGATCTGGTCATGCCTCGAAGTGCAACATTACTGGTCTTTAATTATAACCTTCAACACTAAATTGACCACAATCCCTATACCCCAAAAGATAGAGATTTGCCTGCTTGGCTTGGTGGATGCTCTTACCCCTTTTAGGGCAGTCTGTACACTACTAGGATTGCTTCTCTTCTATGCCAGGAAACTCATTGTACAAGTGGAGGGCTCCCACATCTGCCCTTACCCTGAATACATGGAAAACATTAGTTAACTTTGCAGTACCCTTATATAAAGAAACATACTCCAGTAGTGGATGTCCCCTAAAGTTTCAAAAGGTTTGGAACATATGGTTAGAGTCTGAAACAACAACTGTAGAACGAGAGGACCCCGTAGGATTACCGGTCTGATTCTGATTTACATATGAGAAGATGGTTCCTCTGGATGTCCCCCCCAGGGGTGCATTTTTTGACTGACCACATATCTATAGCCACACACTTGTAGATTTTTTTCTTGAATGATGCCTGTTGTATATCACATTTTTATGTAAATTGCTGAGCATTACACTTATCCTGGCAATTTTAGCAGCAAGCTACGAGGTTGTTTTGTTGTCTGT
Source organism: Aquarana catesbeiana (assembly GCF_042186555.1). Classification (NCBI taxonomy): domain Eukaryota; kingdom Metazoa; phylum Chordata; class Amphibia; order Anura; family Ranidae; genus Aquarana; species Aquarana catesbeiana. The sequence goes on from NC_133329.1 coordinate 362,614,329, forward strand.
TCACTAGGTTAGGCTAGTAGTCAAGTTATGATATGCCTTGCCTAATGTTTTATACACCTTGAGCTGGGGTATGCCCAGAGGCTCTGTTATGTAACTTTTTTTTTTTTTTCTCTGAAATAAATAAAAAGAATAAAAAAAAAAGGCAGTGCTGGAAAATAATGGTGGCCACACAAAATATTGACACTTTGGGCCCAATTTGAACATTTTCACTTAGGGGTGTACTCACTTTTGTGGTCAGCTGTTTAGACATTAATAGCTGTGTGTTGAGTTATTTTAAGGGAACAGCAAATTTACACTGTTATACAAGCTGTACACTCACTACTTTACATTGTAGCAAAGTGTCAATTCTTCAGTATTGTTGTCACATGAAAAGATATAATAAAATATTTACAAAAATGTGAGGGGTGTACTCACTTTTGTGAGATACTGTGTATATATATATATATATATATATATATATATATATATATATATATATATATATATATATATATATATACACATATATATGTAGCGCCCTGCTCCTGAAGCTATTCTTTTCAAATTTAAGTTTAGTTGAAGCTACAGTTTGGCTCAACTTATTGTTATCAAGAGATACTGGGTTTCTGTACTAGTTTGGCTGGACTGTGCAAATTTCCATCCAACCATGGGTGGTGCTGTTACCATTGGTGGATGTTGTAAATACAGTCTGGTTGGACATATTGAACACTCTTTGCCCAGAGATAGTTCGGTGGGAGTGGATCATCTGCTGTGCATTCTGGGTAGGGGTATTTAGGGGTAGACACCTTTTTTTTTTTTTTTAGAGAGGAGAGGGTGGTTCGCGCTTCCTGACCTCATGGCCCTCCTGGCCTGGGGGGGGGATACTGTTGCCTACAATTCTGCTTTAAGGTCGGCGGACCCAAGGCCCAGCTACTTGAAAAAGGCCCAAAGTTTTGGTGATCTAATGGTCCATGGGATGATCTTTTTGCTGTCTGGCCTGCGTAAAGAAGCAAGGGACTGTAGCAACCGGGGGAGGACTCTTCAGGAGAGGACCGAGAATAAGGCTGGTATCTTGAGAAGAGCCTGGGAACTCAGTCGGAGATGCATCTGGGATCAAGTATAACCATCAGTTTATTCAAGATTGTCAGGTCTGTGGCAGAGACCATGACAAGCATCGTAAGCAGTTTATTCAAGATTGTCAGGTCTGTGGCAGAGACCGTTTCCGAGCATTGCATCGGCTGCTAGGTTGGTGAGAGAGACCTCTTCGATGGTTGCTAATTCCAGCTGTGGAAGTGCTGCTCACTGGATATAGAAATTACCTCTAACCGCAATATTCAAGGTACCTGAATCCTTTTCCACCCTTCTACCCTGCTGTTGCATATTTTGTTCTTTCAATAAAACCAGCAAAAAAGGATTAAGTGTTGGAGCCAGTGTCTTTAATTGAATATCTACTATGGCACCCCCATGATTAACACTGTGAAGATGGTAACGGTAAGCCGAAATCTATTCAGCAGCTCCTTCCGGGGTCAGTGCTACATATATATATATATATATATATATATATAGTATCTACAGGGGTCTATTCTCTTATTTTTAAAGGAGTTCACCCTTTTCACCTCTTGAACTTTTAATCTATTCACCCTTTATTTTGCCCATGGTGGGTCACTTACAATATATGCACTCCCTAGCAGCATATATAGTACCCTCTCTTTGACCTTTTGACTTTTGCAGCTTTTGGCTACCAAAAGTAATGCATTTTAGGAATAGGGGAGCGTGAATTATTTCCTTTCCTCCCATGTGACAACACTGACCCCTTTTTAGTCTTTGATGGTTCAGTTTCGGGCTTACACCAATGGTTGCTACCACAGAGAGGACTGCAGACCCCCTACTGTATAACATAGCCTGCTGAAATTGCTGGTAGAATAAACAAATAAAAGAATACAGTAAAGAATAAAACTCCTAACACAACCAGAGAATGGGTAAATAACCCTATTGTGGCAGAAGTCTATTTATGGGAAAGTTCTTTGTCTGTCCACTTGAAGATGGCTGCAGCTCTTCTTAATGAGGGTATTGGATTTCTCTGTACACTATAGAAATAAATAAAAGAGAGAAGGCGCTGCCATCTAAGTGTATCTGTTTAATGAAAGAATTAAAAACAAATAAAAAGGATTGCACTCACAGGATAAGATTAGAGTAAACAGGCACATCATCATCAATCCCAGCTTGTTGGCCGGTGTCATCTGGTAAAAAGTCCAATGAAGGATGGGTGGAGGGTCCACAGCTCTCACGGAGGATAGAGGTGTCTATGATTCCTTCTGTAGGAAGGGGGTGAGCGTGCTTGGATGAAACTTGGCAGGAGCTCTGTAGGAGGATGGACAGGCAGAGATGGCTGCAGGTACGTCCCGCAACCAAGCTGGAACACAAGCCACCGTGGAAGCTAGGAACCAGCGCCTTCTCACTTTTATTATTGTAATTGCTAGTACCCTGTAGGCACCTCATAGGTCTGGTCAAAGCTTTCACAGGGCTAATGATTCTCTTTATGCCTCTATGTGAAAGTGTTGGTGCCTGGCAAATAGTCATTAAGGCAGCCAATGCTTCATCATAATAGTCACATGCTCCCCATACCTACAATTACCAGGTATTATCCTTTGCTCCTGGTTGCTGAAAGGAGTAAAGGAGAAGAGATAGAAAGTAAAGTAACTGAGGGGGCAGTAATAAAGTGAACTTGTCTTTCATTGAGCATAACAGAGGTTTACTTTAAACACTTGACCTCCAGAAGTGTTTAAAGTAAACCTCTGTTATGCTCGATTAAAGACAAGTTCATTTTATTACTGCCCCCTCAGTTACTTTACTTTCTATCTCTTCTCTTTTACAGAGCATGGAGAAACTAGGAAGTTGCTCAGGCAACGTGAGCTTCACTGAGCTATATATATAGAGAAGCAAACTAGGAGATGGACCAAGTGATAGAAGGGAAAGAGATGTAAATCCATAGAGCAGGTGATGCCCATAGATGAACATAGAAGCCTGAAACATATGTAAGTAGAACCACAGGTCCAGCAGAATCACTTTTATTAGAAATTTACAAGCAGGAAACTGTAGGCTAAACCGTGACACTTTCATTCAAGGTGGTGCAGTTCCTTGCTGGCTTTGCTGTGGATACAGCTCTGTGGGTGATGATAGGGTTGACAAAGCTGATCATAGTAAGCACCTTTCAAGTCCTGTCTATCCCTCTCTCTCTATCCTTCTCTTCTTTTGAGACACACTGTATTTGTCTATTTTCTCCCATTTCTCTAAGGATTGCAGTGATCTATCGGCCTCCTGGACTGGTGTAACACTTTCTTGATGACTTGAGGATTTCTCTGACAACTTCTCTGACTTGATATAACAAAAAGCGCAGCGCTGGATATAAATACAAAAATACATTGTACGCTTTAAATGGTTCTTACATGACATGAGAGTGAATCGGATCAAGTAGCTGTTCAGGTCGGTAACATCCCACACTGTGGGATGTTACCGACCTGAACAGCTACTTGATCCGATTCACTCTCATGTCATGTAAGAACCATTTAAAGCGTACACTACCCCTGAGGAAGGAGTTTAATTGACTCCGAAACGCGTTGGGTGAAAAAGTACTGCTTCAAAACTCTGTAGATACACGATTGTAATACTACATCCATCATCCCAGATAAAGTTCCAGCCGCTGTGGAGGGTAAACCCCAAGCTGTTAGCTCTATGCCTCTGATCAGAGGCTGTCTGGTAAGCCTTCAATCTATACCAGGTGACGGGAGTTCAACACGGTGACAGTCACGGATTTATTATTCATAGAAAGTCACATATAATTGCTCTTTTGGACACTTTCTTTTGATAATAATTTTTGCATCTTTGGATTTTTTTTAAATGTGTGGATAAAAAACTGGTACTAGTCACGTATATATATCACTATAGTGAAGCATTCACGTTATTGTTCATTTTAATTTCTTTCATCATTTATGGATCACATATGAAAGTTGTTGGTGCTCTAATAGTAATATCAATTTTTGTTGTATTTTTGTATTTATATCCAGCGCTGCGCTTTTTGTTATATCTATTTAGTAGTGCCCTTATCAAGGTATAGTGCATAGCTGCAGGATATTCCTTCACGGGTTATATTCACTTAGTTATTGTTTGTACACCTAGCGTGAATTTTTTCTTTAGAAACATTTATTCACAACTTCTCTGACTTCCCTGCCAGCTGCATCCCAACTTTTCAACTTAACCTCCTTTGACCTAACACAATGGATGCAGTCCCCCACTCATTCTGATGGTAATACCCTCAACCTTGTTTTCCTCCATCTTTGCACCCCCTAAAACCTCACCAACACCCCATTACCTCTCTTATCTAAACCTCATCACTTTCACAATGTGCTTGTCTCCAACCACCTGTCCCACCAAGCAGAAAACAATTACTCGCAGAAACGTTTGCCACTTTAGTCCTTGTCTTTTCTACTCTGAAGCTGACCACCTCCCTGACAAAATGTCACCCCTGTCTTGCCCTGACCTGGCCACCTCTATCTACAACAGTTCATTTTTATCCACACCGGACTCTCTTGCTCCTCTCACTACACAAAATATCAGGCCCCAACCATTACAACCTTGGCAGATGGACAACACCAGAAACCTTAAGAGACATAGCTGAGCACAGGAGTGAGTTTGGCATATAACCAAATCTCAGCATGCATTCACCCAATATAAATCTTCTTTCTTAAAATACAATTCCTCCCTCCATGCTGCCAAATAAGCCTACTTTGTCACCCTCATGAATACTCTGTCCTCCAGTCCTCGTCGTCTCTTCCCTACTTTTAACTCTCTACTTTCTCCACCGCCATCTTCACCCACTAACTCGCTCACTGCTCACAAAATTGCCAATCACTTCAAAAACAAGATTGATGCAATTTTTGGGGACATCTCCACTGCACAGACATCTAACCCACTTAACATACCCTGTGCACATCCACTCTGAACACTCTCCTCTTTTGACCTTGCTACTACCAAAGAGGTCTCTAAAGTTTTCTCACCACCTGTTCTCTGGATCCTTTTCCCCTCACATCTACTACAGTCACCCTCTTTTTCTATCTTATGCTACCTCACTCACATCTTAAATCTCTCCCTCTCTACTAGCACCTTCCCCTCCCCTCTAAAACATGCCCTGATCACCCCCATACTTAAAAAGCCCTCACTGGACCCCACAAGTCTGAACAACTTAGCTCCTACCTCACTGAAAACAACCTTCTTGACCTCTTACAGTCTGGCTTTTGCTTACTACACTCCACTGAAACTGCCCTATTGAAAGTCACTAATGATTTACTAACTGCTAAAACCAATGGACACTGCTCTATACTCATACTACTCGACCTCTCTGCAGCCTTTGTTAATGATGACCATAACCTCCTCCTCAAAAAACTCCACTCTCTTGGCCTTCAAGACTCTGCTCTATCCTGGTCCTCCTCCTACCTATCATAGAACTCCTTCAGTGTTACCTATAACTCTCTTTCCCCCTCTTCACTTCCTCTTTCTGTAGGGGTACCTCAAGGTTCGGTCCTTGGACCCCTTCTTTTCTCCGTTTACACCTTCTCCCTTGGTCAGTTAATAGACTCCCATGGCTTCAAGTACCACCTCTTTGCTGACAAATCTATCTCTCTACTCCTCACCTCACTCCTTCAGTCTCCTCTCGCATTACTAACTTAATAACTTACATATCAGCTTGGCTGTCACACCACTTCCTCAAACTCAATCTTTCTAAAACTGAGCTCATAATTTTTCCTCCAGCCCATGCCCCCCCAACTTCTCCATCAAGACCAATAATACAACCATCAGTCCCTCCCCTCATGCCAGGGTGCTAAGTGTAATCTTGGACTTTGACCTATCGTTTCAGCCCGAAATCCAATCCCTGTCCAAATCTTGCCAACTTCACCTCTGAAACATCTCCAGAATACTCCCCTTTCTAGCAGTTGACACCACTAAGCAACTTATGCATTCCTTTGTTAGCTCACGCCTTGACTATTGTAACTCCCTCCTCATTCGCCTACTTCCTCGCAAGCTATCCACTCTTCAGTCTATCAAGAATGCTGCTGCCAGACTCATCCGCCTTACCAACCTTTCAGTCTCTGCCACTCCTCTCTGCCAATCCCTCCATTGGCGTCCCATTGGCCAACAAATAAAATTCAAAACAATAACATACAAAGCCATTTACAATTCTGCCCGAGCTACATCAGCAATCTTATCTCCAAATATCACCCAAACTATCCTCTCCACTCCTCCCAAGACCTTCTGCCCTCTAGCTCCCTTGTCTCCTCCTCCCATGTTCTTCTCCAGGACTTCTCTAGAGCCTCTCCTATCCTCTGGAACTCACTACCCCAATCTGTCCAGTTATGTCCTACTCTGTCCACTTTTAGGCGATCCCTGAAAACTCATCTCTTAAGGGAGGCCTATCCTGCCTTCAGCTAACAACCAAATCTTCTACTTCCCTCATCAGTTCATCCCTCACAGTTACTACCGTTTGTTTCACTAGACCCTCCCTATTAGACTGTAAGCTTGTGGGAGCAGGGCCCTTCTAACCGTCTTGTATTGAATTGTATTGTTGCTGTATTGTCTCCCTTTATATTGTAAAGTGCTGTGCAAACTGTTGGCACTATATAAATCCTGTATAATAATAATAATAGTGGCATTGGCAGAGGACTTTCAAATGTCCCCTTTGCGTCCCTCTATTGGATACTACTGTCACTTATCACAAATAGGCTTCAAAGGGTGGGTAACAACAATGAGTCATCTGTGGACAAAGCTTAGTCAGTTGACCCGAGTGCCCAAAAAAAATCTCTCTTACATGTAGCACCCTGTACCTCGGGTAGGTTGCTATAGGTAGTTGTGGTTTTTTTACAGCCAGTGCAGGTAAATTTAGGCAGGCCTAGCTGTGAGCTAGGCCTGTTTGTTTTGATCTGGGGGCTGGGAGTGGTTTTGAGAGTAGCAGCAGGTGACTGACATGCCCTTCATCTCTCCGGCGCCTCCTTTGTTTCTGGAAGGTTATGGAAAAGAGGCAGAGCAAAGGATTGGAGTGGCATGGAGTGTATCTGGGAGCCCTGACCAATCCCCAACTAGGATTGGCAGGAGCCAGGCCTGCTATATATACTCATGGTCAGCCTGCTGTGGGAGAAGTTGTTCGGGTGGAAGAACTAGTGATGCCGTGTTAGGCTGTTGTGGCCTTGGAGGAAGCCCCCTTCCTAGGGGGGTGACCTTGGGCCTGAAGCTTGGGAGCTGGGAAGGAACCCCTTTATACAACGCTATCTCGGGGAGTCCTGAACAGGAGCAGGAAGAAGACAGTGGGGAGCATTGCTGGGCAAGTCACTAGGAGGAATTCCGGGGTCGGTGAGTGACAGGCACAGTAAGAAGCTCTGGGAGAGACATGCCAAGAGTGGATGTAGAGCCAGAGGGAGAGACTGTGATGTCGCTGGTGTTTGAGTCAAGTTGCTGCAGCTAGGAGGGTTGGCAAAACTTGCACATGACTTTGTGGGGCCAGTAGTCCACCAGGATGCAGTTAGCACAAAAGTACTTTTTCATCGCTATTGGTTGTTACACCAAAGGGGACTGCAGACCCCTGCCAGCAAATGGCAGATATTGAACAGTTGGGACTTATTCAGAGTGAGGCCTAACTGTGTGCTAACTGTGACAGGAATCTAGGACTGCACAGTAGAGAAAGTGGAGTTGAATCAAGTAATGTGCTGGAGGTGTATGGAGCTTTAGAGACTGCCAATATAGATTTCATAATCATTTGTTCAAACTAACGAGATCAATTATCTGGGCATCCCATGTCCCTTTTCCCCATCCAAGTTAAATCCCCTCAATAAACACAACAAAAACAAGCTGATGGACTGTTCATTGTCTGGCAACATGTGATTGGAGATGAATGTCGGGTTGATCAGGGTGACGAGTGGAACTACTTCAGTCAGCGACCCCACGGGGGCACTGCTACATACAAGTGATGTCTGAATTGCATATATTACATTTACCCCCTAGACTGCCAAAGATTTTGGCTTCATACATTGTTATAAGCTATTGGAGTTTCCTGTAGAAAAAATGCAGCGCAAAACCCTACATGGTCCAACAAACCTCTTAACGCTGGTGCCTCCTGGCCCTTTAAGGGTTTTTAGATGCTGGGAGGTGGGGCGGGGTTTATGATAATGTGACCGCAGTGATTGGTTGTCACAGCGGTCACATGATCGGAAAGCTCCCGATCGCAAGTAGCACTTTCAGCACAGATCTGTTTACATTTAGTTACACAAATATGCATCAGGGCCCACCTGCCAAGAGGCCACATATTTGCTGCGCCAAGAAGTTAAGTACCATTAGCAAGTTAAAAAAAATTAAAAATATATTTTTTTCACTTTTTTTTTCTTTGTTGCATCTTAGGCCTGATGTACACTGCTGCTGGTAAACGGACGTTTAGGAGCAGTTAGGCGTTTTTTTCAGCTATTATGGGATATGGGAGAAACACAATTTTCACCACATGCTGTTGTCTGTGGGGAGGGGGGCAGAGAGAGATAGAGGCAGAGAGAGAGAGAGAGAGAGAAAGAGGCACAGACAGGCAGACAGAGAGAGAGAGACACACACAGAGACAGGCAAAGAGAGAGAGAGAGAGAGAGAGAGAGAGAGGGCACAGCGAGACAGGCAGAGAGAGAGACAGAGAGACAGGCAGAGAGAGAGAGGGCACAGAGAGAGAGAGAAAGAGAGGGGGACACAGAGAGAGGGCACAGAGAGAGGGCGAGAGAGAGAGGGGGGCACAGAGAGAGGGCACAGAGAGAGGGAGAGCACAGAGAGAGAGAACACAGAGAGAGAGAGGGTGAGTGAGAGATAGAGAGAGAGAGAGCACAGAGCGAGAGAGAGAGACAGGCAGACAACCATCAACTTCTGGGACACATCTATAATCAATGTTTGGAGTTTGTCAGAATTTGTGGGGGTTTTTTGCTCACCCGCCTCATGAGGATTGACCATATGTTCTCAATGGGATTGAGGTCTGGGGAGTTTCCTGGCCATGGATCCAAAATGTCAATGTTTTGTTCCCCAAGCCACTTAGTTATTACTTTTGCCTTATGTCAAAGTGCTCCATCATGCTGGAAAAGGCATTGTTCCTCACCAAGCTGGTTGGGAGAAGTTGCTCCCGGAGGATGTTTTTGTACCATTTTTTATTCATGACTGTTGTCACGTACCTTACAGCGTGCTTGTGCTTGTCTCCAACCACCTGTCCCACCAAGCAGAAAACAATTACCCGCAGAAACGTTTGCCACTTTAGTCCTTGTCTTTTCTACTCTGAAGCTGACCACCTCCCTGACAAAATGTCACCCCTGTCTTGCCCTGACCTGGCCACCTCTATCTACAACAGTTCATTTTTATCCACACCGGACTCTCTTGCTCCTCTCACTACACAAAATATCAGGCCCCAACCATTACAACCTTGGCAGATGGACAACACCAGAAACCTTAAGAGACATAGCTGAGCACAGGAGTGAGTTTGGCATATAACCAAATCTCAGCATGCATTCACCCAATATAAATCTTCTTTCTTAAAATACAATTCCTCCCTCCATGCTGCCAAATAAGCCTACTTTGTCACCCTCATGAATACTCTGTCCTCCAGTCCTCGTCGTCTCTTCCCTACTTTTAACTCTCTACTTTCTCCACCGCCATCTTCACCCACTAACTCGCTCACTGCTCACAAAATTGCCAATCACTTCAAAAACAAGATTGATGCAATTTTTGGGGACATCTCCACTGCACAGACATCTAACCCACTTAACATACCCTGTGCACATCCACTCTGAACACTCTCCTCTTTTGACCTTGCTACTACCAAAGAGGTCTCTAAAGTTTTCTCACCACCTGTTCTCTGGATCCTTTTCCCCTCACATCTACTACAGTCACCCTCTTTTTCTATCTTATGCTACCTCACTCACATCTTAAATCTCTCCCTCTCTACTAGCACCTTCCCCTCCCCTCTAAAACATGCCCTGATCACCCCCATACTTAAAAAGCCCTCACTGGACCCCACAAGTCTGAACAACTTAGCTCCTACCTCACTGAAAACAACCTTCTTGACCTCTTACAGTCTGGCTTTTGCTTACTACACTCCACTGAAACTGCCCTATTGAAAGTCACTAATGATTTACTAACTGCTAAAACCAATGGACACTGCTCTATACTCATACTACTCGACCTCTCTGCAGCCTTTGTTAATGATGACCATAACCTCCTCCTCAAAAAACTCCACTCTCTTGGCCTTCAAGACTCTGCTCTATCCTGGTCCTCCTCCTACCTATCATAGAACTCCTTCAGTGTTACCTATAACTCTCTTTCCCCCTCTTCACTTCCTCTTTCTGTAGGGGTACCTCAAGGTTCGGTCCTTGGACCCCTTCTTTTCTCCGTTTACACCTTCTCCCTTGGTCAGTTAATAGACTCCCATGGCTTCAAGTACCACCTCTTTGCTGACAAATCTATCTCTCTACTCCTCACCTCACTCCTTCAGTCTCCTCTCGCATTACTAACTTAATAACTTACATATCAGCTTGGCTGTCACACCACTTCCTCAAACTCAATCTTTCTAAAACTGAGCTCATAATTTTTCCTCCAGCCCATGCCCCCCCAACTTCTCCATCAAGACCAATAATACAACCATCAGTCCCTCCCCTCATGCCAGGGTGCTAGGTGTAATCTTGGACTTTGACCTATCGTTTCAGCCCGAAATCCAATCCCTGTCCAAATCTTGCCAACTTCACCTCTGAAACATCTCCAGAATACTCCCCTTTCTAGCAGTTGACACCACTAAGCAACTTATGCATTCCTTTGTTAGCTCACGCCTTGACTATTGTAACTCCCTGATGTGTGTGTGAATGCGCTGCTCCCATCTAAATACGCTTATATCCTATCCATAAAGTGCAAACTTATTCCATATACAACATGGATCCATATAGAATCATTACATTAAAAAATAAATTATATAAAAAATTATATCAAAAAAATCCAAAAATTCAACAGTTCAATGATGTGTGTCACATTTGTGGCAAAGTCTCCCAGTGATGTATTCAAATCTTCTATCAATTGCCGTGATTGGCGTGCTCTTGTGCTAATTCAATGTACTAGTGACTTAGTGCTCCACCACCACCTGTGAGATTGGCCACTCACCAGATGTTTCTTTAAAACTACACCTTTGGTTCATTCATAGGGATAACCACTCCACTCAAAGGGAACTTCTTCAACAGTTATGATTGGACCTTAGTATTCCTCATAAAACATGAATAAAACGATCATCGCGCAATACCGTTTAAACTGTTTATTGTAAAAAACAAATAAAAACTGTGCACTCACATTTATATGTGCCCTTGAGCCGGCACCAAGCTATTCCAACAGTTAGGGACGGGTAGGTATAGCAGTCTAGTTCGCCTATTGTGTGCTGTGCGACCTCCGTTCCTCCCCTCGTACCCGTTCGCGTCCTCACCAACCACGTTCGTACTTGATCACGTGGGTGTGTATCTCCCAGCAGCCTCTACGCGTTTCGCAATTTGCGTCATCAGGAAGCTGCCATTTAATTGGTTCCTATTCTATTTATATTAAACATGGGCGGAAGTGCCCATGCCGCCATCTTAACTATGGGTATTCCCTTACTATGCTCTCTAGTAGGACTTCCTCCCACTTGGCGCCATTTTATCTATGGGCATTAGCCCATTCCTGTAGTTGTGTATTGCGCATACCCTTTCCCCTGCTCTCTCTCTGTATGTCAGTGTTCCGGTCTAGTCCCTAATATACTAGAAATGTATGGATATATTTACAACTACCCCATCCGTATCTGTTGGAGAGGCTTTCACATACTATTAAATACTTGACCCTTGGGTTATGTGACATTTAAAACGTCTTTGTATATGTTATTATTACGCATCAATTGTTGCACAATTTACAATATGGAACAGCAAAATCTTCCACATTACTTTATTTCAGCGGAATACCTGTGCGCCCCTACCCTTTATTAAAATTAGTCTCTAACCTATGGTCAGTACTTAGAGATATCTTGTTACCAAGAAAAAATGTCTTAAACTGCTAAAAATAAAAAATGGAAAAAACGAAAAAAACAAAAAAACGAAGAAAATAAAAAAATGAAAAAATGAAAAAAAATTGAAAAAAATATTGAAAAAAATAGAAAAAAATAAAATAAAAAAACGAAAAAAATGAAAAAAATGAAAAAAATGAGAAAAATGAAAAAAATGAAAAAATGAAAAAAATGAAAAAATTAAAAAAATAAAAAATAAAAAAATAAAATAAAATAAAAATAAAAATAAAAAACGAAAAAAATGAAATAAAATAAATAAAAAATAAAAAATGAAACCAAAATAAAAATAAAAATAAAAATAAAAATAAAAATAAATAAAAATAAAAATAAAAATAAAAATAATTATTATTAAAATAAAATAAAATAAAATAAAATAAAATAAAATAAAAAATGTATGAAAATATATGCTTAAACCCTCAACATTACAGCAATTACATGTTAATAATCTTCCAAAAAGCAATTTACATCAAGTTCCACGTTCAACCCCTGTGGCCTCATCGTGTCCAATCTAAATATCCAGTGGGTTTCATTCTTTGAAACTTCTCTTTTCATATTGGTGTTTCTCCAATTACGTACTACTCTGTCTATTCCATAAAATTTCAAGTGTTGGGGATTTCTATCATGTACCTCTCTGAAATGTTTTGATACGCTGTGATGTTTGAATCCTTTTTTGATATTTCTGACATGTTCACCTATTCTTACTGATAGGGCTCTAGTTGTTCTACCCACGTACTGTAATCCACAACTGCACTCCAGCACGTATGTAACATGAGTACTGCAGCATGTTATCAACTTATCTATTTTGTATACTTGCTCCTTGGTGTTTGACATAAAGCTTGTGATTTTCCTATCATTCTTGTTAGTGGATCTACAAGCTTTACATTTCCCACACCTAAAAAAACCCCTCTGGTTGAAAAGTGTTGAGAAATCTTTAGGGGGGTCTGGCACATTTTTTACCAATTTGTCTCTAATCCTTCTTGCTTTTCTATATACGAATGTTGGTTTCCGGGGTAGTACCTTACTTAATTGTGGGTCACTGCTAATAATCGACCAATTTTTCTTTATGATATCCTCTAATTCTTTGTATTGTGTGTTGAATCCCGTGATGAACGGTATGCTATTATCCTGATTATGTTTTCTTACTTTGTTACTCAGGATTAATTCCCTGTCAATGTTAGCCACTTTTGAACGTGTGTTCTCCAGTATATTTCTTTTATAGCCCTTGTCTATAAACCTATCTATCAGGATATCTGTCTGTTGTAAATAGTCCTCCATTCGATCACAATTCCGCCTAATCCTGATGAACTGGCTTTTCGGGATGGCTGCCTTCCACTGGGGGTGGTGACAACTCCCCATCGGTATATATCCATTCCGATCCGTTTCTTTAAAATGTGTTCTGGTTCCGAGCTTATTCTCATTTTTGTATATTTCTAAATCTAAGAAATTGATTTCATGTTGATGTACTGTAGCAGTGAATTTAATCCCATACTGGTTGCCGCTGATAAGTTGGATAAACTGTTCCAACTGCTCTCGGCTTCCCTTCCATATTATCAAAATGTCATCAATATAGCGTTTGTATAGCAGCAAGTGTGGCCAGCATCTTCCGTAAATGTCTTCCTCCTCCCATTTACTTAGGAAGATGTTGGCCACACTCGGTGCATACTTATTGCCCATTCCTACTCCTTTGATTTGCCTATAGTATTTATGGTTGTGCCAGAAAAAAAATTGTTCCCCATGGCCATTCTTAATCCTTCTAGGATGAACTTTCTCTGTTTTAGTTGCAAATCTGATAAGTTTTTCATTCCCCATGCTACTGCTGCCAGGGCATCTGTCTGCTTGATATTGGTGTACAATGACTCCACATCTAGTGTTACCAGTAGTGTGGAGCTGTCTACATTTAAATTCTTTAGATTGTTGATAACATCTTTGCTGTCTTTAAGAAATGCCTTTCCCTCTCCTGCTATAGGTTGAAGGAACACATCTAGGTACTCCCCCAGTCTAGAGTACACCGATTCAATGCCACTGATTATTGGCCTTCCTGGTGGCTTGGTTTTATTTTTGTGAATTTTTGGGACTTGGTATATTACTGGTATTCTTGGTGCCTCTGTCAGCAGATATTTTCCTTCCTTCTTATTTAGAATTTTGTCTGCTATGCCCTTATTCAGGTATTCTTTTAGTTTTTTCTTTAGCTCTCTATTGGGATTCTTTTTGAGGGGTTGGTATGTACTTAGATCATTAACCAGTCTTTCCAACTCCTTATAGTAGTCCTCTTTTGTTAGGATCACTATCCCTCCCCCCTTATCGGCTGGGCGTATCACTATGTTCTTCCTATTTTCCAGTTTTTTTATTCCCTGCCATATTCTATCTTTGTTATGTTTTGATGGTTTAATATTTTTAATCTCTTTCTCAACTATCCTTTTGAACACTTCTATGTGTTGGTTAGTATTGGACCTGGGGTTGAACGTGGATCTGTTCCTCAAATTACTGTGCTTGTATCCTGTCTCCACTGGTTGGTGTTGGGGTTCTCCTTTTTCTAAAAAGTGTTTCTTTAAATTTAATTTTCTAATAAACTTTTGCAAGTCTATAAATGCTTCAAACTGGTTAAAATTTGCGCTAGGTGCATATTTAATTCCGCTATCTAGTACTAATAATTCTTCCTGGGTGAAAGTTACGTCAGTTAGGTTAAAAATACCCTCACCTAATTTTCTCTTTTCCTTTTTGCTTCCCCCTCTACAACCTCGTTTTCTCTTTGATTTGTATTTCCTCCAGATTCCTGGGGGTTCCTGTTCCAGCCCCCCCTGCTGGTTTGAAACACTGGCATGGGTGGTTTGTAGGGTTCCCTCCAATCCCGCCATTCCCCCTGCCACATAGCTGGGCCATAGTGTAGATTGTAATTAGGGTTATAATTGTAATATCCTCTACCTCTACCCCTATACCCTCCCCTCCAGGGTCTGGGATACTGTCCCATGGGGGGTGGGGGTGGGTGGGGGGGTCCATTTAGAGTATGATTTTCTTGTTCAAATTTTTTATTTACCTTTTTCTGGCTAATGCTTGGGGTATGTGCTGGCGCCCTAGCTTCCCTTCTTGGTAAGTTGGCGATCGGGGTACCTGGTGTGCCTTTGGTCCTATTTTCTACACCCATCTCCCCGACAATCACCTCCTCATTCAGGGATGTGTTTGCAGAATTGGTGGGTGTTTCCTCCTCCTGCCACCTGTACACTTTCCCTTCCAAATAGTCTTTTTTATCCCTTTGGTATTTTTTAACCTTTTTGTTTTTTACTTCATTGTCAAGTTTGGTCAAAAATTCTTGTAATTTGGCCGCTCTAGTTTTATACTCATTTGTTTCTACCTGTGGTGTCATATTATCCTTAATGGTGCCAATGGTGGATTCTATCTTTTTTAGCTTGATTCTTCTTCTTTCAATTATAGTGTCCAACAGTTTGTTTTCACAGCTGTTGAAAAACTCAAACCAGGTTCTAGATAGATTTTCATCTATTAGTCCATCGTTAGGGCCTAGATCCCATCTCAGCCTTCTGGGGGTGATTTTGGCCTCTCTATATTGATCTAATGTGTGAATATCCCACCATATTCTGATTTGCTTATCCATAGCATTCTTTAAATGTTTAAAACTTTGCTCCAAATTAAGTGACGTGGTAGTGTCATAATTATGGAAAAGTTCGCCCAAGTCTAGCTTTCGATTGGCCAGAAATGAAAAAACCTCCATGTTATGCTGCCCGTGAGAAAATATTATATATAAAATATAAATAAACTAGTATGTGTGTGTCACCGGCGCAAAACCAATATTTACCGATTACTTTAATAGTGATTGCCTTAGCTGCTGCATCCAAAAAAACCTCTCATAGAAATAGATTACAGATGCTGTGTGTGTGAATGCGCTGCTCCCATCTAAATACGCTTATATCCTATCCATAAAGTGCAAACTTATTCCATATACAACATGGATCCATATAGAATCATTACATTAAAAAATAAATTATATCAAAAATTATATCAAAAAAATCCAAAAATTCAACAGTTCAATGATGTGTGTCACATTTGTGGCAAAGTCTCCCAGTGATGTATTCAAATCTTCTATCAATTGCCGTGATTGGCGTGCTCTTGTGCTAATTCAATGTACTAGTGACTTAGTGCTCCACCACCACCTGTGAGATTGGCCACTCACCAGATGTTTCTTTAAAACTACACCTTTGGTTCATTCATAGGGATAACCACTCCACTCAAAGGGAACTTCTTCAACAGTTATGATTGGACCTTAGTATTCTTCATAAAACATGAATAAAACGATCATCGCGCAATACCGTTTAAACTGTTTATTGTAAAAAACAAATAAAAACTGTGCACTCACATTTATATGTGCCCTTGAGCCGGCACCAAGCTATTCCAACAGTTAGGGACGGGTAGGTATAGCAGTCTAGTTCGCCTATTGTGTGCTGTGCGACCTCCGTTCCTCCCCTCGTACCCGTTCGCGTCCTCACCAACCACGTTCGTACTTGATCACGTGGGTGTGTACCTCCCAGCAGCCTCTACGCGTTTCGCAATTTGCGTCATCAGGAAGCTGCCATTTAATTGGTTCCTATTCTATTTATATTAAACATGGGCGGAAGTGCCCATGCCGCCATCTTAACTATGGGTATTCCCTTACTATGCTCTCTAGTAGGACTTCCTCCCACTTGGCGCCATTTTATCTATGGGCATTAGCCCATTCCTGTAGTTGTGTATTGCGCATACCCTTTCCCCTGCTCTCTCTCTGTATGTCAGTGTTCCGGTCTAGTCCCTAATATACTAGAAATGTATGGATATATTTACAACTACCCCATCCGTATCTGTTGGAGAGGCTTTCACATACTATTAAATACTTGACCCTTGGGTTATGTGACATTTAAAACGTCTTTGTATATGTTATTATTACGCATCAATTGTTGCACAATTTACAATATGGAACAGCAAAATCTTCCACATTACTTTATTTCAGCGGAATACCTGTGCGCCCCTACCCTTTATTAAAATTAGTCTCTAACCTATGGTCAGTACTTAGAGATATCTTGTTACCAAGAAAAAATGTCTTAAACTGCTAAAAATAAAAAATGGAAAAAACGAAAAAAACAAAAAAACAAAGAAAATAAAAAAATGAAAAAATGAAAAAAAATTGAAAAAAATATTGAAAAAAATAGAAAAAAATAAAATAAAAAAACGAAAAAAATGAAAAAAATGAAAAAAATGAGAAAAATGAAAAAAATGAAAAAATGAAAAAAATAAAAAATAAAAAAATAAAATAAAATAAAAATAAAAATAAAATAAAAATAAAAATAAAAAACGAAAAAAATGAAAAAAATATATAAATAAAATAAAATAAATAAAAAATAAAAAATGAAACCAAAATAAAAATAAAAATAAAAATAAAAATAAATAAAAATAAAAATAAAAATAAAAATAATTATTATTAAAATAAAATAAAATAAAATAAAATAAAAAATGTATGAAAATATATGCTTAAACCCTCAACATTACAGCAATTACATGTTAATAATCTTCCAAAAAGCAATTTACATCAAGTTCCACGTTCAACCCCTGTGGCCTCATCGTGTCCAATCTAAATATCCAGTGGGTTTCATTCTTTGAAACTTCTCTTTTCATATTGGTGTTTCTCCAATTACGTACTACTCTGTCTATTCCATAAAATTTCAAGTGTTGGGGATTTCTATCATGTACCTCTCTGAAATGTTTTGATACGCTGTGATGTTTGAATTTTGTTTTTTCATTTTTTCATTTTTTTCATTTTTTCATTTTTTTCATTTTTCTCATTTTTTTCATTTTTTTCATTTTTTTCGTTTTTTTATTTTATTTTTTTCTATTTTTTTCAATATTTTTTTCAATTTTTTTTCATTTTTTCATTTTTTTATTTTCTTCGTTTTTTTGTTTTTTTCGTTTTTTCCATTTTTTATTTTTAGCAGTTTAAGACATTTTTTCTTGGTAACAAGATATCTCTAAGTACTGACCATAGGTTAGAGACTAATTTTAATAAAGGGTAGGGGCGCACAGGTATTCCGCTGAAATAAAGTAATGTGGAAGATTTTGCTGTTCCATATTGTAAATTGTGCAACAATTGATGCGTAATAATAACATATACAAAGACGTTTTAAATGTCACATAACCCAAGGGTCAAGTATTTAATAGTATGTGAAAGCCTCTCCAACAGATACGGATGGGGTAGTTGTAAATATATCCATACATTTCTAGTATATTAGGGACTAGACCGGAACACTGACATACAGAGAGAGAGCAGGGGAAAGGGTATGCGCAATACACAACTACAGGAATGGGCTAATGCCCATAGATAAAATGGCGCCAAGTGGGAGGAAGTCCTACTAGAGAGCATAGTAAGGGAATACCCATAGTTAAGATGGCGGCATGGGCACTTCCGCCCATGTTTAATATAAATAGAATAGGAACCAATTAAATGGCAGCTTCCTGATGACGCAAATTGCGAAACGCGTAGAGGCTGCTGGGAGATACACACCCACGTGATCAAGTACGAACGTGGTTGGTGAGGACGCGAACGGGTACGAGGGGAGGAACGGAGGTCGCACAGCACACAATAGGCGAACTAGACTGCTATACCTACCCGTCCCTAACTGTTGGAATAGCTTGGTGCCGGCTCAAGGGCACATATAAATGTGAGTGCACAGTTTTTATTTGTTTTTTACAATAAACAGTTTAAACGGTATTGCGCGATGATCGTTTTATTCATGTTTTATGAGGAATACTAAGGTCCAATCATAACTGTTGAAGAAGTTCCCTTTGAGTGGAGTGGTTATCCCTATGAATGAACCAAAGGTGTAGTTTTAAAGAAACATCTGGTGAGTGGCCAATCTCACAGGTGGTGGTGGAGCACTAAGTCACTAGTACATTGAATTAGCACAAGAGCACGCCAATCACGGCAATTGATAGAAGATTTGAATACATCACTGGGAGACTTTGCCACAAATGTGACACACATCATTGAACTGTTGAATTTTTGGATTTTTTTGATATAATTTTTGATATAATTTATTTTTTAATGTAATGATTCTATATGGATCCATGTTGTATATGGAATAAGTTTGCACTTTATGGATAGGATATAAGCGTATTTAGATGGGAGCAGCGCATTCACACACACAGCATCTGTAATCTATTTCTATGAGAGGTTTTTTTGGATGCAGCAGCTAAGGCAATCACTATTAAAGTAATCGGTAAATATTGGTTTTGCGCCGGTGACACACACATACTATTGTAACTCCCTCCTCATTCGCCTACTTCCTCGCAAGCTATCCACTCTTCAGTCTATCAAGAATGCTGCTGCCAGACTCATCCGCCTTACCAACCTTTCAGTCTCTGCCACTCCTCTCTGCCAATCCCTCCATTGGCGTCCCATTGGCCAACAAATAAAATTCAAAACAATAACAAACAAAGCCATTTACAATTCTGCCCGAGCTACATCAGCAATCTTATCTCCAAATATCACCCAAACTATCCTCTCCACTCCTCCCAAGACCTTCTGCCCTCTAGCTCCCTTGTCTCCTCCTCCCATGTTCTTCTCCAGGACTTCTCTAGAGCCTCTCCTATCCTCTGGAACTCACTACCCCAATCTGTCCAGTTCTGTCCTACTCTGTCCACTTTTAGGCGATCCCTGAAAACTCATCTCTTAAGGGAGGCCTATCCTGCCTTCAGCTAACAACCAAATCTTCTACTTCCCTCATCAGTTCATCCCTCACAGTTACTACCGTTTGTTTCACTAGACCCTCCCTATTAGACTGTAAGCTTGTGGGAGCAGGGCCCTTCTAACCGTCTTGTATTGAATTGTATTGTTGCTGTATTGTCTCCCTTTATATTGTAAAGTGCTGTGCAAACTGTTGGCACTATATAAATCCTGTATAATAATAATAATAGTGGCATTGGCAGAGGACTTTCAAATGTCCCCTTTGCGTCCCTCTATTGGATACTACTGTCACTTATCACAAATAGGCTTCAAAGGGTGGGTAACAACAAAGAGTCATCTGTGGACAAAGCTTAGTCAGTTGACCCGAGTGCCCAAAAAAATATCTCTCTTACATGTAGCACCCTGTACCTCGGGTAGGTTGCTATAGGTAGTTGTGTTTTTTTTTACAGCCAGTGCAGGTAAATTTAGGCAGGCCTAGCTGTGAGCTAGGCCTGTTTGTTTTGATCTGGGGGCTGGGAGTGGTTTTGAGAGTAGCAGCAGGTGAATGACATGCCCTTCATCTCTCTGGCGCCTCCTTTGTTTCTGGAAGGTTATGGAAAAGAGGCAGAGCAGAGGATTGGAGTGGCATGGAGTGTATCTGGGAGCCCTGACCAATCCCCAACTAGGATTGGCAGGAGCCAGGCCTCCTATATATACTCATGGTCAGCCTGCTGTGGGAGAAGTTGTTCGGGTGGAAGAACTAGTGATGCCGTGTTAGGCTGTTGTGGCCTTGGAGGAAGCCCCCTTCCTAGGGGGGTGACCTTGGGCCTGAAGCTTGGGAGCTGGGAAGGAACCCCTTTATACAACGCTATCTCGGGGAGTCCTGAACAGGAGCAGGAAGAAGACAGTGGGGAGCATTGCTGGGCAAGTCACTAGGAGGAATTCTGGGGTCGGTGAGTGACAGGCACAGTAAGAAGCTCTGGGAGAGACATGCCAAGAGTGGATGTAGAGCCAGAGGGAGAGACTGTGATGTCGCTGGTGTTTGAGTCAAGTTGCTGCAGCTAGGAGGGTTGGCAAAACTTGCACATGACTTTCTGGGGCCAGTAGTCCACCAGGATGCAGTTAGCACAAAAGTACTTTTTCATCGCTATTGGTTGCTACACCAAAGGGGACTGCAGACCCCTGCCAGCAAATGGTAGATATTGAACAGTTGGGACTTATTCAGAGTGAGGCCTAACTGTGTGCTAACTGTGACAGGAATCTAGGACTGCACAGTAGAGAAAGTGGAGTTGAATCAAGTAATGTGCTGGAGGTGTATGGAGCTTTAGAGACTGCCAATATAGATTTCATAATCATTTGTTCAAACTAACGAGATCAATTATCTGGGCATCCCATGTCCCTTTTCCCCATCCAAGTTAAATCCCCTCAATAAACACAACAAAAACAAGCTGATGGACTGTTCATTGTCTGGCAACATGTGATTGGAGATGAATGTCGGGTTGATCAGGGTGACGAGTGGAACTACTTCAGTCAGCGACCCCACGGGGGCACTGCTACATACAAGTGATGTCTGAATTGCATATATTACATTTACCCCCTAGACTGCCAAAGATTTTGGCTTCATACATTGTTATAAGCTATTGGAGTTTCCTGTAGAAAAAATGCAGCGCAAAACCCTACATGGTCCAACAAACCTCTTAACGCTGGTGCCTCCTGGCCCTTTAAGGGTTTTTAGATGCTGGGAGGTGGGGCGGGGTTTATGATAATGTGACCGCAGTGATTGGTTGTCACAGCGGTCACATGATCGGAAAGCTCCCGATCGCAAGTAGCACTTTCAGCACAGATCTGTTTACATTTAGTTACACAAATATGCATCAGGGCCCACCTGCCAAGAGGCCACATATTTGCTGCGCCAAGAAGTTAAGTACCATTAGCAAGTTAAAAAAAATTAAAAATATATTTTCTTCACTTTTTTTTTCTTTGTTGCATCTTAGGCCTGATGTACACTGCTGCTGGTAAACGGACGTTTAGGAGCAGTTAGGCGTTTTTTTCAGCTATTATGGGATATGGGAGAAACACAATTTTCACCACATGCTGTTGTCTGTGGGGAGGGGGGCAGAGAGAGAGAGAGAGGCAGAGAGAGAGAGAGAGAGAGAAAGAGGCACAGACAGGCAGACAGAGAGAGAGAGACACACACAGAGACAGGCAAAGAGAGAGAGAGAGAGGGCACAGCGAGACAGGCAGAGAGAGAGACAGAGAGACAGGCAGAGAGAGAGAGGGCACAGAGAGAGAGAGAAAGAGAGGGGGACACAGAGAGAGGGCACAGAGAGAGGGCGAGAGAGAGAGGGGGGCACAGAGAGAGGGCACAGAGAGAGGGAGAGCACAGAGAGAGAGAACACAGAGAGAGAGAGGGTGAGTGAGAGATAGAGAGAGAGAGAGCACAGAGCGAGAGAGAGAGACAGGCAGACAACCATCAACTTCTGGGACACATCTATAATCAATGTTTGGAGTTTGTCAGAATTTGTGGGGGTTTTTTGCTCACCCGCCTCATGAGGATTGACCATATGTTCTCAATGGGATTGAGGTCTGGGGAGTTTCCTGGCCATGGATCCAAAATGTCAATGTTTTGTTCCCCAAGCCACTTAGTTATTACTTTTGCCTTATGTCAAAGTGCTCCATCATGCTGGAAAAGGCATTGTTCCTCACCAAGCTGGTTGGGAGAAGTTGCTCCCGGAGGATGTTTTTGTACCATTTTTTATTCATGGCTGTTGTCACGTACCTTACAGCGGAGTCCAAAATGCTGAGGGTGTCCTCTTGCATGGTTCTGGTCCCAACACCCCTGGTAGTGAGGACAGGGAGTGCTGAGGCAACGAAAGGGTGTAGGTGCCTGCAGGCTGAAGGCTGGAGCTTGGAGATACAGGGTCCTCTTGGAGGAAGGCGTGAAGACTGATCACCAGAACTAGTACAGTGTCACTAGTACAACGACAGTGCATATTTTTAGCACTGATCACTGTATTAGTGTCACTGCTCCCCAAAAAGTGTCAAAAGTGTCAACTAGTGTAAGAATGCCACAATATCACAGTCCAGCTATAAGTCGCTGATTGCTGCCATTAATAGTAAAAAATAAATACAAAAATAAATAATGGGAAAAAAATAGTGGGGAAAAAGGACATAAATTGTTTTCGTGTACAGTGTTGCATGGCTGTGCAATTGTCAGTTAAAGTAAGGCTGTACAGTATCGCAAAAAATTACCTGGTCATGAGGGGGGATAAATCTTCTAGAGGTCAAGTGTTTAAAGTAAACCTCTGGTTTGCTTGATGAAAGACAAGTTCACTTTATTACTGCCTCCTCAGTTACTTTACTTTCTGTCTCTTCTCCTTTACTCCTTTCAGCCTCCGGGAGTAAAGGATAATACCTGGTAATTGTAGGTATGGGGAGCATGTGACTATTATGATAAAGCCTTGGCTGCCCTAATGACTATTCGCAAGGCACCAACACTTTCGCATAGAGGCACAAAGAGAGTCATTAGCCCTGTGAAAGCTTTGACCAGACCTATGAGGTGCCTATACAGGGTACCAGCAATTTCAATAATAAAAGTGAGAAGGCGCCGGTTCCTAGCTTCTTGCGTTCCAGCTTGGTTGCGGGACGTACCTGCAGGCATCTCTGCTTGTCCATCCTCCTATAGAGCTCCTGCCAAGTTTCATCCAAGCACGCTCACCACCTTCCTACAGAAGGAATCACAGACACCTCTATCCTCTGTGAGAACTGTGGACCCTCCACCCATCCTTCATTGGACTTTTTACCAGATGACACCGGCCAACAAGCTGGGATTGATGATGATGTGCCTGTTTACTCTAATCTAATCCTGTGAGCGCAATCCTTTTTATTTGTTTTTAATTCTTTCATTAAACGGATACACTTAGATGGCAGCGCCTTCTCTCTTTTATTTATTTCTATAGTGTACAGAGAAATCCAATACCCTCATTAAGAAGAGCTGCAGCCATCTTCAAGTGGACAGATTTACAAAGAACTTTCCCATAAATAGATTTCTGCCACAATAGGGTTATTTACCCATTCTCTGGTTGTGTTAGGAGTTTTATTCTTTATTCTTTTATTTGTTTATTCTACCAGCAATTGCAGCAGGTTATGTTATACAGTAGTTTATACTGAGTTGTGTTAACAATGATAATGTCCATAGTGAATCAAATAAAATATCAAAAATGAAATAAACAAAACATAATAAAATAAACCCACATGTGATGAAGTAGTGAAGTCCTTGATCAGAAGTCATTTACATCCACCACCGTAAAATTAGGATCATCTGTGATATCACCGCCACCGAAAACAGAAATGCTTGCTTACCAGTTCATATTGACCTTGTATTACAGGAAACCAATCGCACCTATGGCTTAATACCCAGTCGGGGCCTTTGTACATCTATGGATCTGCCTATGGTTTCTACATCAATCCTCCTGGCAGCAAGGTCACAGGGATATCCAGAATTGCAGACTTATGCCGCGTACACACGATCAGAATTTCCGAAGGCAAATGTTCGATGTGAGCTTGTTGTCAGAAAGTCCGACCTTGTGTATGTTCCATCGGACATTTGCTGTTCGAATTTCCGCACACAAATGTTTGAGAGCAGGTTCTCAAATTTTCCGACAACTTCACTCGTTGTCGGAAAGTCCAATCGTGTGTACACAAGTCCATCGCACAAAAGCTCAGGAATGCTCGGAATCAAGCAGAAGGACTGGCTACTGAACGTACTTTTTCTCGGCTCATTGTACGTCTTGTACATCACCGCGTTCTTATGTTCGGAATTTCTGACAACATTTGTGTGACCGTGTGTATGCAAGACAAGTTTGAGCCAACATCCTTCGGAAAAAAATCCACGGTTTTGTTGTCGGAAATTCCGATCGTGTGTACGTGGCATAAGCCTTAGGAAGGCCAGAAGTGCAGCCAGTGCCGACAGTAAAAGAAATCAGTTTATGAGAAGCATTCTTCAGTACCGTCTATTTTGTCTTCATGCTGTCATGTCTACTGTTAAATATCCTTCCTCTCAGGTGCACCATGCAGGGCTCAGTCAGACGGCTCCAGCTTGGCGATTTTGGTTTTATCCTATAGTCTCCTCTCCACAGTACACACACATCTGACTCCTCCCATGACCCCCAACCCAGCGGCGCTCCCACTCTTGACTCCCTCCAGACCCCCTCAGAGACTGGCAGGCTGAGCGCTGAGCCAGATGATCCCAGAGAAGAAGAGATGAGGGTGGGGAGGAGTGCAGTGGGAGAAAGAGGAGTGCAGAGGGAGGGAGAGGAGGTAGGAGACACACAAATGAACAAGTGAGAGTGCAGGGGAGGAAGAGGAGGAGACCGTCTCCCTCTGCGCTCCTCTCCACCTCAGCTTAGCGCTCAGCCTGCCAGTCTCTAAGGGTGTCTGGAGAGGAGTCAAGAGTGGGAGCACCGCCAAGATGGGGGTCACAGGAGGAGTCAGACGTGTGTTGACTGCCAAGCTGGAGCCGTCTGACTGAGCCCTACATGGTGCACCTGAGAGGAGGGATATTTAACAGTAGACATGACACCATAAAGACAAAATAGATGGTAATGAAGAATGCTTCTCCAAAACCGATATCTTTTACTGTCGGCTCTGGCTGCACTTCAGGCCTTCCTAAGGCTTAGTCTGCAATTCTGGATACCCCTGTGACATCACTGCCAGGAAACTGTAGGAGGATCCATAGATGATACAAAGGCCTGTATTAAGCCATAGGTGCGATTGACCTCCTGTAATATGAGGTCAATATGAGCTGGCATTTCTGTTTTTGGTGGTGGTGATATCACAGAGGATCTTAATTTTATGGTGGTGGATGTTGATAACTTCCAATCAAGGACTTTACTACTTATTTATCTATTGTTAGCGTGACTCATTATAAACGATAAGATTTGAACAGTGTATATCTCGCAGAGGAATTGCTGCTTAAAGGGAATAATTTTGTTGTATTGCACAGTACTAGTTTTGTTGTATTGTACAGTATTAGTGCAGTTCTTTCTTTCTTTCTGTCTAGGTTATGTTATACGTTCAGAAATACCAACACAACCGACATTAGTTCTAGACAAATGACCATTCATTTCTGGAATTAAATAAATTCTCTGTTTACACCTACGTAAATCTACCTGCTTGTTTTAATAACACACCATAATGCACAGCTGATCCTATTGTAATTAGGATACACCGGGTCTTTTTACTGCATTTTATATTTTACAAACAAACGAGAAGAAACATCTATTTAATGCTAATATATTTGACAAGCTAATTTTCCAGCAAATACTTCTTATTCCCAGCCAGCTCCCAGCAGATAATATTTTTCAGTACCATTCAGATTAGCCGGTAATATGTGTTCAGGGAAGACCAACGATGATCTGAATATAATTTTTTACTTAAGAACTGCAATACATTATCCAGCACTTAAATTGGAGCAAAATAAATGGAACCACTTACAGGACTCTAATCATCTTTAGTTGTACAAGCCCCCGAGAGTGCTGCCTAGGTTTTCAGGAGATAGTAATTAAACACAGTGCACTGTTTTTTTTTTTCCAAGGTTGTCTTATCTTACATTAGGACAAAAACAAAGGTCTATGTTTGACTTTAGCTAGAGCAGAAAAGGAAAGCATTTATTTTCC
This sequence comes from Aquarana catesbeiana, assembly GCF_042186555.1. Classification (NCBI taxonomy): domain Eukaryota; kingdom Metazoa; phylum Chordata; class Amphibia; order Anura; family Ranidae; genus Aquarana; species Aquarana catesbeiana. The sequence continues at coordinate 362,640,808 of NC_133329.1, forward strand.
TGGCATTTATGAATAGAATATATGTTTTCTGTCACATCATGGCAGCATACATTTGGGTTGTGACTTCACCCCTCACAACCTGATTGGACTGAATAGCTATAAATTGTAAGATAGGACCCACCTCAGTATTTTCCTTTTTTTCCTACCTTGTCCAGGACGCTCAGCACCCCTTACCACTCTCGCCCCAGCCAGGTTCAAGCCTCTTCTGGTTGGAAGTCCTTGCCTGTACAGCCTCTAAACAAGCTAGATGGAAGGAACCCCACACTGATGGTCTCAGGGGTATGTTGCCTGGTACTTTACAAGCCTTAAATAGGCTTAGATTATTTGCAGTGATCTCTGTTTTTCTTTCTAAACACTCGTGGGTTTCTCTTGGATCTGTAGTCCCACACAGCCATCCTGACATCCCTAAGATGGCGCCTGTGCATGACGCCACCGGGAGCTTATTTTGCCAGCATCTTTAATGGCAATGGGCTCCTCGGCACGCTATCCGCCATGTCAGCGGTAAATTTAGACCTCCAGCACTTCCTCTATCTTCTGTCACTGCAAGACACCAGGGATTCCTATCAGGATTGCACTAGATGCAAACACTGCCTGCTAACCTCTCTATCCTTGCTCCTCCACTAAAGGTAAGACTAACTTAGTTTTTGCTATGGGTGACTGGTCAGCTTCTCTATGTTTTCTCTAACTCCTCCTGCATACTCTCACCCTCAGTTTTCTCTAACTCCTCCTGCATACTCTCACCCTCATAGAGACCATTGCCCAAGTAGCAGACCATCCACAGCTTAATAGGTAAGGGGACGAATTGGTAAGTAGTGAAGATTGAGAAAAAGAGAGCCTTGCCACTAATGCTGCCTTATTGGACATCCCTATCAGGTCGAGAGAGGTGTAGAGGGACTATAGCGGTGCAAATAAAAGGAAAGCAACAAAGAGTACTAAAAAAAGACAATTCAATTTTATTCTGTTTACATATATAGAAAAAAGACAAGCACATGGGATTTACATACATGCACAAATATAATAGATACAATACATGTAGTGTATAGTAGAGCAGGTCAGGCCTAGGTTTTGTAGGCAAGTAATACAGGTTATAAATTCCTACATGTTTGGCCAAAACATTGGCTTCCTCAGGGAAATGATATGTGCCTGTGCCAAATTTAAGCATTTAGTGCTTCAATGAAGCTACTACAGAAAAAGAGACAGATGTCAGAGAGGTGACTGACATCATTAGAGAATCGGTAAGAGAATCAGTTCAACAAATATCAACACCTGAAGCAGATAAGCCTGCTCAGACTGCCTCAGTGGATACACCCAGCACATCAAAAACAACAGATAGTTCATCTGACACTGAAGAATTAGAGGCATCTACAGGATTTGACTTTACCCTGATAGAGCCGTTTGTTAAGTCTGTGAAAGAAGCAATCTGATGGGAGGAGCCTAAAGAAGCCCCATGGAAAACAAAACATTTTTTCCAAACCTGAAGAAGGATCCGGAATCATTCCCATTCATTGATGAATTGGAGAAACTGATCACAGATGTGTGGCAAAAGCCAGAGAAAAAAAACAACAGACTGACAAAACTCTACCCACTAAAAGAGCCTAACGTAAATCCGTTAATGTCAGCTCCAGTGGTAGATGCATCACTAATGCATTTGGCCAGGCACGTAACACTGCCTCTCGAGGATGCAGTGACATTCAGGGATGTATTAGATTGGAAAATCAACCTCGCTTTAAAAAGAGCCTATGCGGTAGCAGGCAGGGCTTGTAGGCCTGCTATCGCATTAGCAGCCGTAGGAAGAGCCATCTCCAGCTGGATGTCTAATGTTGAGAAAATGATCCTGGAGGGAGCAGAACAGGAGAGAGTGATCACAGCTCTTCAGGAAATCAGTCTCGCGGGGGACTTCGTGGCAGAGGCCTCGGTGGACACAATCAGGTCTTCCTTAAGGGCAATGCTGGCCTCAGTGATCGCCAGAAGAGCCCTATGACTTAAACCCTGGACAGCTGATGCTGCTTCAAAAACTAACTGGTGTAAGATCCAATGACAGGACAAACCTTTTTGGAGAAAAGCTAGACACAGCCATATCCAAAGTTACTGGGGGAAAACCGGGCCTCATTCCCTCAGACAGGAGACCAAAATAACAGAAACCTCCACAATTCAGGCGTAATCTCCCAGAAAGGTACAGAGAGGCCAAGTGATACAGACCCGGAAAGAAGTTTAGGTGAAATTGGAGGAATCCCCAGACCCCCTTCTTAAAATTCCAAAAAAACAAAATCCTCCTCCACAGGAGAACAGCAAAAGTCTTTTTGATGGTACGCCCATCCAGCCTGCGGTGATAGGAGCCAGGCTCAGGAAGCTCACGAAGGCTTGGGCGGTGAACATAAGAGATCCCTGGACGGTGGCCACTGTTGGTCACAGGTGGAAATTCAAAAACCGAATTCCCAAGGACCAGTTTTAAGCAACCAGACTTTCAGCATCAAGAGAAAAGAGAATGCTCTTAGTCAAGTACATTCAGGACTTGCTTCAGAAACGGGCGATAGTAGAAGTTCCATTGCACCAGAGAGGGAAAGGATTCTACTCTCCACTATTTCTAGTGAAGAAAAAGACAGGAGACCTGCGCCCAGTATTAGAACTAAAGAAATTCAACAAGAAAATCATGGTCGAGTCTTTCAAGATGGAAAGTCTTCAAACAATCCTTTGCGCGATAAATCTTGAAGACTCGATGCTATCCGTAGATTTATCTGGCGCATATCTTCACGTCCCAATACACGCTACATTCCAAAGATCCTTTGATTCCCAGTAAAACATTAACATTTTCAGTTTCAGAGTCTACCCTTCGGAATTTCCACTGCCCCCAGGATTTTCACAAAGGTCCTGTAACCGGTGATAGCCCTCCTGAGAGAGAGGGGTCTAAGAGTCCATCGCTACCTGGACGACTTCCTCCTCCTATCAGACAGACTAGAATCTTTCATTTTCCATCGGGAAACACTGGTTGCCACACTACAAAGTTTTGGATGGTTGATAAATTGGGAAAAGAGCAACCTTCAACCTACTTCCCTACCTGGGAGCAGAAATAGACACTCGACTAAACAGAGGACAACTTCCCAAAGAGAAGACAACTCTCCTAATCCAGAAAATAAAAAGATTACTGGCAGCAGTATTGATTCCAGTCAGAGCATGCCTCAGTGCTCTAGGCTCAATGTCAGCAACCATGCCAATGGTTCAGTGGGCCCAGTGGCACACAAGGACAATTCAGAATTCATTTCTGAGGCAGTGGAAAGGAGTGTCTATGTCTCAACCAATCCTTATTTCCAATCAAATCAAACAGTCCATATGGTGGTGGACCCACATACACAACCTCAAGAGGTTCAGGAACATAGTTCCCCCTCCACAAGAATTGGTCACTTCCGACGCCAGTATGGAGGAGTGGGGAGCCCAATTCCGGGACCAGGCAGCCCAGGGTCTTTGGCAGTTCCAAACTCTGGAGATTGTTTCAAACATACTGGAATTGAGAGCTGCCCTTCAAGCCCTCTTAGCATTCAGTCCCCTCTTGAGAGGCAAAGGGGTGTTACTACGTATGGACAACAAAATGGCAGTAACTTATATCAACAGACAGGGGGGTACCAGGAGTCGCTCTCTTATGGAGGAAGTTCACCCCATCCTCGAATGGGCCCAAATGAACCTGATGGATCTAAAGGCGGTGTACGTCCCTGGAGCACAGAATCATCTAGCCGATGTAATGGAAATCTGTAAGTTCTTTATATAATTGTATTCTATTTTGTATGTATTACACACTGCCCTCACTGTGCACACGGCACTAATAATGTTTTCATTACATGTTGTCACTGTCTACTGTCCATCGGAGTGTTATAGATAAGAAAGGGAAGAATAGTGCTGTTCACAGGTATATGTAGTACATCTGCTAGATAAAGTAGTTTAGAGGCAAGAGGGTATAGGCAAACATAGAGAAGACTGGCCAGTCATTATGGGCATTAAATTAGGTAAGGAAATGAAGGGTAAGAGACCCTCAAAAATGCCCAGTGCAAGAGGAGCGCTATAAAATATATGAACTAAAGGTGCGGTTCTGCCTATACTGAGCCCCTAGATTAATGGCTAAAGTGGACAGAGATCCACAATGGTTAACTGGGTTACCAAAGTCCACAGGGACTAAGAATCATGCAGAGTAAACAGCTAGAGAAACAGCTATCTATGTGAACAGGATGGATCAAGGGTGACAATTAATACTAGACAGAAAGGGACATTTTGATGTCAAGTTGTGGGATGAATTTGGGGTCAGGCACTACAACTAGTAAAGTTAAAACAGAGAAATGAGAGTTAAAAGAGAATACTTTATATGTTGTCAGAGAGGGAAGATGGGATGAGCACTATGGCTGCCTGTCTGATCATAGAATCATAGAAGCTAGAGTATGTGAAGTATGGGATTACAATACATGGGATGCAAAGGATATCAGAACAAAATAAAGAAAGCAGAAGTTAAGCAGGAAAATATTAAAGAGTTAAAGAAAGTGAGAGAATGATATGCATGTGTTGTGTACAAATGGGAAAAAATGTAAGCGATTTTAGAGAGATATTTGTGTATGTGTGTGAATGCTGGAACCTTTAGTTCTATCCCTTGTGTGTGTCATGTATACAGATGTGACCCCCTCCTTTGCGCTCTTATGAAACAATGTAGCTGGGATGAGAGGTCAGTGATAAGCTGGAAGGACACCATGCCAATTTCTGTTTTTTTAGACAAAACATTTATAACAAAATGCGCCGCGTTATTGAATCTAATGATAAACAATGTGATCACAATTATTTTTCAATCTGTTTTCCAAACATGGTAAAATGAAGGTTACATTTAACCATGTATTACACAAATTGAATATCCTTTGATAGTGGAAATTAAGTAAAATTAAGTAAAATGTCCTAATTTAAGGAAATATATCTCTGGATATGTATTAGAATTAGGGTGTGATATTGAGATTATCACTTGAGTATTCATTTCTGATATGAGTTTAACAATTTTTTAAATAATTGTCAGAAACCATGAACCAGACCGAGACAGAAGTACAGTAAAATCACACTTGTTTATTAATAAAAATAAAAAGGTAAATAGCGTAAGCGTAGTTAAAGCATAGCCAGAGTCCAGTAACTGGATCGGATAGTCAGCCAAGCCAGAGTTCAGTAATCAGATCGGGTAATCAGCCAAGCCAGAATTCAGTAACCAGATTGGGTAATCAGCCAGGCCAGAAGTCAGGGATCCAAGTAGAGGAACAGCAAGCAGGATAAGCCAGAAGGGATGTCAGCAAAGCCAGTCTTTGAACAGAAACGCAGGAGATGGTTTCTTGTGATGTGACCAAGGAGAAGGCAGGAATGAAGTGAGCTGGAGATCTTTAAGTAGGCGGGACTGACTAACTGTGGAGAGAGATGAGAGCTGGCAATTAGTTGACAGCTGAGCGGCCAGCTCATAGAAGGAAGGGCTGAGCCAGCCCAGACAATAATATAGATATATTATAACTGGTTTAAACAACCTTTGGTTGGAAATGAAATCCAGGTTAATGGGGAAATTTGTAAAAATGGGATTAGTTTAGATTAAGATGACAATTTTGTAATTTTACATTTATTGAGTGAAAAAAAATTAAGATTAGGTTGTTCATTGGAATACAGCTGCCATAATATTTAACAAAGCCAAGATGGATGGGATACATAAGAAGTTTTTCTACAAAAATGAAATCTAAAGGTCTGATAATAACTTAATGTGCGGTCCATGGTATGAGAGTAATAATAAATAAAATTTAAATATAACAGACCCATCACATCAAGTCCACAGGCCCTGTTAGGATGCATGCCACCTGCAGCCAATTGTATAGTTTTTAATGTGGCTGAGAGCTTTCTGTTCTGTCATATACAGATTGTTGGTCCCATTTTTATTTATTTACTTATTTTTTGAAATCCAAAGCAGAATGTGTGGATTGTGAAATGATGTGCCCCTTTTCCTTGTAAGTGCAGTGGTATAAACAGAGGAATATTTTGGATTTATGGACATCTCTGCATGACCGCAGGGTACTGTTATCATTTATTATGTTATGACATCAGGAAAATAATGTCAAATGGAAACTAAGGATGTGTGTTATCTAGCTAAAACTAACAACAGAGCAAGCAATAAGAAATTATAATATTGCTAGGAAAAAAGTTGTCTTTTGAAACATGAAACTGGAGTTCTTACACAAACAGCATGATAGAAAACAAGCCATTGTAATATATTTCATGCAAGCTGGACCCAGTAATGAAAGGTTCACCCCGATATATCAGAGCTGTAGTTTTATGCAAAGGTGCTATTAGACAAAGTTACAGACATTATTTTGTTCAAATATTTAATTTTTAATAGTCCCACATTCTGCGCAGCAAATATACAGCTAACTAAATGTTTGTCTAATGAAAGGTTCAAAATATGAATTTGTTTTGTTTGTTTATGTACAAATCTAAGAATGAAAAATCCAGCCACCTTATTGCCTCTATTGGAGGAGACTGGAGACAAAGAAAAACCACATATTCGATGATGTAGGAATCAGCTGCTGTGAGCCCAGTGCAGGACACACTCCCTGATATTTAATTGTTTATAGAGCTGATCCTGGCTTTATACTGAGTATGCAGTTTATCACCCAGAAGAATACTCTGTATTCAGAGTCATTGGATCCTTTTCCCCAGCTCAAGAAGCAGAGCTCCATGTTTTAGCAAAGCCTGTGCGCTATAAAAAGAGTATATATTCATATAGATAGTAGAGCATTAAAGATCTTTTGGTTCCATTTGCAGGGCCAGAAGTTTGTTTTTACTTCGACAGGTAAACCAATAAAGCATGCTAAGTTAATTTGATTGGCTGTTTTCAGCCTTCCAGCTTCTTGCTGAGGTAGCCATACTAACATTAAAAATTCACACGTGGAAGAAGACTAGGTGACTAAGGATGCAGCATTTACAGCCCCGGACATTTGCTGGGTCTGTGCAATTCACAGATTCCACCCTAGTTCTGGCCCACTATAGCTGGGACTAATAATTCAACTTTAAGGACCCCACAATGAGAAGAACAAGTGGTCCACAGGGGGCAACTTCTTATGAAACAGGATTTTGGAAAAGGTGATCATTTATGTCTGCCAGTCACTCTTTTCCCTCCAGCTTGACACATGGACTGTGTCATCAGTCACAAGCAGTTATGGCTGCCTTAGTAAATGAGCGTGGGATAGATTCAGGGTTCTCCACAGTTGTTTTTTTTATAACATACCACTTCTTTTTTTACCTGTTACCAAAGGTGTTACCAAAAGCTGAACATCCCTTCCAGAGATTACAAAAAGGTATATCCAGATGCCCAAGTCTGGATCTTACGAGTATGCATTTTGTCTGTATGGACATGTTTTCTGGATGTCCAGTGGCAAATGCTACTGCAAAGGCCACAGTAAAAAGTATTATCAGAAGTAGTTTGTAAGTACAGGGTGCAGAATCTACAGATAGTAACAGGGGAAATCATTTGTATAGAAGAGTCCTTACTAGAAGTTTTGAGGTTTTATTTTTAAACCCCCTACTGTCTACAATGTAGCTGCAAAAGTAGAGTAAGAAACTAGAAAACGTTTGGCTTAATGTTTTCTTATATTTTATCAACACCTAAGGGGATGTTGGACTCTCTCCCTATGGGATTTGGTTTGGGAGTGTGTTATGCACTTGCTTATATTTTGTCTCAGCAGCTGAAGTCCTGCATTTGGATCTCGCAGAGAATGTTGCTAATCTTTTAAGGTTTTTGACAAACTCATTTATGTGTTTTCTCCCCAATTCCAGATCCTAAAAGTTTGGAAGGATCTAAAACTAAAGCCAGGTGACTTGTGGATTGTTAAGAGACATTTATATATAAGGAAATGTTCGGAGACTCAATACAGCATCGATTTCATGTACAGTTGTGCAAAACTTGAAGGAAAAGTCACCTGGATCCACACCAGACACTGCAAAAGTTACTAAATTAAAGAAATCTCTGTGCTGGATTTGTTTCCTTCTTGGAATCACAGTCTAGGGTACTATTTATTCAAATACTTTAATTGTAAGGGATATATATATATATATATATATATATATATATATATATATATATATATATATATATATATATATATAAAATGTGATTTGAAAAGTAGTTTGTCATATTTGTCTTTTGTACGTCTTCCATTTTATGTAGAATTGTCTGTGTTTACTTATGCTGATAAGTCAGCATGCCAACAATTAAGCTAGAAGGCCATTCTGGCCACAGGAGTGTACAGCCAGTACTCTGTAAATATGTCTTATCAATCATTTGTTTTTCACAATGAAAAGTAATTTTGTAATGAAAAAGCTGCTCAGCTGTTACTTCCTCTACAATGGAGTTGTTGCCTCTTTGGCCAGGACTACCTCCACCTAAGCGTGTGGAGGTTCCAGGTTAAAGGTGATAGCAGGTATGGTCAGTGATCAAAATATTGTTTAAAAGAGAGGAGACTGTAATGGAAATGTGTAAGTTCTGTATATAATTGTATTCTATTTTGTATGTATTGCACACTGCCCTCACTGCACACACGACACTAATAATGTTTTCATTACATGTTTGCATTCTTTCGAGTCCTGATTAGAATTAGCCTGCCTATGATACGCCCCTTGTTACCATAAAAGTACAATTGTAATAATAATGTAATACCTACGTAATCATGTGTATAAAAACCTTCAATTGCATCATAATAAAGCAGAACAGTTATTTAGAAAGATGCGGAGTGTATCTTTTGTGTCTGTTCCCTACTGCAGTAGTTATTATTAATTTGGAACCACTAATCAATATGAGGATAGGAGTTGCCTATCTATAAAATGGTCACTGACAACCTAAGCAGAAACTTCTTATCCAACAACGAGTGGGCCCTTAGTCATCAGGCCTTCTCTCTCATAACCAAAACCTGGGGTATTCCAGACATAGACCTGGCAGCAACCAGAGAACAAGAAATGCAGGAGATACCTTTCGAGGGCTGCTTGCCCATCGGCGGAAGGGATAGATTGCCTGCAACATCCATGGAACTTCCAGCTAGGCTACATTTTCCCTCTGTTAGCGAGTTTCCTGTTCCGACTCAAGAGATCAACATCAACAGTGATAGTTGTGATTCCCTTCTGGCCTTCAGCACTATCAGCCATGACTGGAGTAAAGTGGGCCCAAAACCCTCTCGTCATGCAGTTTCAAAAAGCCTGTCTAAAAATAAGACCTCCCAGAATACCTACTTTTCCAGCATGGGATCTATCAATTGTGTTGGAAGCACTGTCTCACAAACCTTTCTTCCCTTCCAGAGCCATCTCCTTATGGGACTTAAGGTCATGTTCCTCATTGCCATAACCTCAGCAAAGGGTCTCAGAGATGCAAGCGCTACTTGGGAAGGAACCTTATTTAGTCTTCAATCCAGACAGAGTGGTCCTAAGGCCTTCGGACCGATTCATCCCAAAAGTCGCCTCTTTGTTTCATTTTAACCAAGAGATAAGTCTCCCAGCACTTTTTACAGTTCAAGGTGATCCGCATCCACTGGATGTTAAAGGCAACATCTCAGCATACCTTACGGCAAATAGTACCTTTAGGAAAACAGATAACCTTCTAGTCATTCCTCACGGCTTCAAAAGGGGACAGGCAACATCCTCTCGGACCATCACTTAGTAGTTGGTGAAGATCATCAAAAAAACTTATTCTCTACAGCAGATTCAAATACCTGAGGGCCTAAAAGCTCACTCCACTAGGGCAGTGGCAACTTCATGGGCTGCGTACTGCAGAGTGTCCGCGGAGACAAGCAACTTGGTCTTCTAAAAACACCTTTATGACCCACTATATAGTAGATTCCGCACAGTTGTCGACTGTGGATTTCGGGAGGTCAATAATTCAAGCCAATGCATCAATTTCTTTTTAAATAAACGTAATTTCTTCTTGAGCCCACTCATCTGGTGAGTTATTTCCCAAATGTATGCTGCCATGATGCGACAGGAAAACAGAAAATTGTATACTCACCTTTCTGTAATTTTCCTTTCCTGTCACATCTTCATGGCAGCATACAGATGCCCATCCTTCTACGTTCTGAGGTGATAGATACAGAGAATACTGAGGTGGGTCCTATCTTACAATTTATAGCTATTCAGTCCTATCAGGTTGTGAGGGACAGAGTCACAACCCAAATGTATATTGCCATGAAGATGCGTGAAAAGGAAAATTACGGAAAGGTGAGTATACAATTTTCCGTTTTTTTCTTCCACACAAAATTTGAACTTACTATTAAACTTTAAAAAAAGGCTTCATCAAACTGCATGCTCTGGTTAGACAGTTTTATCTATGTAAGCGCCAAGAACAAGAGTAGAAATTAATTCATTGACAAAAGCTTTGCTGAATTTAACCACTTGACCTCCAGAAAAGAATTACCCCCTTCATGGCCAAGCCATTCTTTGCTATATGGCACTGCATTACTTTAACTGACAATTGTGTGGTCATGCAACGATTTACCCAAATAAAACATATGTGATTTTTTTTCCCACAAATAGAGCTTTCTTTTGGTGGTATTTGATCACCTAAGGTTTTTTATTTTTTGCGCTATTAAACAAAAAAAAAGCAATTTTGAAAAAAAAAATAACAATATTTTTTACTTTTTGCAATAAAACATATCCAATAAAAAAAAAATTAATTTCTACATAAGTTTAGTCCAATATGTATTCTGCTACATATTTTTGGTAAAAAAATCCCAATAAGCATATATTGATTGGTTTACACCAGTGTTTATCAACTTCTGTCCTCAGCACCCACTAACAGGCCAGGTTTGCAAGATAAGTGAAATGCATCACAGGTGATATAATTTGCTGCTCAGTGATTGCAGTATTCTAGTCTGCATCTCCTCAAGGTAATACTTAAAATCTGGCCTGTTAAAGGGTCCTGAGGACAGGAGTTGAGAACTAGGGATGAGCCGAACACCCCCCGGTTCGGTTCGCACCAGAACCTGTGAACGGACCGAAAATTCGCACGAACGTTAGAACCCCATTGACGTCTATGGGACTCGAACGTTCGAAATCAAAAGTGCTCATTTTAAAGGCTAATTTGCATGGTATTGTCCTAAAACGGGTTTGGGGACCCGGGTCCTACCCCAGGGGACTTGTATCGATGCAAAAAAAACTTTTAAAAACGGCCGTTTTTTCAAGAGCAGTGATTTTAATGATGCTTAAAGTAAAAAAAAAAAAGTGAAATATTCCTTTAAATATCATACCTGGGGTGTGTCTATAGTATGCCTGTAAAGTGCCACGTGTTTCCCGTGTTTAGAACAGTCCCTGCACAAAATGTCATTTTTAAAGGAAAAAATCTCATTTAAAACTGCTTGCGGGTTTAATGTAATGTCGGGTCCTGGCAATATGGATGAAAATCAGTGAGACAAACGGCATGGGTATCCCCCAGACCATTACCAGGCCCTTTGGGTCTTGTATGGATATTAAGGGGAACCCCGCACCCAAATTAAAATAAGGAAAGGTGTGGGGCCACCAGGCCCTATATACTCTGAACAGCAGTATACAGGCGGTGCAAACAAGACAGGGACTGTAGGTTTGTTGTTAAGTAGAATCTGTTTGTAATTTTTAACGGGTACATTTTTAACGTGTTTAGCTCCAGCCAAAAAATCTTTTTTAAGCTTTTTGGGAAACACAGGGAAGGGTTATCACCCCTGTGACATTTGTTTTGCTGTCTTTCCTCCTCTTCAGAAGATTTCACCTCACTTTTTGTCCCAATGACAAATGTTTTTTGAAAATTTGGGGATTTTTGTGGAACAAGGATTGGAAAGCATCAGTGGAAAGGAGAAATGTTTTTCCCATATTAACTCTTACAGGAGAGAATTTCCCTTCCTAGGGGTAGATTTCATCTCACTTCCTGTTGTCTCCTTCCATTTGCAAGTAGGAGTCGTTTGTAAGTTAGATGTTTGAAAGTAGGGGCCTGCCCTATATACTCAGCAGAAATTTGGGCCTTAGGTGTTGTTGTGGCCACAAGACTGTAAGCCCTCACAGGGCCCTGCTGTGAAATATTAGATCAAGAATTGTAATTACATGCCCCTGTTGAACAAGGGCAGAAAAATTGGGCCTTTGGTGGTGGTGGTGCCACAACACTGTAAGTCCTCACTCCCTCTTGGTGGGTGCAGAAATGGGCCCTGCTGTGAAATATTAGATCAAGAATTGTAATTACATGCCCCTGTTGAACAGGGGCTGAAAAATTAGGCCTTAGGCACTGGTGCTGGTGCCACAACACTGCAACCCCTCACAGATACTCTAGTTGGAACGCAGAAATGAGCCCTGCTGCAAAGTATTGCATCAAAAATTGTAATTACAGGCCCCTGTTAAACAGGGGCTGAAAAATTGGGCCTTAGGCACTGGTACCACAACACTGCAACCTCTCACAGATACTCTAGTTGGAACGCAGAAATGAGCCCTGCTGCAAAGTATTGCATCAAAAATTGTAATTACATGCCCCTGTTAAACAGGGGCTGAAAAATTGGGCCTTAGGCACTGGTGGCGGCGCCCAGAACCAAAAATGTTCTTACAAGCTATCAGCGTGATGATTGAGGAGGAAGAGGATAATTATTCAGGGATAGTCACTCAGCATCAGCATAGGCAGTCTTTGAAGGGATCTGAGATTTAAAAAAAAAATATTCGGTTACATCAGCATCAGGTGCTTGGTAGCTGGTGGTGATCCAAGACTGATTCATTTTTATGAAGGTCAGTCGATCGACCGAGTCGGTGGGCAGACGCACCCTGTGATCGGTTACAAAGCCTCCAGCAGCACTGAATGTGCATTCCGAAAGAACGCTGGATGCAGGACAGGCCAGTAGCTCAATTGCATACTGTGCAAGCTCTGGCCAGTGATCCATCCTCAAGACCCAGTAACCCAGAGGATTTTCGGTGGGAAAAGTGTCCAAGTCAGATCTTGCCCCTAGGTATTCCTGCACCATGTAAAACAGACGCTGGCGATGGTTGCTGGAACCGATCATACCTTGGGGCTGTGGACCAAAAAATTGTCTGAACGCATCGGTCAGACGGCCACTTTCTCCACCGCTCCTTCTTTGACTGACCGAAGCCTCAGCAACACGTTGTCCAGAAACAGGAGTTTGTAACCTCCCAGTCTCTGGGAACGCGTTGCACAGACCTTTCTGCAAGGCCTCCCGAAGATGTTTCATCCTCTGCTCCCTCTGCGATGACAAGATAAGGTCCGCAACCTTACCCTTGTAACGTGGATCAAGGAGGGTTGCCAGCCAGTATTGGTCCTTCTCCTTGATACCACGAATACGAAGATCCTTACACAGGCTTTGCAGGATCAGGGAGGCCATGCAGCGTAGGTTTGCTGAGGCATTCGGTCCGGAGTCCTCTGGGTCACTAAGGATGACATGGTCCGCAGCCACCTCCTCCCAGCCACGTACAAGTCCATGTGTTTCTTGGGATTGATACCTTAAAGACTGCTGCTGATGCTGAGTGCCAGGCTCCACCTCCATACTGACACAATCTTCCTCCTCCTCCTCCTCCTCCTCCTCTTCCTGTGTGATCGGCGGGCACGCAGGAACACTGTCTGGATAAAGGGGGCCTTGAGAGCTAAGTAAGTCCTCCTCTTCCTGCCTCTGTTCTGCCTCAAGTGCCCTGTCCATTATTCCACGCAGCGTGTGCTCCAACAGGTGGACAAGGGGGACAGTGTCACTGATGCACGCACTGTCACTGCTCACCATCCTCGTGGCCTCCTCAAATGGTGACAGGACAGTGCATGCATCCCTGATCATGGCCCACTGGCGTGGGGAAAAAAAAACAAGCTCCCCTGACCCTGTCCTGGTGCCATAGTCGCACAGGTACTCATTGATGGCCCTCTGCTGCGTGTGCAGCTACTGCAGCATGGCCAACGTTGAGTTCCACCTGGTGGGCATGTCACAGATTAGGCGGTTCTTGGGCAGGTTAAACTCCTTTTGGAGGTCTGTCAGCCGAGCACTGGCATTATATGACCGGCAGAAATGCACACAGACTTTCCTGGCCTGCCTCAGGACATCCTGTAAGCCCGGGTACCTGCCCAAGAACCGCTGCACCACCAAGTTAAGGATGTGAGCCAAACAGGGCACATGGGTCATTTGTCCCTGTCGGAGGGCAGAGAGGAGGTTGGTGCCATTGTCACAAACCACCATTCCTGCCTTAAGTTGGCGTGGCGTCAACCACCTCTGAACCTGCCCCTGCAGAGCTGACAGAACCTCTGCCCCAGTGTGGCTCCTGTCCCCCAAGCACACCAGCTCAAGCACCGCATGGCATCTTTTGGCCTGCGTACTTGCGTAGCTCTTTGAACGGCTACGGAGCACTGCTGGTTCCGAGGACAAAGCACAGGAAGAGGCCATGGAGGAAGAAGAAGAGGAGGGGGTGGAGGAGAGAGGTGTGTCACAATCATTAGCATTTTGGAGGCGTGGTGGCAGAACAACCTCCAACACTACTGCACCTTGTCCTGCATCCTTCCCAGCTGCCAGCAGAGTCACCCAATGCGCCGTGAAACTTAGGTAACGTCCCTGTCCATGCCTGCTGGACCATGAGTCAGTGGTAATATACACCTTACCGCTGACCGCCCTGTCCAGCGAGGCATGGACATTGCCTTCCACATGCTGGTAGAGAGCCGGAATCGCCTTCCGTGAGAAAAAGTGGCGTTTGGGTACCTGCCACTGAGGAACCGCACATTCCACAAACTCACGGAAGGGGGCAGAGTCTACCAACTGAAAAGGCAGCAGTTGAAGTGCTAGCAATTTTGCCAAGCTAGCATTCAACCGCTGGGCATGTGGATGGCTGGGAGCAAACTTATTTCGGTGGTGCAGCAGCTGGGGCAGGGAAATTTGCCTGGTACAATCTGACGTCTGTGTACCAAAAGCAGATTGCCCACAAGTACTTGGCTGTGACACACCTAATTCTACACCTTCATTCCTCTCAGTGCAGGTCTCAGAGAGGACTGAAGGTATAGTGGGGTTGGAGATCTCAGCTGATGAGGAGCAAGGAGAGGTCCTCTTTGTTCTTTGGTGTGGGTCTTTTAGATACGCTTGCCAACGAACTGCACGGCAGGTCAACATATGTCTGGTCAAGCATGTGGTACCCAAGCGGGAGATGTTTTGGCCACACGAGATACGCTTGAGACATATGTTGCAAATAGCAGCGGTGCGATCTGATGCACTCGTCTCAAAAAAGGCCCACACCAAAGAACTTTTTGAATAACGCGCAGAAACTGCAGCGCCCTGCACATGTGGAGCTTTAGGGTGTGATGCAGTCAAGGTGCTGCCCTTAGGCTGGCCCCTGGAGGGCATCCTGCCTCGTTGGTGATGTGCCGCCTCCTCCTTTCTCCTATCAGGCACCCACGTTGAGTCAGTGACCTCATCATCCCCTCCCTCCTCATCACTGGAGCAAACCTGGCAGTATGCTGCAGCAGGGGGAGCATGACTGCCAGATTGCTGTCCTTCTTGGGCACCCCCTCTGTCCGTGCTCACGTTACTGCCTTCATCGAGCTCAGTATCATCCTCAGAGCCTTCCAAACGCTGGGCATCCTCCTGGAGCGTGTACCCAACACTGTGGTCAAACAGTTCGAGGGACTCCTCAGGAGGACATGGTGGGGCTAGGGAAGGAGTCACTGATGACATTGAGCCAAGGGAAGAGGCTGCTGCTTTGCCAGACAAAGTACCCTGGGCATGGGTGAGAGAGGATGAGGAGGATGAGGACGGCTTGGTCATCCACTCGACCAAGTCTTCCGCATGTTGCGGCTCAACACGGCCTAGCTGCCGAAAAAAAGGCCCATGGCCACGTGCTGATGAGGATGCACCGAGGATGCATGTACTGATACTGCAGCTAGCAAAATCAACTGCCTGCCTGTAGTATGAGAACACCACCAACCTTCTACAGGTAGCTTTAGCTGAACACTGTGCAGAGCTCGCAAAAAACTAACTTGTAGCTTTTTTAGCTGCCTGCGGTAGTGATAGGATCAGGAAAACACCACCAACCTTCTACAGGTAGCTTTAGCTGAACACTGTGCAGAGCTCGCAAAAAAATAACTTGTAGGTTTAGCTGGACACTGTGAGGAGGACGCACCACACTAACTTGTAGTTTTAGCTGAACACTGTGAGCAGGACGCACAGCACTAACTTGTAGGTTTAGCTGAACACTGTGAGGTGGACGCACCTCACTAACTTGTAGTTTTAGCTGAACACTGTGAGGTAGACGCACCACACTAACTTGTAGTTTTAGCTGAACACTGTGAGCAGGACGCACAGCACTAACTTGTAGGTTTAGCTGTACACTGTGAGCAGGACGCACCGCACTAACTTGTAGGTTTAGCTGAACACTGTGAGGTGGACGCACCACACTAACTTGTAGGTTTAGCTGAACACTGTGAGCAGGACGCACTGCACTAACTGTAAATAGTCTAGCTGCCTGACTGTGGTAGTAATAGGATCAAAAGAACACCAGCAATTTTCTTCAGGTAGCTGTAAATACTGTAACAAGACAAGCCTGCCTGTCAGTAAGAAGATAACAGGAACGGATCTAGCTGAACACTGTGAGCAGGACGCACTGCACTAACTTGTAGCTTTAGATGAACACTGTGCAGAGGTCTCACTACACTAACTTGTAAGTTTAGCTGAACACTGTGAGCAGGACGCACAGCACTAACTTGTAGTTTTAGCTGAACACTGTGAGCAGGACGCACCGCACTAACTTCTAGGTTTAGCTGAACACTGTGAGGTGGACGTACCCCACTAACTTGTAGTTTTAGCTGAACACTGTGAGCAGGACGCACTGCACTAACTGTAAATAGTATAGCTGCCTGACTGTGGTACTAATAGGATCAAAAGAACACCAGCAATTTTCTTCAGGTAGCTATAAATACTGTAACAAGACAAGCCTGCCTGTCAGTAAGAAGATAACAGGAACGGATCTAGCTGAGCACTGTGAGCAGGACGCACCACACTAACTTGTAGGTTTAGCTGAACACTGTGAGGTGGACACACCACACTAACTTGTAGTTTTAGCTGAACACTGTGAGCAGGACGCACTGCACTAACTGTAAATAGTCTAGCTGCCTGACTGTGGTACTAATAGGAACAAAAGAACACCAGCAATTTTCTTCAGGTAGCTGTAAATACTGTAACAAGACAAGCCTGCCTGTCAGTAAGAAGATAACAGGAACGGATCTAGCTGAGCACTGTGAGCAGGACGCACCACACTAACTTGTAGGTTTAGCTGAACACTGTGAGGTGGACACACCACACTAACTTGTAGTTTTAGCTGAACACTGTGAGCAGGACGCACTGCACTAACTGTAAATAGTCTAGCTGCCTGACTGTGGTACTAATAGGAACAAAAGAACACCAGCAATTTTCTTCAGGTAGCTGTAAATACTGTAACAAGACAAGCCTGCCTGTCAGTAAGAAGATAACAGGAACGGATCTAGCTGAACACTGAGCAGGATGCACTGCACTAACTTGTAGCTTTAGATGAACACTGTGCAGAGGTCTCACTACACTAACTTGTAAGTTTAGCTGAATACTGTGAGCAGGACGCACAGCACTAACTTGTAGTTTTAGCTGAACACTGTGAGCAGGACGCACCGCACTAACTTCTAGGTTTAGCTGAACACTGTGAGGTGGACATACCCCACTAACTTGTAGTTTTAGCTGAACACTGTGAGCAGGACGCACTGCACTAACTTGTAGCTTTAGATGAACACTGTGCAGAGGTCTCACTACACTAACTTGTAGGTTTAGCTTGAACACTGTGAGCAGGACGCACAGCACTAACTTGTAGTTTTAGCTGAACACTGTGAGCAGGATGCACCGCACTAACTTCTAGGTTTAGCTGAACACTGTGAGGTGGACTTACCCCACTAACTTGTAGTTTTAGCTGAACACTGTGAGCAGGAAGCACTGCACTAACTGTAAATAGTCTAGCTGCCTGACTGTGGTACTAATAGGATCAAAAGAACACCAGCAATTTTCTTCAGGTAGCTGTAAATACTGCAACAAGACAAGCCTGCCTGTCAGTAAGAAGATAACAGGAACGGATCTAGCTAAACTGAATACAGAGTATATATATATATATATATATATATATATATGCAACACCTGGGATGCATATATATACACAATACACTGTAAGTGCAGCTAACTGACTGACTGTTCTGCCTAATCTATCTAACTCAAATCATATGACCCTGTCTGTCTCTCTCTCTCTCTATCTATGAACGCCGGAACACACACTACACAGGGCCGCCGTGCAGGCGGCCTTATATAGTGTGGGGCGTGTGCTAAATCCCCTGAGCCATAATTGGCCAAAGCCTCCTTGGCTTTGGCCAATTACGGCTCTCTGTTCAGACGGCGCTGTGATTGGCCAAGCATGCGGGTCATAGTGCATGCTTGGCCAATCATCAGCCAGCAATGCACTGCGATGCCACAGTGAATTATGGGCCGTGACGCGCCACACGAATTTGGCGCGAACGGCCCATATCATTCGCAATTCGGCGAACGGGCGAACAGACGATGTTCGAGTCGAACATGGGGTCGACTCGAATACGAAGCTCATCCCTATTGAGAACCACTGGTTTACAAGAACCTTATAGCATCTACAAACTATGGGATATATACTGCAATCTTTATTAATTTTTTGTTTTATACTAGTAATGGCGGCAATAGAGTGACTTATATCGTGATTGCAAAATTGCAACCGACAATCAGACACTAACTGACCCTTTTGACACTTTGCAGGAACCAGTGACGCTAATATAGTGATCAGTGCTAAAAACATGCACTGTCATTGTACTAATGACACTGGCTGGGAAAGGGTTCAACATCAGGAGCGATAAAAGGGTTAACTGTGTGCCTAGCTAATGTTTGTGTTTACTATGTGTGCTGATTTTACTAGGGGAAAAGAAAATCCATCCTTTCCCCCTGTCAGAACAGAACTCCACCTTGTTTACATAGGCAGAGCTCCATTCTGAGTCTCTGCCCGACGATCAGCAGGTGCTGACGGACATTGAGTGCCTGGCACCCGCAGATCAACTTCTGCTGTGCATAATCACAGCAGAGGCTACTAAAAACATTTCATAAAAAATGTCCTAAGGTTATCATCCCAAAAGTTTCACTGAACCAAAGACCAGAAAATTAATTTGGACTTTGCTGATAATTACCCCAGAAAAAATATTAGTAAGGCACTTTTGTCCAATGTATGTAAAACATAATAATACTTTATTATAAAACTATTAAAATTCACATTTCATACAATAAAAACACTCATATTACATATTGTGACCAAATATATCCCAACTCACGTGCTAGTCTATGCGTTTTGTTGGTGTTCCCCTTCTTCAGGACTGTGCTTACATCAGGACATTACCTGACAAAAGAAGGTCAATCCACCTACAAAAAGAACATAATTACAATGTAATATATAACATTTAATCCATTACAAAATATAATTTACCAAACAAGTTATATATCCGGCCATGGGCATTATAAACAAATAAATGGACCTGTCGATCATAGTTAAAAAAAAGGTAAGGGGCAAGGGGGAAGACATGTACACATACATACTTTACCCTTTTGTATGTATGTTCCATACTCCACTTTATCCAAAACTAAACCAAAACTTTGCCTTTAGTTATACTGCAACATTAACTTGTTTTGTGGCAAAAAAAGAAAAGGAAAACAGGAAATGCACATTATTTTTCTTGATACTGAAAATAATCTTAAATATGGCATTTGTAAGTCAAAAAAGGGTGCCCAACATCCCCCATACACATTCAACAAGTCCACTGTGACTCACCTGCTGCTACAGTTAAAGTCCAGTGGAAGTCTTTGATATTTAGTCAGACTAGAAACCTCCATATTCACATACTATCTTACTACCTGTCATAACAGGAAGTACAAAGGCATAGGTGGCAGACATCCCTCATAATGGTGCCACTCTGTTCATGATAGTGTGAAGCCAACATTACTCGCCAATGGGATGCAGCTCCAAACAGCTCAAAGACTGGACGGGACAGACAAGGAAGAAGCTTTATGATGTTACTCAGTGGGTGGAGCCTGTGGGCGTGGCACTTTTTTGGGGTACCGCCCCCTTTTCTCAAGCCTGTCTAAAGGGATCCAACCTCAGGCTTATAAGCTGGACAGACTGGGGATGGGAAATCATACATAATTGATGAAGGGGTTAAAATAGAGGCCATATAAGAAGCCTTATTTGGTGGGTGATCTTTATGCAGGTCCACATCTAATACGGCCAAAAGATAAAATGGTTAGAGTTTCAAAAAATCTTCAAAAGATAACATAGAGGATGTACATTGCATTACACTGCAAGTGCATACAACAAGAATCCTCAGATTGATCTTGATCATAACAGAAAGGGATTAACTCATAGGAAGTATGTTAGTCTTTAGTAGGGATGAGTCAATCTGCTTTGGGTTTTGAGTAGGTTTCAGCAAACGTCAAAGAAGTTCAGATGCTAAACCCAAACCTCATTCAAATCAATGTGAGCTGAATCCGTCAAATCAAAAACGCCCATTTTCTTGACTAATAGGCAAAGGATTGTAAAAAAAAAAAAAAAAAAGCATGGAGTGGGTACTGCCCTGGGGAACATGTACCAGTGCAGAACAAAATGTTTTTTACAAATTCCATTAACATTTACAAAGAAAAAATGGGTATTGATTGCCAGCAAAATATATTTCCCTTCTGGCTTTTATTTTTTTATTTTTTTTAAAAGGCACAGAGACTCCAAAGGTCCCCTCAAATATTTGAGCATTGACACTGGTGGGTCTCAATCTCAGCTATCATTGACAGCTCTGGTCCTTACAGGATCTCAATCTCAGCTGTCATTGACAGTTCTGGTTCCTACAAAAAATCAGGAACCAATCAAATATCAGTTTGGACAAAGTGCTCTCATACAGGCTTCGAGTTTTATTGAGTTTATTGACAAAACAAGCATTTAGTCTAGAGATGGTGCAATGGTGTTCATCTGTTTAATACTGTGATTATCAGATACAATTACAGTAATAGAAAACAACACAACAACTAAAAATATTTGCATTCTTGTGCATTTTTCTACCTATAAAGCAGTTTGTTTGTTTTTTTCAATAAAAACGTATACCAAATAAAAGTCCTATTATACTGTAGTGCAGGGGTGTTAAACTCAATTTCATTGTGGGCAGTGTGCTACATGCAGAGTGTAGGGTTCAGGGGTGTGCTATGTATAGAGTGCAGTTCCAGGGGTGCTCTATGCACAGCGTGCAACCCCAACCCCCCAAAGATTTCTCCTACCTGGCCCAGCTTTAGTACCTCCCTCTGCCCCGCCTTGTAGAGAGATCATTCTTTCTTTCACATTCTGGAGATCTATTCCCGCCTAGCCACATCATGAGTGTGTGTAGGGATCTTTTCGTTCTGAGAACCACTGAGAGCAAAGCTGTCCCTTGTAAGCACAGAAGGTTCCAGCTGCAAAACTGGGTGTGAGGGCCATGTGTCAAGGCCTAACGGGCCAGGTTTAGTCTGCAGACCTACTGTTTGACATATGTGTTGTGGTGTTTAACCAGTTTCCCTCTGGAGCATTTTTTATTTTCACATATGTTAAAATCTACATTTTGACTATAAAATTAATTAAACCCCCCAAAACATTATACATTTTTCAAATTCAAAGGTCCTATAGAATAAAAAGATGGTAGTTGGAACTGTTTATCAAATTTATTCAGTACAGTGTCAGGAAAAAAATCAACTGTTTATCAAATATACTGTATATACAGTATCTTGTCAGGAAAAATACACAAAAAGTAACTTTAGTGCATGCAAACACAATTTAATTCCCATTTTGTTTTTTACAAAATAAAATGAGTCATGCCGAGTACATAGATACCAAAGCCCCAAAATTATGTGAGCCCTAGAGATGACAAAAAACGATGGTGTCCAAAATTAGCAAAAGGTGACATTTTAAATTATTATACAGCTTATAACCAGCGGCGGCCCGTCCATTAAGAATGCATGGGCGCTGCCCCCCCTATTCATGCGTCCCATCTCCCTGATCTACATGCCGGACACATGTATTTCAATGGTGGGGGTGTGTTTTTTTAAAGCACATGATTAGAGCCAGAGGCAGAGCACTGTGCCCCAATCCCACCCAGTTGTGTGACAATAGCGAATGAATATTCACTATCGCCACACTGATCCTCCTCACGGCCAATCAGGAAGCGGGTCTTGAGACCCGTCACCTGATTGGCTGAAAGGGCAGGTGATCCTATTGGACGCCTAGGAGGAGGAGGAGGGAGGAGCTGCAGGGTGGGAGCCGCCGTGATGCAGAAGATGAGGAGAGGACACAGGAGCCATTGCCCACCGCCCATAGGAGCCTACAACCCGGCTGCTGCCCGCCACCCGTAGGAGCCTGCAGCCTGCCTGTAGGAGCTCGCAACCCAGCCGCTGCCTGTAGGAGCCCGCAACCCACCCGCAACCTAGATGAGGTAAGTGCCGGGGGGGTCGCCGCCGACCGACCAACCACTTAACAATCCCCCTATGTGATAACATTGGGTAGCTAAATGGCAATCTAGGTCTCCCCTGTCCTCTGCTCCAGCCATTTAACTAGATTTCTAGCCAGGATTTTTACTGTTGTAAACCAGAAGTGCTCAGAGCTGACAACTTCAAGGTTCATGGTCAGCAGAGGAGATTGGGGAAACTAATGTCACTCATGAGTCACATAAAAGTGACCAGGAAGCTCTACAGCTGCACAGATCCCATTTACAGTAAAGCCAAAAGAGGGGCTGCATAAAACTGAAACAAAAATGACAGCTACTGTATGTATATAAATGATTTAGGTATGCAAATAAGCCATAGAGGTTTTTTTATGTTAACTGACTGTGCAAAGCACTCTCTATTTGGACAGGGTGGAGTTTGTAATGACGCCTCTTCATCTCCTCCATTTAGGGAAAGCTTTGCATTCATTATGAGGATGCAAAAATATCTCTGCGTGGAGTCTGTTCCAAGCGGGCAATCTCCTGTTTTTTTAATGCAGCATGGCAGCTGATTGGCACAGGATCCAGAAGTTAGAGGAGATCACTATAGTACCAAACTGGTCCATACTACAATGATTTTCAGCTCCCAGGGGGATCAACCAGGTATGATATATGCATTGTTACATTGGTCCATAATATATAAATAAAGTGGACCATAAATATCCATTCCTGGGATACTTCTTTAAGCAAGCCAGTCTATTAGTATATTTTTCCAAACAAAAGTTTTCAAAAAAGGCAAGCAATGACTGACTGCACTAGAATGAATAAAGGAAAGACCATTTATAGCAAGACTGAGTGAAAAAAAGTAGCTTATTGTGTATATATAGCACACTAGCTCACACTAGAGTATTTGATCAAAACATGCCCAACCTAATAAAGCAATTATGACACCACTGCCCTATTCAATCATTTTGAAACAGTTAACTTTTCTGGTAGAGGAATTGCTGCTCATGGGAACTTGCAGAAAAGGAGACATATGCATATACTGACAAATTTTAGAAATATAATTTCAGGCCTAATTTTTTTGTGTCACTCAGCTCATTTACTTTTCAAAAAATCTATCTATGCATTGTAAGAAGTGCTATTCATAAGGATACCAAACACTCTGATGTCCATAGAATGTTGATTTCTCAGTTTTAAATAGACATGTGCATTCATTATCGTCCAAATGCATTTTTGTCCGAATTTCGGGGATTTTCGTGCTCGTTTTAACAAAACGATAATGAACGCTCAGAATCCGAAATCTGAAAGACCCAAAATAAAAAAATGCTTTATTTTCATATCCATTATATTTTCGTATCATTGCAAAAAACAGTTCGATATAGATAGATAGACAATTCGACATGACGGTGACAATAGCGATCTGTGTCTATCGAACCTGCAGTCGAATGTGCCTAACCTAACTCTATTAGTCCAAGATTATTTGACATAGAGAGAAAAGATTCAACATTATAGAGACAATAGTAAAAGAGCTGTTAGTGGTCGCTGCTGGAATGGGTGGGGGAAGTATAATGATGATGATGATGAATGTTATTGGCTGATTGGTGGTGCTGCTGCTGCCTCCATAGAAGGGCCAGCAGGAACCTTCATGGGGTCGAACTGCCTGAAGCCACCGTTGGATGCTGCCATCGCCAGTGTGAACCAGAACCGATAGGAGCACAGAGCGAACAGGAAGGAAGTTATATGCTTGAATTTCGATATAACGCAATTCCATTGGCTGTTGGGGTAGACTGTTTGACATGAATAGAAACAAACAAGTATCGTATCATTCGATACGATCAAAAATATGTTTAATACCATTCGACATAAAGAGTCAACGAAGCAGCTAAAAACATACAATCGCCGCAAGCGGACATTTACGGTCAAATGCTCCGCCCATAGGCTATAGAAGAATTCCAATGTTGTTTGACTAGTAATAATAATTATTAATTATAATTATTACTAGTCAAACAACATTAGAATTCTACTAAAGCTTGTGGGTGGAGCATTCGACCAGAAATGTATGATCGCGGCGTCGTACAGTTTAGCTGCTTCGTCGAATCTTCTTAGAACATCTGACAGACACCATAAGACTTCAATTGACAGATTCGACCTTAATTAATTTGGATTTTTGTATGAATGTATTTTTTAATGAAACAAAATAAATAAAAACTCATTTCGGGAGTAACTAAAAAAAAATTTTTTCGGCGAAACCAAAATTGGACATGTCTAGTTTTAATTGGACTGCTTTAAAGCAAAAATGCAAACACACCGCAAAATTCAGTAATAAATAAACCCCAAACTTCTTGCCTGTGTCTGCATTGTAGTTTTGGTTGCATATTTTTTCAGAAAATAATTCCTGTGAGATTTAAAGTGTTTGTTAAGCTTCATGTCATGTTTTATGAAAAACTCACGGCATATAGACCATGAAATTGTTCTGAAATATTTGGGCCAAGTTCCACCTTCTTTCTAACTTCTGTGAGGACTACTTGACTTGAAACTTGTTGCATTTAACTTTGACCCATACTGCCTTCTACATACCCCCCTCCCTTCCCCTCCCTTCTTCGTCTCACTCACTCACTCCTTCTCTTTAACTTTTTTTCACCCACTTTCCTACCTTCTTCCACTCCCTTTGTGCCTACCCTAGCCTGCAAGTGTATTTGCATTGCCTCTATCTGTCCCAGGCCAGGACAGTGCTGTTGTCCTGTTGCTTAGGCATGACTTATGATTGCGTTTACTACATAAACTACACAAATATTGTATCCATTATGGTTATGTTAACTTTAGCTGACAATGTCTCCTAATTATGACTTTAAAGTACTGTTTATTTTTTTATGTTACTGACTCAAAAAAGCAAGTTTAAAATTTTGCTGAAGGAGAAAAAAAAGGGGTATGTCAAGCCAAAAACTTTTTTTCTAGCTTTCTAGCTTTGGATAGTGAGGGAAGGATGCTGTTATTTTCTGTGTTCTGGGATCCATTAGTTAGACTTACTCTTACTTACTGTTCTGCTGACAATGATATCACCAGACAGGAAGTGAGGGAAAATCTACAACTGGAACACAAATGCAATAAAAATATGAACAAAAGTAATAAGGGTACCACTCAAATGATCATAGGGTTCAGAAAAGTTTTTAATTGAACGATTGGTAGAAATCATTGCTAGACTCCCTTTTTTGGGGCTTAACCTGCTACATGTGGGCAGCCTCAGCAAAGCAAAGTCAGATTAATCAAAAAAACGGTATTTCAAAATATTGGGTGTTAAAAATACAAAATGAAAGGATGCTCCAGATGGCTGCACACCTTGTGGATTTTAATTAATCAGAATACAGCTACAAAAATAGAAATATATTGACGTGTTTCGTGCTATACTAGCACTTAGGTATACCAGGCTGTTTTGTATCTGTATTTTGATTAATTAAAGCTGTGCAGCCATCCAAAGAATCCTTTCATGCCTAGTAAGCGGTGGAGGAGCCGGGCTAGCACCCGTACATGGTGGTGGAGCAGAGGATGACATTGGAACATGAGTACGTAAAGCGCTGTAAATCTTTTTAAAAATAAGAGATCTGGCACCTCTGTTAGACCATACATGAATCATTTTTTTTTCATTCAACCAGCTGAATGAAAGAAGAGTACTCAATTCCCCCATCCACACACTCAATGAGGATGGGGGAATCCCTCCTGCTCTGTTACTGTGTACTGTGGGGAGACTTCCTCACTGTCAGTTCACACTGATCAGCACTAATCGAGAGAACATTTTCCAAAAGGCTGGTTGTCAATTGATAGATCAACTTGTGTACGACCAGCCTGCCCATACATGGATCGAAATGAATCTGGGCCCTGCTTAGCCAGCCACATTTTGATCCACGTATGGTCAGCTTTACTTATGCCCTGAGCAAGAAAACTGAGTTTCTAATCTTTCCCTACTATATGAAAGAAAAGCACATTTATTTCCGTGTGGGTGTTGTAGAGTTTCTTTTACTTCCTGACTGATAAAAAAGCTGTCAGCAGGACAGAAAGTGAGTGGAAATCTCTCTAATAGAGCCCCAGATAGTAGTAAAAAGCAGCAGTAAAAAGCTGACAGAGGTGCTTACCCCTCCCAACTCTACCCAAAAGGCTAAATTCACACTGTGTGGTTACCGGCATTTTAATGCATTGTAAAACACCAGGCACCTCAAGGACACACACAAACCAATTGTTTTCTGTGTGTCCCATTCACACTGCAACACAGCATGGTGCTGCACTGCAGCAAGCTGCGATAAAATGCAGTAATTCTGAATTTTATCGTATCACCCCATACATGATCACATGTCACTGTACAGCAGCTCAGGGCATCATGCTGCTGTACAGTGACATGAATGAAGTGTATATTTGTACACTTCAAATACATTTTAGTGAGGAAATAACGGAAGCCGTGCGATGCACTGAATAGCACAACAAACTCCCCTTACCGCAACCAGAACAGACAGCTTCTGGAGAGGAAGCCATTGCAGTTTACCTCTCTGGCAACTGTCCGTTGTGTGTGAATACAGCCATAAAAAAAAGGTTTGGCTGGAAATACACTTTAAAGGTGAGTATTTTGATGGGCACCAGGTGCAGGGAAGAGAACATGTAGTGATCTGACGCACAAGAAGAGTTCATTTATGGACACTTGGGGACCTTATATATGTGTGTTGATATTTTGACATATTTGCACGTAGATATTTTATGTTAGGTCTTTGGGTCCAGAAGTATTGCACTACTTTGTTATTGTATAACACTGAGTGGTTCCCCAGATATTGCATGAAACGCATTTTTTGTGTTTTTTTGTGTCAAATTTTTTTTCAGATTTGTCATATGGTTGTATATTCACATTTGATTATTTCACTTTTTCTGTGTCCACATTAGTTATATTTTTGAATTATTATTTTTTTTATAGTGCTACACTTATCACTTTCTTTTGCTTTAAATGTACTGTATTATAAGCCTAATGACCTACTTTGATATTGTGTACATCCAGAATCATACTAACCTCTGTAGATTGCATTATTTGAGTCAAACACTTATTCATTAGATTCAGTAGTGTTAATCAATATAAGGAAAATAGAAGTGTGGGAGTTTTTAACTAAACATTCATTCAAGTTTAAAAACAGAGACACGCCAAGTGTAATTTAGCTGATAAGTTTAATGATACTTTGAGGTTGATTTACTAAAGGGAAACAGACTGTGCACTTTGCAACTTTAGTTGCTCCAGAGCAGCCTTTTTACCTGGGATGCCTACTGGGTCCATCAGGGGTTCCTTGGCAAAATGCCCAAACTGACTAAAAATTGTCAAGTGGATGGATCAGGTCTGCCTTTTTGTTAAACAAAGCCACAGGTTTTTATTGCACAGCACTAAAACTTTGGGCACTGTGTGGGCCAGATGCCAGCATCTAAGGACCCATGACATAATAAGTTGATAAGGTGGACATCTGAGAACATCCTAGTTTGCCCCTCCTGTGCTCCTCTCTCAACACTGGGGTCAAGTTAGCTAAGTGAGGAAGGGAAACTGAGGGAGAAGACAAACACTAAATACTATGTATATTGGAGATTTTTTAGGTGCATATTAAAAATTAATTAATAAACAAGTATAACTTTTATTAATACATAAAAACTTTAGAAAAGACTCATACAGTACAGTCCTTAAAGGTACAGCACGATGGTGTGGTTCCCAACATGTTTCTCCATAAAATGGGGCTTCCTCAGGGGACGCTGTCCAAAGGAATATCAGAGCCTTCCCAAAATATATTGCAATTGCTAATGGCTCAGGTGGTCAAGCAGACACCATAAGACCAAAGACCGGACTGCAGGCAATCACAGCTGAAAACCATGAGGAGAGACACACACTCCCTACAGGACCTCAGATCATGTGCTGAGTGTCCCCAAATAGGAGTTTCTCATCCTCGTGTTCACTTTTTTTGCAAACTAGACTCTCTGGTCCTTTTATGTCTCCTGTGTTCGCCCGCAGTGCGGTCTTTGGTCTTATGGTGTCTGCTTGACCACCTGAACCATTTTAGTTTAGTTTTTTAAACCTACAATGGGGTGCCCTGAGACTGCTCTGACTGCCCTGACTGAAAAAAAGGTTGAGAAACCCTGGTCCAGAGCATAGTAAATGAGGTGAAGCTCTGCTGACTTCTATCATCCAATCATGTGAAAGAAAAATGCTGATTTTTTTTTTTCTTGCATGTGATTGAGTATTCTTTACAAACTGAAGCTTTGCCACATTTACTAAGCTCTGGAGCAATTGCACTTGAAAGTGTGCAGTCTATTTGACTTTTGTAAACCTACCCCTTTGTCTTGATTGAAACTGTCTCAACAAATTAAAATAACATCATACTCTCTTTAACTCCATAATATTGGCTCTAATAAAAAATAAAAATAAAGGGTTTGTTTTATTTCCCCATTAATGAATCCCCTTTTATATGTGCTCCTATTTATAAATTGGGCTCCTTTTAGTGTAGCCTCACCAAGCCTTCCTGACAAAAATGGAAACGGAAACTAATGCCTATTAATCAAAGAACAAATTGAAAATCTCATGTATCTTCCCTACAGCACACGAGCAGGAAACAAGTCTCCCCGATCTAAAACCGTGCAAGCAACAGGAATCCATTGCTTTTAATTTGTCTATGCCTCTTATTTGATACCACCAATATTAATAGTGTTGGAAGAAAATCCTGCAGTCATTAATCATAATAATTAATCAGATCCAATTATATTCCACATAAATGTGAACAAATTGCTGAAGAAATAATGATCTATCACCAAGATGTCAGAAGCAAAAAAGAAAGTACAACAATAATTAGGAGCTGGGTTTTTTTAATCTGTGTATAAGAGCATCCGATTTTAACGATATGATCTTCTGATGATGTAATTAGTGTAGAGTGCAATAATCTGAAAATCTATCGTACAAAAGGCAAATTAATGACTGAGGAATAATCTAGTGGTTGGTATAACAGGAGATGCAACAACAGTGTAATTTTCCTTTTTTATCTTTTTTAACCTTTGTAAAGAAGAAAAGGGATAAAGCTGCTATATACAGTAAATAAAAGTAGTCTATATATCTATTTATCTATTGTTTCCAGAGATAGAGTATAAGATAGGGAGTACAATATTCTTTTTTTAAATTTTAACATATGATTTAAACAGATTCAGATGCACAGTAGTGCTGTACACATACAAACATGTATCTAAACACAATTCCATAATGATATGTTGTATGATAAAAAGTGCATTTAATACCATCCCATGTAGTTCACATCAAAATATTTTTATACGTTTACAAATATATTGAAGAATTTTTAGGAATAATACAGGTTTTACATTTTTTATATTGTATGTTGTATACATTTTTATAACAATTTTATTATTAAGGTATCATAACTGTAACAAAACACACTGAGGAATATTTTTAGTTTGTATAATGCAGCATGTTTTTGTTTTTTTTTTTTTTGCATGGCAGCGTTAATGTCTGTGTCATTTCATCACTTCTTTTTATTGTTTGTTCAATAATAAAATTGCTTCGGCTGTTAATTTGATTTTGGCCCTGTTGTTTGTCAGATGGGGGAAATAAAAAAAAAAGTGCTGTTGCTTAAAGAGCTTACTGGACATCAGCAAAGGGGGCTTAGGAACATTTGCTACAGCACTTGAAGAATGAGTGCTGGTCTAGGCTTAAAATATTGTTCAGCTATAAGCACTGCAGTTTGTAGTTTTTTGATCTCAGCGTTATGACCACTACAAAGAAATAAAACCTTATCTTACCTCTCCCAGTATCTCCTTCCGCAGACCTCAATAATGCATTAAAACATCTGGAAGTACAGTAATTTCAGCTATAAGAGATAAGAGTGGGCATGGAACAGGTAAACCCTACAAAGTCATTGCGTTGACAAGAACTGATTGCTATTTGGTATCATAAAATATGAAGCATGATTTCCATGCTTGCTCCTGTTCATTGCCATTATCAGAAAAAGCTATATCAGTTATTTATTATTTAATCTTTTTTTTTTTTTCTGGAGTTTTTAATGAGGTGGCTAAGTGGGGAGCTATATTTTTTTTTTACTTATTTTTATTTTGTATTTTTTGTTATTTATGTATTTTTTGCATTTTTATTTATGCTGTTTTTAATGGATTGATTGATAAATTGGTTGACTGGCTTTGGATTATACAACAGTGCTTTTTTTCTTTTTTTAACAGTTGATGCCGAGTTCCTAGACAATACACACGGATTGTAAACAGGCAAGGAAATGGCTTTTTTTTTTCTTTTACTGGTATCTAGTGCTAATTGCTACTTTCTCAAGGGTATAAAATTAATCACCTGCTAGATTTACAGTCTGTAGGCTGAGACCTGAGGATGGAGGCAATAAGAAAAGCTCTTCAGGGACTTATCATATGGCGATTCTAAATATCAGTCTCTATGCATATGTAAATTGGAAACAAAGTTTTTTCAAAAGCTCAAGTGTGCTAATTTCAAACAGGAAAGACTAAAGCTTGCTTTTAGCAGCTGTTTAACGTTTGCTGGTGGGTGGTAGAAGAAGCTCAGAATACAAGCAAACATCACGGCATGGGTAATGAAGCAACATTTTCATGAGCATAAATAATTCTGTTTATACCTTTCTTCTGAAGAATTTAGATCCCAACATTTGGATTGAAGGGTTAAGTGGGTATATAAAGAAAGCTTTAACTGAACATTATTTGTTACTTCATCCCGTTGTTGTCTTAAATGCAGAGTAGCATGTGTGCATTTATTTATTTATTTATTTATTTATTTATTTATTTATTTATTTATTTATGTTGTTCATTTATATAAAACCAACAGAGTATGTATCACTTTACTGATTGTGTAGAACTATTTATATACAGTAGGTCTCTGTGTGCAGCTGACAATCTAGACGCTCCACTGGAGTCATGCAGACACAAACACAATTAGGTTAATTTAGGTAAAAGAAAATTAAAGAAGAAGAACTGGGCACCAGTCCTCAGGAAGGATGTACTGGAAATGTAGCGAGTACAAAGAAGGGCAACAAAGCTAATAAAGGGTCTGGAGGATATTAGTTATGAGGATAGGTTGCGAGCACTGAACTTATTCTCTCTGGAGATGAGGCGCTTGAGAGGGGATATGATTTCAATTTATAAATACCGTACTGGTGACCCCACAATAGGGATAAAACTTTTTTGCAGAAGGGAGTTTAACAAGACTCGTAGCCACTCATTAAAATTAGAAGAAAAGAGTTTTAACCTTAAACTACGTAGAGGGTTCTTTACTGTAAGAGCGGCAAGGATGTGGAATTCCCTTCCACAGGTGGTGGTCTCAGCGGGGGCATCAATAGTTTCAAAAAGCTATTAGATAAGCACCTGAACAACCACAACATACAGGGATATACAATGTAATACTGACATATATTCAGTCACACACATAGGTTGGACTTCATGGACTTATGTAACTCCAGTTTGAATCTCTTTTCTTTAGTTCTTACGTTTGTTGCTTGGGGATGTCTGAAACCAAAGTACAAAATAGCAGCCTATACAACCACAAACACACCTATATGGGACAGGGGGGAAATTAACAACAGGTCCCAAATCAATAAAAGTGAAGTTTATGACAAACATTAACTGTGTACAGTACCCAATTTTGGTGATTTGACATCACCCGCTTCATCAGAGTTCAACACAGGATAAAGCTTGGATGGACTCATAGAAAACTGTGACTTCACAGATCTGTATTAAAAACAGTAATGAACACTTCTCCTGGAGTTACAACTTGATAGCAGTTGCTGAGCAGCAATGGAGGCTTAGTACTGGTTCCTATATAGATGTGTGAAGTCACTGTTTACTCTGAGTCCATCCAAGTTTTCTTTTCCAATGGCTTTTTTAATTATTTTAGTACAGCGCAAAGAGTTACAAACAGTTGTTTAAGACAGAAGCTCAAGTAAGGCACAATGAGAAATTGTAGCAGTAACTTATTCAGGAAGAGCAGAATACTTGTCGTGAGATGAAGATCACTACACAGTACAGAATTGTTGGACCCCTAATTGTTTCACCCATTCAGCTCCACAAAATGGGGCTTGAGTCCATCCAAGTTTTATCCTGTGTTGAGCCCTGAAGAAGAGTGATGTTGACTACTGTACCCAGTTAATATTTGGAAAAACTTCATTTCAGACTCAAAACTTTGGGTGTGGCACTTCAATTTCCAGTTCATAATTTTGTCTATATACCCCAGGTTGGCTGTGGCTACTCCTTGGTGTATGGAAGTTGCTTACCCATCAATGCAATGCAGGGACCACACCTTTCCTCACCTACAGGTTCCAGTGCCATCAATCTACTGCCCCAAACCAATACAGGGACTGCACCTATCATCACCTATAGATTCCAGTGGCATCAATCTACTTCCCCATAGCAAGAACATTTTTTCTAACCATTGAGCTGCTAACAGTACATAGGCACTAAGCTTAGTTCTCAAGTGCCCCGTAGAAGACGTCACGTATGACGAAACATGTAGGGCGTGGCCTCGCAGTACTTGCCATCACGCATCCTATGTTTGCACGGGCATTCAGCCTTTGTTTTATGCCGGCTTTTTTAAATTTTCTATTTTTTAC
Source organism: Aquarana catesbeiana (assembly GCF_042186555.1). Classification (NCBI taxonomy): domain Eukaryota; kingdom Metazoa; phylum Chordata; class Amphibia; order Anura; family Ranidae; genus Aquarana; species Aquarana catesbeiana. The sequence goes on from NC_133329.1 coordinate 362,673,964, forward strand.
TCTTGAAGTTTGTATAAAGACCTATGGTCAATTAAGGCAATAAACTCCTTACGATTATTACTACACTATCGGAGTTTTTTCCTTTTTCTCCTTATCCATGGATCCTTTGAGAAACGAGTCTCCATCCTGACGCTGAAGCAGAGTTAACATCTTTGAGAGGGCGGCGTTTGCGAGCAGGACCAGGACATCGATATCCATCTGTCCCTGCAGAGGGCTATATCTGCAAGCCTGTATGACCTCGCTACATAGGAGGTCCAACAAGTTTGGTAAGAGTACATCCATTACTACTCTTCCGCAACTATCGGTGGCTTGGAAGTATTCTTACATTTTTCACCTTTCCACCTTGATGCGACACACTAAAGGAACGGCTTATCTTCTTCACACACTTTTTCTTGCAATTCACGAACTGAATGTGGCGTTTTTCAAGCAATTTGGATTTCAATTGTATTTTTGAACTTTTCACTTTTTTTCATATTTTTCCTTCACGGAGATGTGTCATAACTTGTAAATTGTTATTTTGCTGCACTGTGTTTTATTTTAAATATACACTACAGCTTCTGGTATTCTTCTAAGAAGCTTTTTAGATGCAGATTTAATTTCACTATATATGATATATTTATGCTAGCGCACAATGTTAAGTTTATGTATGGTTTTTACACTTTATTGATATTTGAAGTAATTTGTTGCAGCTGCAGTTCGCATTTCAAACATTTCATTTTTATTTGCTGTTTTTTGCTCATTAGCGCAGGTTTTTCTTACAAAATTGTTTAGTTCTAAAAATAAATATTAGAGTTATTACTTTTTAATTTATTGTATGTGTCATCTCATATGTACCAGTAAAGTCTGAAACATTTCCAGTGATTGGTCACTTAAGTCTCATTAGGGACGATTAGAATGATGACCAATGGTACAAAGCTGAAAATATATTACCTAGTCCTCAAGATTTTGACAATCCCTGTGTAGTATTTATAACACAAACATGCAAATATAATGTAAATATAATCAAGTGATTTGTCTGATTTCTACATTTGTGTGCTCAAGATCTGATATGTATATACAGTAACAGCAGAGAAATAGATGGCAGGTAAATTACATACACAGGTCAAGTAAGCAAAATATGATAAGGATGATGACTAAAGCTGAAATCTTTGCATTACTCATCACTCATGATGTTGAAATTGGTTATGTAGAGTTTAGCTATGTTTGCAGAATTATTGTGCCCTTTAACTCTACCCACAATGTCTTTAGCAAAAATGTCAGTCTTTAACCCCTTTGTTAAATTTTTAAGGTGTAGTTATTACTTTCTTTTTTATACTTCCTTTTATTGTTTGCTGACACCTATCTTATGCCTCTAAGGGGAGGGGATGTTGTGCCTGACTTGATTGTCTGGTTTTTGTATTTAACTATAAAGAAGATTTTTTTTGTAGAACAGAAGAAGAATGAGCTAATGTATCAAGGCTATTGTGACAGACTGCGTGGTATCCCGCCTGGGTACTTCCGCCAAGATACAGCCTCCTCCACTCTTAAACCAGGTTTTATAGCTGAGCATTGTACCCAAGAACTAGACAACACTAGTTTAGGTGCAAACTGTTACTGGCTTTATTGTAAATTCACACAGAATGTATACCACACAAAATTGGGTAAGAGCTTCATCACATTATCCTAAACAATGCAAACTGTAAACCGTAATATCAGTACATCTAATGGACAGCTAACATAAACATAAACAGTAAGCTAATTAACATCTACATATAAACATCCCTCAATAATTTGGTAATGAGGTGAAGTGGACACAATACTAGAAGACAGACAGAAACAATAGGTGACTCAATTAACAATGGGAATTCACACCTAGGAGGAACACAATAAGGAATTATACAATGAGAGAAAGACACCTTGATAAACAGATTATAGCAGGAGACCCCAACATTAGGTTGTTTTGAGCTGATTATATTAACATATATTCTGAGTCTCTGAGTCTGGGGGGTTGAAGCAGTCATTGCTTGTTTGGGCACAGAGGACCCAAATCTATATGCAGGTCCTAGATTCCCAGAGTCTGTGTGTCTCAGGGAGACTTGGACCCGAATTTGAAGCAAAACCACTCCAAGGGTCCCCCAAGCACACGCCTCCCAAGAATAGAGCTCCTTAAAAGCCAGGGCCTATAGTCAGTAGGCAAGAGGCTTCCCTGCAGTCCCCTCCAAAAGCTCCTGTCCTGGTTGGGTCTGTCACAGATGTCATTATAACTAAACTTCTGCTGATATCCTTCGCTGTGTTGAGGAAAATATTGGATTCCAGTGAATCCTGCCCAATCACAAACCTTAATCTGTTTTTTATGATTTTAAACTTTGAAAAAACCTCTTTCACAAGACACTTAAAGCGGAGTTCCGCCTGGGCAAAAAAAAAATAGAATTCAGCAGCTACAGATACTTTTAATATAAGGACACTTACCTGTCCTGGGAGCTCGCGATGTTGGCTCCCGAAGCAGACCCGTCCCTTGGCTCCGGGTGCAGGAGCTGATATCCTTACTAAGGGAAACAGGAAGGGAAGCCTTACAGCTTCACAGCCTGTTTCCTACTGTGCATGTGTGAGTCAAGCTTCACTTTCTGAATGGTCCCTGCTGTCTTCTGGGACCTGTGTGTCTCCCAGAAGGCAGCAGGAGGGAGTGGAGGAGGAGGAGCTGGACATTATGTAGTTCACCACACAATGTGTGGCGATCTTTCCCAGGAGGTGGGAGAAGATACCTGGATTTGACAGGTATCTGCACCCCCCTTCCCCTGAAAGGTGCCAAATGTTGCACCGGAGAAAGGGAGGAATTTGATCAGTGGAAGTTCCATTTATGGGTGGAACTCCGCTTTAGGAGCATGCAAGAGTAAGAAGTACTTTATTTACTGAAAAAAGGTGTGCATATACACATAGCTCCCAACTGTCCCTAATTTCGTGGGACTGTCTCTTATTCAGAACAAAGTTCCCCTGTCCCTCTTTCCTCCTCATTTGTCCCTCATTTTGGTCTGAGCTATACAGTTGTATATAAAATGCACTACTTATCTATCAAAAAGTGTTTCCCAGTGCTAAACCTTTCATCCACTTTTCTAAATTGCTGTATTTGTACATTTCAAAAGCCAGTATAAAGGAATAGTAGTGGTAAAAATGCACTTCTGGGTTTAACCAATCATATTTTTTACACTATTCCTTTAAGGGGACGTGGCAGGAGGTGTGTCCTATGCCTACTTTTGCTAATTGGTGTCCCTCATTGCCATCTCAGAAAGTTGGGAGGTAAGTATACGGCAGATTGCAAGGTATGGTCATACAAAGTCCTATAGCAACAACTTAGATTTTGAACAGGGCATGGTTTCTTTGAAACTGTGTAATTCACTTTTTTGAAACTAGGAAGTTCAACCTGTAGTTGAATTAAATCACTTTCAGCCAACTGTGCAACAGTTTGCAAAGATTCTGTTAACATGTTACTTAGAATGATCCGATTAAACTATGTAGGTTTTAATTAGGACATATTTTGAATCGAAGTTTCATTTTTGGGGAGCTTTTCCTCTATATGGCTTGTTGAATGGTCAATGATAACAGAGAAACCTTTATATTATATTATTGATCTTATGAAAATTCTCCAGACATTCTTTTTTTTTCTGGAAGGCCTTTTCGGGGATCTGATGGCTTTCAATTTGAGAATTACCAGAATGCTCCAGTAGGGTACTGCTTGACTTTGTGAAAAACTATTCCAACATTTGTAGTGATGAGGGGAAGTAAGCTGTCATTCCTGAACCAATCATTGACCCAATATGGCTACATGGCCATATTAGGTCAATGATTTCACCAGCATCCTTGCCCCTTTGTATATGTGCAGCTGTGGGGTGGGGAATCCCCCAACCACAGCTTATTGGCCTGGCACTGACAGGGTCTTCATGATTTTGGACTGAACCCAGAGTCAAACCCAATTACATAGGTAATATTTGCTAATTGGCAATTTTGGTAATTTCCACTATTCGTCATGCCTGTAAAATATCTTATCCATGTTTTTTTAGATACTCTGAACTGGTCTAGCAATATCAAACATTTGTGTAAACAGGGATGGGATAAGTAAATTTTTTATTGTATAATAGCGTAAAGAAAATTTTTGGCCTTACTTGCAGCTTTACTTTACTAGAAGACTTAAGCAACATTTTCCAAACTGTATAGCAGAACAGTATACATTGGTTCTACAGAGGAACCAAAGGTGGTAACAGTACTTACTCCACCATCTAGTAAACCAATTTCCTTAAAGAATAACTAAAGGCAAAACCTTTTTTAAAAAAGTTTTGGATAGAGGACAGAGGGATTTTATTTGGTCTGTGCCCCCATTAGGGAGATTCACCCTCTCTGTCTTGTTTACCATTATCATTGAAAGTGAGGGTAAAGAAAATCCCAAATTTTGGCTTGACACCAGAACAGCAATATAGGGGAAATCTTTCAATAGGGACACTAGTTCTGGTGACCCTAGTGACACCCTGAAATTCCCTCACTTTGCAGGGATTTCCTCTCATTTTCTGTTTTGGCTATAGGACAGGAAGCCATAGGGAAATCTCTCCAATGTGACACAGAAGGCATAAAAACTAACAGGGTTTATAATCCTCCCTTACTCTAAAAAAAAAAAAATTTTGGTTTTAGTTTTACGTTAAGTCTAGGGAGCTTTTCATGTACATAATCCTGAGAGCAGATCTGTTCTGTCCAAACAGAAAACATATTTTGTATGACTAAACATATTTTGTATGACTCTGAGAAACAGATAGTTGTTCAAACGAGTCCAAAGAATGATTTCACTTGAATGGCACCATATTTGACATCACTAATTACCAAATTAAAAATGTGAACAGTAGCATTACGTGTATGCAGAATTGCATGACATTCTTTTGCAATGGGCATGTACCCCATTTTAGCTTCACCATCCTGCTCATGATGGAGAACTAGTGACTAACTGAAGTCTTGCTTAACAATGTTACCAGACCACCTCTTCCTCTACTATTGGGGTGATTTACCTTTCTTTTAATACTTAGGGCCCTAACCTCTTCTACGTGTGGAGATTGTTATCATATTTGCTAAGAAGCAAAGCAAGCAGGAAAAGTACCACAATTTAGATCAGGGCTCAATAAAGTATGAGCAGCTTTACCCTTCCCTCTGTAAGCAAGGCCTAGTTTGGCAATGCAAATAATTATATCAATTAGCTTCTTCAATCTCACAGTTTTGACCTACTTTTTCCATTTGCTTTTTTCTCAGGTTAACATTAATTAGAGTTTCAATATCTACTCTGTTTTCTGAAGAAAATATGCATTTGCTGCTGCCCAATAGTGTGCAGATAACTCATGATCCATATTACATATATAAGCTTGTATATTTTCAACCTTCTAAACAGTAAGAAAATGACTTTGCCAATTGGTACAAATAAAGCAAAGTATATCTACACAAAAAACCTGTAATTTTTAAGTAGACTTTATGCCTATGGAAAGGTAATACAATACAGAATACAGTATGTGTTTTAAGGTTTCTGGATAGGGTGTGCTTTCCTAAAATATAATTTAGTAGTTGTACTAGACAAGTGATCTGGTTCCACAAATAGCAGGAATATCAGAAGATGTGGCAAATGAATCTACAAATACAGTATCTGAGGGTGTAGCAATGGATTCTGAACTTATAGAAGGCAAAGGCATATCTAATCTCAGATATACAGATTCTTCTGTATAAAAACAAACTTGGGAAGAAATTACAAAATCCTCAGGTGTGGAAGGTATAACAAAGCAAGACATTACAGATTTTTCTGAAGCAAAGCTTGAAGAAAGCAAATCTACACAAAAGATTAGTTTGTACAGCTGTTGGAGGTTTACCTGAATATAAAATAATAGTTTCATTATACTCAGAACTGGTCACACTTTCATGTCTCTCTGTCGCAAGCTATAGTTTCTTCTAACTATTCCTGTTCAATCACCTGGTGACTCATGGACAGACTTGATATTGCAGACTTGGAAATGGTAGAACATTTTTGCAGGCATAATTTTTGTTGACCAGTAGATGATCCTGCAACAATCAATTATTTTTTTGGCAGCCTATATTCTATTTTGTGAACCAGTTTTACACTTTTACTTTTGGTGCACCCCTTCACCTGGTTCCTCTTCTCACTTGTGGATGTCTTTCTTTGAAAAGACATGTGAGCACACCCTATTGGTGACACATACAATTCTATAGATTGAAATGCCTCTGTAAATGTTTGTGTACAAGTGTAGCAGCAAGTTTGTAAAAAGGTTGGTACTTACCTCAGACTAGGCCTTAGTACTGTTAGATGGAAAAATACTTTTCTCTATATCATGTTCAGCTCGCTGCCTGTTGACCCGTTGATAGCACTTGGGTTCGGGGGACCAGCCTCTGAGGATACAAAGAAAATACAAATTTTAACCTTAGTTTACTTTAGGACATGATGAATTTTTGGACCCAATTTAAGAAAAAATGGTATGCTTACCTGTAACAAAGGCTACACATTGTACTCATTGAAGGACATCTCTGTGTTATATCTTGATTGGTGAACGTTGCCTTGGGAATGGCATCAGGAATGGGGTACTGATGCTGAAGGACATCTCTGTGCTACATCTTGATTGGTGTATTTTGCCATTGTCATAGCCTCGATAAATGGGCAATGCTGTGCTGCAGGACATCACTGTGTTATGTCTTGCTTGTTGACTGCTGACTTAAGCTGGCCATACAGTATACAATTTTCTTTTTCAATTTTCATTTTGATTTACTTTCAACTATGCAGTGCAAGGGCCTGCCTGATTGCATACAAATTAAAAGGTTTGACCTCATATTATATGGTTTTGGTAAATCTAAATGAAAATTGTACAAGAAAATTGTATAATGTATGGCCAGCCTTAGGGAAGGTTTCAGTAACCTGGGTTTGGCTGGAGGACATCATTGTATACACGAAATAAAAAAATATATAAAAATTAAAATTTAAAAAATTAAATAACTGAATTTTGTGAATTGGACTTGCAGCATTGGAAATGTTATTTTAATTATTTTGCAGCCAAGTGGATCTTAATGATCCTTTGTCACTTGATGTACACATGCTCTTTTGGGGCTGTGCTTGAGATTATTACAGGGCCTAGCTGTGTAGGTGAAAAAGCGGTTTAGAAAGCGCTATATAATGCAAATGAGTGACCACAAATATTGTTTTTTTCCATGTTTTTTTTTATAGTTAGTTAGTTCATTATTGAGATTATATTAGGTTTTTGTGGTTCACTTGCTAAAGATGATGGCTGCCCAGTTCCTAAATTCCAGCATTACCAGTACATAAGGGACTTAGTTACCACCAGGGCCCAAAGATAAATTATACCATTCTTACAGTGCCCCAGCTGGTTATAGTTTTTTTTGTTTTAGTTAGACTAGTTACTGTATTTAGCTTGTTCAGGCTTTTCTACAGAAGAAGATGGCTGCAGAGCTCTTTCCTATATACCAAACGCACTTAGCCAGCCAGCTCAGCAGAGTGGTTTCCAGCAGTTTCCAGGGCATGTCTGCATGGGCTGGTTTATATTCGAGCTTCAAAGGATGCTGATTGAAGGAAAAAAGGTCAGGTGGCCCAATGTAAGTCATTACATTGCCGCCTAGCAACGCAGATTGCAATCGCTGCGGAACACAGAGAAATGGGGTTGTAACCAGGCAGCAGCCCTCAATCATGGTAGTGACTTTTTGAAGTTGCTCTGCGCATTGACAAGACATGGGAATGACATGGTTGAGAGTTCAGACAGAGTAGAATCAAATAAAATATCTTTTCAATTGTTAGAAAATATACTGTACATGCTGTATATATATATATATATATATATATATATATATATATATATATATATATATATATATATATATCCTTGCATGGCTTCTGTATATATATATATATATATATATATATATATATATATATAGAAGCCATGCAAGGATTCCTCAGCTGATATAGAATATAGCTTACCAGTTTTTCAAATTCACATTGCTTTGAATTTTTTCTACTAAATAATCGCATATGGGACTGATTTATTAAGATGTAATTTTCACCATAGTCTGAGTCCACTTCAAATACCCATGAGGTTCAGATTATTTTTTTTTTTATTATTTGTTTTAATTCCCCTGAATCATATTTTTTTTATCACGTTAGAATGAAAATGACACTATTAGTAAATAAGCATATATCTCTTAGCTTTTGCCTTCATTTCCACCCTTTTATAATCATTGAACACAATTACAGTTTGTTGCTATGTAAAACAATAGGTAAAAAACTCCCTGTTGCTTAATTAATTAGTAAAAATTAGATTATACAGACAAGATCTGTCACTGGGGTAAAGGAAACACATGAAGAATGGGATAATCAAAGGTACAACAAAGGATATACTAATAGCTCCACTGTTCTGCATGGCTCAAGTTTCAAACTTGCTTTAACAGAACAGTCACCAGGGGGCATTTGTAATAATCCTAATTTCTACTCATGAATCAATGTCCTACTTTGCCCTACTTCATATAACTTGATTTTAAAGTGATTGTAAATCCTTTAAAAAAAAAAAATAACAAACAGGTGTATACTTACCTGCTCTGTGCAATGGAATTTCACAGAATGGCCCCAAACCATCTCGTCTCACGTCCCCCACCAGCGCTCCTTGCTCCTCCACTCTGGGAGTGCCCCCATAGCTCCTTGCTATCTGCATCTATATACACAGACACGGCACTTTGACCTGTCCCCTCATCACTGACTTTGCTTGACAGCAGCAGGAGCCAATGACTCCCGCTGCCTCAGCAAAGCCAGTAAGACCAGGAAGGGATGGGATAAGAGGAAATGCAGATGGGACCGGCGCTGGATCCAATGACGTTATGTAAAAGAGGGGGAACACAGATGCCTAAACATTTTTACCTTAATGAAAGAAATTGATTAAGTTAAAACATGTTTGGGTTTTATAACCACTTTAATTTATTTAATGATATTCTTTATCAGAGGAGAAGTGTAAGGTTGTATTTTCTACTGCCTGGGCTCAGTACTGATAACAGACACACATAAAACTGTCAGCCTAGCAGTATTACCTATCATGACTACCTGTTAGTCAGGAGTCCATGCTTTGAGGTGAGAGTAGATAATAAGACAGGAGGTGGAGGGACTGTCACCTTTTGTGGATTTAGCATCACTGTTAAAGGCTTTCTGGGACTTGTTGTCCACCAATTATCTGGGCTTTATCTCATCATTTTTTTTAAAATTAGATTCTGGGACTTGTTGTTCACCAACATTTTGGAATTTTTCTGTTTGCGCTGCACTTTTACCCTGTTTAACATTTACTATTTTGGATTTTTGTGAAAATTCTTTTAGTGTTCAGCTAGCATACAAAAGGGGGGTCTGTTATTGTTATTTTTGCTCTGATTGCACCCTCTGCTTTTTATATCAGTATTACATGAATTAAAAATAAAGCCTTTGGTGATAACTGCTTTACCACAACAACTCTTAGGCCTGAGCTAATGTAGGTGACAAGTCAACCTCTACTGGGGCCTTACCCCCTAACACTAGATGGTCTGCTCTGACATGGAGAAAATCTGATCGAATAACAGCACATATAGCCAATAAGCAGTAAGGCTTTAATATTATAACAACCAGTGACGACTCTGTACCCAGAATTGTTTTCCAATCACCCTGTAAAAGAAGAGTATTAACCAGTTCCCTATCGCCGTATAGTAAAATGACGGCGGCAGGAACCCTTCCTCCCTCCGGGTGGGCGTCATATGACGTCCTCGGCTTCCCGGCATTGTAGAGAGCGATCGCACTCGCCACATCACTGGGGACCCGATGCATGTGCCCGCGGCCACGATGTCTGCCAGGCATCCACGATTGCTCATCACAGAGCAGGGGCATGGATCTGTGTGTGTAAGCAAACGGATCCATGTCCTGTCAGGGGAGAGGAGAACTGATCGTATGTTCCTTGTACAGAGGAACACCGATCAGTCTCCTCCCCTCATCAGTCCCTTCCCCCTACAGTTAGAATCACTCCATAGGACACACATTTAACCCCTTCAGCGCCCCCTAGTGTTAACCCCTTCCCTGCCAGTCACATTTATATAGTAATCAGTGCATTTCTATAGCACCGATCGCTTTATAAATGTCAATGGTCCCAAAATAGTGCCCAAAGTGTCCGATCTGTCCACCGCAATGTCACAGTCATGATAAAAATCACAGATCTCCGCCATTAGTAGTAAAAAAAAACTAATAATAAAAATGACAAATCTATCCCCTATTTTGTAGACGCTATAACTTTTGTGCAAACCAATCAATATACGCTTATTGGGATTTTTTTTACCAAAAATTTGTAGAAGAATACATATCGGCCTAAACTGAGGAAAAAAATTGTTTTTTTTTTTTTTTTTTATTATTTATTATATTATATTTATTATAGCAAAAAGTAATAAATATTGTGTTTTTTTCAAAATTATCACTCTTTTTTTTGTTTATAGCGCAAAAAATAAAAAACACAGAGGTGATCAAATACCACCAAAAGAAAGCTCTATTTGTGGCGAAAAAAATAATCAAAATTTAATTTGGGTACAACTTCGTATGACCGCACAATTGTCATTCAAAGTGTGACAGCGCTGAAAGCTGGGTGAAAATGCATAGTATTGAAGTGGTTTACCAGTTCCATGAGTGTGATTCCAATTCATGGTTTGTTGTAGAGCTACACCAGCTGAAGAAACTTCAGCATCTGACACGCTTCCAGGTTTGCCTGATGCCAGCATTCCCTGTGGGTCCATCCATCAGCCATTCTGTTTCTGGCATATCTCATCAAGAGAGCTAAGATCAGAGTTGCTGTCAGCCAAACAGAGGTTTTCCCCTATCCTTGTGAGCTAGCCAGCAGTGGCGAATTGCGCCAAGGAAGGTGGTTTTGGGTGGAGACATTATATGCAGTATCTATGCAGTTTTTCATCTTTTGACAAACTAAATAGAAACCAGAATTACATTTTGGATTGCGGCTTATATTTATTTTTGGAGTGGAGATGGGCTGTTCTAGCCAGCACCTGGGTCATTTGTATGGATTGAAAGGAGCAAGTTTGGAGTGGAGCCATGGGTTTGAGTATGTTTCTAATACAGAAATTGTGCTTCATCTGTTTTGGCACCCTTTACTTTATCTGTAATTGTGACAAAATTCTGCATGAAACCTGGAGCTCTGGACACTGCTGCATCCACGATGAATTCAGTATTTATTTGTAATATTAATCTAGACACAGACAGACACTAGTCAGACATTACAGATCTCACATGGGGGAGAAGCCATATTCCTGCCCTGAGTGCAAGAAAATGTTTTTTTTTTCACAGATAAACTGCTGCACATCAAAGTAATTTTTTCCTTCGTAAGATACAAGTGGGAACGGGTTACAACTAGAAATAAGGTGGACATACTTGGGTTCAGTTGGAGGGTTTGCAGAACATGACTAAAGTTCAGGCGCCAAAATCCAAACCCCATTGAAGTCAACAGGAGCAGAATGATAAAAAAATAGTAATGGCCAATTTCTAGGCTAATAGCATGCCATGAGGGCTTGGTACTGCTCTTGGAGAAATGTACCAAAGCAAAACATTTTTTTACCAAAATTACCTTTGGCTGGAGTAGCAATTTTTTTCACTTCACCTGTAGAGCAATATTGCCATTGTAGCACCCTCCTAGATAGGTGTGAGGATTAGTTATATTTAATGCTGACTCACTGTGTTTAGTGGAGCTGGCTGTGTTTTGATAGGTATAGTTAGACTGCCTCATTGTAACCAGTGTGGCTGTAATTATTGTGGTAGGTAAATTTAGTTCTGGTGACTGTAGCCAGTGCAACTGATTAATTAGGTCAGTTCAGTGTTCTCAGCTGCAGTTCAGTGTTCTCAGCTGCTTCTAGTCTGATAGCTTCCTCTGCTTTCCAGAGAGCTGTGGGAATTCTAGATGGTGGTGTGTAGATGTTGACACAAGAAGTGAGGAGAGGAACAACCGGCCGGGCATCCGTCTCGTCGTTTGGAACCAGCATGGAACGCACTCAGAGTCACATTGGACGTGACATTAGAGCATGGAGATAAAGCATCCGCTTCTTCGTCATATCTAAATGGCTATTGATCTAAACAGTCTATATGGAGATTCACACGGAGCATGGACCAGAAGCCATATAACTTATTGTGAGAAAACATCTAAACAACTAAAATACACGTTTATTAAAATACATGTTAATTTTGACATTCCAATATCATGGGACAAACACAAGGTATATATCTGAATGTGGGTATTGTTATTCATTCTTGTGTCTTGCAACAATCAGTAATGATCTACAATAAAGAAGCTAATGACTGTGGGTACACATATATTTAAATAAGTATTGTGTTATGCATGAGAGATTTACCAAAAATGATATATTCATATTAGGTTATATTAAAATAAGTAAAGTTAAAGAGAACATTATTTATTTATTTTAAAATAAGGGGGAAAATATTTAAAAGGAATTTATTATGGAAAGTTCCCATCAATATCAGTCTTAATGAGGCGATTCAAGTTCCATTTGTCAGTGGTTAAAATGATTTAAAAACAGTTATTCTGTCTATATATTGTTATTATAGCTATAATCACTATATTACCATATCCACACTCTACATTTACTTACCACCCTGCAAGTAACAAATGGAAAACTAGAACCCCAAAAAATCTAGAAATAATAGAAGGCAAGATACTGGATATATATATATATATATATATATACATACACATCAAGGAACTTATATATATATATATATATATATATATATATATATATATATATATATATATATACATGCACACATATATAGCAAGGCGTTTAAATCACTGAATTTATTTAAATTTCCTCATTAGGCCTTTGGACGCCAAAGTATCTAAGGTATAGATCCAAAATGTTTCCTGTTTACATAAAAGTTGAAAACGCTCAACAGGTGAATATTTTTCAGGTATGGATTCAATAATCCACACCTGAAGTCAAGCTTTATTTTTACTGTGGTGTTCTGCAAAGTGTCGTGGGATGCTGTATTTGGGAAGACTTTCTTGAACGAACCGCCAGTGCTCACCGAACCTAGCCTGCAGTGTCCTGATGGTTCTGCCCACATAGAGCAAACCACATGGGAAGGATAAACAATATATGACATGTGTTGTTGAACAGTTGCTCAAGCCCTTAATAGTGTAAATATTGTCATTGGTTGTAAAGGCTTTTTTACCATGAGGCAGTAGCGTGGGGGGTGCGGAGGGGGGCCGTGGCCCCGGGCGCAACATTTAGGGGGTGAAATTCTGTGCCAGTGTGCGTCACTACTGGCTGCCTCCTCCTAATTTCAATTTCCTGTGTCCCCCGCGCTCTGGCGCTATGTTCAGTGTCCAGCGCCCTGTGATTGGACATATGGGGGTCATGTGCGGTGGCGGGGCTGGCCTATCCACAATTGCGGTTGTTCCTGGAGGTCTGCCTCCGTACATGACCCCCTATATGCCCAATCACAGGGCGCCGGACAATGAACATGTATATATATACTCTGCATTACTCTGTATATACTCTGCATTCAGTGTAGCCTATATATACAGTGCATTCGGTGTGTACAGTTTCTAATACATTTCAGGTGGTGTATACATTATATAATACAGTGCAGCCGGTGTACAGTTTCTAATACACTTCAGGGCGGTGTACACAGTATATAATACAGTGTGTAGCGTTTCTAATACACTTCAGGCGGTGTACACAGTATATAATACAGTGCAGCCGGTGTACCGTTTCTAATAAAGTGCAGGCAGTGTACACAGTATCTAATACAGTGTAGTGTGCTGTGAAAAAAATAAATCCCCATCATGTCTGGAAGACCACCAAGGAGAGGCAGACGCTCTCACAGGCCACTAAAAGAGGGCAAGCAGCCTCTGTGCCTACAGCCAACAGTGGTGGTCGTGGACATGGTGCATCCTCTGCAGATGGCCGTGGGGCACACTTGTCTTTTTTTTCAGCTGCTGGCCGTGTTATTGAACCACAACATGCAGTAGAGTTGGTGGAGTGGATATCAAAGCCATCCTCATCCTCCTCATCCACTGTCACCCAGGCTCATAGTAGTTTGCCTTCCAACGCAGCTGCCAAAGCGGCCTATACCACCGCACGGTGGAGTCCACGGAATTATTCAACCACAGTGTCGGTTACATGCTGCTGGAGGATGCGCAGCAATTTGAAGGCTCCGATGTTGGTTCCCAGGTGGAGGAAGGGAGTAACGGAGCCTAAAGAGAGGGGGTGCCACAGAAGGACAAGAAACTGGCAGTCATGTTCCCCAAGCAGCAGCATACTGCCAAGTTTGCTCCAGTGATGAGGAGGCAGAGGATGATGAGGTCATTGACCGTGCTTGGGTGTGTGAGAGAAGAGAGGAGGACAGTGAGAAGGAGGAGGCACAGCTCCAATGAGGCAGGATGTCCTCCGGGGGTCAACTTAAGGGTAGCCACCCTATTGCATCACACCGCAGAGCTTGTGCAGGTGCAGGACGCTGCGGACTCCTCGCTGACTTTTAAAAGTCCCTTGATGTGGGCCTATTTCCACACGTGTGCAGCCTATATCTGAAGTGGATAAAGCATGGCCAGAACAGCAGCCGCTTGGGCACCACATGCTTGACCAGGCATATGACAACCTGCCATGCAGTCCATTGGCAGCAGCACCCACATCATAGAAAAAGACAGACTTCTCCTTGCTCCTCATCTGGGATCTCAAACCCTACTATACCAGTCCTCTCAAAAACCTGCACTGAGAGGAAGGAAGGTAAGCAATAAGTGTCACAAGTACTTGCAGCCAATCTGCTAGCAGTACACCACCAGTTGATTTCAGCAGGCAAATGCTGAACCGTAAACCGTTTCAGCCCCAGATGCTGGACCGTAAAAAGAAAAAGAAATTTGGTCCCAGCCATCCACATGTTCAGCATCTAAATGCTAGCTTGTCCAAATTGCTAGCACTGCAACTGCTGCCTTTTCAGCTGGTAGACTCAGCCCCCTCTTGTGAATTTGTGGAATGTGCTGTACCACAGTGTCAGGTTCCAAAGCGCCATTTATTTTCACGTAAGGTAATTCCGGGTCTCTATTGCCATGTGGAAAGCAATGTTTTGGCCTCGCTGGACAGGGCGGTCGGCAGTAAGGTTCATATTACTGCTGACTCATGGTCCATCAGGCATGGGCAGAGGTTACCTTTCCTTCATCACACACTGGGTAACTCTCCTGGCAGCTGGGAAGGATGCAGGACAGGGCTCAGTGTTGGAGCTTGTTCCACCACCACGGCTCCAAAAAGCTAGTTGTGATTCTGCCACAACATCTTTATGCTCCCCTCCCTCCTCTTCTTCTTCCTCTTCTGCAGAATTGTCCTCTGAACCAGCAGTGGTCCCTAAACCCGCAAGCGGCTAAGAAAGCAGTCAGGCAAAAAGATGTCATGTGGTGCTTGAGTTGGTCTGCCTAGGGGACAGGAGCCACACTGGGGCAGAGATTCTGTCAGCTCTGCAGGGTCAGGCTCAGATGTGGTTGATGCCATGCTAGCTTCAGCCAGGAATGGTTGTATGCGACAATGGCACCAATCTTCTCTCCGCCCTCCGACAGGGACACTTGACCCATGTTACATGTTTGGCACATGTCCTGAATTTGGTGGTGCAGCGTTTTTTGACCAGGTACCCAGGCTTACAAGATCTCCTGAGGCAGGCCAGAAAAGTCTGTGGTCATTTCCGCTGGTCATACACTGCCAGTGCTCGGCTGGCTGACATTCAAAGGGAGTGCAACCTGCCCACCAACCGCCTCATTTGTGACATACCCACCAGGTGGAACTCAAAGTTGGCAATGCTGCAGCAGCTGCACACACAGCAGAGGGCCATCAATGAGTTCCTGTGCGAGTCCCTCTAGTCTTCCTGCTGGAGCACACGCTTCGTGGAATCATGGACAGGGCACTTGAGGCAGAACAGCGGGAGGAAGAGGAGGACTTCCTTTCCTCTCAAGGCCCCCTTTATCCAGATAGCATTCCTGCAGGTCTGCCAAACACACAGAAAGAAGAAGAGGAGGAGGATTGTGTCAGCACAGATGTCGAGGATAACACGCAGCAGTCTTCAAGGGATGGTTTTCAGTCCCCAGAAACCCAAGGAGTTGTACGTGGCTGGGAGGAGGTAGTTTTCGATAATATGAATCATAGAGACCCAGAGGACTCAGAATCGAATGCCTCTGCAAACTTAAGCTACATGCCTCCCTGATTCTGCAAAAGGACCCCAGGATTTGTGGTATTAAGGAGAGGGATCATTACTGGCTGGCAACCCTTCTTGATCCATGTTACAAGGGTAAAGTTGCAGAACTCATCCTGCCTTTGCAGAGGGAGCAGAGAATGAAACATCTTCAGGAGGCCATGAAGAAAAGTCTGTGTAACGCATTTCCAGACCCTGGGAGGTTACCATTTCCTGGTGCTGGACATTTTGCCACCGCTCTTCCTCTGAGGCTTCGTTCAGTCAGAGGAAGAGCAGTGGAGAAGGTGGCCGGCTGACCGATGCCTTTAAAATATTTTTCTTTCCTCAGCGCCAAGGTCTTCCAGCAACCATCGCCAGTGTCTGCATTATATGGTGCAAGAATATCTAGGGGCAAGAGCAGTCTTGGAGACCTTTCCAACAGAGCATCCACTGGGTTACTGAGTCTTGAGGTTGGACCACTGGCCAGAACTTACTCAATATGCAATTGAGCTACTGGCCTGTCCTGCATCCAGCATGCTTTCTGAATTCATATTCAGTGCTGCTGGAGGGTTTGTAATGGATCAAAGAGTGCGCCTGTCCACAGACTCCGTTGATAGGCTCACATTTATGAAAATGAATCAGTCCTGGATCAGCAGCTATCAAGCACCTGATGCTGATGTAACGCATTGAATTTGCTATGGATCTGGGATCAATTGAAGACTGCCTATGCTGCCTATTCTATCCCTCCTCAATCATGATGATGCTAGCTTCCAACAATATTTTTTGTTTAGGTCACCACTACCACCCAAGGCCCAATTTTTCTGCCCCTGTTTAACAGGGGCATGTAATTACAATTTTTGAAATAATATTTAACAGCAGGGCCCGTTCCTGCGCTCAGCAAGAGTAACTGTGAGGGGTTACTGTGTTCTGGCACTACCAACACCTAGGGCCCAATGTTTCTGCAGAGTATATAGTGCAGTCCGTATAGTATATATACTGCAGTTCAGAGTATATAGTGCAGTCTGTATAGTATATATACTACAGTTCAGAGTATATAGTTTAGTCAGTATAGTACATATAAGACATTGCAGGGTATATAGTGCAGTGTACAATTTATAATATAGTGTATTGAAGTGGTTAAGGGGAGCCCTTTGACAGAATTAATAAAAAAATGGCATGGGTTCCCCTGTCCATACCAGGCCCTTTGTGTCTAGTATGGATTTGGGGGGCCCCCACGCCATTTTTAAAAAGAATTTTGCCATAGAGTTCCCCTTAATATCAATACCAGACCCTAAAGGCCTGGTATGGACTGGGGGGGACTCACACTGTTTTTTCCTATGATTTTTTATGTATATTGACGGGATCTGGCAATACATTACAGCCGTGAGCAATTTTAACCACTTCCCGCCCTGCCTATAGCAGAATGATGGCTGGGCGGTGGTTCAGTTATCCTGACTGGGTGTCATATGACGTCCAGCAGGATAACTGCTGGCGTGCGCCCATGTGGGTGCGGCCGATCGGTGGTGCGTCGTGTCAGTCTGACACACTGCTACACCGATCTCGGTAAAGAGCTTCTGACGGAGGCTCTTTACCACGTGATCAGCCATGTCCAATCATGGCTGATCACGATGTAAACAGGAAGAGCCATTGATCGGCTTTTCCTCACTCGTGTCTGATAGATGTGAGTAGAGGAGAGCCAATCAGCGGCTCTCCTGATGGGGGGGTCTGCACTGAATGTTTATCAGCACAGGCCCCTTGTGGATGCCCGCCCAGGACCACCAGGGATGCCCACAAAGGTACCCCAAAAGGTATGCCACCCTGGATCACCAGGGAGATGGCAATCAGTTCCCAGGCAGATGGCAATCAGTGCGCATCAGCAATGCCTGCCAGTACCATCAGTGATGCCTATCAGTGCCATCTATCAGTGCCGCGTATCAGTGCCCATTAGTGCCACGTATCAGTGCCCATCAGTGCCCAGCAGTGCCACCTATCAGTGCCCATCAGTCTCCAGCAGTGTCGCCTATCAATGCCCATCAGTTCCCACCAGTGCCACCCATGAATGCCCATCAGTGCCGCCTATCAATGCCCATCAGTGCTGCATATCAGTGCCGCCTATCAGTGCCCATCATCAGTGCCCGTCAGTGCCACCTTATTGGTCCCACCTCATTGGTGCCGCCTTATCAGTGCCCGTCAGTGCCGCCTTATCAGTGCCCATCAGTGAAGGAGAAAACGTACTTATTTACAAAATTTTATAACAGAAACAAAAGAAAAACTTTTATTTTTTAAAAATTTTTTGTTTAGCAAAAAATAATAACCGTAGAGGTGATCAAATACCACCAAAAGAAAGCTCTATTTTTTAAATGAATAAATGATAAAAATTTTGTTTGGGTACAGTGTAGCATGACCACGCAATTGTCATTTAAACAATGACAACTCTGAAATGTAATTTTGCTGCGATACTGTTCTAAACATTGGGAGAATGCGCTACTTTACAGGCAGACTAAGGGGACCCCCCAGGCATGTTTTTTAAAGGAATATTTCATTTTTATTGTTTCACTTTAATCATTCTTAAAATTACCGCTCCTGAAAAAATGGCTTTTTTAAAAACTTTTTTTGCATTGATACATGTCCCCCGGGGCAGGACCCGGGTCCCCAAACACTTTTTATGGCAATAACTTGCATATAAGCCTTTAAAATGAGCACTTTTGATTTTTCACGTTCGTGTCCCATAGACTTTAACGGTGTTCGCATGTTCGCACAAATTTTTTGTCTGTTTGCAAGTTCTGGTGTGAACCGAACAAGGTGGTGTTCGGCTTATTCCTACTTAGCAGCTCTTTGTGATTTGTGAAGTTAAAATGTAACTGCCTACTCCCAAACTGTCATTTGAAGTAAAGCCAAGTATTCTCCGCAATTTTTTATTGTGCATTAAAAAAAGAAAACAAATAAAATTAAAATCTACCAATACAACTTAACCAAAAAGTGAATTCTATGCATCCAAAAATATAGAAAATATAACAAATCCATCATCCAGAGATAATTCCGAAAATCATCTAGATTTTTCCCCTGGAGCTCCCGCAGCAAAGGCATATGATATTATTGGTCACGATTAATAAATCAATCCTCCTGTTTCTGGACTGGACTTGGGTCAAAGCAATAACTCCAAGGTTAATAATAAATAACATGTTATTTCCTCTGATTCCACAACATGGCTGGTTGACGAACGACTGTGCAGAAACGAACAGAAAAGCTCGAAATGAAAAGTGCGAAATGAAAAGTGCGAAATGAAAAGCGCGAATCAACACTCACCAAACTTCTACTAAACGAAAGCAGAAGGAGCCCAAAGGGTGGCACCTAAAAATTGAACTTCCTCTTTATCGGCTCGTAGTACGTCTAGTACGTCACTACGTTCGTGTTTGTTGGCCGACAATTCCTTGCCGTTTGTACGCAAGACAAGTTCCTGGCCAACACCCTTCGGACAAAAGTCTGAGGTTTTGTCTGCGGAAAATCCAATCGTGTGTACAAGGCTTTAGAGTGTCTACAAACTATGGTATATACTGTATGTTTTCTGAGAGAAACACCATGTTGCTGTCAGAATGAACATATCAGTGCTGCAGCTGATTGGTGTTCCTGCAAAGCAAACAACAACGGTTAACAATACAACATTAACTCAACAAAACAACAACTTTTTTAATTGAAATCTGTGCCAAAGAAATGAAAAATATATTTGCCGAAGCATAGGGGCTATCTGTCCACTGACCACTCTAGGCCCCAGTTGTGGTTGGTGCTTTACATTTTTTGGGGGGCGCAAACAAGCTGAAAAATTTAGAAAAATACTGAAAAAACCCACAAATTTCAGCCTCACTGTGCCATCAATTGCAGCAACTATGCCCATGAAATGCAGCCACTGTGCCATCAATTGCAGCCACTGTGCCCATGAAATGCAGCCACTGTGCCATCAATTGCAGAAACTGTGCCCTTCAAATGTAGCCACTGTGCCCATCAAATGTAGCCACTGTGTCCATTAAATGTAGCCACTGTGCCCATCAAATGCAGCCACTGTGCCCATCAAATGCTGCCACTATGCCATAAAATGCTTCCACTGTGCCCATCATATTCAGCCACTGTGCCCGTCAAATACTGTCACTGTGCCATCAAATGCCCACACTGTGCCTATCAATTACAGCCACTGTGCCCCATCAAATGCTGCCACTGTGCCCCATCAAATGCTGCCAATTTTCCCCCATCAAATGCTGCCACTGTGCCTTTTAAATGCTGCCACTGTGCCCATCAGAATTTGCCACTGTGACCCCCCCGCTCGCCGTCTGACCGGCACTTACCCTATCTTGGTGGCGGGTCAGGCAGCGGGTCACAGCGGCGAAATGTGGGACCTTGCAGCGGGCCAGACAGTGGTGAGCTGTGTCCTTCATGCGTCTCCTCCCTCCTCCTGATAGGCATCCAATAGCAGCACCTGTCCTTTCAGCCAATCAGGTGATGGGTATTAGACCCACGCTTCCTGATTGGCGGAGAGGCAGTTCAGTGTCAGAAAAGCAAATATTTATTCACTTTTCTAACACACCGGGGGGGACTCGGAGTGCAATGCTTTGTGCTCCGAGTCCACCTTTTTTGAAGCCTATTAGAGCTAAATGGGACATCAATCCCGCACACTCCAGATCCAGCAGTGCCAACCAGTGCTACCTTTCAATGCCCACCATTGCTACCTATCAGTGCCCACCAGTGCTGCCAATCAGTGCCTTATCATCAGTGCCACCTATTGGTGCCCTTCAGTGCCACCTATCAGTGCCCATCAGTGCCACCTATCAGTGCAGCCTCATCAGTGCTCACCAGTGCCGCCTCATCAATGCCCATCAGTGCCACCTATCAGTGCTGCCTTATCAGTGCCTATCAGTGCTGCCTATCAGTGCCCATCAGTGCAGCCTCATCAGCGCACATCAACAAAGGAGAAAAATTACCTGTTTGTAAAATTATACAACAAACTATGAAGAAAGTTTTTTGTTTTTTTTTTAATATTTTTGGTCTTTTTTTTGTTTGTTTAGAACAAAATAAAAAACCTCAGTAGTGATTGAATATCACCAAAAGAAAGCTCTATTTGTGTGAAAAAAATGATAAAAATGTCATATGGGTACAGTGTAGCATTCAAAGAGTAACAGTGCTGAAAGCTGAAAATTGGCCTTGGCTGGAAGGGGGTTTAAAGTTATTGTAAAGGTTTTTTTTTGTAAAATAACAACCATGTCACACTTATGCCCTGTACACACGATCGGACATTGATCGGACATTCCGACAACAAAATCCATGGATTTTTTCCGACGGATGTTGGCTCAAACTTGTCTTGCATACACACGGTCACACAAAGTTGTCGGAAAATCTGATCGTTCTGAACACGGTGACGTAAAATACGTACGTCGGGACTATAAACGGGGCAGTAGCCAATAGCTTTCGTCTCTTAATTTATTCTGAGCATGCGTGGCACTTTGTGCGTCGGATTTGAGTACACACGATCGGAATTTAACCGATCGGATTTTGTTGTCGGAAAATTTTATAGCCTGCTCTCAAACTTTGTGTGTCGGAAATTCCGACATAAAAAGTCCGATGGAACCCACACACGATCGGAATTTCCGACAACACAATCCGATCGCACTTTTTTCGTCGGAAAATCCGACCGTGTATACAGGGTATTACAGTGCCATGAAAATGTTTTTTTCCACATTTTGTCATGTTACATTCAAAAAATTAAATGTATTTTATTGGGATTTTATGTGATAAGCCAACACAAAGTGGCACATAATTTTGAATTAGAAGAAAAATGATAAATGGTTTTCAATTTTTTTTACAAATAAATATCTGAAAAGTGTGGCATGCATTTGTATCCAGCCCTTATACCCCTAACTAAAATCTAGTGGAACTAATTGCCTTCAGAAGTCAACTTGTTAGTAAATAACAACAAGAGTCCACCTGTATGTAATTTAATCTCACTTTTCAGATATTTATTTATAAAAAAAAAAATTGAAAACCTTCCACTTCACAATTATGTGCCACTTTGTGTTGGTCTATCACATAAAATCCCAATAAAATAAATTTACATTTTTGGTTGTAACATGGCAAAATGTGGAAAATTTCAAGGGGTATAAATACTTTTTCAAGGCACTGTACCTGCTCTGTGCAAGGGTCTTGCACAGAGCGGCCCCAATCCTCCTGTTTTTGGGTGCTCCTGGCTCTCCCTCTTCATCGGGTGCCCCATGGAGAGATGCTTTCCATGGGGGCACCCATGTGGGTGAGCTCCTAAGTCCCACTTCTGTGTCCATAGACACAGACACCAGGACTCAGCCCCACCCCTGACTCTGTGTCACTGGATTTTACTAACAGCAGCGGGAGTCAATCTATCCAGTGAGGACCCGAGACAGCGGCTATAGCTGCTGGGCTCGTGCTCGTCGCTGGAACAATCAGGTTCAGGTAAGAAAAAGAGGGGCTCTGGGGGGCAGTTGCAGCACAGAAGGTTTTTCACTTTAATGCATAGTGCATTGTTGTTGACATACATAAATCATATTATATTCTCCTATCTATGACTGGCCATGGCAGCAGAGAACATGGGCATATGATGAATTGGGCCTGTGGACCAATATGGCACAACTCATTTTTTTTTGTAATGCCCATGTTGAGGGCTAGGCCCAAAGTTTTAAACTTGGAAACCATGATAGGTTTATATGCAAATTGTTTGGCAAGGTTTGAATTTGGGTTGGCGGTGATAAATTTGCTCAGCATTTAAATTGCTTTGGTCCACAAATATACAGATCTTCCATGAAAAACAGCTCCAAAAAATCAAGGGGAGTAATTAAATTTGCTGTTTCCACCTGAAAGCGAATGGAGGAAGTACAGGTGCTGCAGAATCTGTGGGCTGACAATCAGGACTTGCAAGTACATCAGGAAGGAAACTATGGGCTCTATGGGCCTGTCTTATCTATCTTGGTGGCTGCGGGATATTACTTGTGCTAGCCACTGCACCAGCTTGGACTGCACTTCTGGGACTTCCTGACCTTAGCAGGGCCCTCTTCTCCATCCTCTGAGCTAGCTGTCAGGGTGCTGCTGCTCTCTACAGGTTCATATTCCGAGCCTGATTCTGTCAGTGAGGACTCCCCTTCGCTCTCATCTGACATACTCAGAATCCTGTAGGCCTCTTCACTAGTGTACCTTTTGTTGGACATAATAAAATGTACCTGCTAGTGCTAGCAGAGATCCTGATCTTGATAAATCTGTGATTTTGTGTACAATGTATCAGAAGTGACAGGGATCTACTGACACTGCGCATGTTGGGAGGGGGGGGGGGGGGCATATGGGCTAAATACAGGTGCTGGCAGGTGTCAAGGCTGATGCTGCTCAGCTTTGGGACACTATATTATTGGAGGGGCGCTAGTATAGTTTTGATCTGATCAAAGGTACTGATCCATTCAGACACTATACTGGTAATGGAGGTTTATAGTGTTGCTGGCAATCATAGGGTTAAATGTGATAATGAATATGTGGCAGGCAATCTGATGCTATCTGGGATTGATGCTAACCAACGCTAATGCTATCTGAAGTCACCCTTGACACTAATACAGTGATCAGTAAAAAAAATTGGTACACTGTACTAATGACACTGGTGACAGGGCAGTGAAAGGGTTAACTGGGGAGTGATCTGGGGGTTAAATGTACCTAACTCTGTGATTTTGTGACTGTGTGCTGCTATTACCATAGATGTGCTCTCTTCTCTTGCTGCAACCTGTGCTTGTGTTTTATAAACACAGGCACATGCTGTTCTGTAATTCACCAGAACTGATCAACAGGTCCAAGCCAAAAATCATTGGCCTGGACCTGAAAGTTGATTGGTGCTATGTTGAAACACAGCAACGCCAGGCCAGCGGGCACGCGCGTCCCCTGCCAGGAGCGCGCATCACCTACTTAGTACATGATCTGGCGCAGGAGAGCCACTCTGCTGCCGTATAAGTAAGTTATGCGGTAGGCAAGCGCTAAACAAGTTTTGCGAGGTAATAACATAACTTTGGGTCACTCTCTTTCTCTTTAATCCCTACCAATGATAACCAATGATAACATTTGCTCTGCCTATTTCACCCATGCTGTCTGTTACAACTCAAACTCACCAATCACTGACTAAAGCCATGTTCCAAAAAAATGCAGGCTCCAGCCATGAGGCCTGCTGTGTGTAGAACATAGGGCATTTCTGGAAGTGGGGGGAACTCTGCAACAACAACACAGACAGAAATCCTTTTTTTAGGTTCAATAGATTTTATTGTCTTATTAACACAAAAAGACAAAGAGATAACAAGGTACAAACCAGTAGGCACACTGGCATATTGAGCTTGGGTTGTATAGTTGTTAACGGGGTATTCTATACAGCGTACATGAATAAGTGGAAGACAAGTCAGGTCAACGCCATTTAATTCGGAGTAATGAACTTAATGCGTTCTATACGCGGGTTCCTGCCAACCCAGACACCCCGAGGGGAGCAGACTGTGTCCTATGGGATGGGGGCACCATATTATGTGTCGTTTATGATAAAATACGTTTTGTTATCAAAACAATAATAGGGAAGTACAAAAATAATTAATGTCCAGAACTTCCGAGTGCAAAAACATTGGTGTACAATCATGACAATTTGGAATGGCATTGAGTGGTAAAAATGTTTACAACTAGAATACAAGTAGCTCTAAAATAAAATTATGTTCAACCGAGGTAAAGGTGTAGATAAGAAAGAGATAGATGGTAAGGATAAAGGAAAAACACAAAAAAGAAGAGAATATATGGAAAAGGAAGGAGGAGAGGGAAGGGGGGAGAGACAGCAAGCCCTGTTCAAGGGGGGATTCAAATAGGGAAGGCTAGAGCAGGGACTCTAAATGTTATTATGGGGGGGGGCTCACGAAAAGTTCCTTTCAAAGAGATTCTACGTTTTAATTTCTCTGATGCAGAGTAATGCCTCCAGATACTCCAGGTAGTGGAGAATGTGTCCCACTTATCCAAGGCTTTGGCTTGCATCTCCTCCATAAGCATGATATCCTTAGAAATCCTTTTTTTTAATAGAGTAGGGGAAATCTTTCTAACAGAGTCCCAGAAAGGGGTTCTAGTCCTTTCCTACTCCACCCACGACTACACCAAAAAAGATTTTGACCTGAGTTATACTTCAAAAAAAGGGATATAGGTAATAAAACTTATAAGCACATAGTAAACATCTGTAAGTTTTTCATTCATTTTGTAAGCAAAATAGGAAATTGCAGCTCTAAACTAAAATAGTAATAAATACGATATAAAGAAAATCTAAATGTAGTCCTCATAGAAAGAAAAAGTCCCATGAGTGATGACAGTTCAATAATGAAGCATGTAAAGCACTCCAAAGGGATAAAGAAAATCCAGTGTTCATCATAAGTCTAGTATACACCATTGATGTGAATACCAAATGAAAAAAGATGCGCTGCCTCCACCATATGATAAGTAATGTCTGCTTACCAGAGAAAGTATTTATTTTGGAAGGTTTCGATTATTTAATTCCACATTAGAAAAGCCTATCACACCTGATAATAAAAATAAATACATTAATTAGTTGATTTATTATTACTGAAGTTTTCTTTATTCTCATTGCTTGCTAGCAATAAAGACAGAGCAGACAGTGGTGAGCCATGTGACAAAAAAGGAGGAAAACTTCATTGATTAAAATAAAGCCCCTGGCTGTCATGATAGTATAACAGAATTTTGTGCTGTTCTGAAGTACTTTCTTGTCCCATGAGTATGAAGACAATAGTTCACTATACACAGAGCCAATAAATCAATTAGTTTTAACAGCCTGAGTTCAGGAAATGCATTTATTCTCTTCAATGAAAACACAGTTTTTACTTGTAACCATACTTCATACTGTTAAGGTCAATTTTTCATGTGGAAATTAAATCCGGGACCTGAAAAATTGCCTGCGAATTTTAAAAAGAAAGGTATGTGCTTTGCAATAAGGGATCACTAATGATATTTCTAATTACCTGCCCTTAACACAGCTGATCATGAAAACAGCCCTTAATAGGAGCATAATGCCTTCCAATTACCTTTGCGTTCCATTTCACATCATTGGACACCTGTACAGAGCTTATGAAACTGGTTCTTTCAATTAATTGGCAACAGTGATTGATAGATTAATAATAAGTGGTTCTCTCTGGGAATAAAACCTGCAATTAACGTTATTTCAAAGACAGTGCTACAATTCAAACTGGTATCCTATTTCACAGATTTTCTCTCTAGTTCTCCATCATCTCTATCCAGTGGCGGCCCCTTCATTAGGGGCACAGGGGCGCTGCCCCCCTAATTCATGCGCCTGGCCTGCAAATCTTGGTCACTCCTGATGAAGTTTAACTTTGCTTTTCCCCTTGCACCTCGTGAACATTCCTTATGGTCCTTTAATGGCATAAATGACCCATAGAGAGTGTCAGAGAATACCAAGCAGCCGTTTGGCTAATAGAAATGTGCAAGTAAGAAGACATTTGGCTAATCGAAATGTGCATGTCAGTAGACGTTTGGCTAATAGAAATGCGCATGCGCACTTGAATGTTCACAGAACGGGTTACAGGAATGCGTATGTGCACACGAATGTATGTTGGTGCCAGACAGACTATTTAAGGATGCTTTTGCCTGTGCTCTATGCTAACTGGTCTTCAGCTTTCCCTGTGTTCTGTGTACCTCCAGTGTGTTTCCTTGGTTGCTGACCTGATATCGGATTCTGCTTCTGTCTTGTCATTAGTTACTGACCTGGATCGTTCCTGACTTTGGCTCTGCTCCTGATTTGGTACCTCGTTGCCCACCTGCTGATGACTCTGGCTGTCCGATGACCATGTTCCTGTCTCTGATCCGGACTTACCGCCCCGCTCGAGTTTCTGCCCGGCTGTCTGCTGCTGCAGTTCCGCACCACGCTAAACGTTCCTACTGCAAGTCTGCTGAGAGCTCTGACCAGCCATACACAATAGCCCCACAGCACAAGTGGAGTACCTCCTTAACCTCAGCTAAACTGCTATGGTTCCAGATCTGATGATTCTCCTGCTGCCTTAGAACCACATCTCCCTGACCTACATCTGCAGGTACTTGTGTTCCTCCTGTCCCTTGGCACCCTCTGTTCCACTCCCAGTGGGGCCTGATGATACCTCATCATTTCAGTTTCCGCTCAGGTACATGACAGAGAGGCTCAGAGCTCAGGTTTGCTATGAAGCAGTAATGCACTTTGGCGGTGAAATAGACTCAAATAGTGAATCGGCAGAGTGGTCTGATAATAGGAAGTATATCGGTGAGTCAGTACGGCGACCCAGAGAGCAGTGAGGTTAGTCCCCCAGTCTTGTGAAAATGCTCAAGCTTAGTGATTGGCTGTTAAACTGTCACAACACTGTCACAGGGGAGAGGGTCTCATTCTCCTTTATACCTGGCTGTGCCAAGTGTTATGGACAGAAAGAGGAAGGATTGGCAAGGGAGGGCTTGAGTATAGCGAAGTCAGGGGAAAAGGGGTCTGTGCAGAGACACTTGGATTGATTTACTAAAGGCAAAAAGACAGCTCCCTTTGCAAAGGAGGTTGCACTTTGCGAGAAACTTTTCTTCTGAGCTTAGTGAAAAGAGGTGAAACTCTGATGACTTCCATCATTCAATCAAGTGCAAGCATTGGATTTGATAATGTATTCTTTGCAAAGTAAAATTTACCAAATTCAGTAATCTCTGGAGAAACTTCCCTTCCACAGTGAACAGCCTATTTGCCTTAATTAAAAGTCAGCAGCTACAAATACTGAAGCTGATGACTTTTAATATAAGGAAAAAAGGATAAATGGCGCTAGAACATACAAACATGCATATAAAGAGTCCAAAGTAAATGTGAAAAAACATCCAGGGTGTGATAGTCAATAAAATTATATATATATAGAAAAATTGTATGTATATATATATATAAAAAAAGTCACTGAAATTAAAGATCTGATAAAAAGCACCAGCGGCAGCTCACTTGAGAGTGGAAGCAGGCAACTCTGAAAAAACAATGTAAAAAACAGCAAGAAGCGCCAATCTAAGTGCAGTATCATGAAACTTTAATGAGATAATTATAAACGGACAAACAGCCAAATGGCTACTCACAAAGATGAAATAGGTTAAGGCAAGGACAAGTAATGGGTCCAGGGACGTCCTCCTCAGATGTGGGCAAAGTGCATGGTGCAGGTTCTCCTGGAAGCGCTGTCCACGTTAGGATGTGCAAGTAGTCACCGGGGTCATCGCTGGGTGCTGGGCTGCAAAACGATGGAGGTGTCCGCAAAGACAACCAGCGTCTAAGTGGACATGGAGAGCCAGAGCCGTCGCAGTAGACAGGAACCGGAAGACAGTATCCCCTGAGAAAGTTCCTTCTTCAATGGAGTCCTTGTGCTGTGATCATCCCTCCACTGTTTCCTCAGCACTGTGGGACACACAGCACAAGGACTCCATTGAAGAAGGAACTTTCTCAGGGGATACTGAGGGGAGAAGCTGTTGCCTAGTTACTGACTCCATAGCTCCCATAAAAGGACACCTGTTGTATTAGCCTATCGGATCTGAAGAAAATGCGGAAGCATTGAAACGCGTCATCCAACACGTCCATACGTCACTTCCGCTTTGTTGGTTCCTGGACTAAGTGCCTTGCGTTCCGCGCTTGTCTTCCGGTTCCTGTCTACTGCGACGGCTCTGGCTCTCCATGTCCACTTAGACGCTGGTTGTCTTTGCGGACACCTCCATCGTTTTGCAGCCCAGCACCCAGCGATGACCCCGGTGACTACTTGCACATCCTAACGTGGACAGCGCTTCCAGGAGAACCTGCACCATGCACTTTGCCCACATCTGAGGAGGACGTCCCTGGACCCATTACTTGTCCTTGCCTTAACCTATTTCATCTTTGTGAGTAGCCATTTGGCTGTTTGTCCGTTTATAATTATCTCATTAAAGTTTCATGATACTGCACTTAGATTGGCGCTTCTTGCTGTTTTTTACATTTTAATATAAGGACACTTACCTGTCCAAGTATCCCACGATGTCGGTAACCTTAGCCAATTTATCCATTAGCTCTGGATGCGGGTGCCGGCATCTTCACTAAGGGAAACAGGAAGTGAAGCCTTACAGTTTAACAGCCTGTTTTCTACTGCGCATGCACGAGTCACGCTGCGCTTTCTGAATGGTCCTGTTGTCTTTTGGAGCCTGTGTGTCTCCCAGAAAGCAGTGGGGGGAAGCAGGAGGGGCCAGAAATTTCATAGATCGCTGTAATCGTTGTGCAGTGTTCTTACCTGGAAGTGGGAGCAGGTACCTGGTTTTGACAGGTATCTGCTCCCCCTCCCCTCCAAAAAGTGTTGAATGTGGCAGTGGAGATGGGGAGGGTGTGAACAAGTGGAGCGTCCCCTTTTGGGTGGAGCTCTGCTTTAAGAGTCCAAAATGCATTAATTGCGACATAAAAACAGCAATGCGTTTTAGGGCCACATGCTTCCCCTTTATCAGTGTTTAAAGATTTAAAAGGATTCTATGGATTCAAAGGAACCTCTTTAACAAAACAAATTTGTAATCAGATGTATATTGAATGTTCAAAATAGTCTGAAGTTTTGCTAGTGGAAACAGCTATACAGTGCCTTGCAAAAGTATTCACCCCCTTGTCATTTTTCATGTTTTGTTGCCTCACAACCTGAAATTAACATAGATTGTTTGAGGATTTGCATCATTTAATTTACAGAACATGCCCACAACTTTGAAGATGTTTTTTTTTTAAACTGTGAAGCAAACAACAAATAGGACAAAATAACAGAAAAAGTTAATGTGCATAACTATTCACTCCCCTAAAGTCAATACTTGTAGAGCCACCTTTTGCGGCTATCACAGCTCCAAGTCACTTTGGATAAGTCTCTATGAGCTTGCCACACCTTACCACTGGGATTTTTGCCCATTCCTCATTGCAAAACTGCTCCAGACCCTTCAAGTTGGATGGTTTGCGCTTGTGAACAGCAATCTTTAAGTCTGACCACAGATTTTCTATTGGATTGAGGTCTGGGCTTTGACTAGGCCATTCCAACACATTTACATGTTTCCCCTTAAACCACTCAAGTGTTATTTTAGCAGTGTGTTTGGGGTCATTGTCCTGCTGGTAGGTGAACCTCAGTCCTAGCCTGAAATCACACACAGAGTGTTACAGGTTTTGCTCAAGAAAATCCCTGTATTTAGCACCATCCATATTTTCCTCAATTCTGACCAGTTTCCCAGTCCCGACTGCTGAAAAACATCCCCACAGCATGATGCTGCCTCCACCATGTGGTCATTGTGGGGATGGTGTTCTTTGGGTGATGTGATGTGTTGGGTTTGCGCCAGACATAGCGTTTTCTTTGATGGCCAAAAAGTTAAACTTTAGTCTCATCAGACCAGAGTACCTTCCTCCATACATTTTGGGATTCTCCCACATGCCTTTTCACAAACTCAAAACGTGCCATTTTGTTTTTTGCTGAAAGTAATGGTTTTCTTATGGCCACTCTGCCATAAAGCCCAACTCTATGGAGCATACGGCTTATTGTCGTCCTATGTACAGATACTCCAGTCTCTGCTGTGGAACTCCACAGCTCCTCCAGGGTTTCCTTAGGTCCCTGTGCTGCCTTTCTGATTAATGCCCTCCTTGCCCGGTCCGTGAGTTTTGGTGTGCGGCAGTCTCTTGGCAGGTTTGCTGTTGTGCCATATTCTTTCCATTTGGTTATGATAGATTTGATGGTGCTCCTAGGGATCATCAAAGATTTGGATATTTTTTTTATAACCTAACCCTGACTTGTACTTCTCAACAACATTGTCCCTTACTTGTTTGGAGAGTTCCTTGGTCTTCATGGCGGTGTTTGGTTAGTGGTGCCTCTTGCTTAGGTGTTGCAGCCTCTGGGGCCTTTCAAAAAGGTGTGTCTATGTAATGACAGATCATGTGATACTTAGATTGCACACAGGTGGACATCATTTGACTAATTATGTGACTTCTGAAGGTCAATTGGTTGCACCAGAGCTTTTTATGGGCTTCATAACAAAGGGGGTGAATACATATGCACATGCCAATTATCATTTTTTTATTTCTGAAAAATAGTTTTATGTATATATTTTTCTAATTTTACTTCACCAACTTAGACTATTGTGTTCTGATCCATCACATATCATTCAGATTAAAAAAAAATTGAACTAAAGGCTGTAATCTAACAAAATAGGTAAAAAGCCAAGGGGGTGAATATTTTTGCAAGGCACTGCATGCTGAAAGGGTTCTGCAATGGTATGGGGACTCCTGGCTCTCTCTTTCTTTTCAAGATATTACTTTAATTTAAATTCTAACTTCACATTTGAACCACAGAAGAAAATAATAAATTAAATCATAGATGCTTGTATGTTTGGAGTTATTTTGTTATAAATAAATCAACCTCACCTCTGGGGGAATAACTGTTTATTGATTATTTACTTGTATATTCTATCTATTACAGCAGAGTTACCCTAAATTGCTAAGTTCTGGTGTTCTAGTGAAACATACTGCTAATGCTTAAAGGATAAGTTCACTTTAAAAAATAAATAAAATAAATGCAAATTTTTTTGTAGGTAAAAAAATGTGCATTTATTATTTTTTGTTGCAGGAGCCTGGAAAGCATTACACCAGCGATCAGCAGATCGCTGATGCCATGTAAGTC
The DNA here is from genome assembly GCF_042186555.1 of Aquarana catesbeiana. Classification (NCBI taxonomy): domain Eukaryota; kingdom Metazoa; phylum Chordata; class Amphibia; order Anura; family Ranidae; genus Aquarana; species Aquarana catesbeiana. Next base: position 362,705,920 of record NC_133329.1, read on the forward strand.
TCCTGCACAGTGTCAGTGTATCTGTGTACCAGTACATCCCATACAGGTAAGCCAATACTCCCTGACAGAAACACTCAATGAACTACCACATCACTCACAGTGCCATGATAGTTCATTGAGAACTACAAGCTGCCAGCTGGTAAGGAAGTTGAGCTGTAGTTCATTCAGACACATGGAGCTGTGTGTCTGAATGACATGGCCTTGTGGGCGGAGCCCCACAAGGCCGCACTGTTTTTCAAACAGTGGCAGCTAGTACGAGGAACTTCCTCACGTATTGCTGCCACAGGGAGGGGGCAGCAGGCGGTGGCTGCAGCACCAGGAACATGTTACATGCTCCACCCTAAAATTGGGTAGAACATATTACCCTGTTCCCAAAGGTGAACGTATCCTTTAAAGCTGAAGTCCAGGCAAAACGTTTTTCCCTGTGCAGTGGGGCTGTGCCCGCACTGCATGAGTTAACTGCTTTTTTAATTATATGGGAGAGAACAGCAGAGATATATTTACCTGATCCACTGATGTTCCCTGCAGAAGACCAGAAGGTCCAGCACCCCAACGCTCTGGCAGTCTTGAAAATGTACTTTTCCTGATGTCAGCATGCTCAGAGCACACTCCATAGAAAGGAACAGTCCACACTGTACCGCAGGGAGCACGCTTTTTTGGAGGATTGGAGGATCAGGTGAGTATAAACTTTGTGCTCACCCCTAGAAAAAGATGAGCAGTTGACCCATGCTGTGTGGGCACAGCCTGACTGCATAGGAAAAAAAAAATTGCCCAGCGTTGGTCATTAAGCATACACAACTGTGCACTTGTAACCTCTTAGCAAAAGTTTGAAGAAGGCCCCTTTCTTCACAAACTCTCTTTTGGCTGAATGGGCACAAATTCATGTATACATACTCCAAAATCCTAGAAGTTCCTAATTCCAAAATATCAGCCTACCCACTGTGAGTGGAGGCTGTTATATCTGAACAGGGGGAACAAACACTATGTTAATGACCAGACTTTTGGAAAGGGGGCTCAATCTGATATAAGTGTGATGGTCAATTGTTCAAAAAAGTTTAGTTAAAAAAAAAAAAAATATATATATATATATATATATATATATATATATATATATATATATATATTATATGATAGTATGTTGTGTGCCTGATATCAGCACTGAATACAGGCAGATGTTTTATGAGGATAAAAGTTAAAGTTTAGGTATGACTTTTTTTTTCTCTTTTTTGGATAGTTACATTGGTCCAGCTTGGACAGATAAAGTGAAGATGAGGACACCCGTAGCTCCCAGAAGCCAGGGCAGAGGGAAATATCTTTTTTCATCTGAAACCTTTATTGTTAACACTTTATTTACCTCCTATTTGTTTGGATGATAGGGAAAGGCAGGGACCCTTCCCTTTGAATCCACTATAAATCAGCCAAAACTGTGGCATCTTACATCATTCCGACTCCAGTAAAGGAATGAGTGCACATGAAGTACCTCCTGTGCTCCAAAAGTTGCAGTATTCTACACACCTCTTTTACTTCCTGTCTGGTAAAACCATTGTCCCTGTGACAGAAAATGAGTAGAAATCTCTCTAATAGAGCCATGGACGGCATTAAAAAAGAAGGGTTCCAACCCATCCCCATTCTAGCCAAAGGAAAAAAATTATATATATTTAAATCCCCAAGAAAGTCTCTTGTCAGTAAGTAGCCACTTCTGTGGCTGCCACACTTAACCTAGCATTTGAAGCTGCATCAGGGTCTGTTCTTGTTTGATTCAAGTTTGATTGGCTGCCATATTTAGCATAGACACTTTCCTACAGTTTCTGTAAATCCATCCCAGTATCTGATGTTAATATTTTTCCCAGATTGATCACTGTATCTTGCCATGAATACATTCTTCTGGTCAGCGTTTCTTTAACAAATGTATTTATATTTTGTTTTGCTATTGTTTACCCTTAGGGTATGTAATGCATATTTAAGGGGGGAACCGATGCTTCATGCCTTTATTATTATTGTGTGATTAATGCTTGTATTACAATGCAAGAGGTCCTGTGGTTTTGCTTATTTTCTCTGCCTTAGCAAGTTAATCATGTCTAGCTCCAAAAAAAAAAAATGAATAGCAAATGACTAATGCACAATGGACACAGATGAAATATTACTATACCTGTAAATATTTTATATCTGTAATAATAATGAAAAAGCCCATTAATTCTAAGTGCATATTGAAGAGAAGTCTTTATTGTTGGTAGTGTTCAGTTGTCATCAACTGAAAGACATGCTATATCTACATAGAAAAGTTTTTAAATTATTTTAGGCTTTAAAAGAAGAAACTTCCACCTCTCCATCTGCAGGGCTACCATTTGTCTTTGGCTAATATATTTTCTTAATTTGTCCTATCACAGCGCAAAATTAATTGCCACTGACAAAATAAAAAAAGTGCCAATTAATCTTGCCAGTAATTTTACTAGTCTGAAATCTCCTAACAAAAATGTAGTTGCACTTTTTCGGGGTTGAGTTTAAATTGATTGCAATTTTCTATCTCTGTCCTCTATGCATTGTGTAGGGTGTCATGATCTTTTAGATATAACGACAGAGTAGATTATGGCTTATTTTGAAGGTTGATAGAGCTGTAGACTCGAGTAAGAGCTCTCCGTGGTGCATTTTTTTACTGTAACAAGGCATCCCGCTGTTTGCAACTAAATAAAAACCCAAGAAGATGCCATCATTCTATAGATGATGAATGCTTTCATTACATATTCTATAGAGAGATTTGAAATTTATAGGGTATAGCCTACTGAGGGTTGTGTATGTTGAGCAATGCTGAGTTTAAAAAATAGATACAAATATTTTAATTTAATATGATACAATTTTAGGCTTCATTTTTTTCTCCAGTTTACACTTTTGGTTGTTCAGCAAGTTAAAAAGGTCCAGTTTGCACTTTTTGTTCGACTTTGCCCCTTTCTTTTTACTTTAATAAGTCAATCCACTAACAATTGACATTTTAGGCATGGATGTCTGCCCCTCTCTTAAAGCGGAGTTTCAGTCCCCCAATTCTATTTTCTTTTAAGACTCCACTCTAACCTGATCCACTCTATATGCAATTTTTAGATAGTATTATTATGTAGTCCTTTTTGTGTTTGAATAAAAGTATCTGGATCTCGGAAGCTGGAAGGGTCCATCTCCACTGTGGGCATCTGAAGCCCTCTTCTATCTATTTCCGGGAATCAGTGCAGCTGGCTGCCCAGCATGCACCTCCCAATCTCGCGCCTGTGCAGTAATGCCACCACACGGCGCTCTTTCCTCCTGACACATTGCTATAGTTGCCTCAGGGAACATTCCCATCAATCATCGCGAGATTTCTTCACTAGGCGATTCACAAGTACTCCTGGGATACATGATGCCGCTATCCAAGGAGCCCTTGTGAATCACCTAGTGGCGTAATCGCCTAGGCGGGGACTTCTGGAAGTGCAGGAGAAAGAAGTTAATGAAAGGTATTTCGTTTAAAAAAAAATAAAAAAAAGAATTTCCATTGCAAAAAGGATGTTCACAGGGGATACCATAAAGAGGAAGTGTAAAAAATTGATGGAACTCCGCTTTAATGCCTTTTATTTCTTCTTGAAGTTCCACCTGTTTGGAACAATCTTTTTATTTTTTACCTACACTGCAGACAGAGGAGCAGGAAAGCAGAATTTCTGACTGTCTGATGACAGTCTTTACAAAGGTCTTATTTTGTTAATCTCCAATAGATATAGGATGGGGATCCTTAGTATACAGAAAGAAGATTTTTGTTTTATGCTTCTAGTTCATCTCACAGGAAGTGACAAGGATACTGCACTTCTGCCAAAATCAACTGATATTTTCTGTACATACTGAAATTTTTCTGAGCCTGAAAATAAAATGAATGGAGCCACTACATCTAAGGACTGATAAGCTACAATATATCTTGAGTTTAGCTGGCATTTAAGGCACATTGGCCAATTTAAAAACAAAAAAATACATACATTCTCCATATACTTTTGAGACAAGTTTCTTACTTAAAGAAGAACGTTACTCACTAAATTTAATTTGCAGACAGACATGCTATTTCCCTTCCCCATTAACCTATTCAGCTCCAGGAAATTTACCCCCCTTCATGACCTGGTGATTTTTTGCGATATGGCACTGTGTTAATTTAACTGTGTTGTATGACACTGTACCCAAATAAAACGTATGTCATTTTTTACCCACAAAGAGAACTTTATTTTGGTTTGGCTGCTAAGGACCGATTGGACACACGCACAGATTTCTAGGTTGCCTCTCTGGTGCTTTCCGGGACACACTGCTTGCCTGTTCATTCCTTGTAGCTATTGACCTAAGTGTTGTGCCTCTCACTGAAAAGTGGCAGGTTCTGTACAGTTCCTTCGGATTCTATCTATTCTATCCAAGCGGGATACCCTGGACAACATGTCTGGGATGACTACTCTGTGCGTGTAGAATGTCATTCATTGCCGTGGGTTTCTGATATAGCTTGGTGGCCAGGCAATTGTTAGGTCCCTTATAAATAATAAGGTCCAGAAAGGAAATTTGTTGAATATCATGAAAAAACTTAAAATGTAAATTGAATGTGTTAACATTCCATTTACCCACGGATTATTTTAATGTGTCAATATGGCGGAGGTACTGACATTTGATCGGATGAAAAAAGCCAATGCCTCCACCCCCCCAGGTACAGGTTGGCATACAATGGGGCACACTTGGTCTACATCACAACTTCCTGCACCTGGAGGTAATGGGAGCCATCAAAAACAGAACATCCAAAATACATCTACTGTATTACCTCTGTTCCAATTCCCTCTCATAGAGAAATGTTTTCATTGTCTGCACACCCATATTATGTGGGATGTTGGAGTATAAATAAATCGATTGTGGCCAAAACAGTATTTGATGTTACCTCAATCCCATCAAAAACAACAATAGATATCCGCCATCTAATAGAGAGCACAACAGAGCACCATTTTTTCAAAAAGTATAAAGGCTGATCCTCCTCTTAACTGAAGAAAGAGGTGTTAGATATAAACAATAACATGTTAGGAGCCACTTACCAGCAGGTCTGATCAGAAGTGATGAAACAAAGTGAGTGAACTAAATATAACAAATAAAAAAATGCCATCCATATTGACACCAATGTATGTGGTTTAATCATCAAAGATCACAAGATTGGACCAAGCAAGAATCATAAGGGAAGAACACCCCAGGTTTCTACAACAAAAAAGATAAAAAGAAATAAATAAAAGATACATGTATAGGATATAGAAGGGCCCAGTAGAGGGGGTAAGAAAAAAAGAGCCAATAGGTTTCTTCACCACTGAAGTAAAAATAACGCCAAAGTACTCACTAATATAACTGAAGAGAAAAGCTATCCACCAGCGTCATGATCAGACCAATATGTGGCCTAAAATGGTGGCAACATGTGGAGCTGGCATGGATCTGCCTTAAAAAAAGAGAAAAACAGGCACCTCTGAGTAAAGACTGTAACATTTATTGATACATAGGTGCAATATAGACTCAAATTGAGGCATGGAAAGATAGGCACACGTGGATCCAGTAAGACGCTGTCATCTATCCCAGCTGTGTAAACGTTCCTTTCTGAGCCTGTTATAATGGCTGTCCCAGCCGGCAGTATGCTTGGTAATTAAATAGGATAGAGAACGAGGCTTGGAGAGCAGCTGGAGCTCTAAGGAAAGGGCTGGAACGCAGCTTGGGGTGCGATGACGTTACTGGTGTGCTAGCGATGACGTTTCGGAGCATGCTCACTGGACGGTTGTACACAGAGCGTGCTCCTTATTTAATGGATCCGCCTTAAAAAGGGGGCCAGGCACACAAGGAGCCTCCTCCCATTGCCTCCCATTCCCCACGCCACACACTGCTGCCTAGAACAGTGCGGCTGAGGATCACAACGTTCCTCCAGGGCGATGACGTACTTCCGGAAAGAAACTGGAAGGGACATCACACGGCAAACGTGGACTGAACGAGACCCGGAAATGACGCAGTGCAAACCACGATGCAAATACAAAACAGGGGCAGCGAGCCACACCAATCTAGAGAGAGCATAAGCACAAACAAGCACAGACTGGAAGGGACCTGGAAATCATGTGGGGACAACATCAAAGGAAATAGAAAACAGGACAACATGTCAAATCAGCGCAGGGAAAAAACACACTCCACATAAATGCCCAAACGTTTGACACATAAAGCACAAGTGGGACAATAAGAAGACTTAGCACATGCCCCATGAAGTTCAAGATGAATGGAAAAAAACAAAAAAGGGAGGAGACAGGGAGGAAAAAGACCCATCCTGTAAGACATGGCTCATCAAAGACTGATACATATACATTGGAATTAGCAGTGAAGTAGAATGCCCGAATGTCAACCCAATCTATATTTTAGTATGAAACTGGCATTGTTGTCTATCAGAGTCCTTTGTAAGAAAGAAGAGGGGGGGGACGTTTCGTTTTCCCCACATAAAATGCCTGACAGGGACATTTCATGATGTAGACTATGTCTACTGTCTGACATGATACAAAATGTTCGGGGGAAAATTTCTTGCCCCTAGGTAAGGGAGGATCTATTTGCAATGAATGGGCAGTATTCACAGTTGCCCCAAGGGAAGGTACCTAGAGGGAGTTTGTGGCGTGGGTCTCTTCTACCTCCTCTTATAATGACAAGATGTTACTAAATCTTTGACGGATTGGTTACGTTTATGGGTAATGATAGGTTTAGAATCTACTCCTTCACTATATCATCCTCCTCAAGAATGTGCCACTGCTTATTAAAAAAAAATTGAACTTGTTCAGCTTGGGCATTGGACTTTGTAATCAGTCTGGTCCTATTTGGGTGTGCAATTTTCTCCCCCTGAAATAATAAATGGTCACGGGGGACTATCTTTTGCTCTTTTGTATGCACGTTTACGCATTTTTGACTATAACCCCTTTTTAAGAATCTTTGACGTAAGTGTTGTGCCTCTCACTGAAAAGTGGCAGGTTCTGTACAGTTCCTTCGGATTCCATCTATTCTATCCAAGCGGGATACCCTGGACAACATGTCTGGGATGACTACTCTGTTTGTGTAGCATGGCATTCATTGCCGTGGGTTTCCGATATAGTGTGGTGGCTAGACAATTGTTAGGTCCCTTATAAATAATAAGGTCCAGAAAGGAAATTTGTGGAATATCATGAAAAAACTTAAAATGTAAATTGAATGTGTTAACATTCCATTTATGCACAAATTATTTAGATGTGTCAATATGGCGGAGGTACTGACATTTGATCGGATTAAAAAAACCAATGCCTTCACCCCCCCAGGTACAGGTTGGCATACAATGGGGCACACTTGGTCTCCATCACAACTTCCTGCACCTGGAGATAGTGGGAGCCATCAAAAACAGAACATCCAAAATACATCTACTGTATTACCTCTGTTCCAATTCCCTCTCATAGAGAAATGTTTTAATTGTCTGCACTCCCATATTATGTGAGATGTTGGAGTATAAATAAATCGATCGTTGCCAAAACAGTATTTGATGTTACCTCAATCCCATCCAGGGTGGTTAGACTGTGCATAGTATCTTATATAAGAGGGGAGAGATTCAACCTGTGGTCTAAAATATGCATCAATAACTGAGCTAGCATTTTGTGTTAAACTATTGATGCCAGACACAATTGGTTGACCTGGTGGGACTGAAAAACATTTATGCACTTTTGGTAGTGTGTAAAACGTGGGGGTGAGGGGTACCTTAATGAGTATAAAGTCCCGTAATTCCTTGGTGATTGCACCCGACCTAAAATGTTGGTCAATTAGTTAGAAAGAAAGAGTTCTAATTTGTATTTGTCTAAATAGACACGGTCAATTTTCCTATACCAGGTTTGATTATGCAGGATTTTCTTACACATGTTGATATATCGTGCACTGTCCATCACTACAATGTTTCCGCCTTTATCAGCGGGTTTTACAATTATATCAGTGTGGTTTTTTTTACATTTTGTATTGGTATTCATTGGGGGAAAGTTTACTCCTCCCTTTAGAGGAAGTGAGATGTTCAATCTCCCGAGTGACCATTTTAATGAAAAGGTTAACTTTTGGATTTGCAAGCAACTCTGCAGGCGACCTGTGCTACTTTGGGCCTGACTCTCCTTGTCTCAGCTTGAGAGGAGTCTGGAACTTAGCTGCAAGGGAAGCCCTCTCGCGATTGGCCTCCAGCACTTTGGTACCTGATACTGAACAAGTTCAAAACATTTTCAATAAGCACTGGCACATTCTTGTGGTGAATGATATACTGAAGGAATTTGTTGATTCTAAACCTATCATTACCCATAAACGTAACCAATCCATCAAAGATTTAGTAACATCTAGTCATTATCTAAGAGAAGGTAGAAGAGACTCATGCCACAAACTCCCTCTATGTACCTTCCCCTGTGACAACTGTGAATACTGCCCATTCATTGCAAATAGATCTTCCCAAACCCTACCTAGGGGCAATCAATTTTCCCCCCAACATTTTGTATCATGTCAGACAGTGGGCATAATCTACATCATGAAATGTCCCTGTCAGGCATTTTATGTGGGGAAAATGAAACGTTGTTTCTGGGAACGTATTCGTGACCATGTTAAATGCACTAAAGGGGGCAACTTGGAGAATCCTGTGGCTCGTCATTTTGCCCTAATCTCATGGTTACAAATTTGACAGACGTACATTTTTTGCTCTTGTGGGGGAACAATATGATAGAACAATCCTACAGCATGAATGAAGGTGGATCTAAACCAGGGTAAAATGAGAAAATGAGTTTTGCCCCATTTCACGTTTGCAGCGTGACGTCACTTCCGGTTTCTTTCTGGAAGTGCGTCAACACCCTGGGGGAACATTGCAATCCTCAGCCGCACTTTTCTAGGTGGCGGGGTTTGGCATGGAACACGTGAGGCAATAGGAGGAGGGTCCTTGTCTGCCTGGCCCCTCTTTTTAAGGTGGATCCTCACCAGCTCCACATGTTTTCTCTTCAGTTATATTGGCGTTGTTTTTACTTCAGTGGTGAACAAACCTATTGGCTCTTTTTTCTTACTTTAATTGTGGTATTTATACAATCTGCCCCTACTGGGCTCTTCTATATCCTATACAGACATGGTTCATCTGTTTTTTTTTTTTTTATAGTAAAGGAATTGTGTTTCATTTTATGATTTACTGTCAAAAGTATGTATCTTATATGCTTTTGCATTATGTTTAACTAATGTATTGTTCATTAGCTATTTAACTTACCAATATTGAAACATGGATCCTGAAGAAGCACTTTGGGGCGAAACACATTAATCCAAATACATCAGATCTATATGCACCAAGACCATGCATTAATTGCATGGAATGGTCATACTATATGTTGACAATGTTGATATAATATGTCTCGATGATACATATTTTTTTAATGAATATATTTTTGTATAAATAAAACTTGTGGTTTTTAGACATACTGTATTGATGTGTTACACTTTTTTTTGGCACCTTAAAATCCCTTTTTTCCCATTATCTCTTCTACCTGAGGACGGAGAGGTGGGGACTTTTTGATGATTAATAATAATAAATGTAATGTATATCTACTGTATATTTCATTTCATATGTAGTTTTCATTACTTTATAAATTCACTGGTTCGAATCCCAACCACGACACTACCTGCCTGGAGTTTGCATGTTCTCCCTGTGCCTGTGTGGGTTTCCTCCGGGTACTCCGGTTTCCTCCCACACTCCAAAGACATGCTGGTAGGTTAATTGGATCCTGTCTAAATTGTCCCTAGTATGTATGAATGTGAGTTAGGGACCTTAGATTGTAAGCTCCTTGAGGGTAGGGACTGATGTGAATGTACAATGTATATGTAAAGTGCTGCGTAAATTGATGGCGCTATATAAGTACCTGAAATAAATAAATAAATAAATAAATAAATAAATACTGTTTCACATTATAACATATGTGGTATTGTTGGCTCTGTAACTACTATAGTACTGCACTTCCTTTTATTTTGTATACTGCTCTCACACTGCCCCACCACGGCACCCACAGTTATCGTATGGGTTACCTGCAGTTCTGCAGTTTCCCATACACTTCTATCACATCCTGCATTTTTGGTCCGTTTTTTGAAAGCACACCAAAAGTCTTGCATGCTGCATCTTTGGTGCGCTTTCAGAAAATGCCCCAAAAACATGGGACAGAATTCTATTGCCCCGTACACACGGTCGGATTTTCCGACGGAAAATGTGTGATAGGACCTTGTTGTCGGAAATTCCGACCGTGTGTAGGCTCCATCACACATTTTCCATCGGATTTTCCGACCCACAAAGTTTGAGAGCAGGATATAAAATTTTCCGACAACAAAATCCGTTGTCAGAAATTCCAATCGTGTGTACACAAATCCGACGGACAAAGTGCCACGCATGCTCAGAATAAATAAAGGGCTGAAAGCTATTGGCCACTGCCCCGTTTATAGTCCCGACGTACGTGTTTTACGTCACCGCGTTTAGAACGATCGGATTTTCCAACAACTTTGTGTGACTGTGTGTATGCAAGACAAGTTTGAGCCAACATCCGTCGGAAAAAATCCTAGGATTTTGTTGTTGGAATGTCCGAACAAAGTCCGACCGTGTGTACGGGGCATTAGTGTGTATGTATGTTATGTGTTTGTGGATATGTATGTGTGTATGTATATATTTATATATATATACTGCGTATATATATATATATATATATATATATATATATATATATATATTCATACCCCTTGAAATTTTCCACATTTTGTCATGTTACAACCAAAAACATAAATTTATTCTATTGGGATTTTATGTGATAGACCAACACAACGTGACACGTAATTGTGAAGTGGATGGAAAATTATAAATTGTTTTCAAATGTTTTTACAAATAAATATCTGAAAAGTGTGGCATGCATTTGTATTCAACCCCCTCTACTCTGATACCCCTAACTAAAATCTAGTGGAACCAATTGCCTTCAGAAGTCTCCTAATTAATGAATAGAGTACACTTGAGTGTAATTTAATCTCAATATAAATACATCTGTTCTGTGAAGCTCTCAGAAGTTTGTTAGAGAACCTTAGTTAATAAGCAGCATCATGAAGGCCAAGGAACATATCAGACAGGTCAGGGATAGTTGTGGAGAAGTGTAAATCAGGATTAGGTTATAAAAAAATACCCCAAGCTTTGAACATCTCACAGAGTACTGTTCAATCCATCATCTGAAAATGAAAAGAGTATGGCACAACTGCAAACCTACCAAGACATGGCTGTCCACCTAAACTGACAGGCCGAGCAAGGAGAGCATTAATCAGAGAAGCAGCCAAGAGGCCCATGGTAACTCTGGAGGAGCTGCAAAGGTCCACAGCTCAGGTGGGAGAATCTGTCCACATGACAACTATTAGTCGTGCACTTCACAAATCTGGCCTTTATGGTAGAGTGGCAAGAAGAAAGCCATTGTTGAAAGAAAGCCATAATAAGTCCCGTTTGCAGTTTGAAATAAGCCATGTGGGGGAGACAGCAAACATGTGGAAGATGGTGCTCTGGTCAAATGAGACCAAAATTTAACTTTTTGGCCTAAAAGCAAAACTCTATGTGTGGCAGAAAACTAACACTGCACATCACCCTGATCACATCATCCCCACCGTGAAACATGGTGGTGGCAGCATCATGTTGTGGGGATGCTTTTCTTCAGCAGGGACAAGGAAGCTGGTCAGAGTTGATCGAAAGATGGATGGAGCCAAAGACAGGGCAATCTTAGAAGAAAACCTCTTAGAGTCTGCAAAAGACTTGAGACTGGGGCAGTGGTTCACCTTCCAGCAGGACAATGATCCTAAACATACAGCCAGAGCTACAATAGAATGGTTTAAATCAAAGCATATTCATGTGTTAGAATGGCCTGGTCACAGTCCAGAGCTACATCCAATTGACAATCTGCGGCAAGACTTAAAAATTGCTGTTCACAGACGTTCTCCATCCAATCTGACAGAGCTTGAGCTATTTTGCAAAGAAAAAATGTCAGTCTTTATATGTTCAAAGCTGGTAGAGACATCCTCAAAAAGACTTGCAGCTATAATTGCAGTGAAAGGTGGTTCTACAAAGTATTGACTCAGGGGAGCTGAATACAAATGCCCCCCACACTTTTCACATATTTATTTGTAACACCATTTATAATTTTCCTTCCCCTTAACAATTATGTGCCACTTTGCGTTGGTCTATCACATAAAATCCCCCAAAAAATACATTTACATTTATGGTTGTAACATGACAAAATGTGGAAAATTACAAGGGGTATGAATATTTTTTTCAAGGTACTGTGTATATATATATATATATATATATATATATATATATATATACACACTATACTACAAAAAGTATTGGAACGCCTACCTTTACACGCACATGAACTTTAATGGCAACCCAGTCTTAGTCCGAAGAGTCCAATATTGAGTTGGCTACCCTTTGCAGCTGTAACAGCTTCAACTCTTCTGGTAAGGCTGTCCTTAAGGTTTAGGCGTGTTTAGGAATTTTTGACCATTTTTGTGAGGTCAGGCACTGATGTGAACGAGAAGGCCTGGCTTGCAGTCTCCACTCTAATTCATCCCAAAGGTGGTCTATCAGGTTGAGATTAGGACACTGTGCAGGCCAGTCAAGTTTCTCCACCCCAAACTCGCTCATCCATGTCTTTATGGACCTTGCTTGCGCACTGGTGCGCAGTCATGTTGAAACAGGAGGAGGCCATTCCCAAAATGTTCCCACAAAGTCGAAAGCATGAAATTGTTCAAAATGTCTTGATATGCTGATGTCTTAAGAGTTCCCTTCACTGGAACTAAGGGGCCAAGCCCAACCCTTGAAAAACAACCCCACACCATAATCCTCCCTCCACCAAATGATTTGGACCAGTACACAAAGCAAAGTCCATAAAGACGTGGATGAGCGGGTTTGGGGTAGAGGAAGTTGACTGACCTAAACAGAGTCCTGACCTAAACCCGATCAACTTAGGGATGAATTAGAGTGGAGACTGTGAGCCAGGCCTCCTCGTCCACATCGGTGCCTGACCTCGCTTCTGGACGAATGGTCAAACATTCCCATAGACACACTGCTAAACCTTATGGACAGCTTTCCCAGAAGAGTTGAAGCTGTTATAGCTGCAAAGGGTGGCCCAACTCAATATTGAACCCTATGGACTAAGACTGAGATTCTATTAAAGTTCATGTGCGTGTAAAGGCAATATAGTACATATATATAATCAGGGCCTGACTTACCATTGGGCTTGACTGGGCTCAAGCCCATGGGTCCCGGCCAATAGGGGGCCCCGACCGTTTTGAAAGCTGCCGAGAGCAGCCGAAAGCCGCCGAGATACACAGGACATCCGGTTCTGTATCTCGGCGGCACCATTTTTAAACTGAAAGGCTGCAATGACAAGGCAGCAATGACACTGGAGCAAGGCTACACTGACAAGTCTGTAAATGACACTGGGGCAAGGCTACACTGACACTGAGAAGGCTGCAGATGGACACTAATAAGGCTGCATTGATGGGCATTTAAATGTAAGTTTTTTTTCCTTAAACTTCCCTCCTAAAAGTTTTTCTCCTTAAAATTCCCTTCTAAACTTAGGGTGCGTGTTATACGCCGGCGCGTGTTATACGCTGATAAATACGGTAATTATCATTTTTTGCTTTTATTAATTGTGGAACCAGGACAAATACCAGTACAGTATCCCCCATTTATACGCTTATATATTATCTACTTTTGTGAGTATCCATTTTTTTTTTGCTTTTATTCATTGTGGAACCAGGAGGAATACCAGTACAGTATCCCCCATTTATATGCTTATATATTATCTACTTTTGTGAGTAGCCATTTGGCTGTTTTGTCTTGTCCAATTAAACAGAAGTTCTTTAATACTGCACTAAGTCTGGCACACCTTGTCCTTTTCTATTTCTGTTTTATAGAGCTGTCCATATGTATAGAAGGGTAGGGCCCGAAAGTGACTCAAGCCCAGGGGCCCCCACCACCCTAAGTCCTGCCCTGTATATAATATATACAATGCCTTTTTATGGCTCGTTCATGATAGCATCAAGGACTGTGGCTCCTCTGAGAAGCCATCCATGCTCGGATCCCTTTTGGTAATAGGTGTGCGTCTATTGAAAGACGATATCTTGTGTCCATAAAGGCTTGGTGGAAGTAGATATGGTGTACAGTTGCTCTGCTCTACATGTTGTGCACCTCAACGCTTCCTCAGGAGCTTTAGGCAAGTGTTCTAAATAGACACAAAGAAAAAAGGAACCATATAGTTCAAAACATGATAATCATAATACCAATTGAAAATCAAAAAAAATTTACAATTACAAAAAAGTCTCACATGGCCACGGGGGACAAACATACACAAAAAAGGCTGGCTACTGCAGGCACAGGAACACTCCTACACCGCATAGACACATACCATGGAACCTGCCATAACTATGGGGACGCACATAAGCAGGAAGGCTGACACTACTTACTCAATACATAAGATTAAGAAGAGAATTAGCTTTATATAAAATTAAGTTTAAATAGTTGGAAATGATTATCCTTGGCATTAAAAAGAATAACCACAGAATAAATGTGAGGACGTGGCCAAACCCGATGTATGAACATACAAACCAAACAACTTACAAGTTACATAACGCATACAGAAGTCGTCTTCAAAGTAACTATGCAGAGTGTTGATCACGGGGAGTTCAAGTCAGCCAGCAAAAGGTAAAATGGACAGATGATATAGCGGTAATAGACAACTTCTAAGATTATCTAGATATTAATGACATAATAGGTCAAATATAGAACAGGTGGTGTATATATATATATATATATATATGTGTATATATATTTAAAAAAGGAAATATATGGGAGTATATGGAACTCATCCAAATGTGTAACTAAATACCAAGAATTGCTTTAAATTCACTGACAGCCAGCGAAGTTAGAAGTCCATACTTAATGAATACCACTTGCTTAGATATAAAAGTGAGTAACCCCGCTAATCCTGCTAAGGCAATACCTACAACATAAACCAAGTAAGTAGGGAATATAAAGCTCATTTAAGACCACCTAGAGCGCTGAAAAGCCCAACCAGGAAGGGATAACAATACCAGCATGCATACCTAATAGAAAGCTCCACCAGGAACTCCATCCTGACTCCTACTGTAAATAGCAATGTCAGCGTTCAATTGGCGCCGAGACTGCGCCTAATAAATGCATGCCCCAAACCTGGGCGCCAATCACAAAAGGATTTGGTGATGACGACACCGGGCCTGGCTGCCAGTACCGCCCATGCGCTTGCAACCCCCGCACATGCCACCTGGCTATAGGACACACAGAGCGGCACGAGAGGGCATGATGCGGCAAGGGGACAACCAAGAATTATTGGCACCCCTGCGCCTCTGCTAAAGCGTAGCACATTTGCCTGTGTGTTGGGAACACGTGTAAATTTGCGTGTGTTCCCCAACATGCAATAATATGAATCAAGCCTTAGACTGGGGTGCCTCGAGACTAAAAATATTTTTAAGGGTGCCCTGACTGAAGAAGAGGTTGAAAAACACTGGGTTAGGGCTAATGTAAAAGTAATTCATCTAAACATTATAATTTTCACTTGTACCAGGTTTTTAAGCAGACATACCTATTCATGGATATTTTATTGTCTTTGGGTCTCTCATCTTGTGGGAAGTCAAACAAATGGGGGGCATTAAACAAAAAGGAAAGGGTGCCAGGTCAGCGAGGGTAAAAGTAACTTGAGTTTAATGCAGAGCACTTACATAGAAAATTCCAATGTCCAGTGTATAAAGTGGGTGCAGGGGGCAAACCATCAGCAGTCTGGATGGACTGATGGAGCCACAGGTTACAGAGCCGGCACCCGCTGCAAGAGATGGAAACTGGCAGCATCTCCGGGAACACACATGCCATTGACAGGAGCTGGGAACAGGCAAGGGGGCTGGCCGCAACTCGTTTCTGAGGCACCACCCCTTCATCCGGCAAACCCGACCCTGGGTCACAGGGCTTCTTAAGTGCAAATGGTATGGCTCTGGGAGGACCAATCACAATCCAGAATGGGCGGAGTTAGATTGCGATTAGTTCTCCCAGAGCCTTACCATTTGCGCAGAAAATATGTTTGTGCACTTCTATTATTAAAGATACAGAGTTTTTGAACAAATTGCGCTATGAGATGTCATTTTCTTGTTTTGCATTTCATTGCTGGGAGAGTTTGCAGCAAGAGGATGAGGAGTGACATGAAGACATCCTGGTTATTCTAAATTCACTGTTGACCATTTAATGGTCCACACTATCTGGTAAGGAGCCAACCTTATCTTATATCATGGGTGATATAACTGTTGTGGCCAGCCTTGGATGCAACAACTATCTATTTCTTGGATTGCTTATATTTATTGGATAAGAGTGGCATTCACTTGCACTTGGATATGGAACTATACATCTTATATTTTTGGATGTTGCACATGAATTACCTATTTTTTAGATTTTTTTAAATTCATGAATTGGGACTTATTATTTGTTTATAGAATTTGAATATTGTTTTTTCAACACAAATTTTATTATGTTGGCGTATTTTTTATGAAATGCAAATTAGCTTTTTTTTAAAATGTTTGCACTTTATGAATTAAAATTTATATCATTCATTTATATTAGAGTTTTAGGCATATTAAGTATGGTTTATTTCTATAATGTTGTATTAATTTAACACTACACTAATTTGGTATCACAGATTTTGGTGTAGGCTGCCTTTATGTGTTAAAATCTTCCCCAGTACAGAATTATTTTTGTTTTTACATTTTGATAATAATTCTCTCCTTGGATTATGATATGATCAACATTTTCTTCTTTGAGACCTTGGATTAAAAAGTTAAAGAATTCCCATTCCGGAGGTTTCTTTTCTCATTTAGAGAATAAAAATATGACAAAAGAAAAAACAAAGCATAGGAAAAAAAAAACAGTTGAGAAGACCTACCCAGTTGACCAGACTGAAAAAATAGGTTAGAACATTTGGGGAGTGGATTGCTTTAATTTTCACTGACCAGGCCTTATCTATGCATTTCCATTTTAAAATGATTTATTATAAAAAGATGAAAAAAGTCTGTTACATGTAATCTAAATCAAATATAAACCCTTGTGATCTCTATCTTATCCACGTAAAAAAAATTTAAAACAAGAAGTTGATAAAAGCTTAGCCACCAGCTCCAGTGCTAGGGAAGTTAGCTATTGGTAATTGCTTTAAATTCAGTTTGGATACGGATGGACAGAAGCTTAGCAAACTTCAGAAACATCAATTAAAAAAACAAGTTCTGGGCAGTAGGCATCAAAAATTGATAAAAACTCGATTTTGGGTTTTTAGATTTAGTGTTGAAATCAATCATCTGCAAACAAGATTTAATTAAAGAATATTATTTCAAAGTGTAATTACCTACTGGGTTCAAAATGAACCTCTATTGCCCGTAATGTTCCCCTACTGTGATCCCACACTGAAAAATGTTGAGTTTTAGATTAATATGCATCTTGTAAGTACAAGCGGTAATCGCAATCTTAAAGGACATTTAAAACACACTTGGAATCTTCTATGCAATCAAGCACAGTGTGACTACAATGTCCACCGTGCTAAATTTGTGATTACATTTTTATGTGCATGATTTAAATCGTTTTAGCAGCAGTCCAGGGAGCATTTTTCCCCTGCATATTAATTACACAAAGGCTTTGTCATGTGAGAGGCTTGGTGGTCATGGTCTGTAATCCACTTCATTTTGAACTACAAGTACAGTTCCCGAACCTGCTGTGCACATCAAGCCTCGTTTTTTTCTGTTCTAAAATCTAGATTATGCTGAGA
Source organism: Aquarana catesbeiana (assembly GCF_042186555.1). NCBI lineage: Eukaryota > Metazoa > Chordata > Amphibia > Anura > Ranidae > Aquarana > Aquarana catesbeiana. The sequence goes on from NC_133329.1 coordinate 362,723,823, forward strand.
TGGTTAACAGGTACAGTCCTCCTTAAAGGAATTAATAGTAATTTATTTAATGACATATGTAAACTAATTGCTTAAGATCTAAATTTGCAAGAGCACACTCTCTAGGCTATTATTAATAAATTCTTTAATATATGTTTTCCTTTGTACTGGTCTCGAAGTACATTAACATCAAAGTCAGATTTAATTGGCCCTTTTCATTCTATAATTATATCTTAACATTCTTCTGTTGAACTGTTTCCTGTTGACTTTTCTTGCTAGAATTGTCATCTTTTGAGTTCTGAAAAAAGGGGGTTAATGTCATGCAAGCTGAGATGGAAGAAGGAAATGTTGGTGAGAATACTGAGGAGAGAGAAAGTGAACAAATGCCAAAGTTAAAAAGTTACTTTCATAATTGAGGAGGAGGGGTGCAAATTTTACATAGCAAGAAGAGCTAGAATCAAGTGTACATTATCACAAATTTCTATTAAGGTAGATAGTAATCTGACAGTAACTAATGTATCTTTGTAGAGATGTGTTCCCTAACAGCTTTTCTGTATTTGTGTTTTTGATATTTTGCAGGGTCTCTTCAAAAACATGTTTAAGTTTGTCATTGGGTGAGTTGAACCATGTTCTAAAAAAATAGCTGAGTGCTCTTTTGGAAGAGATCTTTGGGAGAGGTACTTTAGTCCTCATCTTTGGGAGAGAGATCAGCCCTTCTGCTCGGGAGAGATCCCCTGGTGAGCAGGCCTTGTGTCTGTTGTGAGCCCCCAGAGCTAAAGCCCAAGCCTAGAGGTTTTGCCCTTCTTGTAGATTAGTGTCTGTAAGTGTCCTAAAGTTGCAGTCAGAGGACTCGAACTGGGCTAAACAAGAATGTCATACTTTGTGGAAAGTTACTCCAGTGGTATTTGTGTGCTCCTGGAGTGAAACTACAGCAGACAACCCTGAGAAGCTGTAGGAGCCCAGATGTTGGATACTTTCTTGTCCTCCCCAAGTTCTGCATGAAGGTTTTTGAAAAGCATTTGAGTATTGAACCTGCATTATTACAAAATAAGAGCAGGTTAAACTGCCTGTGGAGACGGCATTCTTGAAAAGGAAGTCCCACTTTCAAACTCAACACCCTGCTGAGTAGGGGTACTATAAAGAATATAATTACGAAATGTTCTCTACCTACTACATGTGCTGAGGCTCAGATCTATTTGTTGACATAGGTGCTAACAGATAAAGTAAAATGCCAGGAGAGGGCCCTCCTAGGTGACCTCCAAGACAGGGTTACAATAGCTATATGAAAATGTTTAATATAAGTACACTAGTGTGAGAGGTACAATCGATCTTTTCTGAAAAGAAACTTGGACAGAGACAGCAGTAGAATAGGTTTTATCCTCAGAAATAAAACCAACCCAATATTTTCATAAAGTTTTTTGAGAAATAAAGTGGAAAAGAAAGAAGTATAATGGGAAGGCAAGAGAAAGTCTTATAGTCAGATTTTGTTACTGGAATCTATTAAAATATGGGGCTACTTATATTTATGTAACCATATATTTTAATACCCAGTGTCTGAAGGGCATCAGCCTATCTCCACATACAATGATTGTTGGTCTATGGGAGGGGAGTAACAATCACTGATAGGAAGCCGCTAATATGCGCTGTGCACCCACAGTGTATGAGGTAGTCATGTTACTAAAGCGATACTATTTAGTACAAATAACACCAAAACAAATATCAGGATGCAGAGGTAGCTGAACTTAGTCATTTAAAAAAATATAAAAGTCCTCCACAGTGGCCAAGTAAAATCTGCTGTTTTTGGAATTTTATGAATGCATTGGCAGTTTTAATTGACATACTTTAATAAAGCTTTGCTGTGCTACATTAAATTTCTGTGTCCTTTCAGAACTCTAAGAACTTTCCTGTATGGACTGCCATCTTCCCATAGTGAGAGTTAATGTTCGTGATAAGTTGATTTTAATGTTTTGTGTTTTCTTTGAGGTCTGTGAGCCTGTGGATAGTTGGCAATAGCTTTTAGTATAATGAAATATTGTTCTCGAGTTTTGGTGTTTTCAGTTCACCCTTCAGCCAATTTTCAGTTGCCCAATCAAATGGTCAGCAAAATCATAAAGGCATATTGACAAGTTCGTGCCATTCAGTAGAAGGACAGGAAGATATGAGGAGCAAAGTATAGAGCATTGATGGCCTCACCATCCTTACCTTAAAGAGTGCTGAAAAACAACATGATATTAAGGTCTTTGTAAATCTGCTGGCAGTGATGTTTCTGCCACAAATTTCCGTTGTTTGCAATGCCTTAGTTAATCTCACATTGCAGATAAACAGCTATGAGGCTCAGAAATGCCTAGTGTAATATGGGGAACACGGGGTCACCAGGTAGCTATTTGTAAAAATGAGTGTCTTTACTGTCCACTCGAAAACAAGCAAAAAACCCAGCTTCCTTCAGCAAAAAAAAAAAACAAAACAATAAAAACCAGTCCATAATTCTGGTATGATGAAAATAATTTGTTGTCTCACTGCCAGTATACCAATTCACACCAGGGTTTAGGGTTCCTGTCTGCTTCTGGATGCCGCAAAGGCCGCAGGAGTTCAGCAACCAGTGTCTCAGGCGACAGCCAGTCCACACTTGATCACAGCTGTGAACCCTTCTACCTCACAGACATGTGCTTACTTCTTCCTGTTCCATTTCAGGCCTTCCCTGCAAGGGGATTTACCATTTCAGGACCAAATTCCCTGTAATCAGGGTTTGGAAGCTTTTTTCACCCAAAGTCTCTCCTAGCCTCTGAATTCTGGGGTCTCATATGACGACCAATTCAGAGAGTACTGTAAAATAGTCCTTTCCCCTCTGGCCAGACTATCCCAGAACCCTTTACTCTGCAAGGTTGAGAACCCCTAAGTTCTAAAATTATGTTTCCATCACCCTCTTAATGGGACCACATTCCATATAATGAAAAAATGTGCATACAGTGGAGGTGTCAGAGGCACTCTCTCATCATGCATGGTCCAACACCAAACAAAACCTCCTGCCGAGGAGAAAAATAGTGAGTCTAGCGACCACTTAATGCTCAGACACTCTTGCTCCACTATGGAGTAATTTTTCTCAGTGGCTGTCAACTTTCTACTAAAAAAGTCTATAAGGTGTTCCTCCCCATTGACCTCTTGGGACAAAATTGCTCCTAAGCCTTAGCTGGAGGCATCAATTTGGACAATACATTTCTTAGAGAGGTCTGGAGCAACCAGCACTGGATACTGGCAGAAAGCTGTTTTAAGCTCCATTCCACTCGATCATGACTGACTTCTTTGTCTGGTCAGTCAGTGGTAGAGCAATGTACTCCAGGTATATGGTTTCTTCCATCCCAGTGGCACACTTTTCCAGATTCTCTTTCTTTAGAGTGTTCAACATAGCCTGCACTCGTGGAAGATGGGGCTCCTAGTCTGTACTAAAGATAGAAATGTTGTTAAAATAGACCGAGGTATATTTCCAATGAAGGCATAGCATTTATTGATCACATTCTGCAAAAAAGCCAGGGCAAAGTGTACCCCAAACAGCATTTTTTACACCAGAAGTTGCCCTCTGGAGTGGGAAATGCTGTCTTTTTCTTTGGTTTCCTTAGTTAAAAGACCAGACTACCCTGGAGCCCCTGACTCTGCATGGATGAGAACTCCTGAGTACTAAAAATGTGTGTCCAACACCCCCCCACACACACACACACACCAAAACCCAAAGAGTGGGAAATATACCTCCCATCCCAGACACATCCCTGATGTCCTGTACATTAGACACAGAAAGTGCACTACTTTTTTTCAAGATGATATCAAGAAGAAAAGGTACATTTTTTTAGGATACTCCTTATACAAACTTACCATTTTTAGATTTCCCTATAAAATGGCAAATCTTTTATTGAGTTTAGGTCCAGTTTAAAGAAAGGCTTTCAGACTCGTCACTAAGTAAAGTTGAAAAGGTGGAACTGTATTTACTTTAATAATTCAAGAGTACAAGAGAACAGTAATTAGCTGACACTGAAATGCATAAAAAAGATTATAACAAATTTATAAATACCTTTTATATAGTTTTCTTCATTTCAGAGAAATCGTTGTATTCTTTGATAAAATGACAAATGACAAAGGCTTCCTCTAGATAGCTAAGCACTCTAAGCACTTTAAGCACCATGCTATATGTAGGTGATATAGGTGATGCTATATACCAGTGATGGCGAACCTTGGCACCCCAGATGTTTTGGAGCTACATTTTCCATGATGCTCAACTACACTGTAGAGTGCATGAGCATCATGGGAAATGTAGCTCCAAAACATCTGGAGTGCCAAGGTTCGCCATCACTGCTATATACAGTATGAAACAGCACTTACAACAGCCACATCACTTAGTAAAGTATAAGTTTATTTGGACCAGCTTGGCCAAACAAACTATTTAAAGTGACAGAAAACATTGAGTTAGGCTTTTAATAGAGAGGTTTCCAGAGATTCAGTCTACTCAGCGGAGTATGTTTAAAGCTTTTCCCATATATATTCATTTAAATGTCAATGTAACACAAGGTTCTGCCCACATTGGAGTTGCTTAGAATAGCAACAAACACAAATCTCCCTTAGCCTCCTGACTATGTGTTGCACAGCTCTCTATGTTTCCTTAAGACAGAACTGCCCCAGTCTTAGTTCCCTTTCTGAACTGGTTCCATCTGTCAACAGACTGGACCTCTAGTCTTCTCATAAACTGACAGCTACTTGATTATCCTAGACACATTGGCCTGTTCAGATGGGAAATATCTCAGTCTCTTCACAATCTCCAACTCTCACATTTAGACAGCAGTCTAGCTTCATAGCCTGCCTTTGTAGGCCAGACAAGCTTGAATATGCATTTCCCATGTGTCAGACTTCAAGCTGCTCTTGCAGCACATAGGCGACATGATTAAGTAGTGAATACTTTCTTTTGTGTTCAACAACAAACCAGTACCACCAAGTGTGCACCAAAGTCAAATTTGAAACAAACAAAAACCCTTAAAACAAATACCCATACCACCATTAATGTATAAAAAAATTATAAATATCTTTATTTTAAATCACATAACAAACCTTTAACAACTTACAAAAAAGACTCCATGACACTCATTACAATCAACTTTTCTCAATTCCTGCCTTAAAAAAAGACAAAACTGCTGGCGTTATGAAGGTTGACTCTAATGGTGATAAATGTTTTGATTATTTTTGTTATACAGTGCACATACACTCCTATGAGTGGGGAGGCATCTGAAGACTCCACATTCAACAGCATCATTGGGAGGTTCCTCATGCCAAGATATTAGGTGTGTAATTCTTTTGCTATGGAAGAGAACTGAATCACATTTAGCTTCTGAGGTCTAGATGCATCAGGATGACCCTCAAACCTCCCAAGCTGTAGCTAAAGGACAGATAAATGCAGTGACCCAAATGTTCTGTATCTCGCATGGTCCAGTTAAAAAAATATTTAAAATGTCCTTATCCCCAGTTATAGATTACAATTTCTGTGAAAAGTAAGGCAAAGTGCAGAATCACAGAAGATGTTTAGTTCTGCTTATCATCAGTAAAATGTATAACACCTTCCTTGTTATTCCATCTGACCTCCTACCTTTATTGCTTCCCCATGGAAATTACTGACTTGTAGATAATTAGAATTTCTTCTTACTGTGTCACTCACCCCCTTCCAAAGCTGTAAACCAGTAACCACAAAACCACTTAATACACCTACAAATTATGTTAAATCTCTTAAAACTATGATTTCCTTTCTCTAAACCTTGTTGATTCAGCTAAGAAAAAATCACTTAAACTCAGGTATTTTTTCAAAGTCAGTTTTTATTAGAAATAAAGGTTATTAAATAAAATGGAATAAAACAGATCTTCTTTTGCATTTGCGTTTAATTTTGAATTGGATATGAGCAGCAATCTATGAAAAATAAGCAAATATATATGTAATCATTTGCATATTGTTTAGACGGGGTGAACATGATTTACTAGCTATTTTTTATTCTGTATATGATAAATATAGTTTGTCTGTATAATGACTGCACACCTGCCATTCGTCACATATGCCAATTAGCATAGATTATCGATTCTGTATTTGCATAAGCATTTTTAGGATGACCCGTAATGCTCCTACATAGGGTGCCTGTTCCAATAGACAAATGCAAATTGAGGGAAGACTATCTCAATTTTATGAATATCTCCAGTTGAATCATACTTGGTGTAATCACTTTCTAATTTTGAAGGCTCAGCAAAAATGAAATATGTTGATGAAAAGGCTACACCGATAAATTATAAGGTAGACCTTAATGAACAGTGGGTAGGTTTACCTTTGCCATTCCACAGTCATTACATAAAAAAAGAAAAAATAGAGGATGCCGATTTTTCTTACTGCCAAATGACTTGTTTTAATAATTTGTTTTTGCCTTACTGTGGCAAAGCAAACAGAGGAAGTCTCATTAAATTAGCTGACTGGTAGAATCCAAGAACAGCCAATGTACTTCTTGTCCACAGAGCTCTAGCTAAGGTCTCGCTATCTAGGAGCTTCTTATTTACACATAGCCTTGGTCTCTTCTTCTCGATACAGTATGTAAATTATTCTTCTTACAACTAAATGCTAAAGTCTACACTATTAGTCTTCCACTTCATGATCTCCACATGGGGCTGTTAGAGGGATAATGTACCATACAATATACGGTTTACTTTTAATTAATAGGAAAAAAAATGTGAAATGAATATTAAACGTGGCTTAATGTGAAAGAACGAGAAGAACAAATCAGTGTGGGTATTTTTAATATTCCAGAGTTATTTAGCATTACAAAAAAGCAAGGACTTTTTTTTTATAGAATGCAATTATATTTTCAAACAGAAGGTCAGAAAAACAGAAAATGTTAGAAAGAAATAATAAAAAAAAAAAATTAAAGAGATAGAGTCAAGTAAAACAGAATGTTAAGATGTGTATGTACATGTACAGGGCTATCTGTCAAAGTTGACAACCATGTTAGTTTATCTTCTTCGATATTACAAGAGCAGAACTGTTGGGTGAACTCAGTGAATTGTCATCCAGCATTGTGCCCCAGATCAGTGAAGATGTGCTTTTCAATTTTGTTTTATAGGAATATGTATAGTATAACCACATTGTAGTAACATCAGAGAGTTTTAAAAAAAAGGTTACATTTAGTGAACGCAGATGTCTTTTTTTTTTTGGATAGCCTAGATAGATTTTGGACATGGAAATATGGTGTATGTTCTAATAGTCTTGTTTAGAAACCTATTGTTCAGTAAATTGCAAAAAAAAGAGAATGGAAAAACGTACTGTATATATAGCATACATTTTTTTTTAGAAAGTGTAGGGAATTATTAGAACCCCTGTCAGATTTTCTTTCTGTCTTTGTCCCCACTGGGTAGAATTACCTTCCCCTTTTGTCCTGGTGACTATTGTAACCCAAAGAGAAAGTGATAGAAAATCTAAAATTTTACAGTTGTTACAAAACAAGAATAGAAGATTCCATTTACTTGTGACAATTGTCCAAAAGTACAATTCCTCTCACTTTGTAGGGATTTGCTCTCACTTCCTGTTGCATTTCAAAAAGTTTTGGCTATAAATACACTTTAACCACTTGCCCCCAAAGGATGTCCCTGTAGTAATTAGCCACAGGGTTCCATCCCCCCTTTTGCCGCTTTCTGCTGCCTTTCTGGGCTCTCCGTCTCCCAGGATTACAGCCGGAGCTTCCACTGACTGATCTTAGAGATGATCGAGGACGAGAGCATCCCCAATCATCTCTTTGGTCAAAGACGCTGGAAGTGACAAGTATTTTGTCACTTCCGGTTTCAGTTTTGTGTTTACTGAATGGTTTCTGGCCAGTAAAGCAGCCGATCAGACTAATCTGTGTCTGAGTGGCTGCTTTGGAGGCCAGAGAAGAGATCTTGGGTCTAATGTTAATTTAAAGAATAAATAAAGAGAAAGTGATTAAAAAAAAAAGGAACGTTTCCCCGCCCCCCCCATATGTAGGTTGTGCATATGCATATGTTAATGGTTTTCGCACCACACATGTGGGGTATTGCTGTGAATGTTATAGCGAGAGCAATAGTTCTAGTACCAGACCTCCTTTATAAGTCTAAACTGGTAACCTATAAAGGCTTCAAAAGCGTCACCTATGAAGATTTTTAGGTACCCCATGGGTACACAATTTTAAATCGTGACATGTTTGGTATCAGTGTAAGATCATTTTTTATATTTTACCAAACAATTGGATATAATATTTTGTTTTTGCACAATAAAACTCATTAAATTGTATTTTTTCCAAATAAATTGCATTTGAAAAACCATCACCACCATAACCACCGTTTTATTCCCTAGGGTCTCTGCTTAAAAACATTTTTTACATGTAGGAGAGAAGTGTCAGAACAAGCTTTGTGAGCAAGTGGTTAAATATTACTGCTATTAAAGTTTTGGCCATCTGTACTGTATGTCACATTGCTTTAGTGAAGTTCATTGGTCCATTTCTCCATAATTTGTATCTTTGTAATCCAAATACATACAGTCACTTGAAATCTACAAGCATCAATCTATGTGCCCCAACCCATTTGGTAATTTAAAATTTTTCTGGAATCCAGTTTAAATTTTTTTTGTCACATTATGACATTTTTTTGTCACATGTATACCTATGTAATCCATAATCTTTAGGTGTCAGTGAATAAAATTCAAGCACATTATATAGCAGAATCACAATGTCAAAAAGTCAGAAATTGCTGTGCTACCCAGCTCATATTACATGTAGGAAGCTATGCACGGTAAACAGTTGTTGTTCGAGGGTGCATTTACTGTATGATGCCTTAAAGTGGTCCTTTAAGAATGACTTTTATTGTGAATAATTAAGACAACAATACTTTTATCTCATTGTCTGGAAATTTGCTGTAAGTACAATTCTTTCACAAGTATATCAAATCAATATAAACAAAAATGTAGTTTCCCATTTTCATAACTAAATAGTGTATGTTTTGTTAATTCATCCCCAGAAGATGTCATTGATGACAAACGCATCGGAAGTGACATCACACATGCCTGTTTGCCGGTGTTCGCGGCTCTGATTCCATATGAGCTGTCAACTTGCTGAATCTTTCACTCTGTCATAATACAAGTTGACTAAAGGTACTTTTTAAATTTTTGTAATAAATTGGAAAGTTAAATGGGCTTCACTATATCAGTTTCTTCCACCTCTCCAACATTCATGTGTTCCTGCTGCTGTGTGCCATACATGTCCATGTTGATACTGGCTCCCTGGTCTTCATTATACGCCTATTTGACCATTATAATCTATGGTCCAACACATTTGGTAAGAGGCTTATGCCAAGTATTTTTGCATGGTGGTGGACCTCATCAATCAATTTGCTGCCTGTTGCACTTTTGGATATTGGATGTGATCTATATTGTAAAGGACTGATTGCACTTTATATGGATTGATTTTTCACTTGTTTACATTCTCACTTTTGCACTTTTGGATTACACAGCATCTATTTATCTATGTGCTATTTGAGATAACGATTATAACTGCATTACCTGTTATTGCACGTGCCACTTTATTTATGTTTTTTTATTTTTTAGCGCTGCTTATCTTATATCTATGTCACTTTAAACTAGTACTACAGTTTATTAAGTAGCTGCTTGTTTAAAGCGTAACTCCACTTTTGTTGAGAAAAAACATTCCCCTCTGGGTGATCTATGCACATTGCAAGGATTATAACAACCTTTGGTGCAGATTCCTTCCTTTTGTTATTCTGAAGAACTCCATGTGTGTTTGTCTGTGCCCCTGTGCCAAGTGGATCTAATGGGAGTGATTTCATAATTATCAGTAAGCTGTGGCAGCTGCAGGGCATTATCAAGGAAAGCTGCTGGGCCTGCATCCCTTTAGACATGTTCCTATTGGAAGTATCTAACCAAAAATGAAATTTTTGTTGCAGGGGATGCCTGAAATCTGACTTGTATCTAAGGCAGACTTCTGGGTAAATTGGTGAACCAATCACACAAGCAGGAAATTATGTTTCTGGGGAGTGGTCAGTACACATTCTATGTACAGAACAACTCAATGTAGCCATATTGCATTGCATTTATAGAAAATTACAGCGACTGCAGATTGAAAAGGAAAGGTCTTTTTTAATAACATTCAATTATAATATGACTTGTATTGCAATTGTATATGCTATATTATTTTTTCTTTTTTGCTATTTTACCCTTTAACTGTTTGACTTAGTGTGGATTTTTTTGACAATTTATTATGTATGTTAATATCCACCAATAATATTATGAGACCAAAGGCAGAGGTTGCTACTTGGTCAGGGTGGACTTTGCTTTTTTAATGTATTTTATCTTGATGTGTGTGTGTGTGTCTGCTTACCTGTGTATAAAATATTCCATAGGCTTTGTGGTTCTTCACCAAAAACCCTTAATAGAAGGTTTGGGTTTTGCAACTGTTGGCATAAAGGTAGACTACAGAGAAAACCACCAAATCCACAAGTAACGGTGTATTCTGAAAAAGGAGTTGAAGTAAGGGCAGAGGATGTTCAGGCAGGGGCAACAGAGAGGCAAACAGAGTAACCTAGAGGAATTCATGTTTAATGCTCCATAATATGTGACCCTAGAGTCAGAGAGCTAAAGCTTCCATCTAAAACTTATCACACAAGAATTTTGCTTTATGACTTTATTTACTGTACCAGGTGGAATACCCCGGTCATTGTGTCTCCCAGGGGTGAGATTGATAACAAAAATATATATATATATCTTTCAATGAAAAACCTGAGGCAGATCAATTGCAACAGAGTACAACAGAAAAATATAGATACGTGACAACTTTGCGGTAAACACTTTGTTTAAGAATCAAAAGTCGTGCCCTGAAAGAACAGCAGCTCTGATGATTAATTGAACATTCTGGCCTTGGGGTGGACATTATTAAAAATCAAGGTTTTTCTCTGTTATATGACTTACAGAATTCCTTGCAGGTTGCTGTATATTTTATTGGGCCTGCATAAAGATAATTAATAAGCGCTGGGAAAAAAAATGTCATTTTAATGCTAGATCCAAAACGTCTGCATAGTACAACTCTGACATTAAAATAATGTGCACTGTTATTCACCTAATGATGGATGAAATATGTACATTACTCTTTGACAGCCCGTAGAAGCAGAAAGTCCCTATTTAAATAGGCAAAACAAACTTGAGGCAGAATTCACAAGGTTTTAACATTACAGTTCTACATTTTAAAATGTTGAGTTTCTCAAGATTTTACAAATATCTTCAAAAATTATTTCTTAAACGTATAAAGGAGTATCTTCGGTTTTAAAGTTTCATTTCAGCTTGGAAAAAAAGGAAATGTTTAATTCAAAGCATGAGTTAAAAATAAATAAAACAGCTCTGGCTTCTATACTCACCTGAACGTCAGCGCTGTCCTGACTCACCAGCTCACAGATCCAATGCCACTCCTCTTCCAGTTTTGAATGATACACAGATTTCATTGAGTCCACTTCCTGTAAACCCAGGAGCCCAGTCCTTACTCTGGAAAAGCAGAAAAATGCTGAAGAGAACAGTGTAACCTTATTGCATGGTGCCACTTTCTGCAGTATTCAAAATCCACCTACTGCTAGATGAGGAAGAGGGTAAAGAGGACATGTGATATCACCAGACCAAATACACCTGGAAAAAAAAGTATATATAAAAATTTATATATTTTTCTACTTTTACTATAATTCATTTTCTTACTCATGTAAGGAAATAAACTGAAAAAAATAGTACATATGTAAATAAAATGTATAAGAGCATGTGAAACATTTGATTTTTTATTACCTTCCTTGGGGTATACAGTGGAATGGAATTTTAATCTGGGCTCAAAAAGGGAAGACTTTCTATCTTATAGAAAAAAAGCTAGAAATGACAATAGCGCCTAAAGCTGCATACACATGAGCGGAATGTCTGACAGAAAAAGTCAGACAGAAGCTTTTCATTGTCTATTCCAATCATGTGTATGCCTCATCTGACTTTTTTTTTTGAAAATTCTGACAACCTAGAAATAGAACATGTTCTAAATATTTCCGACGGACCCAAAACGATGCATGCTCCGAAGCAAGTACGAGACAGAAGCTATTGAACTTCCTTTTTCTAGTCCCATTGTATGTCCTGTACATCACCGCATTCTGGATGGTCGGACTTTGGTTTGACCACGTGTAGGCAAGACCGCTTGAATGGAATTCCGTCGGAGTTCCGTCGGAGAAACCTTCAGAGTTTATTCCGACGGCAAAACCGGTCGTGTGTACGCGGCATAAGAATTACCCTGGGCATTTTGTCTTTAATTCCTCCTGAAGAATAGCAGTGCCTAGGGACTCCTGCAGTTTCAGCCTTGTATCTACAACTAAGGTGATCAATCCTTAGATAGTTCCCAGAGAGTCTCTACACTGCCACAAACACCTAAGTGCTCACAGAACTCTCACATCATAACCACAAAACATGAGCCTTGGGACCAAATCCAATAGGGGTAAACTGATCCTTCCTCCGGGAGTCCCCTATGCAACTTCTCAGTTAAAGATCATGTCTCACATGTGGGGATGAAGTAGACAAACAAGCCTCCAATAGTGTATTAACGTACCACAAACCATTTCTTAAAAGATAACAACTGCTTACATCAAAATTCAGTAAAGAGTGCTCAAATTGATAAAAACATTGGCGTTTTCCGCCTCTCACATTACTTCTGGTCCACTGTGTACTCCGGCCACGCCCTACGCGTTACGTCACGTCGCGTGACTTCCTCAGTCCCCTGTGAGCACTGAGGTGTTGGTGGCAGCGTATAGACTCTCTGGGAACTATCTATCTAGCCTGATCACCAATTGTATTGTAACCTCTTATCTTTCCACAACCATTGGACTTTTTATATATATTATTTTTTCACTCATCACTAACATTGTTTATTTATCATGGTTATTGTTATATATGGCATCTATGTATAGATGAAGGAATAGCACAAGATCACATACATTATTCATTTATGCACGTGTATTTGTGAACTCATTTTGCAGCTGCTCCCTTTCCACATATTTTGTTTGATCATGTGTTTATTTTATTCACATAGTACCGCAGAGGACTATTCACATTCAAACTATTGCATCTAAGGTATTCCTGTCCCTGAATCTATAAAATTTGGGGGTGGGGAGATTTTGTGATGTCACTACTGTGCTACTCCCTGTTGCTGGAGAGGAAGCTGTCTCTGGGGACCTGCAGTGCTAGCATCTCCCTGTTTCTATTTCATCCATTCTGTTTCATATTCATGTGATTTTTGGGAGAACAAAAGTTAATGGCACACCATTGATTATTATAAAACCCCCTTTTCAGGTGTTTTATATGAAACTGTCTCAGTTTTATATGAAATTGTCTCAGTAGTTCAACACTGGGGCATTAGTTTTTTTGCAACACATTCAAACACTGCATGAACGACTTACATCTTTATCTTTTATAGCCTTTCCACAGACTCCCAAGTAAATAATAGCCCGGTCAGTAGAGGGACTCTGGACTTGTGAAAACACGTGCAGATTTTGTGGAAAAGAATGTTCATACAATCAATAGAAATGCTTTTCTAATTTTTTTTACCAAGAAAAGCTTGGGTTTTTGTTACTCACGTAAACTGAGCTTTCCCTCACATCAGTGTCTATTTATATGTTCATACATTTAATTGAATCCTGCTGGTTACCCTTAATTTTGCTAGGTGAGTTTGAGGTGAGTGTAGTTGGAGTTAGAATACATTGAAATCAGCTAAGCCAGCATGATTCCTGATGATCACTCAGTATCATCCCACTTGACAGATTAAAATCACTACTAGCATTTCTCCCCAACCATAAAATTCCACCTCTAGCATTTCTTCCTTAATCACTAAAGATGGGCAGCAAGCATCTCAAGCTTTAGTAGCCCCAGTAGCATTACAGAAGCTAGTCAACATTTCTGGTAGTTTTAATTCATTGCCGTCAAAGTCAAGCATGTTGTAGCTGAAATTCTGTAAAGTACAACATAATTTTCTAGGATCAGTCCATGCTAAACTCATACCTTAGTTGTTGGTAGAAGGTCTAAAAGGTCTAGTCACCTATTTCCTCTTTTGTCTTTCAAAGACTGCAGTGACAACATCTCTGCGCTCAAATTCTCAGCTTCAGTACATGCATTAGACATTATGAGGTGCATTTACTTAACCTGTTAGATCTTTCATTCCCTTTTCAATTATGAGGTCTATGTTGGAGCCAGGAAAATTTAAAAAGACCAACTCCAATGCCCACGGAAGACTTTTGCAGCGTGCACATGGAATTTGGAGCTTCTGCAAATACAACATGCTCTATAAGGCACCTGCTCTGGATACGAAGCCTAGAACACAGGCAATTGGGTGCAAAGATTAACCTACATTGTAAATAATATATATATATATATATATATATATATATATATATATATATATATATATATATATATATATATAGTGTATTTAATCTACACTTATACAAAAAAGAACAAGACAGAAATTCTGGAAAACACAAATAGTTCATGCAGCATCAGCAAAAACATTCCATGTACAGAGATGTCAAGTGAAGTAACACAAGGTTAAAGCCGAAAACTGATTAAGTGAATTTCAAAGGTTTGAGAAAATCTTTGACATAAGTTCAGCTACATCTTATGATAAGCACCAATCTATTAACTTCATTGTGACACCTCAGTGGATTCTTCAATGGAACAGTGCAATACCTTGTTGACTCACAAGATGGAGTACTGCGGGGCGCTGATTCGTGAACAATCAATCATAATGTCAGGCGCTCTGCCATGTAAGGTCACATCTGGTTCCTCAAACAGCGGCTTAACATTCCAAATTTAGAATTTTGAGCTCTATCTTTTCCCTAAGTTTACAGTATCAATATGTTTTATGCGTCGGTAATGAAAATTAAACTACACGCTAATGTCACCTTGATTTAATATGTACATGAATGCTCCTGGTTGCCTTTATATATCTATTTTATTCCACCGCGTTATCTTGTCCTGTTGTGATATCCAACTAACAATTTACAAATCATTTTTAGCTGCATGTTTATATTGTAAAGCACGGTTATATATGAAAGATAAAATTATAATAATGTTAATAAATCATGGCTGTGCATTAGCCCACGGACACGTATGCTTATGTTTTCTTTTTATCTTGTTTAATAAAAAAAGGAAAACTATCAAAGAAGACCTTTGTTTAAGAATTACAATATCTATTGTGTGCTTAAATAAAATCCAGACAATTACATGATTCCTATGTGATTTTCTCCTTTTGTGTGTCCAGAGCTATAATTACAGCCTAAATTGTTTTAATATGACAGAGGCTAGTCTGTCAGTTTGCTCAGTTTGAATTATTTGGAGCTTTTCTGTTTCAAGCGCTGACTGTTTACTTAGCAATGTTGGGTTTTGGCTAATGATATGTGCATAAGACACCGCTAAGTGGTACATCATCTGTTTACATCGGCTCAAACGATTAATGCATGTTAATTTTTAATTACACTGATTATATTAGAGGCGCTGTGTGTTCTTTTTTTAACAGAACACAGATCAAATAGTCTGTTTATATGATGAACACAAATGTTAATGGGGGAGAAAAATATAGAATGTTGTCCTGAAATATAAACCGTATGAACTTTTCTTATTAAATTTGTGGTTTTCTAATATAGACTGAAATGTAAAGATATAAGTAGAAACACTGAGGATGAATGAAGAAGACTGGTGTCAGGGAAGAATGTTGTGGGGTAATTTAGACCTTAGCTGCAACGTATGAATGAGGTGAGAAGAAAAGACTTTTCTGTGTCATGGGAAATTCTTGACCCCAGATTGGCACTGAGAGATTGGACCAAGAAAGGGAGGCTCATCCTGAATCAATCAGGCTGGTCAAACACTGATGGATAAGTCAACAGTTGGAGAGAGCAGAGTGATGGCCTCATAAGTGTGATGTTCTGCAGTGTCTATATACAGGCTGGGGTGGGCCCTAAACCAGGCTTCATTGCTTAAAGCTAAGCTCCTCCTGCTGATGCACTATATTGCCGTTTATGAGGTTTACACGTGTTCCACAAATGTTACAAGTTCAATTTCCATGATTAACCTCCTGATGGAGTGAAATGTGTAAGCTGAACAGGTGGATTTTCCTTGGTAACATTCATAAACATCTTTTGGACTTTCAGAAGTTGAATGGCTCCACTTTTGATTTTAGTGCTGCAATTGCCAGCATTTCATGGACTGCCTGGAGCTGCCATCCTTTGGTTGGTGGAGCTGCGGTGGGAAGCTCAGAGTGGAGCGGCTGTGATTGCTTGCAGAGGTTAAATTCCTGAGAGTTTATCTGTATAGTTTGATTTAATCAAGCGCCATATAGTTGTGTGAATGGACTCCATTATTATCAGTTTATCACTGCAAGTTGAGGAGGGTATGTCTTCTGATATAGCTGGGCTCATTCCCTATATGAGCCATCAGTATGGTTCTGTATCTACAGTATATTGTCTATATCTGTATCTATATTCTTAGATCCACTATAAGATTGTAGACCTATAAAAGATATAGCCTGGCACTGATATGTCATTCTTAGGTCTATCACATAGAGCCTAATACTACCAAATATTGTTTCTATCAACAAGTATGATCTGTTATTGATCATATATCCATTTGGACTGCAGCCTGTTAACATTTCAGATAGGAGTTTGTAGTTAGGTCTAACTAATCACCTGTTAAAACCTTATTTATTAGTGAGTGAATAATGAATCCCATGACTACATAGTCTATGTTCCAGTAAGTTAGTTAAAGGCGTTGTACACGGCTGGTGCTTAAAAAAAAATTAAAAATCCTGCAAGGCAATGTCATAATGTGCTAGTATGCATCACATACTAGCACATTATGATAGACTTACCTTAGAACAAAGCCCTCCCGTACCACAATGTCACTGCTGAGATGGCTGACATCTTCCCCCGGTCTTCCTTCCGGGTTCGCGGCCTCCGGCTACATGACGTCACTCCCGCACATGCGCGTAAGAGACACCGTTTTCAGCACAGGCTCTGAAGGTTTGGTACTGTAAGCCGGACCTTCAGAACGCATGCGCCAATAATGTAATAGTGTAATCAGCTGCATGCACTCTGAATATCTCCTAAACTGTGCAAGTTTATGAGATATTCGCAGTACCTACAGGTAAGCCTTATTATAGGTTTACCTGTAGGTGCAAGTGGTAGTACAAAGTTTACTGCTACTTTAATATTCAGTGGGGTCATAAATAGAAGGCATTTCCCTGAATTTTTCACATCTTTTGTATTTTATACCCATTGTCCAGTTTTACTTGCAATGGTTGTGTAACTTTTGCATATGGTCAATGTTATTGAAAGTGAGATCATAGTGTGTCTATCGGGTACAGTATGATACAGCATTGACCCTGATTATCTGGGCCTTTTAGAGTAATTTTTATGTTTAGTTTTGTAATAAAATCATATATTTTTAACATTTATTCATGGGCTGTTTGTTATTTCTTTGAACATTTTATGGCTGGGTGTTATATTGAAGGCTGATATAATCTGTGTTTTCCTGCTTAAAGTGAACTTTTGTCCAGACTACATAACTAAATTAAATTATGAAGAATCAGTAAACACACTTTGAAAACAAGCCTTTAGGCTGGGTTCACACTGGTCCGACAAACGCTCCGACATTGGGAGCTCATGTCGCATGACGTGTGAAATTTAATGTTTCCCTATGGGAGCCGTCCTAACTGGTCCGAAACAAGTCGTTCCGACTTTAGAAATGCTCCCTGTACTACTTTGGTCCGACTTTGATCCTACTTCAGCCTATTGACTATCATTGAAGTCGGATCAAAGTCGGATTGCCGTCTTGCATGATCCGACTTCGGCACGCGACTTGTGCTCAGATGTTCTTGAGGGGGAACTCCGCGCCAAATTTTAAATAAAAAACCGGCATGGGTTCCCCCTCCAGGAGCATACCAGGCCCTTGGGTCTGGTATGGACCTTGAGGGGAACCCCCTACGCCGAAAAAACGGCGTGGGGGGTCGCCCCCAATCCATACCAGACCCTTATCCGAGCACGCAGCCCGGCCGAACATGGAATGGGGGTGGGGACGAGCGAGCGCCCCCCCCCTCCTGAACCATACCAGGCCGCATGCCCTCAACATGGGGGGTGGTGCCTTGGGGGAGGGGGCGCGCTGCGGCCCCCCCACCCCAAAGCACCTTGTCCCCATGTTGATGAGGACAAGGGCCTCTTCCCGACAACCCTGGCCGTTGGTTGTCGGGGTCTGCGGGCGGGGGCTTATCGGAATCCGGGAGCCCCTTTAATAAGGGGGCCCCCAGATCCCGGCCCCCCACCCTATGTGAATGAGTATGGGGTACATCGTACCCCTACCCATTCACCTAGGGAAAAAGTGTCAATTAAAAAAAAACACTACACAGATTTTTAAAGTAATTTATTAGACAGCTCCGGGGGTCTTCTTCCGACTTCGGGGATCTCTCCGGTTCTTCTCCGCGCTCTCCGGGTCTTCTGCCGGGCTCCTCCGCTATTTTCTGCTCTTTTGCTATAGCGGAGGAGCCCGGTCTGCTGCCTTCTTCTCTTCGGGGGTCTCTCCGGTTCTTCTCCGCGCTCTCCGGACCTTCTGCCGGGCTCCTCCGCTCTCTTCTGCTCTTTTGCCGCTCTTTTGCTATAGCGAAGGAGCCCGGTCTTCAATCTTCTGCCTTCTGCTCTCTTCTCCTGATGTTGAGACGACGCTCTCTGGGGCTGGAATGCACTCTGAGCGCTCCGCTCTGACTTATATAGGTGGTGACCACGCCCCCTTATGCCGTCACAGTCCCTGGGCATGCTGGGACTATGACGGCATAAGGGGGCGTGGTCATCGGGTGATGACCACGCCCCCTAAAACGTCACAGTCCCAGCATGCCCAGGGACTGTGACGGCATAAGGGGGCGTGGTCACCACCTATATAAGTCAGAGCGGAGCGCTCAGAGTGCATTCCAGCCCCAGAGAGCGTCGTGTCAACATCAGGAGAAGAGAGCAGAAGGCAGAAGATTGAAGACCGGGCTCCTTCGCTATAGCAAAAGAGTGGCAAAAGAGGAGAAGAGAGCGGAGGAGCCCGGCAGAAGGTCCGGAGAGCGCGGAGAAGAACCGGAGAGACCCCCGAAGAGAAGAAGGCAGCAGACCGGGCTCCTCCGCTATAGCAAAAGAGCAGAAAATAGCGGAGGAGCCCGGCAGAAGACCCGGAGAGCGTGGAGAAGAACCGGAGAGACCCCCGAAGTCGGAAGAAGACCCCCGGAGCTGTCTAATAAATTACTTTAAAAATCTGTGTAGTGTTTTTTTTAATTGACACTTTTTCCCTAGGTGAATGGGTAGGGGTACGATGTACCCCATACTCATTCACATAGGGTGGGGGGCCGGGATCTGGGGGCCCCCTTATTAAAGGGGGCTCCCGGATTCCGATAAGCCCCCGCCCGCAGACCCCGACAACCAACGGCCAGGGTTGTCGGGAAGAGGCCCTTGTCCTCATCAACATGGGGACAAGGTGCTTTGGGGTGGGGGGGCCGCAGCGCGCCCCCTCCCTCAAGGCACCACCCCCCATGTTGAGGGCATGCGGCCTGGTACGGTTCAGGAGGGGGGGGGGGGGCGCTCGCTCGTCCCCACCCCCATTCCTGTCCGGCCGGGCTGCGTGCTCGGATAAGGGTCTGGTATGGATTGGGGACGACCCCCCATGCCGTTTTTTCGGCGTAGGGGGTTCCCCTCAAGGTCCATACCAGACCCAAGGGCCTGGTATGCTCTTGGAGGGGGAACCCATGCCGGTTTTTTATTTAAAATTTGGCGCGGAGTTCCCCCTAATACCAAACAATGCCGGGCATTGGCGGGGATCCAAGTCGGATCCCTGTTCATTGAAAGTCGGACACATGCCGGCTTTATGTCGCAGGGCAAAGTCGGATCCAAAGTAGGATGGCTGTCGTGTCGCACCAGTGTGAACCCAGCCTTATTTATGAGAAATTAGAGAACTTAATTTTCGAATTTTCAAAGCACAGACCCTGAAATCACAGCTATTTTTAACCACTTGACCTCCAGAAAGGTTTTACCCAACTTCATTACCAGGACCTTTTTTTGCAACACTGTACACAAATGAAGTTTATATTATTTTTTAACAACAAACAGAGTTTTCTTTTGGTGGTATTTGATCACCACTGGGTTTTTTTATTTTTTATTATATGAATGAAAAAAGACCTGAAAATGTTGAAAAAACCCCCAAAAAACAATATTTTCTACTTTATGTTACATACAGTGCCTTGCAAAAAGTAGCCCTTGGAATTTTCCACATTTTGTCATGTTACAACCAAAAACATAAATGTATTTTATTGGGATTTTATGTGATAGACCAACACAAAGTGGCACATAATTGTGAAGTGGAAGGAAAATGATAAATGGTTTGCAAAAATTTTTTTTTACAACCAAATATGTGAAAATTGTGGCATGTATTTGTATTCAGCCCCCATTACTCTGATACCCCTAACTAAAATCTAGTGGAATCAATTGCCTTCAGAGTCCACCTGTGTGTAATTTAATCTCAGTATAAATACAGCTGTTCTGTGAAGCCCTCACAGGTTTGTTAGAGAACCTTAGTGAACAAACAGCATCATGAAGGCCAAGGAACACACCAGACAGGTCAGGGATAAAATTGTGGAGATGTTTAAAGCAGGATTAAGTTATAAAAACAATATCCCGAGGCGCATGCGTGGAGTCCGCTAAGATGGCGGCGTAAGCCCGGAGCTCCGCACATCGCCGGCCACACAGCATTGATAGCTGCGGTGTGCTCTCCTCTCATGCCCGGATTGAACCCTAATGCTGCCACCCCCTCACCAGCATCCACCCTGTTACTACTGGAGAGATCCATGGGGACTTATGGACTAACACCACTAGAAGCAACCCCCACCCACTCAGACTCCAATACAGCACAGGCCCAAGAAGTGACCTTTAATGTTGCAGATTTGTTCTCTAAAATATCAGAACTCCTGGACAGAGGTCTGACCCAAACAGCAGACAGGATCACGGGCGAAATCAGAACATATTTTCAGAATCTTGGTTCTAGAATTGAACACATAGAGCATAAGCTGGACGTGACTATTTCAAGGGCAAATCAAAACACAGATCATTTACACTTCTTACAGGAGCAGCTGGATACTGCTCAGGCAAGGATCGATGATCTCGAGAATCGCTCACGAAGAGATAACTTCAGAATCAGAGGGTTACCGGAATCAATTACAGATGTTCAATCGGCTGTACAGGAAGTTATTAAAACTCTGATCCCGTCGGTCCCAGCACATAAATTGGAACTGGACAGGGCCCACAGATCCCTAGGACCTCCTAGAAAAGACGGAGCCCCCAGAGACATTGTGGTGAAACCACACTATTACTCCATTAAAGAGGAAGTGATGAAATGCTCCCGCCAACAAGACCAGCTGAAGTTCCAGGGACAGGTCATCCAAATATTCGCGGACATCTCCCCATTTAAAATACAAAAGCGGAGAGCAATGAAACCTCTTCTTGCCGTCCTCACCAAGAAAGATATTAAATATCGTTGGGCATTCCCTTTCGCCCTGAAATTCTCCTTCAAAGGAAAGCAACATACAATCCACAGCTTCCCAGAGGGCAAACGTCTATTTTTGGATCTCAAGCTCATCACCCAGGAATCAGCTATGGACACATCCAACACTCTGCAGGGCTCTGCCAAACGTCCTACTCCACATAGTCCTACCTCTCCAGTATGGGACACAGCTAAACCCAAGAGAGTCAGGGACAACATGCCACCCTGATGACGGAGATCTAGAACCACTGAATTTTTCTACCTCTTATTCCTCCCAAACGGAGTCTGCTGCCTGAGAACTCTTTTTTTTTTTTTTGTTTGTTTGTTTGTTTGGACTTCACTTGTTCTTTATACTCGAGTCTAGGGTTGGTGTAGTTTTGGGGGCATAGACCCAGTTTTTGATGCCGAAATATGACTGCTTATCTTATATCCTAGTACATGGCATCCTTTTATTCTATGATCTTCCCCAGTTAGATTCTTTTAACTAGGCTGTCATTAGGGGATCCTGTTAGCTGTACCCGCATACTTTTCAGTCACATTGTTAATTTAGTGTTGTTCAGGGCCGGGACTGTTGCCTTGTGTGTCCTCTCACTATTCAGACAGATCGTTTTTGATCTTGGATAGTGGGAACATAGCCCTATTTATGGGCTATAGAAAGATTTCTACTTTGAATGAGAGGAGGGAGGTACTCCCCCTCCCTCATTTCGGGCCTAGTTTAGGCTTTACAGTTCATGCACTGTTATTGATATGTTTATCTCTTTTTTCCTCCACCTGTACTAACCTCTTTTCTTTTTCAGCTGACCTACTGATGCTTCTCCCCTGCAAGAGGGCGTTGAGCTTTCTTCCATACCGGCAAGAGTCCGAATGTCTCTCCTCTCATATCTGGAATGGGGTAAGTGACCATAGATTGGATAGCGTTCATTCCTCTCTGCTCCATGGCTAATGTTAACACTTCACCATATCCCCTACGAGTAATCTCCCACAATTCTCAAGGGCTAAATTCTCCAGTAAAAAGACAGAAAGCCCTCCAAGTATACCGATCTCATCGTATAGATGTGGTACTCTTACAGGAGACTCACTTCCCACGGCGGTACACTCCCTCCTTCCTTCATGCTCATTTCCCAATGCTGAGGACAAAACGAGGGGAGTAGCAATTTTATTCTCCAAACATTGCAAATTTTCAGCTAGTTCGGAGTCCAGGGATACGGAAGGAAGATTCCTTCTCGTGAAAGGTACTATAGATGACCGCCTTTACTCGTTCATATCTTATTATGCCCCCAATAAGGGACAGTCAAGGTTTTTCCGACAGATGTTCGCCACCCTCAGCCCGATGTTGGAGGGCATTATAGTCATGGGAGGGGATTCCAATATGGCATTTGACTCAGGATTAGACAAATCAAAACCCACTAGTACATGACTGATCAGACCCAGCAAAGCTAGCGTTCACATAGCGCGACTGATTTTTCAGTCCAACTTGACTGACATATGGAGGGAATTAACCCCAACTGCCCGAGACTTCATGCACTTTTCACATCCTCATCAGACTTACTCACGCATTGACCATATTTTGATCTCTAATCACCACATCCCATTGGCTCTCACATCCAAAATCTTGGAGGTAGCCTGGTCGGACCATTCTATGGTTCTATTAATGTTACGCCGGGACATTCCTGTACAACGCACCTCCTACTGGATGCTCAACCAATCTATATTGAATGACCCCATCAGAGTGACAGAAATACAGGAGGCGCTACGTGAATACTTTCATTTTAATGATGTGGGGTCTCAGTGGAGAACCTTTGGGCAGCACACAAAGTTACCATTAGAGGTAAGCTAATGCAAATTGCAGCCCAACGAGAGAAAGAAAGGCTGGGAGACATAGAGAGACTAGAGAGAGAATTCCAAACTTTGAGCAAACGACACAAACAGGACCCGTCCAAAGTACCTGGGGATGAGCTGGATGCTACCCGAGTGGCTCTAAACTTGGCCCTCACGGCGAAAGCTGACAAGTCCATCAGGTGGACTGGGGCCAAGTTTTACCAGAAAAGGGACAAAATAGGACCCATGCTCACATCAAAACTTCCCCTAGATTTTTTTCTCATTCCATGCCGAGAATTAGACAGGCTAATGGTACCTTTACCATGAATCCCCAGCGCATTATGACGGCCTTTCAAGAATTTTATACAGACTTATATAAAGCAGACCACAACATAAACCTCTCTAAAGTGGAAGAATTACTTGAGGGATTGAACTTACCTACATTGCATGATGATCACAGAGCGGAAATGGAGGCTCCCATTTCTGTGGTGGAGGTCGCGGAGGTTATTAAATCAATTAAGGGGGGAACGGCGCCAGGACCGGATGGGTTCTCCACACCCTATTATAAAACTTTTTCTGAAATATTAACACCTTATCTCACTAGATTTTTCAATTCAATGATCAAGGGCTCCCCTATAAGAAACCAACTTAAAACGGCATTTATATCCGTAATTCCCAAACCAGGTAAAGACACTAGTCAAATTGGTAACTATAGACCCATTTCCTTGATTAATAACGGACTTAAAAATCTTAACCAAAGTTTTAGCAAACCGTTTGGCGTCGTTTATTGGACTCTATGTCCATAAAGACCAAGTTGGGTTTATTCCCGGTCGTCAGGGACCAGACCAAGTAAGAAGAGCGGTGGACCTCATATCGGTACTACAATTGAGCTGGGCGGGAGGCAATAGACAAGAGGGCATGTTGTTATCGCTGGACCTCCAGAAGGCCTTTGATTCAGTATCTTGGCCATATCTATTTGCAGTATTATGCCGCTAGGGTTTTGGCCCGAATTTGATAGGGATCCTTGAAGCCCTTTATTCGGGGCCTGAGGCTAGAGTTAGACTCCAGGGGCTCTATTCTGGCCCAATCAAGATAGCTAGGGGCACACGTCAGGGGTGCCCGTTGTCTCCCCTGATATTCGCCATAATGATAGAATGTCTGCCAATCGCTATTCGTACTCATCCGGATATCGGAGGGGTACAGTGTGGTCACTCCACACATAAATGCGCCTTATTTGCAGACGACATCTTGCTTTTTGTAACCTCCCCGGCCTCCTCTCTGCCATCAATATGCACTCTGTTGGACAGATTTGCAGAGATCTCGGGCCCTCAGGATAACATGTCTAAGTCCCAGGCTCTAAATGTATCTCTCTCTGGCTCTCTAGTCTCCTTCCTACAGAACACATATAAATTTGATTGGAGTGATTCCTCCATAAAATATTTGGGGCTTAATATTACGTCGAAGGTCGAAAACCTCTGTCAGGCGAACTACCCGCCAATGTCTTGTAAACTAGCAGATGATCTCAGCAACTGGGGATCCCATGAGATAGCTTGGACAGGCAGAATTAACTCGGTTAAAATGACCCTCCTACCCAGACTGTTGTATCTGTTTCGTTCACTTCCTATACCGATTAAACGAGATCATCTTAAAGCCTTTCAGAGTAAAATCACTAAATTCATATGGCACAAGAAAGGTCCTCGCCTCTCAACCTGCAGTCTTTTCAATCTTCCCTCACAAGGGGGTTTGGGACTTCCGAATCTCGTATGGTATTACCAGGCCGCACAGTTAGCACAATTATCTACCATATATCTCAAAACTGAGAAGCCAGACTGGATAGCTATAGAGTGACAAGCAGTACCTACGTTTACCCTGGATTATTTGTTATGGTGCCCCCCAAAAGTAGACCCCCCATCCTTTCTCCAACCCTCTCACATTTACTCTCCATGTGGGATGTGCTAAGAAGGCTTCCCTCCCTGGTCTCTGAGTTCCAACCACTAGCTCATCCATTTTGAAACCCTCTTTTTCAGGCTGGCATGGACATTAGAGCGTTCAAGTGGTGGCTAGACAAAGGTGTGTACCGCATTGGAAATTTCTTCTTCTGCACGGGCCCATTACCCCTTAAACATTTCGAAAAGGAACTAGAGATCCCTTGCTCGGAAAGGTATAGATTCCACCAGATTTCTAGCTTCATTCACTCCATTTGGAAAAACAAACCTAACCCTCCGGATTTTACAGAATATGAACGCTGGTGTGGTCAAGCCATGGAGTAGAGGGGAGGGATTTCCGTAATCTATGCGTCACTAGCAACTAATTTAAACAAACTACCCTATATGATTGCATGGGAAAAGGACCTCCAGACCACTTGGAAATTGGAGGACTGGCACAAATCCTATTCCCAATCGCTCAAAGGCATTTACAATACCTCTCTATTGGAAGCCAATATCAAACTCTTTATGAGATGGTACCTTGTGCCGTCTAGATTGGCCTCTATGTTCCCCTCCACATCACCCTTATGCTTCAGGGGATGCCAAGGCTTGGGTGCCATGATTCACATCTGGTGGGAATGTCCCAAACTTCGTGGGTTTTGGAACAAAGTCTTTCACCTTATCCGTAAGGTTACGGGTTGTGTT
This sequence comes from Aquarana catesbeiana, assembly GCF_042186555.1. Taxonomy (NCBI): domain Eukaryota; kingdom Metazoa; phylum Chordata; class Amphibia; order Anura; family Ranidae; genus Aquarana; species Aquarana catesbeiana. Next base: position 362,749,887 of record NC_133329.1, read on the forward strand.
ATCCCTCAAACGCCGGCATTAGCCTTACTCAATGGACTAGCACCGTGCGTCCCCAAAAATACTCATAAACTGATTTTGTTTATTTTGAAATGACTATAGCCAAAGCATGGAAGTTACCTATGCTATCTCTTGTGGCCAGGAAAAGGAAGATTTCCTGGATAATGGCACAAGAAAAACTGGTCAGTTCTATCCTGGTTACAACTCCCCAGTTTGAAGCAATCTGGGAGCCCTGGGCTCAATACATGGGAATATCCCTAATCCCAGGAGTGGCCGGCAAATCAGGATGCTGATTACTGAGATTGGCATCAGGTAGGAAGGCATTCTTCTTCTCCCCCTTCTTTCTCACCTACCCTTTCTTTTCTCTCTCTCTCTTCTTCTTTCTTCTTCTCTTTGATTTCCGTTCCCTTCTTTAGGGTTATAACATAAGTTCATGAGATGGGCACAGGATTACTGTTTAATGCTTTCTGTTTAGGACCAAGATCTGTACCCTGGACCAACTAAGTAGAGGTCTTATACCTTACTTCGAGACATGGTTATTCCTCATATATGTGATCATAGGAAGACGATTTCACTTTTTCTAGTCTCCAGGAGATCTTCCTACAGACTCATCGAGACATATTGAGAAGGGACCTCTGCACCTCACTGGACACAGCATGATCCCTTTTGGGGTGTCCAGTGGGGAGCAGAGCCTCAAAAGATATCAATAACGCGAGATACTCCGTGTTCGGCCGAATGGTCAGAGGATCATAAACCTAAATACTTCTAATTTTGCCTTAGTTATACAGGGTACCGATGTGCCTTCAATGTTACAATGTTGCATTATGTGACTTTTTTGTTACTGCTATTGCTTGTTTTTTTTTATTGTTGTGAAACGACAACAAAAATTTTAATGATAAAAAAAAAAAAAACAATATCCCAAGCTTTGAACATCTCACGGAGCACTGTTCAATCCATCATCCAAAAATGGAAAAGAGTATGGCACAACTGTAAACCTACCAAGACATGGCTGTCCACTTAAACTGACAGTCCAGGGAAGGAGAACATTAATCAGAGAAGCAGCTAAGAGGCCCATGGTAACTCTGGAGGAGCTGCAGAGATCCACATCTCAGGTGGGAGACTCTGTCCACAGGACAACTATTAGTAGTGCACTCCACAAATCTGGCCTTTATGGAAGAGTGGAAAGAAGAAAGCCATTGTTGAAAGAAAGCCATAAGAAGTCCCGTTTGCGGTCTGTGAGAAGCCATGTGGGGGACACAGCAATCATGTGGAAGAAGGTGCTCTGATCAGATGAGACCAAAATTGAACTTTTTGGCCCTAAAAGCAAAACGCTATGTGTGGCGGAAAATTAACACTGCACATCACCACAAAACCATTTATCATTTTCCTTTCACTTCACAATTATGTGCCACTTTGTGTTGGTCTATCGTATAAAATCCCAATAAAATACATTTACGTTTTTGGTTGGACCATGACAAAATTTGGAAAATGTCAAGGGGTATGAATATTTTTTCAAGGCACTGTAATATAATATAATATAATAAGATTTCTTCATAAATTTAGTTCAAAGTGGATTCTGCTACATGTCACAAGTGCTGGCAGTGATTGGGGCTTATCCTGTTAACACTGCATTTTTGGCGACACTATACTATTGGGGACACCAGTATAATCCTGATTATGATCAAGATACTGATCTGTACAGACACTGTACTAGTAATGGCAGCAGTGGCGTAGCGTGGATTGCCAGCACCCGGGGCAAGGCAAGTAATTTGCGCCCCCTAACCTGCGGACAATTCGCACTCCCTGAGTCCCTTCCCTTCCTACAATAATACTGACCTACCTGACCACTAATATGATTCCTATACTGACCACTACACTATACTACTACACTATACAATACACTGACCTATCTCATTCCTATACTGACCCTTACACTGACCTACCCGATTCCTACAAGGACCACTACACTACACACTGACCTACCTGATTCCTATACTGACCACTACACACCCCACCAACCTACACGATTCCTACATCGACCACTACACTACACACTGACCACTACACTATACAATCCAGTACACAATCGACTATACACTGACCACTACACTACACACCACACCAACCTACCTGATTCCTATACTGACCACTACACTATACTACTACACTACCCACTACACAATACACTATCCACTGACCACTACACACCACACTAACCACTACACTAAACACCACACACTGACCTACCTGATTCCTATACTGACCACTACACTATACTACTACACAATACACTACACTATCCACTGACCACTACACTACACACCACTAAACACTGACCACTACACACCACTAACCACTACACACTGACCACTACACACCACTAACCACTACACACTGACCACTACACACCACTAACCACTACACACTGACCACTAACCACTACACACCACTAACCACTACACACTGACCACTACACACCACTAACCACTACACACTGACCACTACACACTGACCACACTACACACTGACCACTACACACTGACCACTACACACTACACACCACACTGACTACTACACTACACACTGACCACTACACGCTGACCACACACCACACTGACCACTACACTACACCCTGACCACTACACTACACACTGACCACTACACTACACACTGACCACTAACCACTACACACTGACCACTACACACAACACTGACCACTACACACCACACTGACCACCACTAACCACTACACACCACTAACCACTACACACCACACTGACCACTACACTACACACCACACTGACCACTACACTACACTACACACTGACCACTACACTACACACCAACCACACACCACTACACTACACACTGACCACTACACTACACTACACACCAACCACACACCACACTGACCACTACACACCACTACACTACACACTGACCACTACACTACACACTGACCACTACACAATACACTAGACACAGACCACTACTACTCAATACACTACATACTGACTGCTACACAACACTCTACCCACAGACCAATACACTACACACAATACATTATACACTACCTACAACACTATACATTACACTATACGCTAACTTTCTGGCTGCTCACTCTCCTCAGACCATATCTACTCCCCCCCGGGCCGAGTGAGTCTCTTACCTTTTTTTCTTCCATCTGCTGTGCCTCTGCCCCGCCGACTGTCACACTGCCTGCCCCGGCGGGGACATGATGATCAGTGACCCGGGCCAGAGAGGAGGAGAGGAGGAGAAGACAGCGGCCACAGACTGCCTGCCGCGACGGCCGACAGGGTCATGATGTTCAGTGACCCGGGCCGGAGAGGAGGAGGAGAGGAGGAGAAGACGGCGGCCACAGACTGCCTTCCGCAACGGCCGTCATGATTGGTGACCCGGGCTGGAGAGGAGGAGCAGGAGAAGACGGCGGCCACAACAAAGGCCAGCCCCGCCCCCCCCCCCCCCATTGAGTACAGGCCAGCCCCACCTGCCGCACATGACCCCTTTCGCCCAATCACAGGGCGCCAGGGGCCGGCCTGAGAATTATCATGGCGGCCGGAGCGCGGGGTCACAGAACAGAATTTAGCTGTATGGAGAGAGGGTGACACATACTGGAGCAGGATGTCGCCCCCCCCAAATGTTGCGCCCGGGGCCTATGCCCCCCTCGCACCCCCCACGCTACGCCACTGAATGGCAGTTATAGCGTGAGTGGGCAAACTGGCACTAACTGACACTGGCTGGGAGGGTCATTAACTGACAATAACATCGCTAGTGACACTAATACAGTGATCAGTGATAATACTGTACACTGTACTAATGACACTGGCTGGGTGACAGGAGTGATCAGTAGGGCAATCAAGGGATTAACTGTGTTCCTAACAAGTTTATGTGTTCTGCATTTACTCACTGATCATCTGGCTGGATCTCACCTTGCTTTCACTTCTGAACGGTAACTGAAAGAATGGTGAAATCCAGCCAGATCTGTGTTCTGTGTTTACCAACACACAGATCTCTGTGCCGTGATTGGCCACAGCCGATCAGCAGGTATACAGCTAAAATGATTGGCTGTTACCTGCTGACCAATCACAGCACAGGTCAGCAGTGGGTTTGCACATGCGCGCCTCCATTGTGTATCCATTGTGTGTTTGGCTTCCTGTTTCCTGCTTTCCGTGTGCTCTTCGTTTGTCTCTGTTACCGACCTTGGAGTGTTCCCAACTATTCCTGTCTGCTCGTGTCCCTGACCTTTTGGCATGTCCCCAACTATCCCTGTTTGCCTGTGACCCTGAACCTTTGGCGTTTACTCTGTTGTTCCTGTCTGCTAGTCGCCCTGACCTCTGCCTTATCCATTTACTATCCTTGTTGTTCCAGTCTGCTGCTTCCTTCTCCTGTAGTCTACCGTGAGCGTGAGCTGGGAGACCCTAGGGGCCGCGACCTGGAGCCAGACTGCAGCGCAGTCCATCCTCACCACTAGAGGCTCTGGTGAACACCTGTTGGCTCTTAGACTCCGTGCCAGGGGGAATCTATGCTCTAGCTCCCACTGGGATCTGTGTAAGTGATCCAGTAGACCTGTTTCCTGAACCTCCCTGTGTACTATCTGCAGCAGTCAGTCTTAGGGTCCACTATCTTAGCGGTGGACTTCTGACTCCTACGGAGTGCATCTGTCACCTGGTCTCAGGTGACCTGACAACAGCGCTGTATAGGTATGTTGTGGTGCCTGGGGCTGCCTTCCATCAGCAGTCTGCAAAAGGTTAATGGAAGCAGAATATTTGGCAACCTGCCAGATTTCAGGGTCTTTTTTGTAATCTTTGAGGATTTTTCAGAATTATTAACTTCATAGTACAAACAGCTAGAAAGGTCAGTGACTACTTTTTTTTAGAGCTCTTTTACTGCTTGTCAAGACTATGTAAATAATTTAATATCCATATTCCAGGCATTGGTATGCTTTAAATTTAACATGATATAAGCTGGAATTCACCTTCAGGCCTTTTGTGTTTTCATAGTAGGACAGTTCATGGAAGCTGAGTCATCCAAACTGCAACCAATTTACAGAACACTTGATAACAACTAAATAGCACCTTAACAAGTAAAACCAGAGTCCTTTCCAAAGTTAAATATTGATTTCCTCTCCTCCTCAGTACATGACAACAATAGGATCCTTCCACTGCCTTCTATATAATTATGTCTTGTTTTGATTAAACATATTGATTGTATTAATATTTGATGCAGGACAACCGTATTGAAACCCGCTGACAGCTCAGTGAAACCTAGAACAAGTCAGGCATCAAATTATATTGCATAGTCCCCTGGGAAAAGATTTATTGTCAATGTTAAAGGCTTGTCTGCCATTGATATTGTGTAAAAAGAACATTTTCTTCTGTTATGGCCTCCATGTTTAGTACATTAGAATTTTTATGAAAGAATGAGATATGCAAATAGAATGCTTTCTGCTCTCAGGAATCAAAAAAGAAGTCTAGTAAAAAGGATTTGTATCTTAAAGAGGCAAAATAGCATTACACAAAAGTCATGTTAGGAAAGCTACAGCCCTTTCTATAAATACAATACATTTTTTTACAGCAAATAGCTCATTAGGAATTATACAATATCCTGCACAACTGGATGCTCCCACCATTAATAAATGCAGGAGGCTGATAAAAGGGACAATTTATACATCTATTCTAAAGGGAAAATATAACAGTCTGGATACTACTCTATTGATTTATTTGAGTGTATATGCTTTATATTTATTAATTATATTTATTAATTATTTACAGGGTACAACATATGTGGTGCAACCATGACTGGTGAAAGGAAAACAGATGAAGCTGTTTGCTTTTAGACTGTCTGTCTCTAATTAAATGTCTGTAACCATAGAGAGCAGAGAAGGGAAAGGGAAGATGGATGAGTCTGGCTCCTCTGATCGTTCAGTTGAGCTTGAGCTATTGAGCTCTGAAAAGAAAAATATTTTTTTCAGCAAAACAATTAAAGTAGTTATAAACTCTATTTTGCAAGTTAACCACTTGCCGATCATCCGTCGCAGTTGTACTGCGGTAGAATGGCACGACTAGGCGAAAAAACATTATGTAACGTCGCTTCACCGTGTAACCACACCCCCTGCTAGCTCGCGGAGCCGATGCGAGTGCCCGGTGGTCGCGATCACCGCCGGGCTCCCGTGATCGCTCGGGGCACACAGAGAACCGGGATCTGGTTTCTGGTTCTCTGAGGGGAGAACAGACAGATCGTCTGTTCATAAAAAGTATGAACAGCGATCTGTCATCTCCCATCCCCCCTTCAGTTAGAACACACAATAAGGAACATATTAACCCCTCGATTGCCCCCTAGTGGTTAACCCCTTCACTGCCAGTGACATCTTTACAGTAATCAATGCATTTTCATAGCACTGACCGCTGTAAAAATGTCCCAAAACTGTGTCAAAATTGTCCGACGTGTCTGCCATAATGTCGCAATCCCGATAAAAATCGCAGATCGCCGCCGTTACTAGTAAAAAAAATGAATAATAAAGATGTCATAAAACTATCCCCTATTTTGTAGATGCTATAACTTTTACGCAAACCAATCAATATACGCTTATTGTGATTTTTTTAACCAAAAATATGTAGAAGAATACATATCGGCCTAAACTGAGGAAAAAATATTTTTTTATATATTTTTGGGGGATATTTTTTATAGCAAAAAGTAAAAAATATTGCGTTTTTTTTCAAAATTGGCTCTTTTTTTTATGTTTATAGTGCAAAAAATAAAAACCGCAGAGGTGATCAAATACCACCAAAAGAAAGTTCTATTTGTGGGGAAAAAAGAACGTCAATTTTGTTTGGGTGCAACGTCGCATGCGTAATTGTCAGTTAAAGCGACGCAGTGCCGAATCGCAAAAAGTGCTCTGGTCAGGAAGGGGGTAAAATCTTTCGGGGCTGAAGCGGTTAATTTATCTTACATAGAAGTCCAAATGTAATTTTCCCTTTCAGAAGTGCTTTCTCCAGTCCAAAAGCAGCTTGAATTTCTTCTGTCTGCCCAGAATACAACATGCCAGCAAATCTGTGCATCACCTTTTTTTACTTCCAAGTCCAGCAGCACAGCTCTCCATAGTGCAAAAACCATGGATCTCCAGCCTCCACAGTGCAGACACAGAATGTCCAGCCTCCTTTCCCACACTCCTTAATAAAGGTCCCTCTATAGTAGGTAACCCTCCAGTGCCCTTTTGGCCTACACGGAAGCTCCTCGGGCTACAGGCTTACTTGCTGTATACCAGGAGTAGCCTAATCTGATTACACCTATACCCAAGACTCATCCTACACCAAATTTTATAGGGTTACAAAACTCCACCCACCAGCTCCACCTCACTAAAACCCCTGTGTCACGACCCAGGTCTGAGCCTGTGACCTCTGCTGTGTCTGGCAATGTCTCTTCTTGCTGAGCTGGACAGCTCCCTGGTCAATTCCTCAAATAATATTGCCTTGTACCTTGTCTCTTGTGAACCTTAAACTCTTTGCTCCTCCCATGAACTTCCTATTTAAGCTATGCCTTTCTACTTCTTGTTTGCCAGAGTATTGTGCTCTCTTCAGCCAATATCTCGCTCTTGCTACTCCTGTCCATACATTCACTACCACTCGTTACCAACCTTTGGCTTGTTCCTCGACTATGCTTCCATCTGATTCCACCCAGTTACTACTTGGCACTGACCATTGGCTTGTCCATTGACTATGCTTCTCTTTGTTCCTTTTCTGCTTCATCTACTACCTACCTTTTGCTTGCTTTCTCCCTGCTGGGTCAATCCTTAGGCCTGTGACCTGGCATTGGCATGCAGCAAAACCCATCTCCACCATCAGGAGCTCTGGTGAAGACCGTCTGATGCTTAGACCCCACGCCTTGGGTAAGCCTGCATCTTCTGCTAGCAGATCTGTTTTGTGTATTCATCCAGCTGACTACTGGTGCATCTCTCAACTGCTACAGCCATTGGCCTCTGAGCCTAACTCCAGATAATGACACCCTGCTTACACACTGAGGAATTCTAGCAGGTGTAACAGGTATATTTTACTCACACATACAAATCACTGACTTTAAACACCACTCCATTCTAGAGAAATCCATGTCTGAAGCCTACTGCAGGAACAGACATTTCCGAGAGTGTCAATGTCCTGGTCTGCCAAAGCACTCACTGTTTTTTTTCTTTGACCTTCACATCAGTACAAGACACAGTAGTGATGTGGAGGTCAGCGGAATGGCCCAGTGAGCGCTGCAGGGGACCAGGACATTCTCTGAAGTGTAGGTTTCTGGCAGGAAGTTTTTTTTTACTGGATTGGAGCTTTGTGTGGCAGAACAGGCAGCAGGGGAGGTAAGTACCATCTTTACATGTACTGCTTTTCTGGTGAGTATTCCTTTTAAAGACTGGGTCACTGTAGGGCCTTCTTCTCTTTCTGCAACCACTTGTAGTTTTCAGATGTTCTTGTAAATGCTTTGTAGTGCATTATATCATGTCTTCTATTTGTTTTTATGTGATTTTTTCAGCCTTATTAAAAAATAAATAAATAAAAAGCTTTGACATTTCCAAGTTTGGATTGTATTAGGATTTGCAGATTGTACAATACATGCATTTTTGTATGCTACAAATCATTCCTAGAGGCTTGAGAACATGCATTAGGGAGGTCACAAGGAAAATTGTACTGGTGCAGCAGATTTTTTACATAACACATGAAATGAACCAAATGAATCAATAGTCCAAATCTATCTGTTTTCCTTTAAGATAAGAAAGGAAGTAACCCTTACTTATGTAATGGGCTAATAGAGGTGTTTCCATATACAGTATCTCACAAAAGTGAGTACACCCCTCACATTTTGGAAAATATTTAATTATATATTTTCAAGTGACAACACTGAAGAAATTCCACTTTGCTACAATGTAAAGTAGTGAGTGTACAGCTTGTATGACAGTGTAAATTTGCTGTCCCCTCAAAATAAACAGCCAAACAGCCATTAATAGACATGTGCACACTGAAATATTTTGTTTCGGAATTTCGTTTTCGTCCGAAAAATAAATTTATTTAGTTACTCCCGAAATTTGTTTTTATTTATTTCCTTTTTTCGTTAAAAATTGCATTCGTCCGAAAATCCAAATTAAGGTCAGATCTGTCATTGAAGGCTTATGGTGTCTATCGAATGTTCAAAGAAGATTCGACGGAGCAGCTAAACTGTACGATGCCGTATAATTTACCTGCTCCGTCGAATCTTCTTAGAACTTTCAACAGACACCATAAGCCAAAGTACGTGTGTACTTAGTTCCAGCTATTTTACTGCTCCTCCTCTTTGGTTACAATCAGCCATTAACATTCATCATCATCACTATTTTTATTTATCTTTTCTCCCCTACGTCGAATCTTTTCTCCCCTACGTCGAATCTTTTCTACCCTACGTCGAATCTTTTCTCTCTATGTCGAATCTTTTCTCTCTATGTAGAATAATCTTGGACTAATAGAGTTAAGGTTAGGCACATTCGACCCACAGGTTTGATGGACACAGATTGTTATTGTCATCATCATGTCGAATCTCATATCTATATCGAACTGTTGTAGCAACGAAAACGAAAATAAAGCATTTGTTTATGTCGGCTCTTTCGTTTTTCAGATTCTGCACTTTCGTTATTGCTTGTTAAAACGATAACGAAAATACCTGAAATTCGGACGAAAATGCATTTGGACGAAAACGAATGCACATGTCTAGCCATTAATGTCTAAACCGCTGACAACAAAAGTGAGTACAACCCCTAAGTGAAAAAATCCAAATTGGGCCCAATTAGCCATTTTTCCTCCCCTGGTGTCATGTGACTCGTTATTGTTACAAGGTCTCAGGTGTGAATGGGGAGCAGGTGTGTTAAATTTGGTGTTATCGCTCTCACTCTGTCATACTGGTCACTGGAAGTTTAACATGGCACCTCATGGCAAAGAACTCTCTGAGGAGCTGAAAAAAAAGAGATGTTGCTCTACATAAAGATGGCCTAGGCTATAAGAAGATTGCCAAGACCCTGAAACTGAGCTGCAGCATGGTGGCCAAGACCATACAGTGGTTTAACAGTACAGGCCTCGCCATGGTCGATCAAAGAAGTTGAGTGCATGTGCTCAGCGTCATATCCAGAGGTTGTCTTTGGGAAATAGACGTAAGAGTGCTGCCAGCATTGCTGCAGAGGTTGAAGGGGTGGGGGGTCAGCCTGCCAGTGCTCAGACCATACGCCGCACACTGAATCAAATTGATCTGCATGGCTGTTGTCCCAGAAGGAAGCCTCTTCTAAAGATGATGCACAAGAAAGCCTGCAAACAGTTTCATGAAGAAACACAAGAAAGCAGACTAAGGACATAAATTACTGGAATCATGTCCTGTGGTCTGATGAAACCAAGATAAACTTATTTGGTTCAGATGGTGTCAAGCGTGTGGCGGCAACCAGGTGAGGAGTACAAAGACAAGTGTGTTTTGCCTACAGTCAAGCATGGTTGTGGGAGTATCATGTTCTAGGGCTGCATGAGTGCTGCTGGCACTGGGGAGCTACAGTTCATTGAGGGAACCATGAATGCCAACATGTATAGTGACATAGTGAAGCAGAGCATGATCCCCTCCCTTCAGAGACTGGGCAGTATTCCAACATGATAACGACCCTAAATACACCTCCAAGATGACTACTGCCTTGCTAAAGAAGCTGAGGGTAAAGGTGATGGACTGGCCAAGCATGACTCCAGACCTAAACCCTATTAAGCATTTGTGGGGCATCCTCAAACGGAAGGTGGAGGAGCGCAAAGTCTCTAACATCCACCAGCTCCGTGCTTCGTCATGGAGGAGTGGAAGAGGACTCCAGTGGCAACCTGTGAAGCTCTAGTGAACTCCATGCCCAAGAGGGTTTAGGCAGAGCTGGAAAATTATGGCGGCCACACAAAATATTAACACTTTGGGCCCAATTTGGACATTTTCACTTAGGGTGTACTCACTTCTGTTGCCAACAGTTTAGATATTAATGGCTGTGTAGTTATATTGTATTTTGAGGGAATAGCAAATTTGCACTGTTATACAAGCTGTACACTCACTACTTTACACTTGAAGCAAAGTGTCATTTCTTCAGTGTTGTCACATGAAAAGATATAATAAAATATTTACAAAAATGTGAGGGGTGTACTCACTTTTGTGAGATACTGTTTGTTCCAAACTATACAAACAAACAGATTTCTAGAGCATTAAAGTGTATCTCTAGGTAAATAGTATTTTGTGCATATTAAATATACATTACTCGCACATGACCTGGGTAGGTCTAAGAGACTGGAGCGATACTGAAAATCAAAACCAAACACATTAAAAATCATAAATAATATAGCATGACACAAGTTATTTTTGTTGGTGTCGTATGGCCACAGCTTTATTTAAATAACAAGATAATAACTGCATAATTTAGATAGCTATTCTTCAAAAGCATACAAGAATTCTAATACAACCAAGCTAGAGCCTTAACAGCACCACCCAATGTCATGTTCCATTGTACATCAATAGCAAGGGAAGGGCACGCCGACATAGCGCATTACCAAAATAAATTTTATTCCAAGTTAAAAGCAACAATTGTTATACTCACATACATACAATGTATATAGGGATAATATAGCATAGCAAATAAGAGCAATCGCCTTCGGGTCTACTGTAGTAAACCAGTGGTGTGGGAAGATCTTTAATGGCTGACGTGTTTCAAGGAAGATCCCTCTTCCCCAGAGCCAAAGTAGTGAATGACACGATTTACTATTTTGGCTCTGAGGAAGAGGGTTCTGCCTCAAAATGCGTCAGTGATTTAGAGATGCCGCCTGGTCTTCCCACACCACTGGTTTACTACAGCAGACCTGAAGGCAATTGTTCTCATTTGCTATGATATGCCAATATACATCTTGTGTATGTGAGTATAACAATTGTTTTAAATTGGAATAAAATTTATTTTGGTAATGTGCTAGGTTGGTGCACCCTTGTCTTGCTATTGTTTTACAGTCTCAAGGATACCCATTGTCCAGATGGGGGCAGCAAGGCCGCTGGTAAGGAAGAAAGATATCTTTACTATACTGTACACCTCCAAGCTTACCACTCGAGCACAGGGGAATAGCTATTGGATTACACTTCCTTTATGTTCCATTGTACACCCGTACCAGCCCCCAGCCATTTACAACCAGCTTGATGGGTACACAATGAGTTTACACCATTATTCACCTGGAATAATACTTAGTAATTACTTTCTTCATGAACATCACCTAATAATACATATTTGTGACAATTAAGGTTAAACCACTCGTCCAAACATTACCAATGATCTTACTTTTTTGGCATGATCAAGAACCCACCGATGCTGTGTCAAAGTAAAACATGCACCAAAAAAAACCCCATCCTCTTCCCATACCTCAATTCCCCAAACGTATATGCTTCTCAACATAGCCATAGCCACACTTTTACCAAGAGGGTGGGCGGGTGGATTAAATTGTTTGTTCTTCCTTGATATTTCGCCAGGTTATAACCACCTCCTCCCTGCTCTCTATGCCCCATCCTTAAACCAATCCTCACTCATTCTTAACCTTAATCCCACCCTGTCATGTGCTCTTTGTCCTATGTACTAAGGGCAGCCCTTATGATGATTAATGTTTTCCTCCCTTTGCTCCTCCTAGTTTTTAGCTGGTGATTCTGTTGGTTGTTTTAAAGCCACCTAATTTTCTCAGAGGGCTGACAGCACTGAAATACTGCTGCAGAGCTGCATTTTCCCATATGAACTACAGGAAGATGTTGCCAGGATGATACTTCCTCTGTTGTCATCCTGGTGCAACATCTAGTTCAGCACTAACTGCTCCTGAAGAGCATACACATCACTCACCTCAGCTTCCTCCCATGACATGTATTTACTAAAAGACCCAGCCAAACCGCAAGGACTGAGGATAAACCTGTAAACAAAGAGAGAGGAGGAAACATGGCTTGAAGTATCCTCAGAATCAAACAGTTCAGACCTGGACCTGGTTCCCAACTATGATCTCTGGTTTGTCTTTACAACTAATATATTATCAAGGGACACATTAGTGATGTAGGGGCCAGCAGATTGATCCACTAGGTGCAGCAAAGGATCAGGTATCTGACACTTCAAAAACTGAAGATTCTTTGGGTGGCTAGCTTCTTTCCAGTGCATATATCTGTAAACAACTAAGTTCACCTTTAGAACATATTACATGTTCCACCCATATTAGGATAGATCTCCCTCTCCCCCGGTTCCCCCCTCTTTGTGACAGTGGTTGGAGTTCCTCTCCCTGAACCCACTGTCACTTTTAAAAAAAAGCCAGGCTGCGCAGGTCTGCACCCACACATCCGTGTCATTTATGCACAGATTCCGGCAATATAACAGATGCAATAGTTTCCAGGCTCCTGCAGGAAAAAATAATAAAGTCACATTTTTTATGCAACATTAAGTTTTTAGTGAGGTCAATTTAAAACACAACTCCAGGACAGCCCCTCACCCCCATCCCCAAGTCCTTTAGTTTTTTTTTAACTTACCACCCCTAAGGCTTTTTTAATAACTACCTTTTCCAGGTATCTTTAGGCTATACACATGATGCCTCTTCCTCTTTGTCGCTTCTTCAGCATTGAGTGGTCCTCAATGATATAGAGATAATCATATCGGCAACACTATGCATTATTACACTTGTAAGTACAGTGTGTTGGGATAATGCTCTACGCCAGTGAGCTCCAAACTGTGGCCCGGGGGCCGGATGTGGCCTTTTGCTTGCCTTTATCAGGCCCTTGGGATTCTATTACTCCACTGTTACAAGGAAATATTCTTTGTACACCAACAACTGACAGAGAGCGCATGCAAAGAGAGCATTAATCAGAGAAGCATCCCAGAGACCTATTGTAACTCTAGAGGAGATTCAGAAATCTATTAGTTGTGCACGCCACAAATCTGGCCTTTACGGAAAAGTGGCAAGAAGAAAGCCATTGTTGAAAGAAAGCCATAAGAAGTCCCATTTGCAGTTTGCAAGAAGCCATGTGGGGGACACAGCAAACATTTGAAAGTTTAAAGAAGGTGCTCTGGTCAGATGAGACCAAAACTGAACTTTTTGGCCAAAAAGCAAAATGCTAAGTGTGGCAGAAAACTAACCCTGCATATAACCCTGAACACACCATCCTTATCGTAAAACATGGTGGTGGCAGCATCATGTTGCAGGGATGCTTTTTTTCAGCAGGGACAGGGGAGCTGGTCAGAGTTGATGGGAAAAAAGATGGAACCAAACACAGGGCAATCTTAGAAGAAAACTTGTTATGCCCCATACACACGGTCGGATTTTCCGATGGAAAATGTCCGATCGGAGCGTGTTGTCGGAAATTCCGACCGTGTGTGGGTGCCATCGGACATTTTCCATCGGATTTTCCGACACACAAAGTTGGACAGCAGGAGATAAAATTTTCCGACAACAAAATCCGATCGCGTCAATTCCGACCGTGTGTGGCCTGTTCCGACGCACAAAGTGCCACGCATGCTCAGAAGAAATTCCGACACGGGACAGCTCGTTCTGGTAAACTTAGCGTTCGTAATGGATAAAGCACTTTCGTCACGCTGCAATGTAAAAAATGGTTTAATACAGCGCACTCTCTTCTTCTTTATAATGTGACAAGAATTAAGTCGTTTTGATGCTCATATTCACACACACTTCTCACAAACTTTTTTCGTTACTATTTATCGGGATTCCCTTAATATATTTTGATTTCTCACATCTGACAACATATTTTTTTTTTTTTTTTTTACTTTAATGTAGAATCTTTTTTTGTGTTTCTCTTTTTATTTTTTTTTGGTGATTTTGATTAGTACTCCCGAAAATGTTTGTGTGTTTTTTGTGACAAGTTCCCACAACACCATTGATATGTTGTTCTATTTAATCTGTAGGAGGAGATTGTTTGGTGTTGTTGTCCCTTGTTAATTTCACATTGTACTTTAGAAATGTACCTGAATCGTCACCAACAAACTGTCCTTTTTGGATGAAAACACACACAGGAGAGTAGAATTTCCCTAAAAATATTTTATTAAGGGGTCACAACTATAAACAAAGAGGGATGCAACGCTGGAGAAACTGCAGAAGTGGGTGAAGCCTTGGACCCCCAGGGCAGACATCAATTATTTAAAAGCAAAATTGGTGGCCTGAGGAGTCCTTATCTAAGGGAGGGCAGTCTGGTCCAGAAGTCCCAGAGATCCGGAAAGCAGCAGATGACATCTGTGTCCCCAGGCTGTGGTCATACGAGAGACTGCAGCTTTTGTCAGACCAGACTGAACCCAGGTCATCACTCTCAGGTCTTCTTTCCACGCTTCCTTACAGGCTTTGGCTGTGGTGGTGGAGTTGTGGCAGCAGGAGGAGGAGGAGGAGGAGGAGGATGATGGTCCCTCTCCATGACATCCGTCTTGTGTGTCAGTTCCCCACTCTCCCCCTTCCGAAGGACTTTATAAATCAGGTCCTCAGAAATCTTGCGTTGGCCCTCCTGCATGCCCAGCAATTTGGTGGCAGCCATGCAGGCAAAGGCCTCTTCAGGACTGGGGAAGGCTCTGAGGGACGCCGAAGCCTCCTGGATCAGCCTGTACACTGAATCCTGCACAGGACTGGGAGTGGCCTTCCTGGCCCTTTTATATGGCAGGCGGAGGGGAGGGACCTGAGACTCAGTCAGGCTGCGACTTGTCCCAGGCTTCTCTTGGCTGACACTTAGCCCCGCCTCCTCCTGGCTGCCACTAATCCCCGCCTCCTCCTGGCTGCCACTAATCCCCGCCTCCTCCTGGCTGCCACTAATCCCCGCCTCCTCCTGACTGCCACATTCCACAGCCTCCTCCTGGCTGAGGTCTTCCTGTGTATGAAAAAGGGACATAGTTTTAGTATTGTTTTCATCAATCACACACAATTTTCACCTCCTGACTGCTGCAAATTGAATGTTAACAAATATAACAGACTATCCTTCTGAGCCCAGCAGTTTTCATTCTTGTCCCAATTTTGGGTGCCCACTACTGTCTATTGATATGTAAAACACTTTATGAAATCAGCAATTAGTGATCAATAATAACATCTAGTAAACATCATTTATTTATTGCTCAGAAATCAGTAGAACAATGCTATACCTGACTCCAGCTGGGCTCCTCCACTTCTTCCTGGCTGGAAGGCCCAGGTTGGACATCAGAAGCCTCAGCTGCTGTGGAAGGAAGAGTGGAAGGAAGAGTGGAGAGGGATTCCCTGACTTCAGTCTGGTCTGACAGAAATCGCAGTCTCTCATAGTACCACAGCCTGGGGACATAAACGTCATCTGCTGCAGCTCCGGACCTCTGGGAATCTGTGACCTTCTTGCGCTCCCTAAGATAAGTGCTCCTCAGGCCACCAATTTTAGCTTTTAAATAAGGGATGGTTGCTGTGGGGACCACCGGCTTCACCAACTCCAGCAGTTTCTCCAGCGCTGCCTGCCTCTTCTGTTTGTGATTATAGTGGGGGTGTCTCACTTGCCACAGACAGGGCAGCTCCCTGTACTTGTCTATGAACAGGGGCAGGAAATTGTGGTCGTTGAACCCATCCATTTTCTCTGCAAGACACAACACAAGACAAACCCTAATGTCAGGCCAAACTCCCCTAATCTTGTTACAATATAGGCTTCAATTTCGAAGCAGTATAGGCCCAAGTTTAGATCCTACCTTCGTTAGCACGATCGGCGTCTCCGATGCTCCTTCCTCCGCTCACAGATCGTACGTAAGACGCGCGCGTTACGATTTATACACACTGCGCATGCGTATAACTCCGCCCGCCCCTGACGTTCTTTCTATTCTATTCCCCGCCCCTTTTCGTTCGGCGCAGTGGAGGAAGAGCACATGGCGGAGAGACAGCAGGATAGTGCTAAGTACAGCAACGAGGAGGAGGGGGAGGAAAGGCCGGAGCCTGAAACGTCCCGATCCAGAAGGAGATTAAAGGACTCAAATATGTCCTTTGGGGAGATGTTGGAGATGGTGGACATCCTGAAGAAGGCCGACTATGATGGAAAGTATGGGCCTTACCCCAACCCCAATGTCCGAAAGGCCAAGATCATGGCGAAAGTGGTCAGGAGTCTGCACCGGAAATTCAGGGTACAACGATCGAAAGATCAGCTCAGGAAGCGGTGGTCGGACCTGAAATTACGAGAACATGAGCAGTACAGAAAGATCCGGAGAGTGCTGCAAAAAAGTAAGTAGTTGTGCTGTGTTCCTATTGTTCTTGTGTTTATTACGTTCGTGCTGCTCCATGTGCTTTTAGGAACTGTTGTACAGTTTAAAATGGCAACTTTCATGTTCATGGGCACATTATTCGTTCGGATCACACATTTTTATTTCGGACGATAAAATACCATTGTTTAGGCCATATGCATTTGGCCACCATTTTGACGCCCTATACTTGTCTTCAAAGAATTGGGTTGTGTAGATGGGTTTGTTACTAGAATGAAATGCAAACTAGATTGTGTGTAAGGAGAGGACACTGAGCAGCTGTTTTCACATCTGGACACTGGAGCACTAGTGTGGGACCCCAGAACACCCTTTTTATTAGGGGGGGCACACAGGTGCTCCAGTGTATACTATAGGGGGGGGCTACATCTGTGAAGCTTGTACCAAACAGGTAAAGTATTGCAGCTTGACAAAGGACACTAAAAAAGCTACATCTTGGAACTCTGCTAAAATAGATCATTGTACCCCACTTCCAAGCAATGTTTCCTATTTCTATAGTTCTGCCATCAAATATCTGTGTGCTAAGTATACCATTTTTGTTTTACATAGGGGAGAAAAGACTCGGAGGACACCCCTCATCCGAGGAGACCAGAGCCCCCCCCCCCCCCTGGAAGAAGGGGAAATCCCCCCAACACAAGCTGAGCAGGAGGAAGAAGACGTGGTGGAAGTAGTCACCACAACAGGTGAGTGTCTGCAACCACAGGCTCAGATAAGAGATGGATGGCGGCATTTTTTGGCAAACCTAATTTATTTTGGGTTTCCTTTCTTTTTAGGTGATCGTGATGTTGTGGATGAAGATCCTTTCACATCAGAAAGTGCCCAGATTGTGATCGGGGAGATCATGGGGTGTAATTTACAATTGGAAAACATCAAGCAAAACATTAATGATGTTATTCCAAAATATAAAAACATCATTGATGTTTTGGGGCGAGTTTAAAGCCCCTCCAAATCACTTTCTTCTTTTGTCTGCTACAATGTGCGAAATGTTTTTGTGATTTTTCCCAAAGCCAAATTTGGAGGATGCACACAGTGTGTCAACATGTGCTATCTGCCATCACGGGAGATCAATGGACGCGTTTTGGGGGTGCAACCCCTTCCTCAATAATAAAGTAGCGGTGAGGAAGGGCTTTCTCCCCCAAAACACGTCCCTTGATCCCCCGTGATGGCAGGTAGCACATGTTGACATTGGGCAATTTGTGTGCATCTTCCAAATTTGGCTTTTCCAGGGGTGATTTCCCCCCATCTGAACGCAATATCAAACACAGTTCCTAAATACTCATGTCTGATATTGCCTTCCAGTTCTACCAAATGTGAACTTTGTAAGATCAAGATTTGTGTCTTTCTTGTGGGTTTTACACAGGCCTGTTTTCTATAAAATGCACATTTTGATTTTGGATAATGACACCACAAAAATTGTTATACAACAAACATGTCGGTTTGTCAGAAAAACCTTTGGTAAATGCACATGTGATTGTGCAGGTATTAAAAAGATTGTTCATCAAGAATGTGTGGATTATTGTCTCAACACTACAACACTTTTGGGGTGATGTAATTGTTGTTTGATGAGAAAATGGGGGTAATTTCCTAAGGGGAAATCCACTTTGCACTACAAGTGCAGTTTCAGTGCAGTTGCAAGTGCACTTGTAGTGAAAAGTGTCTTTGCATTTAGTAAATAACAGCCAACAGTGCTTTGCATAAGGTTACACAATCACGACATTTTCTGGACTCCACACATTTCTGTCAGGGTCAGCTAAAACAAACACAAGCAGTAAATGTCCACAAAGAAGAGCCTGGGGGGAGATGCCTGTCGAGAACTTGAGGTCCTGCAGACTTCTCCCTGTGGCCAAATACCGCAAGGTAGCGACCAACCTCTGCTCCGGAGTGATGGCTTGCCTCATGCAGGTATCCTGCCTGCTGATATAGGGGGTCAGCGAAGCCAACAAACGGTGAAACACAGGGTCCGTCATCCTGAGAAAGTTCCTGAAATCATCAGGATTATTCTCACGGATCTCACGGAGCAAAGGCATATGAGAGAACTGGTCACGCTGAAGCAACCAATTCTTGGTCCATGAACTCCTCCCCACCCTGTTCATGGACTGGACTTGTGTCAAGGTCAGGACCCCAACACCAAGCCCCCACACAGCACGAACTCTACGAGGAGTACGCATACGAAACATGGCTAGAAAACGGTCGGCTGCTCAGAACGAAGTAACAGAACGCACTGAAGAACAGCAAGGCCTGTGAAGAGCGACCTGAAAAACAGCAACGAGAGGACAAGATCGCACAGAAAACTCCGATACGAACTGACTGCACGCACTGAAGAGCAGATACAAACCCACAAGCACAAACTGAACGTCAGAAAACGATCTGAAAGCCACGAGTCTGAAAAAGCGCGAATCGTCTCTCACCAAACTTTTACTAACACGAGATTAGCAAAAGGAGCCCAAAGGGTGCCGCGCTTGGTTCTGAACCGGCCTTTTCTAGTCTCGTCGTACGTGCTTGACGTCACCGCGTTCTTGGCGATCGGAAATTCCGACAACTTTGTGCGACCGTGTGTAGGCAAAACAAGTTTGAGCCAACATCCGTAGGAAAAAATCCGAGGATTTTGTTGTCGGAATGTCCGATCAATGTCCGACCGTGTGTACGGGGCATTAGAGTCTGCAAAAGATGAGACTGAGGTAGAGGTTCACCTTTCAGCAGGACAACGACCCTAAACATACAGCCAGAGCTACAAGGGAATGGTTTAGATCAAAGCATATTCATGTGTTCGAATGGCCCAGTCAAAGTCCAGACCTAAATCCAATTGAGAATCGGTGGCAGGACTTGAATATTGCTGTTTACAAATGCTTACCATCCAATCTGACAGAGCTGGAGCTATTTTGCAGAGAAGAACGGGCAAAATTTTCAGTCTTTAGATGTGCAAAGCTGGTAGAGACATCCCCAAAAAGACTTGCAGCTGTAATTGCAGCGAAAGGTTGTTCTACAAAGTACTGACTCAGGGGGGCTGAATACAAATGCACACCACACTTTTTCTGATATTTATTTGTAAAATATTTTGAAAACCATTTATCATTTTCTTTCCACTTCACAATTATGTGCCACTTTGTGTTGGTCTATCACATAAAATCCCCCAAAAATGCATTTATGTTTTTGAATGTAACAAAATATGCTAAATTTCAAGGGGTATGAATACCTTTTCAAGGCACTGTAAAGCTACTTTTTTTTTTTTTTTAATTTGTAGTAAGGTTGGGGCACCATTTAAAAAGAATGTCTCAAGTTGAGATTTAATAACAGAGCTACGTCAACATTCTGTAATGACTTGCAAAGTAATTAATAAACTCCAATCCTTGTCTTGCATTTATTGTTTAATTGTACAATTGCCTTTAAAGAAATACATAAAAGGCATGTTGTAATTATTAAAGCAGTTTATATTTTTTGTTTAGTTTACAATTAAGAGCATGACATAATGATTGCACAGTTTATACAAATCTCTGTTATCAGGGATCTGGGAGGCAAATTGAGCATCAGCTCAATCCTTTCACTGATTTCCCATGGTTTAAGCTGCTAATAGGGTTTCTTATTGCTAGTATGTTGTTTTGCGATATGGACATGTGTCTAATGGGAGCTCAGCTACTAAGACAAGGAAGAGAATTGACACAGACAAGCAGCCAGCTGTCAGGTGGTAATGACTTTCAGTCACAATAGACCAAAATCATTTGAACTGTTGACCTTCAGGCATAAGCTAAGTGACCTAACTATTCAGAATCATAACCTTCAAAGCACATGCTGGCTCGCCACTGGACAATTCTAATTTCACAGAATGGACAAATAAGAAAATCACACGTCAGAATCAGCTAATGTGTTTACATAATTAAATGAGCAATGCAATGCAAAACAATACATTTGCTTTTCTAGTTTTTTTTTTAAGTTGTCTAGATAAGAATATTTGTCAGAAGGAACACACAGCGCAGTTGTTAAAAAAAAAAAACCTGAGTGAATACATCAAAGGATACCCATGAGTAATGCTTTGGCCTTATCATAGACCAACGCTGGGAGTCCCAAGACACCTGCGCTCTGGGTTAACTTGTCAAATAAACAGCCCACAACCATCAGATGCGTGCTGTTATTTCTCAATACTTCTTTGGCTAGAAATATTAGATGTTAAATTTATAAACCGCTTTTCTGTTAAGGTATTGCGGAGAGGTGGTTTTAGAAGTCTGTAAATAAAATTAAAGATGTAAACTGGCTATAGGTGGGCAGATGTCACCAAAGAGTAGCAGGTGGTTGAGCATCTGTTTATTGTCCCTTGTACTGGTGGAACCTGGCGATGTCAGCAAACCTATGATCGATTTTATCATTCATTCAAATTATTGAGAATTATTTTAATTTCCTCTTTATCCAGCAAATGTTTTCAGACCAGACAAGGGTGATCAGTATGGCATAAAATTAATTTGTCAAGTTACTCCTTCAGTATAAGAAATTTGCAATTAGTCTTCACTGTTCCCTAGTCAGCTGATCCAACATGACTTTTTTTTAAAGTAAGCCTGTCAGACATTCTAAAGTTTTACACCTATTCAAATCTATTTGCTGCATTTTGATACACTAATAAACGTACTTTAAAGTTGCATTAAGGCAGTCCATTCACTTGAATAGGTTGCCAAAGCACCACAATGCAGCAGTGCTGTCTTACCCTACATTATGGAGCGTTGCAACAAGGGATCATGGAGATGCATTGTATTAGTGCATTGGGGTGTAAAGCATCACTGTAAATGCAATGAGGTACATGCGTTGGGGTAACAAGCTAGCAGCACTAGGGTCGTTGGTTTGAGCGCCAACCATGAAGCTACCTGCCTGGAGTTTTCATGTTGGGGATCTTAGATTGGAAGTTCCTTGAGGGAAGGGACTAATGTGAATGAACAATATATATGTAAAAAAAAATTGTAAATTGATGGCGCTTTAAAAGTGCCTCCAATAAATAAATAAATAAACAAGTATAATATTGCACCTTAATGCAAGGCAACAATAAATGGGTCCTAATAGGTCTCCGGTCAAAAACTGTCTATTGTCTATGAGACAAACACAGATACTGCCTGGCAAGGCTTGTTGGGGGCAATGGGGTGGATAGAGATCAGACCTTAGAAAATATTAGCAGTTCCCCATTGTAATTTTTCTTTCCTCCTTCTGGCGCCCTGCACTATTTGGATGTTGAATGGATGGTTCTCTTTCTTATGCTCATGTCCTAAATAATTCTGTGGTCCTGATGAAGCAGAATACCCGCAAAATGCGTATATTAACATTTGGGTTAGGTTATGTCTGTGCAGAACCTGAATCTTTAATAATTTTTATTGCATTCAAAATGAATTTTTAGCATGTTTGTAATAAACTGTATTTTTTTATTTTATATATAATTTTGAGAAGAGTGTCTCATCTATATTTTCCTTGTGGTTAGCTTAAAAATACCCCTTTTTTTGGCCTCATAGTGTAAATCCAAAAAGTAACCATCTAAATTTCAGAATGTTGTACTTACAGCAGTTACAAAATGTTTTTTTTTTTTTCAAAAATATATTTATTAGGAGTTTGAGATATAGACAACACAAAGTTAAATAGACCTTGATCAGCAGTATCGAAAAACAATAACAAGATATAAAGATTCAAGTACACTGTAAGATTTCGTTATGAGTAAAACAAGCAGTATAGTATAGGCAAAATATTTCCAACAAAATCATAGTGATGCGTTTTCTTGTATGGAACGTGGAGAGAAAACTAATACGTAGGTTGGATGACTCTTCGCAAAAGGAAGTTGCATAGGAAAAATAGCCATATTATAAAAAGTTAGTCTGGGAACATACCAAAGTTTTAAATATACCATCTAAAGATATGGAAACAATTAAATGTGGGGGGGGGGGGGGAAGAGCAGTCGGCTCTCCATAAGAACCCCACTCGCGTGGATAGTGATATTAGGCAGTCATATTGAAAAAAAAATGACAAATTGGATAATGGATGATGGGTGGGTTTGTTTTTCAATTTGCTCATTTGCTCAGGGAGTTAGTCAAGTTGGCTTTAAGGTACCACTCTGTAAATTGGAAAGATTGCATTAAAGACATCATTTCCGCAAGGAAGAAGATATGTTCAATATAGGAACAGCATCTTTTAAAGAACTTATTTGTAGGGGCACAACATTTTTTTTTGATTGGCAGCTACCAGTTAAAATACTTTGTATGTCAGATTTCCTCTTTGTGCTGCTTTATTGAATATGCCTGTAGAATTTTTTTTCCTTTCAGAAAAGGTAATAATAATTCCCATTGAGTTGCTCTCTGTTTTATTTGCATACCATAAATAAAGTAATATAAATTCCTGATTATACATTGTGATGTAACCTTTAATTTATACAGTGCCTTGCAAAAGTATTCACCCCCTTGGCATTTTTCGTGTTTTGTTGCCTCACAACCTGGAATTAACATGGATTGTTTGAGGATTTGCATCATTTAATTTACAGAACATGCCCACAAATTTGAAGATGTTTTTTTTTATTGTGAAGCAAACAACAAATAGGACAAAATAACAGCAAAAGTCAATGTGCATAACTATTCACCCCCCCAAAGTCAATACTTTGTAGAGCCACCTTTTGCGGCTATCACAGCTCCAAGTCGCTTATGATAAGTCTCTATGAGCTTCCCACATCTTACCACTGGGATTTTTGCCCATTCCTCCTTGCAAAACTGCTCCAGCTCCTTCAAGTTTGAAGGTTTGCGTTTGTGAACAGGAATCTTTAAGTCTGACCACAGATTTTCTATTGGATGGAAGTCTGGGCTTTCACTAGGCCATTCCAACACATTTACATGTTTCCCCTTAAATCACTCAAGTGTTGCTTTAGCAGTGTGTTTGGGGTCATTGTCCTGCTGGAAGGTAAACCTTCATCCTAGCCTCAAATCACACACAGAGTGGTACAGGTTTTGCTCAAGAATATCCCTGTATTTAGCACCATCCATCTTTCCCTCAACTCTGACCAGTTTCCCAGTCCCGACTGCTGAAAAACATCCTCACAGCATGATGCTGCCACCACAATGTTTCTCCGTGGGGATGGTGTTCTTTGGGTGATGTGTTGGGTTTGCGCCAGACATAGAATTTTCTTTGATGGCCAAAAAGTTCAATTTTAGTCTCATCAGACCAGAGCAACTTCCTCCATACATTTGGGGAGTCTCCCACATGCCTTTTTGCAAACTCAAAGCGTGCCATTTTGTTTTTTGCTGAAAGTAATGGCTTTCTTCTGGCCACTCTGCCATAAATCCCAACTCTATGGAGCGTACGGCTTTTTGTCGTCCTATGTACAGATACTCCAGTCTCTGCTGTGGAACTCGGCAGCTCCACAAGGGTTACCTTTAGGTCTCTGTGCTGCCTCTCTGATTAATGCCCTCCTTGCCCGCGCTGTGAATTTTGGCATGCGGCCCTCTCTTGGCAGGTTTGCTGTTGTGCCATGTTCTTTCCATTTGGTTATGATGGATTTGATGGTGCTCCTAGGGATCATCAAAGATTTGGATATTTTTTTCATAACTTAACCCTGACTTGTACTTCTCAACAACATTGTCCCTTACTTGTTTGGAGAGTTCCTTGGTCTTTATGGCAGTGTTTGGTTAGTGGTACCTCTTGCTTAGGTTTTGCAGCCTCTAGGGCCTTTCAAAAAGGTGTGTATATGTAATGACAGATCATGTGACACTTAGATTGCACACAGGTGGACATCATTTCATGAATTATGTGACTTCTGAAGGTAATTGGTTGCACCAGAGCTTTTTATGGGCTTCATAACAAAGGAGGTGAATCCATACGCACATGCCAATTATCAGATTTTCTATTTCTGAAAAATAGTTTTATGTATATATTTTTCTAATTTTACTTCACCAACTTAGACTATTGTGTTCTGATCCATCACAAATAATTCAGATATACTACTGTAGATGTGTGTGTTGTGTTTTTAATTTTTTCATAAACTTTTTTATGTATGCACACAACAATCCCAGAGACTGATGGTATGTGGAAAAAAGTTAAATGGCAATTATTTAGGCACATAGGAAAATCTCAAAATTTTCTTCTTGATAAAAAAAGTATTTATTTAAAGCTGACCTGCAGGCAGATATAAAAGACACAAATGATTGCAGTTCTAATATCATTAGTACATAATTAAATGCATTTTTAAATGCAGTGTAAGTACCTGGATTTGACCTGGTAGAGGCCTCTTGCAGACCCTGTAAAACAGAGCCAGAATTGAAGAAGAAGAAGAAGCATGAGCAGCCAATCAATTCAAGGGCAAACAAGAAACATGCTGTTAGGAGGAGAAAGCAGAGTGACAGAGAGATAAGCTCATCACTGTGCTGCTTCTCCTTAGGATCTTATGCACACAGAATGTCAAAAATTGCGCTTTAACAGGCATTTAAAGTTTTATTTT
Organism: Aquarana catesbeiana; assembly: GCF_042186555.1. Classification (NCBI taxonomy): domain Eukaryota; kingdom Metazoa; phylum Chordata; class Amphibia; order Anura; family Ranidae; genus Aquarana; species Aquarana catesbeiana. The sequence goes on from NC_133329.1 coordinate 362,775,614, forward strand.
CTGCCTCCAAACAGCCCTATATGTTGGCCTATGTGTCCATGCACACATGGGCTATTGCAAGCATTTAGAAGCAAGAGCGTTTAAAGGCAGAAAAAGACATGCACCATTAGTGCATTCAGTAGAGGAGCATTTGAGCAAATGCCAAAGCACAAAAACGTGCATTAACATGCAACACTATTCATGTGTGCGTGTTAATGCATTCCAGTGACCAGAATAAATTGATATTATGTATAAATATATAAGTGTGCTGTCTCTTTAAATAACATAAAAAATTCAAATAAAGCATAAATAATACAATATGTCCAGTGCAGCAACACAGTGAGTAATTGCAAATTCAGACAAAAAGTCAATTTCAGCAACGAGTGTGAAGATATAAATATTCTGGTAACAAGTGCCAGCAATCCTTATGGTGGTCCCTGTGTTCCTTCACCAACATAAAACAATATCTGCTTACCAAAACATTAGACCCCAAAATTAGAGAACTCTAAAGCGCTTAAGGATGGAACTCTAATGCCGCGTACACACGGAATTTCCGACAACAAATGTTCAATGTGAGCTTGTTGTCGGAAATTGCGACTGTGTGTAGACTCCATCGGACATTTGCTGTTGGAATTTCCAACAAGTTCCTCCTGCAAATAGCTATATCATACAGGACACAGTAGTAATATGGGGGCCAGCAAATTAAATGACTAAGAGCAGGGGAACCAGGAATCTGACACACCTGGAAGTGTCACGAAAGAGAATCCAAATGCTGGATGCAGGACTCTTAAGCAACTGACACTTCATGTAGTGTTAGATTCTTGGTTCCCCCTGCCCTCAGTGGCTCCTAAGCCACTATTGAGTTCTGTAGGGTTCAGCGGGAGGAACTAAAGAGGCGGACCAAGAAAGCAACACCACTGGAAGTGGGAACTGAGGAGCCTTTTATGGGGTATTTCTCTTTACCGCTGCAGAAATCAGCAGTTTGGTCATCAGGAGAGGTGCTTAACTTTTTCTTTGCAGGGGTGCTTTATTTCAGGTATTTAGTTAGCTGCTTTAAAGATGAATGGATTAATCTGGGATTCTGTCAAATATAATAATCCTTTCTATTGATTCACCCTTTTTAAAACTTCTGGTTATGTGCAGGCAGATTTGTTTTGGATAATTCCAAATGCTTTTATTTATGAGTTATATGATTTTCTACAAACCAGACTGAATTTGCCTTCACAGGCACTATTTGCCAGAAGGCATCAGAACCCGCCTGCTTGCCCCATTTTCAAATTAACTCGTTCAGCCTTTCACAAAAATTCAGTAAACTCATGAATACATTTAATGCAAACTATTAGGAACTTTCCTTCAGCTGAGGGAAGATCATTTGTAAACTGTAACCTTCAGTATACATATTCTGATTCAGCACACATTCAGAAAAATAAATCACTCAGGTACATTATGTATGTTAACTTGCAATGTTTAGACCGGTGCTCTCCTTTTATTTGGGTGTCAATTTAAAAGCACTTGTTTTTGGAAAAAAAATTATAGTTTGAATATACTCTTTATGCAATTGTTTTTATTTTTTATTGTTATAGTCTTTACATTTAATACATAGCAATGGATTCTCAAAGCACTGTGGGTTATTCAAAAAGACATTGCCTGCCTTGTATCATGCTTGTCTGATGAAAACCTAAACTCATTGTTTTGCCAACAAGAAGTTTTTTTCAGCACAAATGAAAAATTGTTATTATTATTATACAGGATTTATATAGCTCCACCAGTTTGCACAGCGCTTTATAACATGAGGGCAGACAGTACAGCTACAATACAATACAGGAGGGCCTTGCTCGTTAGAGCTTACAATCTAGGAGGGAGTGATACCAAAGGTAATAGCTGTCAACAGGGCTTTTTTCTCAGAGAATAGGTGCAGGAACTCAACCATGCCCGCCACCATACCTGCCAAATGGCATCAAATAGTGCATACAACCCCTCCCTCCACTGCCCTCTCCCCTCTCCTTAAAATCTCCACCATCTGTCATATTTCTTACCTTTGTTGCAATAATAAGCTGAAGCACCTATCCGGCTGTAGTACCTCCCAGCATACTATACTATACTACAGTCACTTGCAAGGGAGATCATGCAGTAGGAGCATCAACAATTGGTCACCAGGGAAAAAATGGAGACCACAGAGGGTGCAGCCTACCACGCACCCTCTCCTGCCCATGACTGCACTGAACACTGGGCACCTGTTCTGTATTTCCCCTGTGCCTGTCCAGCATTCAGTGAGATCTGCACAGGAGATCTGACCTGTGGGAGATAAGCTATCACTTGTAAACGCAGAAGATGGACTTCAGTGTTACCAAGTGATAGTGGTGAGCAGGGAGCAGAAGACCTGAGCCAGAGGTGGTGGAACTGAGTTCCCCCTAGTTCCTGCTGAAAAAAAGCCCTGGCTGTCAAGGATGAGCTGATGGAGAAAAAAAAGTACAGTTGACAGGTATGGGCAGAATAGGCTTCTCTGAAGAGATGAGTTTTCAGGAATCGTCTAAAAGCAAACAGAGAAGCAGATAGCCAGACATATTGGGGTAGGGCGTTCCATAGGATGGGAGAAGCATGGGAAAAGTCCTGGAGACTAGCATGGGAGGAGGTGACGAGGGAGATAGAGAGCAGGAGGTCTTGGGAGGAACTTAGAGAACAATTTGGTTGGTATTTTGAGACCAGGTTAGTGATGTAACTGGGGACCAAGTTGTGGATGACTTAAGTCAGTAAGTTATTGTTAGTATTTTGAATTTAATTTGTTGGGTGAGTGGCAGCCAAAAGAGGGATTGGTAGAGAGGAGTAGCAGACACTGAGCGGTTGGTAAGGTGGATGAGTCTTGCAGCAGCATTCATGATGGACTGAAGTGGGAAAAGCCTATGTAAAGGTAAGCCAATGAAAAGGGAGTTGCAGTAGTGGAGGCGAGAGATGAACTAGGAGCTTTGTGGTGCAGCATTTTGGAGATGTTGCGGAGGTTGGGGCGGCAAGATTTGGACAGCGATAGACAGAATAAACTAGCTAATAATGTAAAAAGGAGAATACAACTACAGCACCACCTGCTAGCAGTAGAGAAGATTACATCATATTGTTTTGCAATCATGCAATAATTCATATTTCCCTATAAAAAAATAAAAATTAAAATAATAATTTATATATATATATATATATATATATATATATATATATATATATATATATAGTGGGGACGGAAAGTATTCAGACCCCCTTCAATTTTTCACTCTTTGTTATATTGCAGCCATTTGCTAAAATCATTTAAGTTCATTTTTTTCCTCATTAATGTACACTCAGCACCCCATATTGACAGAAAAACACAGAACTGTTGACATTTTTGCAGATTTCTTAAAAAAGAAAAACTGAAATATCACATGGTCCTAAGTATTCAGACCCTTTGCTGTGACACTCATATATTTAACTCAGGTGCTGTCCATTTCTTCTGATCATCCTTGAGATGGTTCTACACCTTCATTTGAGTCTAGCTGTGTTTGGCTATACTGATTGGGCTTGATTAGGAAAGCCACACACCTGTCTATATAAGACCTTACAGCTCACAGTGCACATCAGAGCAAATGAGAATCATGAGGTCAAAGAAACTGCCTGAAGAGCTCAGAAACAGAATTGTGGCAAGGCACGGATCTGGCCAAGGTTACAAAAAAATTTCTGCTGCACTTAAGGTTCCTAAGAGCACAGTGGCCTCCATAATCCTTAAATGGAATATGTTTGGGACGACCAGAACCCTTCCTAGAGCTGTCCGTCTGGCCAAACTGAGCTATCGGGGAAGAAGATCACTGTGGCTGAGCTCCAGAGATGCAGTTGGGAGATGGGAGAAAATTGTAGAAAGTTAACCATCACTGCAGCCCTCCACCAGTTGGGCCTTTTTGGCAGAGAAGCATCTCCTCAGTGCAAGACACATGAAAGCCTGCATGGAGTTTGCTAAAAAAACACCTGAAGGACTCCAAGATGGTGAGAAATAAGATTCTCTGGTCTGATAAGTCTTTTTGGCCTTAATTCTAAGCGGTATGTGTGGAGAAATCCAGGCACTGCTCATCACCTGTCCAAGCATGGTGGTTGCAATCGAGGGAAAGATGAATGAGGCCAAGTACAGGGATATCCTGGACAAAAACCTTCTCCAGAGTGCTCAGGACCTCAGACTGGGCCGAAGGTTTACCTTCCAACAAGACAATGACCCTAAGCACACAGATAAAATAACGAAGGAGTGGCTTCACAACAACTCCGTGACTGTTCTTGAATGGCCCAGCCAGAGCCCTGACTTAAACCCAATTGAGCATCTCTGGAGAGACCTAAAAATGGCTGTCCACCAATGTTTACCATCCAACCTGACAGAACTGGAGAGGGTCTGCAAGGAGGAATGGCAGAGGATCCCCAAATCCAGGTGTGAAAAACTTGTTGCATCTTTCCCAAAAAGACTCATGGCTGTATTAGATCAAAAGGGTGCTTCTACTAAATACTGAGCAAAGGGTCTGAATACTTAGGACCATGTGATATTTCAGTTTTTTTTTTTTTAATAAATCTGCAAAAATGTCAACAATTCTGTGTTTTTCTGTCAATATGGGGTGCTGTGTGTACATTAATGAGGAAAAAAATTAACTTAAATGATTTTAGCAAATGGCTGCAATATAACAAAGAGTGAAAAATTTAAGGGGGTCTGAATACTCTCCATCCCCACTGTATATATATATATATATATATATATATATATATATATATATATATATACAGTATGTATCATTTAATACAAGTTCTTTAGTCATAACCATGGTGCGCAAACAAAATATGAAAAAAAAAAACTTTATATAGCCTTGCAATATGTGAAATCAATCAGTAGGGATGAGTGGAAATTTTGGGTGAAATTGATTTAACTACAAAACTTTTGAATTTTCTGTAAGCACAATTTTGTAAACACTCAAATTTGCTCACTAAGCTGTTTAGCAGAAATTTGTTTGTAAAAAAAAAGACCTACTTCGGGGTGTGTTTTTTTATTAGGGGATTTGTATTTAAGTTACTTTATTGTTAGTTTATTTAATTTAGTGCTTTTTTTTTGTATTTGTGTTGTTTTCTTTGAGTATTTAAGTGTAATTTGTTCCATTTATCCTAAAAAGAGAGATGGGCCAAAAAAGGATTCAGCTTCATTACGCCTTTCCAATTGACTTCAATGCATTTCACCAATATGGCAACATTTTGCAGAAATCTCGTGAATTTGCCCTAGATTCAGGGAAAATTATCACTCTAAATTTCCCCCATTAATCATTCAGTTTCTAATGCTGTCTATGAATTACAGCTGCCTCAGGTGTAACTTCCAATTTACTTTAAATTGAATGTACATGATGACAAACTATGGCATCTACCTTTCCTGCCCCTGCTTAGTACCAGATTGCCGTTTCACTTTTGTCTGCCCCTAAAATTTCTTGAAAGTCCCATAGAAAACACTAATTTCAACAACGCAGGCCTTCTATGCAACTCTCATAGGATTGCTTGCCAAATGGTTTCGCCCGATGTAACTTCTTTAGCCTTAGGGCCTGCAGTGCATTGGATTGAGAACATGTTGCCTGTACATTCACAGGGCTCTACAACTGGTGTTCCCAGAACACCAGATTACCAGCAATAAAGCTGTTTTATACAGTGGGTGGCCTAGTGGTGCACTACAGCTATGTCTGGATGACAACTGGAAAGTAGGCTGTGCCCCATGTATGCATTTCAAGATTTATTTATTTTTTTAGTCTTGTGTATCTGTGTAAGTGTACTTTTAACTACCTTCATCAAATAATACCAGCATGAAAAGAGGGCACAAACAAAAAAAAAAAGGCGTAGCATACCGATCATTTTATTGATTGTGACTGATAAACGACGTCAAATTTCCTAGTGAAGAATCATGGTTTTGTTGCACCAGGAAAATGAAAGTAGGAGAGTTATTTTCTTCCCCAGCGATAGTGGCAGTTAGAATATTTCACCTGTAATGAGATGTGTGCGCTATGTGCCATAGTGAACCACCGCTGAGCCATTAAATGTATGTAAATGAAGAGAAACACAAGAGAGCCTAGCATAATAATGCGCAGAACAGAGAAATGGATCCGGGAAAGTGATTAATTTATTTGATGATGCCTCAAGTGAGGAATTTTAGGTCACAAATGAAGTGACAGAATGACAAATTACCATTTTAAAGAATTTACTGGGCATCATTACTGAACAATTGTCAGGTAGTTTATGGAGGCTGAGAGGATGGTATAAATATAGATCTTTTTTTTTTCTTTTTTTTTTTTTCTAGATGTATTATTAATCACTTTTTTTTAGAAAATCTTTGTGAATGATGGTTGGTTGCCTGATTGAAAATAATGTGTTCCTCGACTTTAACTAAACTCTAATATGATCCATAAAGAGAGCTTTGCTATTAGTGTCTCTGCGGAGCGAAGTGAAAGGTGTGGAGTCGGTGGCGGTTTTAATGTCATGGAACAGGATGACTTCTCTGGTGATTTCAGAAGATCTTTCCCATTACAATTACCCTACTGCGACAGAACTCATGTGTTTACTGTTTGCCTTATGCTGATAAGTGTCATTAAAATCCCGATGCAGAAATGAAATATTTCAGCTGTCTGTAGAAAAGAAATGCCAAAAACATGCAGCTCCATGTTCATTTAGTTAATACATGGACCTATTTTTAGCACACATCAGAAACCCATTATGAATTCCAAGTAGTGCCTGTGTTCACTTCAAACATCCAATCACATGCAAGCGGATTAAAAAAAATGTTGCTTGTTCATAAATGATTGCATGAACACAGGTTAAAGTAGAACCAATATATATATATAATAAATAGGTATATAGATAGATATACAGTATCTATCTATCTATCTATCTATCTATCTATCTATCTATCTATCTATCTATCTATCTATCTATCTATCTATCTATCTATCTATCTATCTATCCATCTATCTATCTATCTATATATCTATATATATATATACACATCTATCTATATCTATATATATATATCTATATATATATCTATATCTATATATATAGATATAGATATATATATAGATATATATATATAGAGAGAGAGAGAGAGAGATAGAGATAGATATATATATATAGATCTATATCGAGAGATATATATATATGTAGAGATATATATATATATATCTATATATATATCTATATATATATATCTATATATATAGCTATATATATAGCTATATATATATATATATATATATATATATATATATATATATATATATATATATATATATATATATATATATATATATATATATATATATATAGATCTATCTATTTATAGTATCTCACAAAAGTGAGTACACCCCTCACATTTTTGTAAATATTTTATTATATCTTTTCATCTGACAACACAGAAGAAATGACACTTTGCTGCAATGTAAAGTAGTGAGTGTACAGCTTGTATAACAGTGTAAATTTGCTGTCACACAGCCATTCACGTCTAAACCGCTGGCAACAAAAGTGAGTGCACCCCTAAGTGAAAATGTCCAAATTGAGCCCAATTAGCCATTTTCCTTCCCTGGTGTCATGTGACTTGTTAGTGTTACAAGGTCTCAGGTGTGAATGGGGAGCAGGTGTGTTAAATTTGGTGTTATCGCTCTCACTCTCTCATACTGGTCACTGGAAGTTCAACATGGCACCTCATGACAAAGAACTCTCTGAGGATTTGAAATAAAAGTATTGTTTCTCTACATAAAGATGACCTAGGCTATAAGAAGATTGCCAAGACCCTGAAACTGAGCTGCAGCATGGTGGCCAAGACCATACAGCGGTTTAACAGGACAGGTTCCACTCAGAACAGGCTTCGCCATAGTCGACCAAAGAAGATGAGTGCACATGCTCAGCGTCATATCCATAGGTTGTCTTTGGGAAATAGACGTAAGAGTGCTGCCAGCATTGCTGCAGAAGTTGAAGGGGTTGGGGGTCAGCCTGTCAGTACTCAGCCCTTATGCCACACACTGCATCAAATTGGTCTGCATGGCTGTCGTCCAAGAAGGAAGCCTCTTCTAAAGATGATGCACAAGAAAGCCCGGAAACAGTTTGCTGAAGACAAGTAGACTAAGGGCATGGATTACTGGAAGCATGCCCTGTGGTCTGATGAGACCAAGATAAACTTATTTGGTTTAGATGGTGTCAAGCATGTGTGGTGCAACCAGGTGAGGAGTACTAAGACAAGTGTGTCTTGCCTACAGTCAAGCATGGTGGTGGGAGTGTTATGGCCTGGGGCTGCATGAGTGCTGCCAGCACTGGGGAGCTACAGTTCATTGAGAGAACCATGAATGCCAACATGTACTGTGACATACTGAAGCAGAGCATGATCCCCTCCCTTCAGAGACTGGGCCGCAGGGCAGTATTCCAACATCATAACGACGCCAAACACACCTCCAGGATGACCACTGCCTTGCTAAAGAAGCTGAGGGTAAAGGTGATGGACTGGCCAAGCATGTCTCCAGACCTAAACCCTATTGAGCATCTGTGGGGCATCCTCAAATGGAAGGTGGAGGAGCGCAAGGTCTCTAACATCCACCAGCTCTGTGATGTTGTCATGGAGGAGTGGAAGAGGACTCCAGTGGCAACCTGTGAAGCTCTGGTGAACTCCATGCCCAAGAGGGTTAAGGCAGTGCTGGAAAATAATGGTGGCCACACAAAATATTGACACTTTGAGCCCAATTTGGACATTTTCACTTAGGTGTGTACTCACTCTTGTTGCCGGTGGTTTAGACATTAATGGCTGTGTGTTGAGTTATTTTGAGGGGAGAGCACATTTACACTGTTATACAAGCTGTACACTCACACACACGCTACTTTACATTGTAGCAAAGTGTCATTTCTTCAGTGTTGTCACATTGAAGCTGTTATAGCTGCAAAGGGTGGGCCAACTCAATACTGAACCCTATGGACTAAGACTGGAATGCCATTAAAGTTTATGTGTGTGTAAAGGCAGGTGTTCCAATACTTTTGGTAATATAGTGTATATATTAAATGTATGCATACTAAGTTTGTGTGTAACACCTACAAGTATTCATCTCTCACCTCTCCCCTGATGAAGTCACGTGACTGTGACGCTACGCGTTGGGACAGACAGGAAGTGATGTCAGCGTGAGAGCTCGCCACTCGTGGTGTTTAGCTTTTACCTACCGTTTGAGATGTGATTACCACAGCTGTTTTTAGAAATAAAGCATTTTGTTTTACATACTACATTGTCTGGAATCCCCCTTTCTTTCTCCATATTGCACATGGACCAACCTGGAGAGGGACACCATCGCTGCTATTGACTCCAAGGGAGTATATACATATCACCACAGTAAGAACGATCTTTTAGGACAAATAGGCCCCCTAGATATTCCCATAAGAAGCTGTTGGCGTGACTGACTTCACCATCCAGGATCTCCATTGCTATTTACACACGCTGTTACCTTACAGCCGTAAGCTAAGAGGCCACCCTGCACTGAGGTGTTTTTGCACAGAAGAGGATAAGTCGCCTTACACACTGCTTCTATTTGCACAAAGTGTTAGCGGGAATCCAGCACTTGTTTTCACTTCCCCTCCATCATAAATTCATTGTTTTAGGACTTTTGTCTATAGAATGTGGACTTTATTATGTTTATACTGCTACCTTTAGTACTCAGCACTTTATTCATGTTTTTTACCTTCAGTGTGACCGATACTTTGTTTATCACACTTAAAGTATAACATTTACAGTTACGTGGATCAGCCCCCTTTGTATTATCTGAAACTGTATATTTCTATGCCACTGATCCCTACAAGTCCACGGAAGGAATGGGTGAAATAGCCTGTTTTTCACTGTGAGCATTTCAGCAAAATGTACCCTATAGGTGAAATGCTTTGGAGTCAAATGTAAATGCAAAAATATATGATTAAGGTAGTTTTAGGCATTTTAAAGGCTTTCTTTTATTCTTTTAGATGGCAGTCCAAATTGCAACGTGAAATATTTCCATTGTCTAAAAAACTTTGAACAGCAACAAAAACGGAATGTATGGGGAATAAGTGAGTTACTCACAATGTCCTCATTTTACCTCCTCAGTGATTTCTGTTTACTGTATAGCTCATTAAAAAGAAATCCATTTATAAAAACATTTCCATTCACCCGGGCCTAAACTGAAACAGGCTCATTCAATAAAAAGTGCAAGTAAAATGTAGCACCATCACAAACAAAAATATAATCCATCTTGTCTTATTTAACTAAAGTGAAATATTACCATCTCTCATGTCTTACTGCACTTTGCTATTTGCACTATTTACTGAACCGGTCAGCAGTGTCTGTGGTCAGAAGAGGCAAATAATCCTTACATCATATTAAAACAGGTGAGGATCACAAATCCCACCCTTGCAAAGTGCCGGAGCATCTCTGAAGATTTGAGATCATCAGCTTTCACAGAACCCCACAGTGAGGTCCACCAGTGCCTACCAAAGCGACCTAAACTTGGGGTTTAAGGTAAGTGATTTTTTATTATTCTTACAATGTTTTATTTTTTTGTTGCTTTTGCTCAGAGTTTTTACATTGTGGCTGGGGGGCTGCCTGATATTTGAACCTTATGTAGCTCTAACTCATGGTGGAGCTGCTGGTTTAAGTGGGTCTGTTACCTTCACTTTGCTTCCCTTGGTTTCACCGGCACCGAGTCTAGGGGTTCCGTTGAGTTTACTGCTAGACGACACACGCACCAACACTGGAGTACGTTTTCAATGCTTTATTGAACAAACAAACTTTAGGAAGTAGCAGGAAAGAGGCGGAAAAGGAAACTTTCAGGAGAAACTCAAATATTTTCTTGTAGAATCTTAGCGACAAATGTCCTGGTAGAATTCAGATAATTAGGTGGAATGCGCTCCCCTTGTGGGACACACTCCCTGCTTGTCTGGATAGGCCTCTCTCACCGGTCTAGCAGCCAGCACGCAGCACGAATCAAAGTCTCTGCCACAGACTCATTTGAGGGGTAAATCCGTACAATCCTCTGCCACAGGATGTATCAGATTTGCTGTAGTGAAAGTCAGTCACAGTGCTTGAACCTTTAAGCCGAACCGGCAACACTATGCTGTATGGTTACTTCTTTTGGATACGTCCTCCAACCGAGTCACCAGGCCCCGCTATAGACCAGCTCGCCGTGTGATCTCTCCAAGACGGGTCCTCCCCTGGGATCTCCTCGGTTGTCCAGCTTCGTCACACAGGACCGACAGCTCAGGACCATTCCTCGGCCGCAGTGGTAGGCCCCAGACAAGCCTCTGGACCCACCCCTGCGCCGCTGTATCGTGGGCCTCCCGATCAGAGGACCACGAGGCAGCTCCTTAACGCATACCTGTCGACCAGGAGGGCCAGCAGGTGGCTGTAAAAACGAACCCTAGAACATGGCGTCTGTCCCATAAATACCCTCTTCCCAGAATGCAACTCGGAGGACCACCTCCGCCGAGCTTGTCTCCGAGACAGAGGAGCATCTATACACTTCGACACGTTGCCTTTCCAACACTGACCAGTGGTAACAGCGACACCCACCGGTCAGCACGGAAGCACACACATCGTCAGCCAAGCTGGAACAGAGGCGAACTTTTAACCTTCCTAACACACAATTTACTAAATTTACCTAATTTACCTGACCATTTGTACGCTCCATCAGACAATTGTTGGCCAACTTTCCGTCAACAAATTTTGGATGGCAGGTTTATAAATTTTCCGCAGACAAATATCTGTTGTTGGATTTTCTGAGCGTGTGTACACAAGTCCGTCAGACAAAAGTCCAAAGTAGAAACACGCATGCTTGGAAGCAAGGATGAGCCGTAAGCAGTCAGTCTTGTAAACTAGTGTTCGTAATTGAGAATTAACATTCGTGACGTGGCAAATTATTAAATCTAGAAATGCAGGGCACATTCTCTTCTGCTTTAATGTGATAATAATGAAGCTGTTTTGCTGGTGATACTGATGGAGTTATGCCAAACGTATTTTCAAAGGCTTTTTTTTCTAGTGTAATCAAGAATAATATTATTATGCTTGTTTTTTTTTGTTTTTTTTTTAGCAAGTTGCCACAACACCATTATCCCGTAGTTTTTAAGATCAAAGATACAACTATGTTGGTGTCCCTTGTCAATTTTACATTGTATTTTTTTAAAATGTAACTGCCTACTCCCAAACTGTCATTTGAAGTAAAACACATAGCCAAGTATTATTCTACACAATTTTTTTATTATGCATTAAAAAAAGAAAACAAATAAAATTAGACATGCTATCTGCCAATAGAACTTAACCAAAAAGTGCATTCTATGTATCCAAAAATATAGAAAATATACCAAATCAAATCATTATTCAACCAAAAAATAAAACAAAAGCCTCATGCGTGTGTCCTGCTTCTTAATATAAGGGGTCAACAATGCCAAGAGTTGGTGAAAGCAGGGGTCCGTCATCCGGAGATAATTTCGAAAATCATCCGGATTATTCTCCTGGAGCTCCCGCAGCAAAGGCATATGACATAATTTATCACGATTAATAAAGCAACCAATTTTTGGTCCAAGAAATCCTCCACCTCCTATTCCTAGACTGGACTTGGGTCAAAGCAATAACTCCAAGGCCAATAATAAATAACACTTTATCTCCTCCGATTCCGCAACATGGCTGGTTGACGAACGGCCGTTCAGAAACAAACTGAAAAGCGCGAAATGAAAAGCACAAAATGAAAAGTGCAAATGAAAAGCGCAAATCAACACTCACCAAACTTCTACTAACACAAAATTAGCAGAAGGAGCCCAAAGGGTGGCGCATGACAATTAAACTTCCTCTTTGTAGTCCCGTAGTACGTCTAATACGTCACTATGTTCATGTTTGTTGGCCGACAATTCCTTGCCGTTTGTATGCAAGACAAGTTCCTGGCCAACGCCCTTCGGATAAAAGTCAGAGGCTTTGTCTGCGGAAAATCCGATCGTGTGTACGAGGCTTTACTTGGAGATTTACCTAAAGCGGAGTTCCACCAAAAATGGAACTTCCCCTTTAAGTGATGTTGACCCCCAGACATGCCACATTTGGCATGTCATTTTTTATTATTTCCTTTTAATCACTTATTTTTTATTATTTCCGTTAAATTATTTATTTATTTAATTATTATTTCCCTTTAATTACATACCTTTTTTTAAACCCAGTGATGTCATCACTGGGTTTTTGTGCTCTTCTGCAATGCAGGCAGGTCATGGCTGGGAGGGTCCTGCAAGGTAAGCTTCAGAATATGCAAGGTAGAATTACAGATACTTCAGTTACAGAGAGGTCACTAACCCAGGCTATAACTTGCAGCTCCATACTTCACAGTTCAGTGTTATAAGGGTAACTTTCTACCTGAGAGGCTTCTCTAATCATGGGGGCTCCAGATCACTGTCTTATTTTGCGTACACACGGTCGCACAAAGTTGTCGGGATTTCCGATCGCCAACAACGCGGTGACGTCAACCACATCCGACGAGTCTAGAAAAGGCCAGTTCAGAAATAAGCGCAGCACCCTTTGGGCTCCTTTTGCTAATCTCGTGTTAGTAAAAGTTTGGTGAGAGACGATTCGCGCTTTTTCAGACTCGTGGCTTTCAGATCGTTTTCTGCGGTTCAGTTTGTGCTTGTGGGTTTGTATCTGCTCTTCAGTGCGTGCAAGCAAGCTCCGCGTGACTTTGTCATTGTGTTCTTGTTCGTTTGTTACTGTTTTTCAGGTCGCTCTTCACAGGCTTTGCTGTTCTTCAGTGTGTTCTGTTACTTCGTTCTGAGCAGCCGACCGTTTTCTAGCCATGTTGCGTATACGTACTCCTCATAGAGTTCGTGCTGTGCGGGGGCTTGGTGTTGGGGTCCTGACCATGACACAAGTCCCGTCCATGAACAGGGTGGGGAGGAGTTCATGGACCAAGAATTGGTTGCTTCAGCGTGACCAGTTCTCTCATATGCCTTTGCTCCGTGAGATCCGTGAGAATAATCCTGATGATTTCAGGAACTTTCTCCAGATGACGGACCCCATATTTCACCGTTTGTTGGCTTTGCTGACCCCCTATATCAGCAGGCAGTATACCTGCATGAGGCAAGCCATCACTCCGGAGCAGAGGCTCGCCGCTACCCTGCGGTACTTGGCGACAGAGAGAAGCCTGCAGGACCTCAAGTTCTCGACAGGCATCTCCCCCCAGGCTCTGGGGATCATTATCCCAGAGACCTGTTCTGCCATCATTCAGGTCCTGCAGAAGGAGTATATTAAGGTAAGATTTTTATCCTTTAATATCACATTTTATTGTATTGAATGTTTGCTAATATATTGTATTTCTTTCCTCATTCCCTAATTACCATGATTGTAATATGCTGTGAATGTCCCCTTTGTTCTCATGCATGCTGGATTTTTATGTAATTATTTTTTGTCCTTCATACATATTTGCCTTCACTTACCTCCCCAGCATGCTCTCCTGCCCTATATTCACCTCATGGAGTCACTTAACAATGTATTTTATCAGCTCCATAGTAGTGTTTTTCCTTAAACAACCCCTAAAATGTTTAGAAATGTGATTTGTGCTTTAAATTCAGGCAGAGTGCCAGAGACTTTTTTTTGTGGTGTCCCCAAATCATTATTATTAACCCTCCCTCCCCCCAACTGCCTGATCCCAATTCTCTATCTATCCTCAATCATCTATCTGCTGACTTTGCCAAACCCATCTCTTTTGTGCTCAGATGTATGGATGAATTCCCCAAAGCGTGTAGTGCAAGGGCCTGCCTGTATACTTTCAAATGGTAATGTTTAAAGTTTTTGTATACTATTATTATCTTGATAGGTAATAGCAGAATGTCCAAATGTGCTCAAATGTGTACTGTGTGTATTTATATCTTTGTATTATGACACTTCTTACCTGTCCAGTGGGCTGCCAATAGTGTAACTAAGGAGGGGCTGTTCAAAGTAATACCCATTATTTAGGCATTCATCTCTCAATGAAGTGGAGAGGGTTATCTGTCCAAGATTCCCCCCCCCATAATGTTAGAAATGGCCCATGGGGGGGGGGGGGGGGAATATGATAGTTGTACCTTATACTTTGGTGTTGTAAAATTCCCCTTAATAAATGTTATCTGGATGTTGGCCAAGAATGTTTGTGTCTAATCTGCTTTCCATGTTTATGTGCAATAATACTAATTTTTTTTGTTTTCCTCAACAGTTTCCTTCCACGCCACAGGAATGGCAGACTGTGGCCTCCCACTTTGCCCAGCAGTGGGACTTTCCTAACTGCGGAGGGGCAATTGATGGGAAACACGTCCACATCGTCCCACCACCCAACTCGGGGTTGTACTATTATAATTACAAGGGGTTCGATAGTATTGTGATGTTGGCGGTGGTGTCGGCTAATTACGACTTCCTGTATGTGGACGTGGGGAAGAATGGCCAGATATCCGATGGTGGAGTCATCGCCCAGACGGAGTTTTACAGGCGTCTCCAGAATGGCAGCTTGGACTTGCCACCTCCAGAAGACAATGTGGAAGGACTCCCATTTGTCTTTGTTGCGGAAGAAGCATTTGCGCTGGGGGACCATCTTATGCGGCCATTCCCGATGAGGACCCTCACCCCGGAACAGAGGGTTTTTAATTACCGGTTGGCCAGAGCCAGAAGAGTGGTGGAGAACACATTTGGAATCATGGCCAGCCGGTTCCGCCTATTTCTGACACCCATCCATATGGCAGAGTATAAACTTAATCATATAATCCTGGCGTGCTGTGTTCTACATAACTTTTTACGCCAACATTCTGCCAACTATGCTGGCTCAGTTGGGCCTGAGGCCAGAATTCTACATGAAACAACCCTGACGGCGCTTGAAAGTGTCCGTCTTGGCTTGCCCTCCCTGAGTGCCCGTGATGTCCGGTTAAGATACCTTGAGTTCTTTGCGGGTAGGGGGGCCATCAATATGCCAGACAATTTGTGAAGCCTTTATCAAATAAAAAAAAAGCTAATCTTTGGTGACATTTACTGCTTGTGTTTGTTTTAGCTGACCCTGACAGCAATGTGGGGAGTCCTGAAAATGGCATGATTGTGTAACCTTATACAAAGCACTGTTGGGTGTTATTTACTAAAGGTGTAGACACTTTGCACTACAAGTGCACTTGAAAATGCACTGAAACTGCACTTGTAGTGCAAAGAGGATTTGCCCTTAGGAAATAACCCCCATTTTCACAGAAAGCAGCAGTTACATCACCACAAAAGTGTTGTAGAGTTGAGACAATAATCCACACATTCTTGATAACAATCTTTTTAATACCTGCACAATCACATGTGCATTTAGAAAAGGTTTTTAAAACAAACCAACATGTTTGTTGTATAACAATTTTTGGGGTGGCATTATCAAAAATAGAAATGTCCATTTAAGATAAAACAGGCATGTGTAAAACCAACAAGAAAGACACAAATCTTGAACTTATCTTGAAGGCAATATCAGACATGAGTATTTAGGAACTGTGTTTGATATTGCCTTCAGATGGAGTGAAGTCACCCCTGGAAAAGCCAAATTTTGAAGATGCACACCAATTTACGAATGTCAACATGTGCCAGCTGCCATCATGGGGATCAAGGGATGTGTTTTGGGGGAGCAACCCCTTCCTCTCAGCTACTTTATTATTGAGGAAGGGGTTGCACCCCCAAAACGCGTCTATTGATCTCCCGTGATGGCAGATAGCACATGTTGGCACACTGTGTGCATCCTCAAAATTTGGCTTTTCTAAACATCTCTAAAACATTTTTAAGATTGTAGCACACAAAAAAACAAAGTGATTTGGAGGGGTTTTAAACTCGCCCCAAAACATCAATGATGTTATTATTTTTTTGAATAACATCATTGATTTTTTTCTTGAGGTTTTCCAATTCTAAATTACACCCCATGATCTCCCCGATCAGGATCTGGGCACTTTCTGATGTGAAAGGATGTGGATCCACAACATCACAATCACCTAAAAAGAGAGAAATCAAACAAAAACAGGTATCAAAAATCTGCCGGCAACCATCTCTTACCTGAGTCTGTGGTCGCAGACACTCACCTGTTGTGGTGTCAATTTCCACCACATCTTCTTCCTCCTCCTGCTCAGCTTGGGTTGGGGGTATTTCCCCTTCTTCCAGAGGTGGGGGGTCTGTGGTCTCCTCGGATGAGGGGTGTCCTTCGAGTCTTTTCTCCCCTATGTAAAACAAAAATTGTATAATTAGCACACAGATATTTGATGGCCGAAATTTAAAGATGAAACATTGCTTGGAAGTGGGGTACAATTGTCTATTTTGGCAGAGTTCCATGTAGCATTTTTATTGTCCGTTGTCAAGCTTCAATACTTTACCTGTTTAGTACAAGCTTCACAGATGGAGACCCCCCTATAGTATACACTGGAGCACCTGTGTGGGCCCCCTAATAAAAAGGGTGTTCTTGTGTCCCACACTAGTGCTCCAGCGTCCAGATGTGAAAACAGCTGCTGAGTGTCCTCTCCTTACACAGAATCTAGTTTGCATTTCCTTCTAGTAAAACAAACCTATCTACACAACCAAATATTTTTCATACAAGTAGGCCCTAAAAAATGTTGGCAATGCACAATGGTGTTTTATAGGCCGAAAGAAAAATGTTTGATACGAACGAATAATGGGCCCATGAACATGAAAGTTGCCATTTTAAACTGTACAACACTTAAGAAAAGCACATGGAGCAGCACGAACGTAATAAAGACAAAAAGAATAGGAACATAGCACAACTACTTACTTTTTTGCAGCACTCTCCGGATCTTTCGCTACTGCTCGGGCTCTCTTAATTTCAGGTCCGACCACCGCTTCCTGAGCTGATCTTTCGATCGTCGTACCCCCGAAATTCCGGTGCAGACTCTTGACCACTTTCGCCATGATCTTGGACTTTCTGATATTGGGGTTGGGGTAAGGTCCATACTTTCCGTCATAGTCGGCCTTCTTCAGGATGTCGACCATCTCCAACATCTCCCCAAAGGACATATTTGAGGCCTTAAATCGTCTCCTTCTGGACTGGGTCATTTCCGGATCCGGGCTTTCCTCCTCCTCGTTGCTATAATTAGCACGCACCTGCTCTGACTCCGCCATGTGCTCTTCACCCACTGCACCGAACGAAAAGGGGCGGGGAATAGACTAGAAAGAACGTCAGAGGCGTGCGTAGTACGTACGATCTGTGAGTGGACCAAGGAGTATCGGAGGCGCCGATCGTGATAACGAAGGTAAGAGCCAAACTTGGGCCTATACTGCTTCTGGATTGAGGCCTATATTGTAACTAGATTAGGAGAGTTTTGCCTGACATTAGGGTTTGTCTTGTGTTGTGTCTTGCAGTGAAAATGGATATCTTGAACGATACCGACTTCATGGCAATCTTCACTGACATGTTCAGGGAGCTGCCTTGTCTGTGGGAGATCAACCACCCACATTATAAGAACCAAACAAAGAGGAAGGCAGCGCTGGATCAATTTCTGGAAATTGTGAAGCATGTGATCCCCACGGCAGACATGACCTATTTGAAGATCCTAATTGGTGGCCTGAGGAGCACATATCTAAGGGAGCGCAAGAAAGTCCAGGATTCGCAGAGATCCGGAGCAGCAGATGACATCTATGTCCCCAGGATGTGGTACTATGACAGGCTGCATTTTCTGGCAGGTCAGACTGAACCCAGGTCATCACTCTCGAGTCTTCCTTCCACGCTTCCTTCCCCCCCAGCTGAGGCTTCTAACGCCCAACCTGGGCCTTCCAGGCAGCAACATGTGGAGGAGCCCAGCTTGAGCCAGGTCTTGCATTCCTCTAAATAGTTCAGGTTATCCAATCAATGATGTTAACTAGATGTTAGTTTGGAGTACTAATTTATGATTGTGATTGATGATGCAAAAATTAAAACCATGTCCCTTTTTCATACACAGGGAAGTCGCAGCCAGGAGGTGGCCGGGCCGAGCAGGCTGCCTGATATGCAGGTCCCTCCCCTACACCTGCAAAGAGAAAGTGGCAGGAAGAGGAGTACCCTAGAGGAGGCTGCCATAGGCCTCTTTTGGAAGGCTACAGAGGCCCTGGGAGCACCACACACTGTGGAGGAGGATTTTGCTGGCATAATTGCCTGTAAAATGAAGCGGATGGAGGAGGACCAACAACTCTTTTGTGAGTCATTAATTTTGGAAGCTCTCAATAAGGGATTGAGGGGCCAAATAACATCTGATACCCACATTTGTGACCTCACACATGGTCCTCCTCCTCCACCAGGTCTTTCTACTTCTCCTCCTTCTCCTCCAGGTCCTACTAGTCCTCCTCTCCCTCCAGGTCCTACTCCTCCTCCTGCCACATCTCCAACAGCAGAGCCACAGCCGGGAATGAAGCGTGGAAGGAAGACCAGAAAGTGATGACCCTGGATCCAGTCTGGTCTGGCAAAAGATGCAGCCTCTTGTGGTACCACAGCCTGGGGACACAGATGTCATCTGCTGCTTTCCGGATCTCTGGGACTTCTGGACCAGACTGCACTCCCTTAGATAAGGACTCCTCAGGCCACCAATTTTGATGTTCAAGAATTGATGTCTGCCCTGGGGGTCCAAGGCTTCGGTAATTTCTGCTGTTTCTCCAGCGTTGCCTCCCTCTTTGTTTGGTTCTGAGCCCTTAATAAAGGATTTTGGGTTTCAATTATACTTGCCTATGTGTTTTTTCCTTCAAAAAGGACAGTTTGTTTGTGAGGATTCAGGTACATTTCAAAAATACTATGTGAAATTAACAAGGGACACCAACACCAAGCAATCTCCTTGAGATTAAATAATACAAGATAATAATGGTGTTGTGGTAACTTGACACACAAAACACACACAAAAATATTCTGGAGTAAAACTAAAAAAATAATAAAACAAAGATCAGCCTTGGAAAAAATACAAACTTAAAATATTAAAAAAAACTGCCTTTAAAAAAAAAAAAACATAATAAAAATATTTTTGTCAGATGTGACAAATCAAAATATATTAAGGGAATCCCGATAAATAATAAAGAATTAAGTTTGTGAGAGGTCTGTGTGAATATGAGCAGCAAAACTACTTCATTCTTCTCACATTATAAAGAAGAAGAGAGTGCGCTGTATTAAACCATTTTTAACATTGCACCGTGATGAAAGTGTCGTATCCATTGCGAACGCTAATTTTACCCGACCGAGCTGTTCCGTCTCGGAATTTCTTCTGAGCATGTGTGGCACTTTGTGCGTCGGAACAGGCCATACACGATCTGAATTGACGCGATCGGATTTTGTTGTCGGAAAATTTTATAGCCTGCTCTCAAACTTTGTGTGTCGGAAAATCCGATGGAAAATGTCCGATGGAGCCCACACATGGTCGGAATGTCCGACAACACGCTCCGATCGGACATTTTCCATCGGAAAATCCGACCGTGTGTACAGGGCATTAGAGTCACTGCAGTGATTTGGGCCTGCAAAATGTAAAGGCCCATGGCTAGATGGCCATTTTTAGGAGAATGTAAACTCCACTACTCATACCAGGAAATGCCAACTACCGCATCCCCTTCAGAGCCCACGATCAATGTCTTTACCCAGTGTTAGGAGATTACGGCTTCTAAGACCACCCAGATAGGTTCAGGTAATGCAGGAAGACCTCCGTTGACCCCCAGGCCTGGAGATATCAATAAAGTGACACAGGAGACAGGTTTGCTTAGCCACTTAATGACATCTAATTTGTATTGGTCAAAAGGGACAGTATTTATGCAGTTTGAGGGATGGGAGGAGTTTTACTAACCTTATACATGTCATTGAAATGAAAATAGGTTCAGTTAATATTTAACTATTAGCTGGTGTTATAAGACAAAATCTTGCATCATTTCTACTATATATGTATTTCTTAACAGGTGAAGGACACACTAATCTTATCAAGAACAAACATGAGCTAGGCCAAACTCCATATTCTAGCTAAAATGTATAGGCAACCTTGAGAAGGTTTTCTATAGATAACAGCTTAAAGATGATGTGGGTTTCAGTTAAAACTCACATTTGAGTTTTCTCAATTTTCCTGTAAAACATAAAATGGTTCCCTAGAACTAAAATGGAGTCCCTCATGATATGTGCTATGTTCTTTACAATCCCCTCTTTGAGACATTATTTATATGGCTCACTATCTTTCACAGTTATGTAAATTTTCTTCTATCATAATACATACTCAGATAAATTCTATTCGCAGCAGCAGGATCAGGGGTTCGGGATGCCTTAACAATTATACACATTATAAGCTTATAACAGGCATATAGGAACAAAACAAAAAGAGCAATCATAATTATAGTTATGGCAGCACTCTTTATCCATGCCAAAATTCCTATCCCAGAACTTAGGTTTGCAAAAGGATCCCATGTCTTAGCAATGTTTCTAGCTTCATCTTGTAATTTGCTTACTTCTTTCCGGTGTTGTGCAATTATATCATAATAATCTGGTACCTCCATACTTGTGTTATGAAACCAGGTACAACACTCATAATCTTCTGTGTTTTCACATAACCCAGTTAAAGCAGCACTCATGCTTTCTATGGCTAACTCGTGTAGTTCTAATTGTTTTCTAATTGCCCTAGTTTCTATATTTAATTTAGTAATATCATCAGAATTCTTTTCCATTATTTCATCAATGATTCCAGTGTAATTATTCAACCTTTTCATTAAGTCTATTCCCCACCCAGTCCATGAGGGAAACCAAGCCCATGCCTTATCCTTTGTAAGAAATAACTCCCTTTTATTGCGGTGTTTGAGGGGGTACCTAGGATGCATGCTAGCTTCAAGGAGGTGTCCTCCCTTGCTATCTCCTACTACGCCCATGATGGGGACTAGGGATGCAAGATAACACCATCCTTGGGGTTCGGTGGGGATCCAAGGGTGACAGATTTTTCCACAACAAATATAAATACTGTTTCCTAGAGCTAAGGATCGTTTGTTGAATATTGTCATCATTTCATCAGAAAAACTGGAAAAAGTTAAACTCGACAATAATTGTCCTACTGTGGAAGTGGAACTGGAGTTAAGAAAGTTTATTAGAGTGGTGTTTAGGGCAGGTTCTGAAGTATGAAAGAAAGGGCTTTCAATTGAAGTCATTGAAAAATTAATATTAGCTTGTTGGCAAACTTCAGCTCCATTTGTGGAGTTTCCCAGCCTAAAACACCAGTCTGGGGAATGACTTCTACCAGTAATTTGGAAAGTAAGGGTATTATTTGAAAGTGTTCTTATGACTTCTGTAAGGACGACAGGAGGTGTGCCATTAAGGAGTGGGGTGAAGTTTAGAGGTACTGCCATTAAGGGGATTCTAGCAGTGCTAGGATGGAGTTTACTACATATCCAACATTTTTCAAATCCAGATTTCTGGGCGTAGCTATATTTAAACTTCAACAATAACATTTTATCTGTAAAACTTTCTGAGTTTTCATTTCTCTTGTGTCTGTCATGTGTATTATTCTGTTGTAGAGTGTTAGAGGCCCCACAAATACCCTTTATGAGTCCCAAATCTTCAGAATAATAAATACAGTTAGTTATCAGCCAAGTTGGCAGGAACACAATCAGGGCAGCCCAGCATAGGAGGCACAAGGCCTTCCCAGAAGTCCGTGGTGAAATAAGCGACGTCATCTTGTTCAGAGTCTTGACCACCTGCTTCACTCTGTTTTCGAGGATTTATATCACCTGCTTCACCTCTCTGTGCTTTATCTTTGCCTTGCTTCTTAGGGTCCTGGTTGACCTTCTTTACGCGACTTGCATGAATCCAGGCCTGTTGTCCTTCTACCAAAATAGCTGTGCGGGTGACTGCGATCACTGTGGTTGGGGGTCCGAAGGGAAACTCTTGTTTCTTGGTGCGGTTCAATCTCTGGACCACCACGGTGTCACCCACCTGGAAAGGGTGTGTAGGTTCCTGTGAAGAAGAAGGAGAGGTGCGAGCAACATTCCTTTCAACTTTATCCAAAGTTTCAATAAGTTTTTTTACATATTCTTCCTGAATAAGATCTAGGTCCCCTCTTTCTAACATAAGTGGCTGTCTGGCCCATGGGGTGGGGAATGGCCTACCCATTAAGACTTCAAAAGGAGAGTATCCTGTCTTTTTAGAGGGTGTCATTCTTACCTCGGCTAGTACAGCTGGTAGGACCTTCTTCCAATTTGCATACGTACCTCCAGTGGCCTTCCTGATCTTATCTTTAATGGTTCTGTTCATCCTTTCCACTATACCTGAACTCTGGGGGTGGTAAGGAATATGAAACTTCCATTCTATTTTCAGTGTTTTTACCAGGTCTTGACAAACTTTGGCCACAAATGCAGGACCATTGTCAGAGTTGATCTGCAGTGGGCAACCCCACCTTGGGATAATTTCTTGTATCAGAATCCTCACTACTGTTTGTGCATCTTCCTTTGTAGTTACAAACAATTCTATCCATCTTGAAAACATGTCCACTATTATTAGCAAATATTCCTGTCTTTTACCTAGTTTGGGCATGTGTGTAAAATCTATCTGCAGATGAGTGAATGGTGTAGATGGATATATCAGATGTTCGTGTTTTGCTTTGTGAGGGTTGCTAGGGTTATTCCGAATGCATGTGATGCATCTGGAAACATATGCCTTAACGAGAGAGGGAAGACCTGGAATGTAAAAATCCTTATCCAAAAGTTCACATGTGACTTTCCACCCTCTGTGACCTATCCCATGGTATTGTGAAATAAAAATGGGTGCACTGGCTACAGGGATACATGGTCTCCCCTCTTGGCAGACAAGGTCAGTTTCTGGGTTTGTCTGCACACCTATTGAGTTCCATTGCTGGATGTCTTGGTCTGTGGCATATGCTTGGAGATCACGCAATGTTTGATCCAAAAGAGGAATTTCTGGTGAGAGTAATGGCATTTGTATGTTTGCAGGCTGTGTGGATGCTGCTTCTTTTGCTGCTTTGTCAGCTAAGGCGTTGCCTTTGGCTATGTCATCCTGTTGCCCTGTATGTGCCCTACAGTGTAGTATAGCTATGGACCTTGGTAATTGTATAGCTTCTAACAGACTTGTGACAAGCGTGGAATGTGAGATGGATTTACCGTCTGCTGCTATATAGCCCCGCCTTTTCCATATGACTCCAAAATCATGCGCGACACCGTACGCGTACTTGGAGTCTGTGTAAATGTTTACATCCTGCCCTTCAAAAAGCTGACAAGCTCGAGTAAGGGCTATAAGTTCTGCAGCTTGTGCTGATTGGAATGGGACAGGGTTTGCTTCCAGTATTTTATCAGGCAGCTGTACAACAGCATACCCTGCATGGTATGTGTTATCATTTGGTCTTGAACAAGACCCATCCACAAAGACATTCTGTGCTCCAGGGAGAGCAGTTGAAGACATGTCTGGTCTCGGGGATGTGTCTTGGTGGATGAGGTCCATGCATTCATGTTGAGGCACTACCTCATCTTCTTCACCTTTCAAGCCTAGCAAGGCATTCAGGATTGGAGCTGGGCCAGAAGTGGGAGAGGCATATTTGATCTCAAGTTTTGGGTTAGAAAGTAAAATTACTTCATAACCGCTCAGCCTCTGGGCTGACATGTGCTGGGTATGGATGTTTTTTAGTAGAATGGATACATTGTGAGTGGTGTGTAGTGTGGTGGCATGCCCTAGAGTGAATGATGTAGCCATTTCCACCACCATCGCACAGGATGCCAGAGCTCTGAGACACGCCGGCATGCCCTGTACTGGCATCGGCACAACTTTTGAAAAAAACGCAATTGGGCGGAGTTTCCCCCCATGCTCCTGAGCCAGGACCCCCGCCATTGTTTTACAGTTGTCCCTTGCAAACAAGTGAAACATTTTACCATATTCAGGTAGTCCAAGTCCAGGAGATGTGACCATTGCAGTTTTAAGATACACAAAAGCATTGTACATTTCATCATTCCATTTCACACAATCTGGCATGTCAGTACCTGTGGCTTGCCTCAGGAGATTATCATAGTAGGAACAATCAGGTATCCATTGGCGGCAGTAACCAATCATTCCAAGAAAGGATAGCATGTCCTTCTTAGTAAGTGGGCGGGGCAGACCCATGAGAGCCGCAGCTCTCTTGTGACTGATTTTCCTTTCTCCTTTGGAGAGTACAAAACCAAGGTATTCAACAGTTTCCTGACACCATTGTAGCTTTTTCTTAGAAACCTTGTGACCATTGTCTGCTAACCAATGTAACAGATCTAAACCATCATTTTTACATGCTTTCTGGCTTGGACTACACAACAACAAATCATCAACATATTGAAGTAGGACGGAACCATGGCGGGGTGTCCAAGACCGCAGGGTTGCCTGGAGGGCCACTGTGTACACTACAGGGGAGTCTACATAGCCCTGGGGTAATCTACACCACGTCATCTGGCGGTTTCTGAAATTGAATGCAAAGATAGGCTGTGTCTCTTCGTCAACAGAAACTGAAAAAAATGCATTACAAAGGTCAATGACCGAAAAATACTCTGCATCGGATGGTATGGAAGTTAAGAGTGATGGCACATCAGGCACTATGGGAGCAATGGGTATTACTAGGTTGTTTATAGCTCTGAGGTCTTGTACAAACCTGTAAGAGCCGTCTGGCTTCATTACTGGGTTAATGGGGGTGTTGTAGGGTGACAGTGTCTCTTTAAGAATTCCTAGCTGCAGGAACCTTTCCACCATTGGGGCCACTCCTTCCTCTTTTTCTTTTGAAATGGGGTATTGTTTGTGATAAACCGGCTGTGCCCATGATTTTAAAGCTGCCTTGTATGGGGTACAAGAAATAAGACCTACATCCAAGGAGCTTTTTGACCATACCGGATCATCTGGTGGAGGGAGATCACTATCCTCAGTGTAATATATTGGTATTACCTTGGAGTGTACGAAGACCCCTCCTTCAGTAGTCATTTTCAGTGTTATACCCAATCTTCCCATCAAATCTCTACCCAAGAGATTCACAGGACAATTTGGTATAATCCTGAAACAATGATGCAAGACTGTTGCACCTCCCCTTTCAACATCACTTACTGGTAAAGGTGGTGTTTTGTATGTTTTGGTAAGTATCCCATTAATTCCCATAGAAGGTTCAGCAATTTTAGTCTCACCTCTGTAGTAGTCCTCACTGAGGGTGCTCCGAGTTGCCCCTGAATCGGTTAAAAACGGAACAGGCCTATGTTTGACATATAGGGTCACAATTGGTTGTTCATTGTAAGAGTGTGAGATCAAAGGAAATGCTGGGATACTACCTTCCGGGCAGCTTCATTTTAGTTGCTGTTGATTCCACTGTATAGGGAATCGGGGACCCTGTTGCTTTGGGGCAACTTGATTTGGTTGGCTAGATTGGGGTCCCTGTGTATGCATTTGATCTTGATCTTGAGTATTTGGGTTATTCCATTCATAAGGACATTGATTTCTCCAGTGACCCTGTTGTCCACAGTTAAAACAACATGTGCGGGACTGCTGGGGTGGTCTGGAAAAACCATGCCCTCTCCCTCTTGTTCTTCCTCTTCCTCTGCCTCTGTTTCCACTGCCCCATTGTCCACCATTATCTTGGGGAGGCTGAGTTCGCACTCCACCCTGATAAAGGCTACTCACTGCTTTCTCTTTTATTACATCAAAACACCCTGCTGCTTCTTTCTGTATTAAGGTTTCCTGAAATTGGTCAATCGTCTGTGTGGTCCATTCAGATATCATCTGTTTCACCACTAAGGCGAACTGGGGTTTTAGATTATTCATAAAAGTTTGAATAAACAAAGCTCCCACATCAGTAGTTGTAGCTAATCCAGCTTCTGTTGTCCAATTTTCATGAAACCTTTTCCAGAATTCAACCACAGTTTCTCCTGACTTTTGTTTGCATGCTATGGCAGTAGGGAGGGAACTTTTATTTTTAAATACTCTCATCATTTCAGTCTCTAATTCTGTCCACATGGCGTCCCTACCTGGTACTGTGTTTAACCCATATGCTCCCGCGTTTCCAGTGTCAATAGTGTTTATACTTGGAACATTTGCCCAGCTCCAGGAACTGGTGTGTCCTATGATACCATCAATGATAAGACGCATGTCTTCCTGTGTGTAATTTCTACCCTTACAGGCCTTTTTTAAGTAAATTAAAGTGCCACCTGCAGAGGCGGTGGGTTTGGGGCAATGTTTTACTATCCTGTCAATGTCCTCAATGTCTATTACCTTTTTTAATAATTCATTTCCAATGGTCATGAAAGGTGCTTGAAGGTTAGTGTTACTATATACAGTTCCACTCTTTGTTTTAGGGGGACTAAGTATTCTATCCCCTTTAACGTCTTCTTCCTCCTGCTCTTGGCCAGGTGGTGAAACTACCCCTCCTATAGCTCCCTGTTCATCTTCTGGTTCACCTACCTCGACTCGGGCCCTCTGTGGGTGCTGTCTATCTTGTTGTGGAGCGGGAGGCATCTGCTGTTGTGGTTGTGGAGCGGGGGGGACCTGCCGTTGTCTGGTTGCATAATGTCCAGCCAGAAGATCAATATCTTCCTTTCTTAAACTTGGATAGACATGTACATATGCGGGTGGAGGATGACTGACTATTGGCAGGGGTGAGGCTATTGGGTCAGGGACAAATCTCTTTTTATCGGCTTCTTCTCTATGTTTCTGGGCATAATCTTTCTTACTTAAACATTTGGTGGGCTTTTTCTGTTTCTTATTATCCCTCTGAAACCAATATGGGGCGTATTTTAACCAGTTCTCTCCTCCCTTTTCCATATAATCCATATCCCATTGAGGATCCCCGGGGTACCAAGGGAAAGCTCTCTTATCTCCTAAACACAATCCTTTTATCATATCTATGTGAAATTCATCATTAGCGCCATCCCGGGGAAAAGGATCTACACTGTGTATGGCTTCAGTCCATCCCGCTAAATTTGAAACCCATGGGACTATGAATTCATAATTAGTACCACAAATTCTGGCTACAAAATCCTTACACGTTTCTCCTGGATTGGGAAGAGGGGGAGGATCTTCTTTACCTTGTTTCTGACCCATATTGACAGTGGGAGTCGACTGTTCTTACCACCCAGTCTTCTGACCCACACACACACAACAGATTATCTTATAACTTCTAATGCGATAGATAAGAAAAAGCAAAGGATTTTGGGGTCACCGGAGTCTATTTCCTCATTAACCACTTCATATCCCTTCCCAAAAGGAATGTCTCTATATATGTGTATGCAGTACTGCTTATCTTTGTGGGTTTCCCAAAAACCCTCCAATATTAACCTCTGGCGTGGTTCTTATCCCCTACTAATTTACGGGTCTAAAAAGCTTTAATCAGAGCTGAGGCAAGAAATATTTCGTCAATAAAGACAAAATAGAGACTTACCTTCAGATGATTTTTGGCTTTTTTTCCCAAAGGACGAGCCCCCAGTTCTGTTAGGAGATTACGGCTTCTAAGACCACCCAGATAGGTTCAGGTAATGCAGGAAGACCTCCGTTGACCCCCAGGCCTGGAGATATCAATAAAGTGACACAGGAGACAGGTTTGCTTAGCCACTTAATGACATCTAATTTGTATTGGTCAAAAGGGACAGTATTTATGCAGTTTGAGGGATGGGAGGAGTTTTACTAACCTTATACATGTCATTGAAATGAAAATAGGTTCAGTTAATATTTAACTATTAGCTGGTGTTATAAGACAAAATCTTGCATCATTTCTACTATATATGTATTTCTTAACAGGTGAAGGACACACTAATCTTATCAAGAACAAACATGAGCTAGGCCAAACTCCATATTCTAGCTAAAATGTATAGGCAACCTTGAGAAGGTTTTCTATAGATAACAGCTTAAAGATGATGTGGGTTTCAGTTAAAACTCACATTTGAGTTTTCTCAATTTTCCTGTAAAACATAAAATGGTTCCCTAGAACTAAAATGGAGTCCCTCATGATATGTGCTATGTTCTTTACACCCAGGCATTGGCTAAGTTTCTTAAAAAGAATAGGTGGTCAGTCCTGAATACTTGGTTGAAGTAAACATTGACTTCATAGTTTCCACAACATGTACATCTTCAATGACCTTTCAAAATGACAAAGTATAAAACATAATTTTTAAACAGTGAAGAACACAACATTTCCCATAACTAGGTTCGGGACACATTCCAATTAACTCACTCTTTACAGGGCATTGTCACTAGCATCAGGAGGAGAGACACAGCATCCGCATGTGGTTTACAGTCTCTAGGCCTCCAACTAGGGGCAATCTTGTGCTTTCCCTCAAGTGGAAAGTGATTCACCAAGCCATTACATCATGGTGCATGAGGTATATGCCCTTCCCAAGGGCATTTTCTTTTTTCAGCTACTCTGCCTGATCCTCTATTCCTCCCTCCAAAAACCTCCTATTTCACTAAGAAGCAAGGTAAATTGACACAAGGGCACCCTACCAAACCCTGGGTGGGATGAAGCAATAAAAGTGACATACACCTCATTATAAGGGTCCCATACCTTCCTGAAAACATCATAGCATCCTGTCTCAGTACTCCTCTCAAAAGGCGCTTAATCCTGATACAAGCAGTGAGCTGGCTCTTTGGGTAACTTATGCAAATATCAAACTGCCTTGATGGGCGGATGTCATTCTGAAGAAGTGGGCAATCCTAGGCAGACTACAAATGCATGCAGGTTGCCCTAGGTAACACCCACATGTGATGCTGAGCTTCCTTGATTGAAAAAAAATGTAATCCAATTAATAAAAAAAGACTGGCCAGAGATATGAAAGAACTAGATGATGATGGGCACCCCCTGCCAGGAAATGAGGTGAGCTCTATCTGACTTGCTGCAACTTCGAATGTACATTGTGAGAAGCGCACATTGTCAATGAAAGTAAGAGTAAGAATTTCACTGCGGGAGAGGAGCCAGTTGTGCAAAACTGAAGGTAAGGATGTAGTTCAGCTTTAACTCATAACTATAGGTCTTAACTTAAATAAACACTTAAAGTTCATTGTTAAAGCCAAATTGATGCCTTGTACCTTTTTTTAACAACCACACACCCCTCAGCACAAGTGTCTTCCCAATAGCTTGTACTGCAGAGAAAAAAAGGGTGCATGTCTGACCGCATCTTTGACTTACAGCTGGTTACTGAATGCATTAGGTCTAACTATGGTGCATATCGGACCGTATAACTGCTGTAGCAGGAAAGTGGAGGTGAGACTCTGAAAAAAAGTTGCTGGTAAAATACCCCATGACTGTTTACTACTCCTGTGATTTCAATTGAGTGTTAAAGTGGTTCTAAACCCTTACATATATCCAGGGAAGTGAAACGCCTCAGGTGATATACAGACATGAAACAAAATGTCCTACATAAGTTCCACCTGTTTATCTGCAGTCTTCTCTTCTCTACAGCCATTCAAAGCCCAGAATATATAAAGTTTGCCTAAGTGATACAAAATGAGGGGGCGGAGAGCTGCAGAGCTCAGTAAGTAGAGCTCTGAGAGGTGATTGGAGGGAAGGGAAGGGACACACGCCCTTCATACTGAACACAGGAACAGAGGCTGTCAATCAGCTGGAGCTTCCTGTCATCTTTTTTTCTTGGTGTCAGGAAAAACTTGTCAGAAGTGCTTCATGCTGACAAAGGAACGAGGCAGCAGACAGAAATTGCATAATATTAGTGCTCTTAATTGAGAGAAGTACACACTATAGAAGGATATGGTTTGTTCATTTTTCACATTCGAGGTCTACAATCACTAGAAGTTCCAATGACCATGCACCATTGCAAAACACAACTAAAGACATTCCAGGCTCAACTTACCAACCAGCCTGCTTACCAACCGAATTATAGTGTCTAACAGTTTGCGGTAAAAACAGGGGGTTCTTTTGCAGACATTTGCAAATACATGTGTAATCTACAGAGCCCCATCAAGACACCCCAGTATTTTTCGCAGTCCTAACTCTAAATTTTGAGAGCCTCCACAGTGGAGGTACATGCATTATAATGTATAGGCAGAGGGCAGGTGAGCCTGGAGGGAGCTAACCCCACCTTAAATGCACAGAGCGCACTGGACACCCAGCACAAAGCACAATGGCAGCAAAGGAGTCCAGTGCATCCCCTGACCAATATTTCAGTAGTACAAACAAAGGGCCACTGCCCTCACCCATGGCTGCTGTTAGAAATCACGGGGCCCCATACAGCCTACCTGACAAGCCCCCCTTTCTGAAAATATCAAATTATAATCTTGCTAAGATGCCATGGAAACAATTCTGTGTTTCACAGCCATAGTATAAATTTTACCTTCATCGAATCTGAAGACCAATTCAGGTGAATAGCATTGTTCTGTGGTGCACTAGTGCAGGGTTAAAGGTGTGAAATGCTCTTTGAAGAGCGATTCAAATGCTGACTGCTCTTCAGAGAGCAAAGCACATTTAAACAAATCCTTCATTTTTTTTTCAAAATATTTTTTAGAATTGTAATTTTTGTTTTTGAGTTTTATTTATTTATTTTTTAAACTGCCCTGTTGGGGGGCTTTTGGTGAAATATCAGGGGTCTAAACAGATCCCTGATGTCTCACTTTTAAGACAGAGAAAGGAACTGAGGACAGAGATTCATCAGTCCCTTTCTCTATCGCCTTAGCTGCACTGGAAATTGAATAAATAGTAAGCACTCAGAGGCTTCCTGTTCATTCACAAACAGAAGCATAGTACACACAGTTTACCATGCTGCTGTGATGAATGGACACAGGGGCGATCAGTACCAATCACTCACTGTGTTCACTCGGGAAAAGAAAGGGCTGGTAAATAAGACATATTTACCAGCCTCCCGCTTTCCACCCTGAAACATTCCCCTGGGTTCCCATGGCAGCTTCCAGTGGGAGAGGAGAAGAGGAAAGCTGGAGAACTGCAGGCAGTATAGCCGGCCCTCCTTCTTGGCAGGTGCCTGGGCCCCCCTTTTGAACTGATGGAGCCTACAGGAGGGATGGCTGTACTGCCTTATAACCTGCCCTGCCCTCACCTATTACTGGCCTTTGCAGCAAGGAGCACAAGGAAGGACAATGTATGCAAAACAAAACCAAAGAAATACCAGGCTCAGCTTACTGACCAGCCTTTCTGGACTGCTCACCATTGCCTGCAATACAATGCTACACAGCTTATGGGGCTTCTGAGATGTACAGTTAGTTAACATTTTCTATTTTCACGAAATGATGAACTTACTCTTTAGGTCCATAAATATAAAAAGACAATATATTTTAGGCCAGAATGCTATAGGAACAATGCAGTTTTTTTTGTTTCCAAACATTTTTATTAAGGTATAACATAAAAACAGGGTGTGCTGGCACCGAGAGGACAATAAGTACATTTGTGAGATAGATTAAAACAGCTTATATGTACATCTCTCATGTTGTCTTTGAACAGAATAATGAAATAAGCAGTGAACCCAATAATTGGGGAGGAAAAGAAAAATGTAAAAAAAAAAAAAAAACAGAGAAAACTAGAAACTGTAATATTCAAACAACACAAATGTAGGGGTTGTAATACCATTCGAACAGATTACAGATTACAGTAGCTTAATGTGTCCATAAAGGTGAGTATCATACATATCTACTGTGCAAGTTATTTCAGAAGATTTTAGTCCATCTGAGCATCAGGAGTAGGGACCGAGGGATCCTCAAGTCCTGTGCTAAGCAGGTGGGATGTCCAGATGCCCCATTTGCGATCAAAGATGTGCATGGAGTCCAGGAGAGTATGGTGCACCCTTTCCATCAATCTAATGGACTCCATGCATAGAAGCACTTGCGACCATGACACAGAGGGGCACTTCCAATTCAGTGCGACAGCCCATTGAATAGCACTAAAGAGTGTGTGAGCTAACTTCTGCAAACAATATGCACATTTGATAAGTCAGGGTAACAGGTGCTCCAGTTAGCTGGACTATAAGTGAGGCAGTTTTATTCCAAATGGGTCCTAATGCTTTGCAACTCCAGAATGTGTGTAGGAGCGTACCCCTGTCCTGACATTCTAGAACAATGCAGTTTTTTTGCACAAGGCCTCAATCATTATGGTTTCTCATAAAAAAC
Source organism: Aquarana catesbeiana (assembly GCF_042186555.1). NCBI lineage: Eukaryota > Metazoa > Chordata > Amphibia > Anura > Ranidae > Aquarana > Aquarana catesbeiana. Next base: position 362,808,652 of record NC_133329.1, read on the forward strand.
CTGTTAAATAGCTGGCTATAATTTACAAAAAAAAAATAGCTGAAGCTACAAAACCTGAGTGTCTCTACCAATGGAGAACCTCTTTTAGCTGGTCCTATGCAACCCTTGTGTATGTTGTCCATTTTATGTGGACCTTTCCCAGTCCAGTCTGTGGTTAGTGGCCAGAAAACAACCTATAACTATGGAAATTGCTATACAACCACAAAGTGTGTCTGAGCCAGGTTTTTGCTGCCATCTGAAAATATATATGTTTTTTATTTTTTTTTTAATTTTCCATATGAGCATATCTACATCAAAATAAAAGCTGTTAAGATAAAAAAAAAGCTTTATGTTTTCCCCAACAGCAATATTTTTTTTATTTTTAATATAAAAGCTACAGTGCAAAGCAAGAGTAAGTTACAAGCAATTGATACATACCCCTCGGGGGAATGTTTTATTGCAGTCCATCAATCTACAATATTTTATCTACACTCTCATTTTGAAAAATTCATGGTACGTAGCCTATAACATACTGTATTTTTTTGTGGGTCTTAATTTCAGTAATTTAAACATTTATTAATTTCATGGCTGGATTGTTCTGATTGCCTGCTCTTAATCTCTGTTCTCGGGAAGGTTCACTTAGTTCCTGGAGAACTCTGGCACATAGGAAGACTGCTGTCATTAAATGCATGTTTCTTACTTATCTGTGGGAACAGCCAACGTTATGGGGTCTATTTATGCAGAATATTGGATTATTTGCTTACTTCATTACTCCATACATCACCTGTTAAAAAAAAATAAAAAATACTCTGGACCCAGTAGCTCATTGACACCCAGCTTGACTTGTTGTCTAACATCCTGACATCCACTTAAAGGTAATCTAAACAAAGCAAAGATGGGATCCCCCTTTCCTTTTCTTACCCCCTCCCCTTTATTTTTTCCTATTAACTCTCCCTTTCTAATTTTGCTGTAAAGGAAATTCTAAATTTACAAACTAACTCACTATTCATATCAAAATAGAATTTCTGCTTTCCTGCCAGTTCCTCAGCATGCAAAGAAAATTAGTTTACAAAAAACAAACATAGAAATAAAAAATCACTAAGAAAAGTTAAACGCAGCTTCTGAAGCGCACAGGAGGTGCAGAAGACACCATAGTGCCTCACCACTGCCACTTGGGATAATTGATCACTCAAAATCCTAGTCTATTGCATAAGTGCAGCCCCACGGGATTCTGAGTACCCAGGAGGCAGCAGTACATGTGGTGACTTTTTGTATGTAGTTTATTTCATTTGAACGATATGGAACTGTAAGGAGAGCTTTAATAGGGCCCTAAAAGGAAAACCAACAATAATGATATTAATGTTAGCACATGCTAACCACCCTTTTATGATGGACTACTACTCTGGATTGTAAAATATGTCTGTGTAACACTTGTACATCTATATGAATAGTACTAAACCATTCAGCCAAAAACTACATACACTATATAGTTGTAATGTTTCTCCTTAGTCTCAATAAATATAATAAAACTTACTGATTAGGGAAATACTGTAAGGCATATGTTTCAAATACAAGGCCTGGGGGCCAAATCCAGCTTTCCAGGCCATTTCACGTGGCCCCAGCACTTCTCCTGCAGTGGCAGCAAAGCCCTCGTTGTTGCCCCCACCTTGTCTCAGCAGTCAGCAGCAGAGAGGAGGGCAGAACTCCTCCACCAGATCCTGCACTTCTCCATGCAGCCATAGCAAGGTTCATCTCTGCCCCCCTATTCCCATCTCAGTAGTTAGCAGCCCAGAGGAAGACAGAACTCCTCCTACAGATCCTGCACCTCTTTGCAGCAGCTCCTCATTTCCCCTAATCTCAGAATTCAGGAGACTCCAGCAGCAGACTCCAGCCCTCCTCTGGTCCTCCTCCAGACCCTGCACTTTCTGCTTCCCAGCTCCTCCTCCAGCTTCTTCCTGGAAGCAGCATAAGGTAAGGGGGGGTGCACTGATGGTGGGGGGAGTCACTTAACTGCTGATGTAAGGGATGTGAAGTGCTCTAAACATCTAGTTTTACAGATACAACCAGCTCTTTTAAGGCAACCATAATTCTGAGCTGATGCGGTTCACAATGAAATTGAGTGTGACACCCCTGCTGTAAGGGCAAAAGAATGAGGAGGAATGTGGCTAAAATAATTGTGCCATCTTGAGAAAATGCCCTTCTTCAAGGCTTTTGAGAAAGAGGCCGTGACCCAATGCAGATATACATATAGTCAATACATTATTTTTTGGAAGCTGTAACTTAGGCAAAGTAGTTATAGGCTTACTTTGGTGCACAGTACAATAAGCAAAGGGTATCAATTCAATAAGCAGACACAAAAAAAATAAATAAATAAAATGATCACATCCTAAAATGTAAGGGGTGATACCTGAAAAAATAATAGGATCATCTAACCCTTAATGTAAATACACCCATAAACTAAAGAGTGTAAAAAAAAAAGCCAGGGCTGCCATTCTTTTTTTCTCCTTTTTAAAATTCTAGCTGCCTGGCTCTTCTAATGTTTTCAATTTGAGTCACTTGCCACTGAACAAGCATGCAGATAAGGAGTTCTGACTTTGGTCTGACTTAATTTGCTGATATCTTGTTCTAGGTAAGTGAATCGGCATTACAGCCAGAGAACTAGAATTTTTAATGGTAACACCATCCTCCAGGTTTCTCTAATCACACATTCACAACACAACTCCAGGATGGGGATCTTTTAGTTTTCATATTTGTTTTTATATTTAAATTGACATAAAAAGTCAAAAAACTTACTGCAAAAATGGTTGGATTAGTTTGCAATACATTTGATTTGTTACAATACAGTTTACACATCTTATACATTTAACTTGGTTTAAATACAGTAAAGTATGTCCACTCAAAACAAGTGAAGAATCCCTTTAATTATCCAAACACATGAAATGCAAATTCCATTTTTATATTTATTTCATCTGCACCTGAATGGATAATTGAAGTAAATATTCACTCTCATTTTTAATGAACATTCTTAACTCCTTTAGTAAATCATCCTCTTTGTTTCTCAATATTATCAAAGTGCCCCATTATAAAATAGAGTATAGGTCTCAAATGTCCCTTGACATGTTTATTACTAATGCTCCCTGTCTGTGTACAGTGGAACCTTGGATTACGAGCATAATCCGTTCCAGGAGAATGCTTGTAATCCAAAGCACTCGCATATCAAAGCCAGTTTCCCCATAGAAATTAATGGAAATTAAGATAATTTGTTCCGCATTGACTACTATTACATGCAATACCGCATGTGGCTAGAGGTGGGGGGGCACCGGAGAGCCTCGGTAATACTTGGAGACAGCTCGGCTGAACTTGGAAAGCCTCGGAGAGGTTTGGAAACACTCGGGAATGGAGTATTGTTGAGTGTTTCCGAGTATTTCCGAATGGCTCCGAACCGTTCTGAGTGTCCCCGCACCTCTGGCCAAATGCTGTACTGCACACCCCAGCTTGAATTCTGATGGTTTTGCGAGACAACACTGGCAAACCGAGTCAGAATTTAAAGAAAAAAGTTGCTCGTCTTTCAAAACGCTTGTTAACCACGATACTCGTAAACCAAGGTTCCACTGTATATATATTATTATTATTATTATTATAATACAGGATTTATATAGCGCCGACAGTTTACGCAGCATTATACAACATTAGGGCAGACAGTACAATTACAATACAATTCAATACAGGGGGGAATCAGAGGGCCCTGTTCATTAGAGCTTACAATCTAGGAGGGAGGGTCAAGTTATGCAATAGGGTAATAGCTGTGGGGGATGAGCTAAGTAGTAGTAGTCCAGGCGAAAGATAACCAGGGAGTGAATCAGAAGCTCTGTGGTTTCCTTGGTTAGAAAGGGACGTAGTTTGGAGATGTTGCGGAGGTTGAGGTGGCAAGCTTTGGAAAGTGATTGGATGTGGGGCTGAAAGGAGAGTTCAGAGTCCAGGATAACACCTAGCACCCTGACATGTGGGGATGGGTGGATGGTTGTGTCATTGCAATTGACAGATAAGTCAGGGGAAGAGGCACGTGGGGGAGGAAATATTATAAGCTTGGTTTTGGACAAGTTGAGTTTGAGGAAGTGGTGTGACATCCATACAGATATGTCTGTTAATAAGTTAGTGATGTGTGAGGAGAGTGATGGAGTGAGTTGAGGGGTGGAGAGATAGATTTGTGTGTCGTCAGCATAGAAAATATATTGAAAGCCATGAGAGGCTGATCAGCTGACCCAGGGAAGGGGTGTAGATTGAAAATAAAAGAGGTCCAAGAACAGAACCTTGGGGGACCCCAAGGGAGAAGGGAAGAGGAGTGGAGGAAGTTGAATTGTAAGTGACACTGAAGGTGCTTTGGGATAGGTAGGATGGGAGCCACTGAAGAGTACAGTCCAAGGGAGTAAAGTTTTTTGAGGAGGAGGGGGTGGTCATCTGTATCAAAGGCAGCTGAAAGGTCCAGAAGTAGGAGTACAGAATAATGTCTGTTGGTTTTTGCAGTTAGTAGGTCATTTGTGAGTTTTAACAGAGCAGTTTCTGTGGAGTGTTAAGGGTGAAATCCAGATTGAAGGGGATCAAGAAGGTTATTCTTAATGAGGTGGTCACTCAGTTGGTTGTAAACCAGGCGTTCAAGGAGTTTAGAGGAAAAGGGGAGCATAGGGCGTAGGTTGGTAAAGTGGAGTTCCACCCCCCAAAAGAAAAAATATTAATGTGCTTAAAAGAATTTAAAAAAACATTTGGAGAAATTTTTTTTTTTACTTAGCTCTAAATGCCTGTTGCTAGGGGGTCCCCCGTAGTCTGCCTCCTTCGGCGCCTGGGCTCCTGACGTCACTTCCCTCGGCGCAGGAAGGGAAATCGCCTCTCCCACCTCCCTCTTGTCACGTGACCGGTCCTAGATGATTGCGCGGCCAGTGACGGCGCACGGCACAGCTCGCACATGCACAGTGGGTGCCCGGCTGTGAAGCCACAGTCGGGCGCCCACAGTTAAGATGCTGGCGACGCCGAGCGGAGGGGGGGGATGAGCGAGGCTTTGATCCCCTGCATCGCTGGACCCTGGGACAGGTAAGTGTCTGATTATTAAAAGTCAGCAGCTGCAGTATTTGTAGCTGCCGACTTTTTTTTTTTAAGTGGGAACCCCGTTTTAAGATTGGTAGGGTCCAAGGATGGCTTTTTAAGTATGGGGGTGACCAGTGCATGTTTTAGAGCATTGAGGAAAATGCCTAAGGTGAGGGAGAGATTGAAGATGTGGGTTAGAGAGTGTAGGATAGAGTCAGAGGGCGGCCGTAGTGTTTGAGAGAGAATAGGGTGCAGGGGGCAAGTGGTTAGGTGAGCGTTAGAAAGAAGTTTAACAACTTCGTCTGTAGTAGCAGATTTGAATAAGGGGAGTGTCAATTGTACCTGTTAATATGGGGTCTTAACTGGGGAGATACCTGTAGAGTGGAGATTTCATCACAGATTGTAGCAATCTTGTTTTTGAAGTGATTAGCAATCGCCTGGGCAGTGAGTAAGTCAGTGGGTGGAGGCTGTGGAGAACAAAGTAGAGAGTTGAAGGTAGACAAAAGTTTACGGGACTGGATGAGAAGGTGTTAATAAGAGTTGTAAAATAGGTCTGCTTGGCAGTGAGGAGGAAAGAAAGGTATTTTTGGAGGGTAGATTTGTATTGGTTGAAATTTTTGAGAGACTTAGTCTTGTGCCATAGACGCTCAAGAGCGCGGCTACATTTTTGGAAAATTTTGGTGTCATCTGTTTGCCAGGGTTGTAGGGGTCGAGGCCTGATTCTGCGTGTAGTGAGGGGAGCGAGCTTGTCCAGTGTGGAGGACAGGGATTTATTGTAGATGGAAGTGGCTTGGTTGGGGCAGGACCGGGAAGAGATTTTGTCATAGAGGTGGTCAGTAGCAGAATAGAGGAGAGAAGAGTTGAAGTTGCGAAAGTTTCTTCGGGTGATGGTTAGGCGATTGGAGGGAAAGGTGGTGGGAGACAGGGAGAGAGAGAAACTAATAAGGTGGTGGTTGGAGAGAGGAAAAGGATTGTTTGAGAAGTTGCATGGAGTGCATAGGTAGGAGAATACAAGGTCAAGGGTGTTGCCATCAGAGTGAGTAGAAGCCTGCACCCATTGCTTCAGGTCAAATGAAGAGGTTAGACTAAGAAGTTTAGAAGTAGCAGGAGTGTTTGTATTAACAGGGATGTTGAAATCACCGAGAAGGATTGTGGGAATTTCAGAAGAGAGAAAGTAGGGTAGCCAGGCAGAAAACTCATCAAGGAAAGTCGATAATGGTCCAGGGGTAGATCACAGCAATTCTTAGGGAAGTTGGACAGAATAGACGTATACAGTGAGCTTCAAATGATGAGAGGGAAAGAGAGGGAGGAGAGTGAATAACCTGGAAGGTGCATTGGGGGGATAGGAGGAATCCCACTCCACCTCCCTTGCATCCAGTAGGCCTAGGGGAGTGAGTCCAGTGAAGGCCACCGTGGGAGAGGGAAGCAGGAGAAGGGCTGTTAGATTCGTGGAGCCAGGTTTCGGTGAGAGCAAGTAGATTAAAGGACTTAGTGACAAAGAGGTCATGAACAGCAGTGAGTTTGTTGCAGACAGAGCGAGCATTCCAGAGGGCGCAGGAGAGAGGGAGGCTGGCACTGGGAAGAAGAGGAATGGAGACTAAATTGCGTAGATTGCGGCTACTGCCAGAGGGTGTAGGGTGATGGTGATGGGTGTGTAGCGTACAGTTAAATAAGGGAGGCCCAGGGTTTGGGGAAATATCTCCAGTGGTTAGGAGAAGCAGAAAAGTAAGGGAGGTAATATGAGAATACGATTTGTATGAGTGGACATGCTTCAGTATCCTGGGGGGTTTGTTAGCAAGTGGGCTTAGCGTTAGAAAGAGGTGATGAGTGCAATAATAGGGAGAGGGGAGAAGTGAGGGTGATATGTACAGATTGTGGGGTGGAGAAGAGGGGTGAAGAAAAGAGATTTTGAGAAGAGAGGCTGCAATTGTGAAAAGGAGAGGTAAAGAGTGCATGTTTCAGAGAGGAAGGTGAGATAATTTGGAAATGAGGTCATCTGCAGTCTGCTGTGATTTGCTTTGTGCAAATCGCTGAAGTGCAAGAGCGGAAGTGTGACTTATTTAAAGAACCCCACTTCTTTGGAAGAACCCCCTGTATGTGTTCCCCCGTAAAGAAGGCCTTGTTTTTATACTGTGTTGGGTGTGGGTTGAATCTGGCAATTAATCAATGGGGAGGTAATATTAGGCACACAGCTAGCAGAGCAAAACTTTTCACACCACAATCAAACTGCAAGAGGACTAAAGGCCAAAATTGTAAAGATAAGGGAACCCATAATTTAGGTAAGGCTTAATAGCTAAATAAACAATGAAATAATGTGAGCATGGCTACGGATGGAGTTGAAACAGTGGTGACAAACAGATTTACCAAATATGCATGTGAGCAGTCAGTCAATATTCAGTCAATGTTTCAGTTTATATATATCATGCAAACATTCTTTAATGCTAAGGGCTCATGCACACAGGATTTTGCAGCTACTTTTAGGAGCGTCTGGCATTTTCTTTTACTGCCTCTGAACTTCCCTCCATGTTAGCCTATGTGTTCATGCACACATAAACTTTCAGAGGAGTTTAGAGGCATAAGCGTTTAAGGGCAGTGAAAAAAATGATGGCCAGTGCATCCAGGAGCAGGGGCTGTTTAGCTGCAAAAATGGCAAGCTCCAAAAAAACGCTGCTAAATGCGTAACTACAACAAGCTTTTAGCCGCGTTTAGCCACGTTCGGTGATTTTAGCCATTTTTTCATTTTAGGGAGTTTTACTGTAAAAACGCTAATGCTCAAAAACGTGTAAAAACGCACATGGACTCCCATAAATGCAATTAAAAAATGCGGCTAAAGGCGCATTTTTAATGCTGCTTTTTACTGAGAACAGCGCTGGCATTTTTTAAACATCATGTGTGCCTGAGGCCTTAACACTTAACAAATAAAAATTATTAAATAAGTTAAAAAAAACTTAAAAAAATATTAAATTATTTATTTGTTAATAAACTGTTATATTTAAAATAATACTTTGCCAAACAGAAATACACCCAAACTCATCTTCAGTACATGTACCCTGGCTGAGAGGCTGAAAATGATGGTTATAATATTACTATGACTAGTAGCAAAAGTAATTATTTTTTTTATATTAATTAATCCTAATATTATTATACCTAAAATAAAGGTTAAACTGTATATATATATATATATATATATATATATATATATATATATATATATATATATATATATACATACAAATAATCTATTCAGTGCTAAAATATACAGTATGCTCCATTAAAATAAAAATAAAAAAAAACCTGTTCTGTCATTTTATATGGCATATTCTTCAGCATGTATGTAACAATTTGCACCCTTAGTTACATGGAAAAATAGTTTGACATTAATTGCCTTTTTTGTATACACAGCACTTATCACGTCGAAACAACCATACATGAAAAGATTCTGGTGCTAAAATGCTGTAGCAGCACTTTTAGGTATAAATATCAAATTTAATAGGCATGGTATACAGCATTATTAACAGGACATGAAATACAAAGAAAACAAATTTGTTAACTCTCTGTATTCCAAACATAAAAGGTCAAAGCAAAGTGCTGTCCCCAAGAATGGGGAATTGGTAGGAGAATGGTGGAATGAAGCCCGTCACCATCAGCCACCATCAGCCAGCTAACCTGGCACAGTTCCAGTTCCTATGGGGGCATTGACTATCCATAGTCTGACCTTCATGGCAGTAAGTACCTCTCAGAGTCACACAACCATGCGTCTCGAAGACCAGAGGAGAGCGCCAGAGCCTGTTTGAGCAAGGAATAAGGACAGCATTACATCTTTTTTCCTCCACCCCTAGACCTAATGAGCATTTAATAGTTGGAGAAAAGATCAAGTTTATATAAAAGTGCTAGTGCATATATGAAATGTATATAAAGTGCAAATCTAAATGAATCAATGCTGAATCAATGCTGTAAACATACATAAAGTGGTGGGCGATTCAAAAGAAAAGTTCTCAAGCATAAACTGTTGTGGATACCACAGATTATCAAAAAAATATCAAAAACTCCAATATATGAATCCAAATATGCTCCCAGTGAACAATGTGCAAAACACTTCCTTATCAGGAAATTCCATACACAGGTGCTCCACAAATGTGCAGGTATTCACTGTGATCCCCCTTGCCTGCCCCCACCAGGGTGCACACATTTGTGGAGCACCTGTGTATGGAATTTCCGGATAAGGAAGTGTTTTGCACATCTTTCACTGGGAGCATACTTGGATTCACATACTGGACTTTTTGATCATTTTTTGATAATCTGTGGTATCCAGTTTATGCTTGAGAACTTTTCTTTTGAATCGCACAGCACTTTATGTATGTTTACAGCATTGGTTCATTTAGATTTGCACTTTATGTATGTTTCATACATTATGCACCAGCACTTTTAGATCAGCTAGAAGAGAGCACAGTGTTCTTTTCTCCAACTATTACTATTAAGCTGCAGCAACCTTGTTACTTGCATAGTTTTTTGCACATGTAGCACATTTGGGCGAGTGTTTTTTTTAATTTGTTCATATCTAATGAGAATTTAAAGTGTTACTAAACCCACAACAGTAAAATCCGTCTGTATATGCAGCATAGCATGCTTGTTATACTCACTGTGGAACTTAATGGGTTAATCCTCTGCATTGTGTAAAAAGGCTGTTTTATCCTGTATGCACAGATCCCCCCCCCCTCCTGCACTGTCTATCTGGGGAGAGCCAGCTAACACAGGCAGAGTAGCCAACCTGCACATGCTCAGTTGTGTCTTTTATGCTGGAGAGAATAATTACTTGTTGATCAGAGCTAGCCAGGTCACATGATATTGACATCACACATGTGGGCGTGTATACAGGCTGTAGTGGAAATATCCGCTGTTCTAAACTCTCAGCAATGGAGAAACTGTGGAGTTCATCACTGACTGTGGTATACAGATCATCCAAAAAGGTATATAGTGGCAATATTTTAATGTGAAAAGATGATTTATAAGCTGTGGGCACTGTGGCGGGGGGAGGGGGGGGGGCTGATGAACTATTTTCATACTACTGGGTGTGCTCTGTGTATTTCTTCTAAATCTGTAATCCAGTGTGAAACTGTGCAGGAGCTTCCTGTAATAAAGACCAGTCACTGATGTTCTCTCTTCTTGTGCAGGAGGACTGGTTTTGACTCCGCCCACTCCTGCAGTTTTCTGCAGGTAGCCTATAGTGGGTGGGGCCTGCTGGGCTCCTCCTATAGCTCTGCTCTCTGCACAGGCCATGTACAGCACAGTGATGATGTTGCTGCTACTTTAACAATGTAATATCTTGGTTTGCAAAGGTATTTGGTGAACAAAAAAGTAATTTATATCCTTTGTCGCTATTGAGGAATACATTCCAATGAATGTTTTAGAGCCCTGAGTTCAGCTTTAAGTTCCTGAATGTTCCAATTTAATAAGCTGAGTTTGGTAAGTAGGTCTCCTTCTTCCCTTGAATAGGTTAAAGTAATTTATTTAACATTTTATTGTCAGTGTTCTACCTTGTTGTAGCATTAAACATGGAAAGTAAGTCAGCAGCTACAAATACTGTTCCTGCTGGCTTTTAATAAAAGGACACTTACCTTGCCAGGGATCCTCACCTGGCCAGGTTCTTTGCTAGTCTTCGAGTCCCCGGTGCCGGCATGTTTCGTGTGGGAAACCGGCTGTGACTCCTTGGGGTTGATTTACTAAAGTCAAATAGACTGTGCACTTTGCAAAGTGCTGTTGCATTCTGTAAGTGCTCTTGCTCCTGAGCTTAGTAAATGTAGTAAAGCTTCACTTTGCAAAGGATACCCAATCACGTGCAGGGAAAATGAAAAAAACTTCATTTTTGCTTGTGCGTGATTGAATGATGCAAGTCAGCAGAGCTTTTGCTCATTCACTAAGTTCTGGAGTATTCGCACTTGCAGAGTGCAACTGCACTTTGCAAAGTGCACAGTCTATTTGCCTTTAGTAAATCAACCCCCTTGTGTCTTCACAGCTGTGGTCCGCAACCTCCGGGGACTTGTGACATGTCCCAGAAGGTTCCAGGCGATTCCAGCGGAAGTGGAAGTGGGTGCCTGAGAAAACTAGGTGCCTTCACCCTAGGGTTGCCACCTCATCCCTTTAAACCCAAACACATATGAATTACACAGGTTCTGAGGCTAATTTAATGCAGACCAAGTGAGTTCCATTACCACCTTAATCAGCCTCAGAACCTGTGTAATTCATATGTGATCGGTTTTAAAGGGATGAGGTGGCAACCCTACCTCAACCCAAATAAAAAAAAGTTCCAGAAGAAGTGGAGGGGGGAAGAGGACATAAAGCAGAACTCCCCCTTTAGGGTGAAATTCCGCTTTAAAGTGTGAAAATCAAAACATCTAGAATTCACCAAAAACTGATATTCCATATGAGGAAGGAATGGACTTTTCAAAGAAATTGTAATGAATTATGAAACTGCTTTCTTCGGCCAAGCCACATATAATAGTATAATTATTTTAAGATATGAGCAAATCATTTATTTGTGTTCCTGGACCCACTTCAACCACTTTTCAAACAAAATCATTTATTTTTCTCTGTTGTCATTTTCTATTTGAAATTAGGTATATAATTTACTAGAACTCTCATTCATATTCAATATTCATGTGACAAGTGAACTGTACAGAAACTTGAGAGAATTATTAATCAAAACAGAATTGCATTTGATGTGCTCTCTACATAAGAAAGGTTCGCGTTGGCCAGAGCTGGCGAACCGCGATCTGTTCATTTCATGGCTTCCATCCCATTGTCTTTTATCTCTCAGTGTAGTGCTATCTGCTAGAAATGGGGATAATGACTTGAGCAAATGTACAACATTAGCCAGGACACTAAATTAGGCATTTATGTATTACTAAAGAGAGATTTCACTTCCATCACTGCAGCTAAATACAAGAAATGCTGAGCCCAAAATTTAAAGCCGAACTCTAGGCAAATAGCTAAATACATAGATAAAGTAAAAAAAAGAAAAAAAAAGGGTTTTAAAGCCTAACTCCCGGTTTCAGAGTTTGGAGCTTTCTGTGGCTCTCTCAGGCTCTCCTGTCCAACCGGGAGACCCAAGCGACCAGCCGGTGCATCCGCCGTAATAGTAACCTGGAAGCAATGACATGACATCACTTACTGTTTACTCAGAAACCATTGGCACCATCTTTTGAAAATAGAAAGCATTTAGAAACATCGATCTTGGTGTTTTGAATGCTTTTAAGTGCAGAGGAGGGATTTGGGGTCTTATAGACTGTTTGTCACCATTGCGCAGGTGTGCACAATTTTAGCACGTCACATGTTTTGTATCTATTTACTTCACGTAACTTCATCTTTAAAAATTCAAAAAGCGAAATTCAAAGATGTGTACTCCCCCCCCCCCCAAAAAAAAATAACTGCGCAAATACTGTGTGACATAAGAAATTGAAAAACCCACCAATTTATTCTCTAGAGGCTCTGCTGTAAAAAAAATATATAATGTTTGGGGGTTCTAAGTAATTTTCTAGCAAAAAATACTAATTGTTATATGTGAACAAAAAGTGCCAGAAAAGGGCCAGACTAGAAGCAGAAGTACCGTAAGTAAGTAAGAAACATAATTACAGAGGTACAAAAACAACCCTCAACAAACCGTGATAGAGGCTTTGAAGAACCTCTTGACCCCCCCCCCCATTCTACCCCATTCTGTGTATAAGCAGACCCTTGTCTTGTATTTGGAGATGGAGGAGTCACAACTGAGAGCAGCTTAGATGTGAGGCTGAAGGGGACTGGTTGAGCAGATCAAATAAGTCAGTTAGAGCAAGTAAAAGGAAAGTAATAAAGTCTACTCTGCAATCCCCTAGACTTATGAAACATTCAACTAGTAAACTGCTGTAGGGTCTCTTTATTTGGAGAAATATTCCCTTTTAACTGAACTCTATATTTATTAACAAGTCCAACTCTGGGCTCAACCAAAAATACCCTTTGTCACATACCTTGTGGCAGAGCATGACATGTAGAGGCAGGTCTCTCGTACAGCCCCGGCTCTGAGACCATTGATGTTGTTACAGTGGCTGCGAGAGCGTGGAGAGGTATGAGTGCCTGTAAGATGTCCGTCAACCGCAGTAAGTAGCAGGTGCGTCACCAGAGACTGATAAGATCGCTGGAACAGTAGATGGCAGCAGAGACAGCAGACCCCGGATTGGGCAGACAGCAGGCGACAGGTGCTTGACAGGCAGCTGGTAGGTGCAGAACTAGCAGGGACTAGGTAGCATGCAGAGCAGGATGGGTGAATAACTGGTTGCAAGGTCAGACGGGCCCAGTCCGCAACAGATGGTCAGATACAGGCATATACAGCAGGCAGAGAATGGTCAGGATACAAACAGAAGTCAGGAATGTAGAATCAGGCAGATTAGCAGAAGGCAGAGCAAATCCAGAGACAAGCCAAGGTCAGGGCAGGCAGCATTTAAGCGAGGTCAGAGCAAGCTGAGTCATTCACAGAAGTAACACAGGAAGGCCTCTTGCATACTGCAGCTTGAAAAAGATCAGTACAGCTTTTTATTTACTGAGCTAAAATACAGCCCAATTATTCTAATGTGCCTATGTACACAGGCGCGTAAACAAGCGGCGTGCATTCTTCAGTTAAAAAAAAAATAAATAGAAATATCTGCATTTTTGGTCCGTAATTTATGCCTCATGTGAACAAATGTGCACAAATGCCCATTTACCCACTGCAGAACAAGAAAAAAATGTATGCGAATGCATATGTGCAAAAATGCACAAAAATATGCACAGATACATACAAAAAAAAGTCTGAAAAAGTAGATGCTCAAACAGGAGTATCATGTGCAAGACAGCGAACAGATACAGGGACACGGGTAATAGCTGTAGATCAGACAGCACTGGCTAACAGAACTTCTGCAGTTTAAACAGTCCCATTAGCACCAACATTAGCGACGGGCGTGTGCAAGATGCGCATATGCATTCGTGAACAGTTATGCACTCGTGAACAGTTATGCACTCATGAATGGTTATGCACTCGTGAACGGTTCTGCACTCGTGAACGGCAACCGCACATCTGTGCATGCACACCCATGTACGTCTTGAGGCTTCATCTGTACTATGGCTCGTGCCTTCCTGACACCCTTGCAGTAGCTCCATCTCACACTGAAAGGGTATTTTTTGTTGCGCCCAGAGTTGGGCTTTAAGGATGTATTAATGAATACAGAGTTCACATGAAAAGGAATCTGCCTCCAAGTAAAGAGAACACACAGCAGTTTACTAGTTAAATAATTTTTTCTGAGTCTGTTATTGCCTTAGAGACCCACTCAATTCAATAATGCAATTCAAACAGCTGGTCTCTGCAATAGACTAGGTTTTATACATACTGGGGACCTGTATCTTCAACCCAATTCCATGCCACCCACAAGGCCAATTGAGACGGCCTCCTCAAACAACACTGACAGAGTCAGGAGTGTCTATAGCACATGCGACATCCTCAGTGCAGCTCAGAAAGTATAAACCTGATAAAATCACAGGCTTAGCATTAGTGAGCTTCCTACCTGGCCATAGTGCAGCGGCCAAGCTGGTCAACAAATCCCAGCACAGACATTTTTTTCACAGAACTTTATTGATGTGTCACAAGTGATTTTTCAATACAGATTCTATTCGTTGCAGTGGTGCTGTGATGTGGTGATCCGTGTCAAAACCCCACTGCATTGAAAAAAGTACTGCATGCAGCACTATTTTTCAACACACACCGCAGCAACATTAGATTAGGCAGCTGCCTAACTTACTGGCTGGGTACTGGGTGGTACTAGATATGAGAAGGGCAATCCAAGGTCATGTTATGGGTATATGGGTTATCCCAGCCAATGGGCAGGGGTTTTCTTGAATCTCTTGGCCTGCTGGCGTCTATATATTTGGGTGGAATCAGGTGATCTGTGTTCTGTGCCACTTGGACGGCTGTCTGGGTGGATGTGTGTCGTACACCCCGGGCTGCTAGGCCAGAGATTGGGCCTATCCTGGGGGCATCTGGCTGACGGGCTGTGTAAGGGCCTATCCAGAAGAAAGAGGGCAGCACAGGGTTGGGACTGCGGCTTGCAGTCCAACCAGAAGTGACGGTTCTATCGGCTGGAGAACCTGTCAGTGGTCGGAGGTATAAGGGAAGCTGTCACCACAAAGGGACCAACCACCTTTACCAGAGACCACAGTGAGTAAGTGGGGCAAGTATCGGAACCATATTCTCACCGAACGGGCATGGTGGAGAATCAGGAAACTTCAGGCGGTTATCAAGTCAGGGACCCAACCCGCGGAGGAGACGCTTGCAGAGCAGCCTTGTGAGTCAAGCCGGGGACCTTGCCGGTTAGCAGGGGTGAAGCTTGAGAAGTATCTGGAGTGCCTAGCTAGGGACCCAGTAGGGAAGCTTGGATGACGCTTGAGGGAATACCACTGCAAACCTTGGAGGAGCTCAAGGGATTCAGAGTCAGTGAATCAGTGGGTCTAGTGAGAGCCCGGGAGATCGGTGTTGAAAAATTACAACAGGCAGTTGTAGTGAATCTGAAAGGACTGTTACGTTTGAGTTAGGAACTGTTAAAGACTGTTACCATAAAAGAAAGCATTCCTACATGTGCAGATGTGGCACCTTGCTGGGGCCTTTCCCTGCACGGCTGTCTTCCTATTGAAGTCTCAGTGTCTGCCAATTGAATCTATAACTACTTAAGGGTGTCCTGGCCCTAACCCTCTTTCCCCCAAAAATACAAAAAGGACTGTCAAAAGAAATAAAACCTCTTTTACATCCAAGAAGTGTCTGGTGCCCAATGACTTTCTCCATCTTTGCACCCACTATGCCTCACAACCCACTACATATTGAAGGATGTCGGCTATCTTTGGTCTTGGAGGTCCTTATTAGACTGGACAAGGCCGGAGACCTTGCTACATACTGTATGTATGAAGAATAATGTGAGATGTGTATGAAAACCGTGAACTTTACAGTAAAAAAGAATTTCATTCACGTGAGAAAGTGTTGTGTCTTTTCCTACTGGAAGTGCCTCTGATCAGCCTAAGCCCTGGTTCAGTGCAATTTAGACTGTCAATTTCATTGCGGCTTGCAACTTCATTTAACAGAAGTCTAGGCAAGTCCCCATCAAATCGGTAAAAGGTAGCGCAGGAACCTTTTTTTATAATCGCTTGCTACATGAGTTGCAGCGATATGAACAATTTCATTGGCGGCAATGGGGTGCGACTTGCCATGTGATTTGGAACTGTCAAATCGCATGACAAGTCGAACTGGAGTGAACGGGGCTCAGTGTAACATTGGTGTACCTGAAGAATCTTGTAGTGGGAGTGAAGCCATTCAACCGTCTAAGTTACAGTACGCAGCCTTGGGCTGTGACAGAACAGAGGTATTGGGAAATTCTTTGAGATAAGTACATCTAAATACACTGACACATAGTCTTCTAGGTTAAGGGATAATCTTCAGCAATAGCAGCCAGTTTTAGGTGGAAGCTGGTGATGGTGGCTCTGTGAGGTAGGAAGACAGGTGCACTTTGTGTCCCTCACCACATGTTGAGATACTCATGTTGAGTCCCGATGTGGACTAGGGTCATCCTAGAGATTTGGCCAGATGGTCACGGAAGCAAGGCCTTGCAATAAGTACAGAGTGGTGTCTTCCTGCAGTTAGTGCTTTGGAGTAGACGAGTAACCAGGGAATTCGCATGTTAAGTGTGTAGAGAGGGCCATGAGAGACCGGAGAGGTATGGGGCCATGTTCTGAGCCTGCAACCTGTAATGGTTAATCACCTGTTGAGAGAGGAAGAGGAGGTAGCAGTGTCTGTTGATTCCAAGTCGGAAAAGGAATAAGCCTCTGAGAACTGAAGTGTAAAGTTAACTAAATGGCTGTTGGTTTCTAACCTGCCCTCTAGGGGGTGAACTCCCTGTCCCTGTGGCCCCATCCACAATAGTGTAGTGTAAGCTGGCAGTGTAGCCCCAATGCATCTGATGTAAATGAGCCCAGACTTAGTGATGCTGAACTTGCACTTTTAAAACTAGACTCTGGGAATAAGTCAAAATGTAACCTCCCAGTCAAACTCCAAGTCTTGGGGTGCAGGAATTAATTGTATTACTTATCATATGCTTTAGCCTAGCAGCTTCCAGTGCTGTTTTCAACCTCTAGATTTGAGGCAAGCATGTGACTGCGGCCCAAACCACAGTTCAGCTTTAACAGTGTGGGGAATTCCTATCCTAGAGAGTTGTCTCAGAAATAGGCATACCCATTGAAGGATTTTCCCCACCTTTTGCCTGAAATTTCTGGATTTCCCTTCACTCCCTGTCTCAGTAGAAATGATACCCAGGAGAAACAGAGAGTGTGAATATCCCCAGTAAAATGTGGAAAAGGGTCTAACCATTCCCTATTCTTTGCAAAAAAACAAAAAACAAACATGCCTTTGCATACACTTAAAGCCTATTCCACTAAATTGTGACATATATATGGTGTGAAAGACACATAGGGGTTGATTTACTAAAACTGAAAAGTGCAAAATCTGGTGCAGCTCTGCATAGAAACCAATCAGATTCCAGGTTTTATTGCCAAAGCTTAGCAAAGTTAGAAGCTGGTTGGCTGCCATGCATAGCTTCACCAGATTTTGCACTCTCCAGTTTTAGGAAATCAACCTCATAAAGAGATGTCACTGCTCCAAGCCTGCATGAAAATCCCTCACCTCTAGAACTCTGGGTGTTAACCAAAGGGAACCCAACCTTGCTCCACAAACTCAGCGGGAAAGCAGAGATGTCAATGATGTCAAATCCCGTCCAACTTTATTATAGCCAGACAAAGCACACTGTAGTCCCACTTAGGACCGCCCTTTCTAATGTTTCACTCAATAAGGGCTTCATCAAAGAGATGTGTTCTAGTCTGTATTGGGTGAAATGTTAAAGAAGGGTGGTCCTAGGTGGAGCTGTAGTGTGCTTTGTCTGACTTTAAAGTCTATCTCCACATTTCATGTCCCTTTAAATAGTTTATTTGGGCCAAGGTGGCATTAACAAACTCTTTACTACACTAGCAGGTGCACTTGCTGGGCATGCTGTATTAACTGTAGTAGCCTCAGCTATGAACGAATACAAAGCTTCTTCTGGTTGGCTGAAGCGGAGAGGTAGATGAATGAAGTCAGGAATACAAACTTTCCCCTGAATGGCTGAGCAGTGCTCAGCCCGAATCAATTTTCTTCCAGAAGTGGGATAGGAAGTTCTATCAGAACAAAGTGCTTTACACTGTATGTAGCTGAGGTTACATACAGTTAAAGGGGTTGTAAAGTCAGAAGGGTTTTTATCTTAATGCATTCTATGCATTAAGATAAAAAGCCTTCTGTGTGCAGCAGCCGCCCTCGGCCCCTAAATACTTACCTGAGCCCCATCTCTGTACAGCGATGTCCACAAGTGAGAGAAAGAGCTGGGAACACACCGCTCAAAGCCACCTGTGACGATCTGATGAGCTGCTGAAGAGATCCGGGTGCCTGCCTGGTCCGCAGCCAGGGAAATCCAATGGAAAAAAAAAGAATAATAGCAGGCACATCCAGAAGTAAAATCAACAGAATTTATTGAAAGTCCATAAAATCAAACAAACATGACAAACATCAATCCAAAAAAGGTGCTCAGTGGACACGTTTTACACAGATGTGCTTACTCATGTCCACAAGTGTCTCAGCTGTCCAAGACTCTCCCTCCTGATTGGCTGAGACACAGTAGCAGCGCCATTGACTCCCACTGCTGTCAATCAAAGTCAGTCAGCCAATCAGGAGAGAGAGGGGGCGGGGCGGGTTACTCCATGTCTGAATGGACACAGGGAGCTGTGACTCGGCTCGGGTGCCCCATAGCAATCTGCTTGCTGAGGGAGCACTCGACAGGAGGGAGGGGCCAGGAGCACCGAAGAGGAACCTGAGAAGAGGAGGATCTGGGCTGCTCTGTGCAAATCCACTGCACAGAGCAGGTAAGTTTAACATGTTTGTTATTTTTATGGAAAAAAAAAACAAGACTTTACAATCGCTTTAATACAGCACGCCCAGCAAGTGCACCTGCTAGTGCAGTTAATAGTTTAATTGAGCCAGCTTGGCCCAAATTAATTATTTAAAGCGACTTTAAACATGAAGTTAGGCTTTAATAAAGTTACATGTGATCTGACATCCTTGGAGTGTGACTTCTTGCTTTCCTGCCATGTATATGGGGCAAAAACCATCCTCTGAGGTGGGATGATATCTGATATCTGTACCTAAAGGTTGGAATGGAAAATCAGGGTTTATGATGTATGTGATATGTGTTACATCTGTACATAGACATAAATATGATCTATGGGTATCGCTTGGGTGCGGTATTTATCAGATTACTGGCAATCTTGAATTATCCAAAGCTATCAAGTTGAAACAATTGGCGCTCACTTGTCTTTCAATGTAACGTTGCATTGCAACGATCCTGGTACAAGAAATGTATCATTCGAAGACAGCAATAGATTAAATGTATATATTACCCTGGAGGTTCTAGTCTCCTCGGGTCAAAGTTCAGGTGTATTTGCAGAATAGGAAGGGAATTCATCTTATCATTGTGTATTTATCCTGTGGATACATTAAAGCAGGCGGTCCCTAAAGACCTCTTTTCTTTACATCACTTAAAATTCCACCTGGTAACCCTGCCAAAGACACCTAAAGACAACAGTTTTGGGTTTTTCACAATAAAATGTGATTTTCCCATCTCTCACTCTCTGATATAATATAAGTTTAGGAATTCCCTGAAGACCACTTTAGGGGAGTTACAATAAAACGGGCATTTTAAACAGAACTTTGCAGCGTATCTCTTCTCCAGCTCTATACAAATTAATGGGAAATGTGACAGTCGGCTACATTATTAACAATTTATCTTTCTGAATTCCCTACTGTCACGGCTAATGCAGTTTAATCATGATTGACAGTCTGGATGGAGCCGAGAATGGTTTACATAAGTTTATTGGGAAGAGGTTGGGAGATTTGGTGTAATATCGCTTTTTCTTTATTTTGTTATCATTATTGGCGTTTTTTTTTCATCCTGTGACGTGAACAGTGTAAATTTCCTACAGTGAAATATTATGACTAATACCCTTGGGACTGCAATAGTTGTATCTACAGGATTGACATTGTGAGTGTTGTCCTCACTCGCTTAAAGTGAACCCATGAATTGACCATGTAAAACAATGCAGCAGGTTCACTTAAATTTAAACCCACAAACAGAATTTTATTATATTGCAGCCTTTGAGACCTTAGATGTGGTAGCTGCATTAGTTTTCCTTTATCCAGGAATTTTTCCCCTTTATTTTCATCCCACCATAAACATATTTCTTGTCCTAGGATCACAATGCCCACTCAATGTACTGTAAAAAAAGAGCATTGCTTTCACTCTAGACTACCCCCTCTAAAACACTTTCTCTTATCTCCATAACACAGTCGGGGGGGATGTTCTGTCATTTTTAGAAGTGACCTAGGCAGAGCTGGAAACACTGTTTGAGATTTTTTTTTTAGTTCCCCAGTGGCACAGTGTACAGAAAGCTACAAGCTTACTGGATCTCTGGCAGAATCAACAGGTATATTTTTGCACTTATCACACAGATATAAGAAAACAATTTTAATAATACATTTGAATAGATTAAACGCAAACAAGAGAAGTTAAGAATTATGTACACTTTAAAGTGTTATTAAACCCAGGAGTCTGCATTCACTATATCTGATCTCCCACAGTACACAGAACATATAAATGCAATTATTTTAGTAAATATAAAAGGCTAAATACCTTTTCTCATCAGCAGTATATAGCAGTCTTATGACTTCTATCAGTGTCTGGTTAAAGCTTGTAGGGGGAGTTTTCATTATACTCTGACTGTCCTATGAGACTGCAGGACATCTGGCCCTCTGTCTGAACAGTTCTGATTGACCCTGTGCGGATCATATGCACTCTCCCAAAAAAATAAACTCTCTATTAATACACACCAAACTGAGCATGTGCAGAGTGACTCCAAGGCTCTGTCTTATCAGGAGATATATTGGGGACTGTGGAAGAAGGGGTGAATCAGAGAAGACAGGATCAACCAGCCTTTTTACACAATGTGCAGGATTAACCCTTTAGGTTCCATGGTGAGTATAACAAGCATGCTTTACTGCATATACAGACTGATTTTACTGTTGTGGGTTTAGCAACACTTTAAGAGCACATAAAAGCACAAGGTCACTGTAAAGTGTATATCCAGGTATACAGCTAAATATGTAGCTGAAATGCATATGTGTGAACCATGACAAATGATTTGCAATATCAGACTTATGATTCACATAATTAATTCACCACACTGCATGGTCTAATTCATTCCCTATCATTTGCAGGTTAACTTTACTACTTCCTAAATCAGCTCCCAGCTCATTGGATAGAATAAGTTAGTTCACCTTTTCAGAGAAAATGAAAAGGTGAACTAACACTCTAATGCCCCGTACACACGGTCGGATTTTCCGATGGAAAATGTCCGATCGGAGCGTGTTGTCGGAAATTCCGACTGTGTGTGGGCTGCATCGGACATCTTCCATCGGATTTTCTGACACACAAAGTTGGAGAGCAGGAGATAAAATTTTCCGACAATAAAATCCGTTGTCGGAAATTCCGATCGTGTGTACACAAATCCGACGGACAAAGTGCCACGCATGCTCAGAATAAATAAAGAGATGAAAGCTATTGGCCACTGCCCCGTTTATAGTCCCGGCGTACATGTTTTACGTCACCGCGTTTAAAACGATCGGATTTTCCGACAACTTTGTGTGACCGTGTGTATGCAAGACAAGTTTGAGCCAACATCCGTCGGAAAAAATCCTAGGATTTTGTTGTCGGAATGTCCGAACAAAGTCCGACCGTGTGTACAGGGCATTAGGCAGTGATGGCGAACCTTGGTACCCCAGATGTTTTGGAACTACATTTCCCATGATGCTCATGCACTCTGCAGTGTAGTTGAGCATCATGGGAAATGTAGTTCCAAAATATCTGGGGTGTCAAGGTTCACCATCACTGCTTTACAGCTCCCCACTCCTCCTGGGCCCCACTGTGGGTCATGAGCTGTCAGTGCCCATGCAGCTGGAGCAATGGTCTGGGGATATGAAATCCCTGTTCTTCTCTCTCTTCATTCTACAGATGTCGGGGATGGATTAGAGTGATGCTCTCTTCAGTGCTGACCTATCAGAATCACTCAGATCTGGCCTGGAAGCCCTGCAAACCATAAGGGGAGATAAGCAGGAATCTCCCTGGACCACTGCTCTGGATGCGTGGGCACTAATAGCTGATTACTAGGGATGAGCCCGATGTTTGAGTGGAACGTAAGTTCCACTCGAACATCAGGTGTTCGCCCGTTCGCCGAACAGTGACCAAAATGCGGCATTCGCGGCCAATTCGAAAGCAGCAGAACGCCGTTAAAGTCTATGGGACACTAACATGAAAAACCAAAAGTGCTAATTTTAAAGGCTTATATGCAAGTTATTGTGATAAAAAGTGTTTGGGGACCCGGGACCTGCCCCAGGGGACTTGTATCAAGGCAAAAGAAAGTTTTAAAAACAGACGTTTTTTCGGAAGCAGTGATTTTTTAATGCTTAAAGTGAAACAATAAAAATGAAATATTCCTTTAAATATCGTGCCTGGGGGTGTCCTTAGTATGCCTGTAGAGTAGTGCATTTTTCACATGTTTAGAACTATACCACAGCAAAATGACATTTCTAAAGGAAAAAATTTAATTTAAAACCACTCGCGGCTGTAATGTATTGTCAGGTCCCGGCAATATAGATAATAATCAGTGAAAAAAACAGCATGGGTCCCCCCCAGTCTATTACCAGGCCCATTAGGTCTGGTATGGATATTAAGGGGAACTCCGCACCCAAATAAAAAAAATAAAAATTGCATGGGGGTCCCCCCAAAATCCATACCAGGCCCTTCAGGTCTGGTATGGATACTAAGGGGAACCCTGTGCCACGATTAAAAAAACAATGGCGTAGGGGTCCCCCCAAAATCCATACCAGACCCTTTTCCGAGCAGGTAACCTGGCAGGCCACAGGAAAAGGGGGGACGAGAAAGAGCCCCCCCTCCTGAACTGTACCAGGCCACATGTCCTCAATGTGGGGAGGATGCTTTGGGGTACCCCCCCAAAACACCTTGTCCCCATGTTGATGGGGACAAGGGTCTCATCCCCACAACCCTTGCCTGGTGGTTGTGGGGATCTGCAGGTGGGGTGCTTATCGGAATCTGAAAGCCCCTTTTAACAAGGGGACCCCCAGATCCAGCCCCCCTCTATGTGAATGGGTATCGGGTAAATTGTACCCCTACACATTCACCCAAAAAAGTGTCAAAATGTTAAAAATGACTGTAGACAATTTGGGACAAGTTCTTTATAGAAAAATGGGGACAAGGTGTTTTGGGGGACCCCAAAGCATCCTTCCCATGTTGAGGGCATGTGGCCTGGTATGGTTCAGGAGGGGGGGGCTCTCTCCCCTCCCTTTTCCTGTGGCTTGCCAGGTTGCATGCTCCGATAAGGGTCTGGTATGGATTTTGGAGGGGACCCCTACATCATTTCTTTTTAATTTAGGCTCGGGGTTCCCCCTAAAAATCCATACCAGACCTGAAGGGCCTGGTAATGGACTGGGGGGGACCCATGCCATTTTTTTCAATGATTTTTATCTATATTGCCGGGACCTGACAATACATTACAGCCGCGAGTAGTTTTAAATTACATTTTTTCCTTTAGAAATGTCATTTTGCTGTGGTATTGTTCTAAACACGTGAAAAATGCGCTACTTTACAGGCTTACAAAGGACACCCCCACAGGCATGATATTTAAAGAAATATCTCATTTTTATTGTTTCACTTTAAGCATTAAAAAATCACTGCTCCCGAAAAAACTGACATTTTTAAAACTTTTTTTGCATTGATACATGTCCTCTGGGGCAGGACCCGGGTCCCCAAACACTTTTTATGGCAATAACTTGCATATAAGCCTTTAAAATGAGTGGGCACCAGAGGGCTGGGGAGGCTGTAGGACATTAGTTCACCTTCCCATTATTTCTGAAAAGGTAAACTTATGCTTCAATGCTGAACTCAAGGCAGATATATATAAGACACAACAAATGCTGCTCTGTAGTCATTAAAGTGATTGTAAAGGCAGAAGGTTTTTTACCTTCATGCATTCTATGCATGAAGGTTAAAATCCTTCAGTGTGCAGCTCCCCTAATATTTACCTAAGCCCGATCTCGATCCAGCGATGTGCCCAAGACCCAAGGCTCTCCTGGGACTCTCCCATCTGATTGGCTGATATGCAGCAGCAGGAGCCATTGGCTCCCACTGCTGTCAATCACAGCCAGTGAGGTGGGAGCTGGGGGGGCTGAGCTGTGCTCTGTGTGTCTTATGGATGCGGAAAGCCAGCTCAGGAGCGAGCACGCAAGGGTGCCCCCACAGTGAGTGGCTTGCTATAAGGGCACTCGGCATGGGGGAGGGGCCAGAGCGACGACGGGGGACCCAAAAAGAGGACGATTGGGGCTGCTCTGTGCAAAAGCACTGCGCAGAGCAGGTAAGTATGACATGTTTGTTTTTTTTTAATAACATTTTTTCCTTTACAAATACTTCACTGCATCATTAATGTATGCTTTAAATAAGGCCCGGACTGGCCATAGGGCACACCGGGGCCTCTGGGCTGCATGTCCTAGGAAGAGCGGCCTCTTGATGACTGGGCTGCACAACGGGAGGTAAGCCACGACCGTGGTCTGGACAGGGCTAACACAGACCACGGCCGCCACTCACCTCCTGCTATGCAGCCATGCCTAAGCAGGGCCGGTGCCAGCAAACTAGGAGGTGCAAAAGAAGGTGGGAGAGACGGCTCCAGTGACACACATGAAGCGCTTGCAGGGGACAGGCCTCCCGGGCTGGCCTCTGGAGATACAGCTGAACTCAAGGGACAAAGGCAGGCTCTTTCCTGACACCGGGCAGCACACCATGACAACTGCACAGGAGTAGAGAGGGGCAGGGCCATCACACACACTGGGAGGATGGCGAATGCATCAAACCCTAAACTAATTCATTGTATGTTAAAGCCAAAGTCCTACTCTGTAGGGGCAGGAAAGGGGGGTGAATTGGGGATGTCTCTTTGTTGGAATGGGGATGTCTCTTTGCTGGTCTGGGGATGCCTCTTTGCTGAACTGGGGCTGTCTCTTTGCTGAATTGAGATGTCTCTTTGCTGGACTAGGCATGTCTCTTTGCTGGCCTGGGAATGTCTCTTTGCTGGTCTGGGGTTGTCTCTTTGTTGGATTGGGGATGTCTCTTTGCTGGATTTGGCTGTCTATTTGCTATATGGGGATGTATCTTTGCTGGTATGGGCTGTCTCTTTAATATATGGGGCTGTCTCTTTGCTAGACTTGGCTGTCTCTCAGGAGATCCCATCACAAACCACCACTGCAAACGTCCGCCCCCCCCCCCTCCCCCAGTGACAGGGCTGCCCAGTCTAAAATGCCCAGACCTATTTTTTATCTCAGTCCGGGCCTGATTTAAATGCAGCAGTGTAACTACCTGAATTGTACCTGGTATTATCCTCTTCCTGTCCCTGTACAGCAGGGCTGGAGTGTAAGGGGAAGAAGCAGCTCAATTAGCCAATTGACAAAACGCTCGCTGATAAGAGGAGAAGTCAGAATGGCTTAAGAGAGAGATGAGCTTATCACTGTGCTGCTTCTCTTTTTGCTTTCTAGTAGCTGGAGGCACGTCCCGGGGAAACTGGGTTTAGAGGAAGTGGTTTAGAACATATTCCACCCTTTCATTTTGTTTTAGGCACATGTGATTCACATGTGCCTTTCTTGACATAAGAAAGGTTACAAGTTTACACATATTTGTGCGTCCATTTAGGCTGCTCATATTGGTGAATGTTCACATCATGTGTGGCATGCCACGGTGGACACATTGATACATCTTTCGAGATACCAGCTTGTGTTTCCATGTTTATGTCGACTCGATGTTGGTTTGAGACAAGTATAGAATTTAAATATTAATTTAATATTTTTTTTATTCACTTTACTTTTTTATTTTATTTACTGTTACATTTATACATGTAATTTTATATTACACACATTCACCCACATACAATTTTTGTATATTTTCTTTTTATTATATAGTCCATGCTTATATTTGGGCACCTTTTTTGTGCCCACATTTTTCATGGCAGTTTTTTCACATTAAGGGTCTGTCTCTCCCTCCCTCTCTTACTTTATTTTGCTTTGTTTTCTTTTGTTCTTATATGTTCTTCCTCTTTTTGGTGTTTGAATACCTTCATCGATATATGCATTTTAATGAGACATATGGTGTCTAAATTCAATATTGGAGAACAAACATAGTGCGCCCCTATTTTTCTATTATTCATGCACCATTTAGTAGTAACAACAACATATAAATTTCACTCTATTCATTTATATGTTTATTCAGGGCTTTTTTTCAGGGGGAATTTGGTGGAACTGAGCTCCACCACCTCTGGCTTGGACCCTTTGGTGCCTGCTCACCACAATCACTTGTAAACATAGAAGTCTGGTTTCTGTGTTTACACGTGACAGCTCTGCCCTCTGTATGTAATACAATCCTGGTATTGACTGCCCCTTTAAGACCCTCCTACTGTTTTCGTAAAATTTGACTGAACACACCCACTATTTGATGTGATTTGGAGGGTGTGTGGGGGGAGGGGTTTTGTGGGGCCGTGGTTAAGTTCCAGCACCTATTGTTTGAGAAAAAAAGCCCTGTGTTTATTGTGTATACATGTATTTATGTTGACTTTTTTTTTTTCTTATTAGGTATGTGTGTTTACATTGGTGTATGTATTTATGTAATTTATATATATATATATATATATATATATATATATATATATATATATATATATATATATATATATATATACACAATAATGTTTTTGTACACTTTTTATACACAGTTGCTATTTTGGAGGATAAAACTTCCTTAACATACGTATTTATCAATCATATTGCGCAGCTGTTCCTTATTTTGACCACCTAATGAGCACCTGTTGATGTCAGGGCAGTCCTATATAAGGTTCAGCATTTAGTATAGTCTTTGTAATGATTAAGCACAGGTCAGATGTGTGAAATGCGTCAACGCGACTAATACCTGGTGTCCTTGGTGTATCCTGGTTGTTTTCAATAAAAGGCATTTTGTTTTGGAACCTTTGGATGTGCAGCCATTTCTTTTTTTTCTCAAGTTTCCACGGAGGCAGGCCGGGGTTGGCACTCCTACTTGGTTCCAATAGAGGTATTGCATACACCTGGAGCCCTTTTCTCCTGGGTTAGAATGACACTGGTCATCAGACAAAGGACATCTAGTGGCAGAAAAAATATGCTGCAGGAAAAATATCTGGATTGAAAATGAATACAGTACTGCAGCAAAAAGCTGGTTTTGTAGTTCATTTTTAATGAGCTATTCATTTCTTCTTTCTTTTTTTGCTTTAATGATCCAGATTCACTGTCTTCTTACCGGTTTGTTACCGATTTGTTACCCGGTTTTAGCTGTGAAGACTGTACTGGGAAGGTTTTTACACCAAAGTTTCTAGCACAGCTCCCTCCCTAGAGTTTTAATCCTTCTGCAGCAAATTACCTCCCAAATTCCTGAGATGAGAAAGAGGGGCAACTCAAACACCCCCCCCCGCTGTCCGCCGGTCACCCTATCTAGGCATTGGGCATCCGAGGAGCAGCGGCGGGGATCGAGCTTCCGAGGAGCAGCGGCGGGGATCGGGCATCCAAGCATCGGCGGGCACCGGTCATCCAGGCATCGGCCAGTGGCTCTTCTCCTCCTCGCTTCCGCTGTGCGTCTCCTCCCCTCCTCCTAGGCGTTTAATAGAATTGGGTGTCCTTTCAGCCAATCGGGTATCAGACCCGCTTCTCGATTGGCCGGGATCAGTGTTGCAACAGCAAATATTAATTCGCTGTTGCAACACACCTGGGTGGGCTCTGGACGCATTCTCTGCGACCCAAGCCTACCCTATATTGAAGCCTATTAGAGCCTCTGGCTCTAATCAGGTGCTTAAAAAAAAACTCTGGCTGCTGTAATTCATGCGCCCGGTGCCCGCGGTGGCCATGGATAGATTTATGCAATGCATATAGGGGGTGGCCTGGAGAGGGGGGTGGCACCCAGGCCCCCCTAATGGACGGGCCGCCCCTGGTCATGCCCCATTTATTAGGCCATTTATGAGGCCCATGAGACATTAATAAACTAAAAATGATTGGTTAAACTAGCACGTACAATTTTTTCACCACTGCTTTTTCCTTATACTGCTTTAAAAAGAATGCATCCATAATAATGCATTAGTGGCAGCTGGTAATACAAAAATTTTGGGGGGGCGCAAACAAACCTCTCCATGTCCTTACCTGCAAATGGAGCCTCCATCCTGGGCTGTTATGGCTCCCCTGATACCCGGCGGCTTCCGTGTTCCAAATCTTCAGCCTCCTGATCGGCCGGGATGTGAAACCGGAAGTGACGCAATGGCTCTAATCACGTGCTTATTAATTATTGATGGACCTAATAGACTTCTATTAGTCCGGTACCCCTGCGTGCCCCTGCGTCCCTTATGGATCGGCCGCCACTGTAATGCATCTATAAATATAGAGGCTGGATGAAAGATTTAGCCTTGTATAACACTTCTGGCAGCTGAATAATGCGTTTTTTTCATAGGCATGCATTGATCAGATCAAAAAAAGGACCAATGTGGAGTTAGTGTCAATGTCGGTGTGTTTTAGACAGGATAAAAAAAAATGCAAAATACACTCCATTGTTTCTGGGTTGTACTACAGGTACAAACAACAACTAACATACACACATGTGGTATTGTTGCGATCGTTGGGAGCAGGAGAATTTACTTTGGTTTGCTATCTGGTGGTAGGTTATGATAGTAACAAGAAATATACAGCTAAATGTTAAAAAAATATATTTTTTTTTTACTATTTTGGGCCAGTTTTCCTTTGATAATAAAATATAATCAGGAGATATCCATTACCATTTACCACCAAAAGAGAGCCCAAATTTGTCTTGAAAAAAACAAGAACAAAGTAGTTGTGATAATATGTACAGTTTTACTAACACATGTCAAAGTTGCAAAATTGTGCTTAGACATTAATATTTGCCTTACACTTAGGCACGAAGGGGTTAAACTGGACACATAGCTAAGGATTAGATATAAAGAAGTTGCATACTCAGTAAATGATTAAATCAGCTACTAAAAGTGCATAAAGGTTAACTCCACTTTTGTGGGAAAAAGAAATAACAAATAAAAAAAAAATAATATAGCATATACAATTGCCACATAGCATATTGCAATTGAATGTTATTAAAAATGACCTTTCATTTTTTTAAATTGCAGCACTGTAATTTTCTGCAAAATGCAATGTAATATGGCAACCTGGAAGCGTTCTGTACACAGATGGTGCACAGCACAAGCCCCAGATATGTAATTTCCTGCTTTTGTGATTGGACTGATTTTCCCAGAAGTCTGCACTAAGACACAAGTCAGATTTTAGGCATCTCCTGTAACAAAATTGTCATTTTTGTTGAGTTACCCCCAAAGGTAAATCACATCTAGGGATGCAGATCCTTCCATTTTCCTCATTAGAACCTTGTAACTGTAGCAGTTGATTGATAATTATAAAAGCACTCCTATTAGGTTCACTTTCCAAATCGACACAGAGAAATAAACAGCGATTTCTTCAAAATACCAAAAGGTAGGAATCTGCAATGAAAATGTTGTTAAAATCCCTGCAACGTACATAGAATACCCAGAGGAGAATGTTTTTTTTTCTCAAAAAGTAGTTTTTTCTTAAACAGAGTTACTGTTTAAAAACTGAGGCTTTACTATGACTTTAAAATTTTTTGTTGATGTGCTGACAGGCATGGTATTTATGACAGAATAGACCCCATTGGTCTCTTCTGCCATAAATATATCCTCTTGCCTGTCAGCCCTCATATACACTGAGTCGCTCATCCTCAGTTCAGGAACATTTAAGGCCCGACCTGTGCCGTGGCAACGTGACTCCCGTGTGCATGCGCAGAAGTGCCCTGCCTATCAGACGGACAAAGACACAAAACCCAGAAAGAAGATCGGGAGAAGATGGAAGTGACGGGGGCCAGCTAGATCGATCCCACTTAAGCATGCACTGGAGTTCACCTTTTGACAGGTAAGTCTGTCGTAATGTACTATAATGCTGTGCATACTAGCACATAATGACATAACCCACCTGGGGGGCCCGAAAACGAAAATTATATAGCGGTGTTTACTACCAGAGTTTACTTGCCTATTTTGGTCCTACACACATTAAAGCGGAATTCCACCCAAAAGTGGAACTTCCGTTCATTTGTCTTCTCTCCCCTTCTGGTGCCACAATTGGCACCTTTCGGGGGGGGAGGGGGGACAGGATACCTGTCTTTGACAGGTATCCTGTTCCCACTTCCGGGAGTCGGGCCGCAGCCCGTGACATCACCGCAAGGCTTCCTCCTCCTCCCACCTCCTCTGCCTGTCACCGGGCCAGTAGGAGAGGGTAGCAGGGCCTCGCACATGCACAGTAGGGTTTCCCGGTGTGAAGCCGTAAGGCTACACTACCGGGTACCCTTACCCGCAATGGCGGCGGCATTACCGAACAGCTGATGGAAACATCAGCTGCGGTGCAGACATCGCTGCACTCCAGGACAGGTAAGTGTCCTATTGTTAAAAGCCATCAGCTGCAATATGTGTAGCTGCTGGCTTTTAATTTTTTTTTTTTTTGGGCGGAACACCGCTTTATGAATGAATGAATGAGTGACTTGTATAGCGCTATGGCTTTTAATTTTTTTTTTGTTTTGGGCGGAACACCGCTTTAAGAATAACATAGCAAAATAACAGCATTTGCTGGACCAGTGAGTGAGGATAGTGACCCTTATTTCAAAAAAATAACCCCAAAATTCAGTGAACTTCCATGGATTAGTCATATAACACATAAAGTTGTAAAAAAGATAATAACAAGTAAAAGGGCATCTAATTTACTTAGGAATAGATCACATTTTCAAACTAGACTTCTAAAAAAAATGTGTTGGCACCATAGACGTGCGCACAGGGTGTGCCAGGTGTGCTTGGGCACACCCTAATTGCCTAGTGTACATTACATTATCACTTTGTGTAGCAGCGGGGGGAGATGGAAAAGATCTCCCTCTTATGGGCTCTGCCATAAGAGAAGTGTTTACGCACTCCTCTTTCACTGTGCCAGCAGGGAGATCAATGTGCCAGGGCCATATATAGACACACACACACATGTGTGTTTGAGCTTTGGGGTGCACACACCTATGGTTGGCACACCTTTTACTTTTTTCTTTCATTTTTGAGATGCAAAAACAAATTTTCACATATAGAAAACATTCACTTTCTAATTTCTTTTTTATTGTCTCGGCATTCGCTCCCAGTTTTCCAAACAATCATAACCCTTGCAGTAATCCTCAAGTTCCCCGCTCCGGTCTCTGATATTTAAACTTTAACAGTTAAAGCAAAAGAAAAAAAAAAAGGAAAAAAAAATGACCCATTGCCAAACCTTTTTATCCGCTTAGCTCTTACCCTGTTCTGACCTTGTATCATCTGCAGTCAAAGTACAGCAAAAGGTCTGAAGTCGAGAGACTCGCGAGGAGCGCATTATAGACCTAATTGTCTGTTTTCTACAAGTTACAGTTATTGGCACCTGCCATTATTCCATCGCGCCGGCTGTCACCCAGCACAACAATCCGGCATGCGCTAATTGCAATGGCCTTTTCATCAAGGAAGATCATAGACAGTAGCTGGCTAGATGAGCCCGGCTCCTTGACTATGATTGGCCTGTCATATTGTTATGATTGTTTCAAGTTTACAGCATTTAGCAGCTCGCCTTTTGAACCTCTCTTTGTACCTGAATAATATAACCTGGCTGCCCCTATCATTTAAGAGGCTACTATGGCTTTTCAAAGTTCAGCGGCGCACAATTGCAAGAAGGCAACCGGTCTCTGACAAAAGATCAATATTGTCCTTCCGAATGCTGGAGTCAAGCTGCTGCTTCTGTCAGTGGAATGCAGGCTGTAATTGGATCATAGATGCAGCAAGTCATCTGACTTTGCCTTCAGCTCTGTCCCAGCTGTCACATGTCATCCCATTGTACAGCTGTCACTGCAGGAGGGGATGTGGCTCTTTTCTCTCTTCTCTCCCCGATGCAAATGTCCACTTAGTGGATGAATATTGGAAATATTAGACACCTCTTTATGCAAAGCAAAAAAAGCAAAAAAAAAAAAAAAAAAACAGTGTGTCGTCTGTGAATTTCATGGAAATAAGTTGCAAATGATTTACTCCATAAAAGTGTATTGAAGCCTGCAAAATGAGAAATGATGCGGTTCGGGTTATTTAAAAATGTAATATTAGGTTGGCTAAACAAGAAAAAAAAAAAAATCAAGTTTTATTTTAAGCATCAAAAAGTAGAATAGGATATTTGTAAAGATTTTGAAATCTAAATAGTCAAGTTGTCTTGTATAAAAAATAGGTGTTTTATAGGTAATCTTTAGTTATCCAAAATGATATTTAAAAATTAAAAAAGCAATTTCAATATGATAAGATGTATAACCGCATTGGCGTGCTTATTTAGTTTATTTTTTGGGGGGTATTAGGTTTGCAAATTATGCAATCAGGAACTGCAAATGATACTTTTTCAGCTTGTTTTAATAAATAACACTTGGAATTTTTTAAATGTTGTTTTTGATTCACTACAAAATTCTTGCATTTTTGACTATTTTATTAAAAGACAATCAAAGGATAAAGGGCATACCAAACAAAATAAATGATCATTACGCTAATACATAATAATAAACTTGACTTTCACTTATGTTTTATTGTCTAGATTTTATCATCTTCAACGTATTTATTATAAGCTGTACAGTAGGGCCTTTTTTATTTTATATTTTTTGTATTTTTATAAGAGAAACATCTTCTTTTACTCAGCGGGATATATCATATTATTTGGCTGGTTCACCCTCACTGCTTCTGAGCTCCTGGAAAATGCTCTGTGCATTCTGAAGATTCTCTCCATGAGAATACTTTCTCTTAAGCTGTCACTTTGATAAAGGAACACTGATACTTTTACCCTTTTTTAATGTTTCTATTATATTATCGCTATGTTATTTTAGTGTTTTTGGCATTGTTCTTCTATCATCTGGATGACTGCTTTTGTCCATTTTGGTCTTACACACCTTAAGAATATTATAGCAAAATAACAGCATTTGCTGGACCAGTGAGTGAGAATGGTGACCCTTATTTCAAAAGAATAACCCCAAAGTTCAGTGAACTTCCATGGAAAGCAGTGGACCCAGTAATACGGTCCATATTATACGCTTGAGCCTTAAATGTACTGTGGGGACAATACATTATAATGCCACATTATGTTCTTACACTCCAAAGCTTGCTGGTTTTTAGGGCAGTTTTACAAAGTAACCATTTGTTTTGTTTATTTATTTTTTTCAGAATCACATTGTGTTTACCATTAGCAGAATGTACATAGACATTTGTTAAAGCAACCCTGTTACTATTTAAAAAAAAAAGTAAAAATAAAAGCACATATCCATTGAAATAATGTTTATAGTTACCTGTCTTGCTACCCGTTTCTCGAATCTTCATTTTCTTGCAGAGCAAAGCTACTGGATATCAAGTTAGTGGCACATTCCCATCCCATCCCCAACCTCCTGTAGTTTCACCCACCAGATAGGAAGTAATAGTGACATTGCATATTATGGGTGAATCCATATCAGTAAAGTCACTTTAAAGGGTCAGTCCATTCAGAACTGATATTTCAATTCTGGTAGAAGCTGGAGAGTAAAATTGGCAAAACTATTTCTTCCTGCTCTAAGGAGATCTACATAGCTTTCAACTGTTCCTCATTTGGAGGGACTGTCCTTCTTTTGAAAGCAAATCCCTGTGTGCTTCATCCTCATTTTTCCCTCTTTTTGGTCTGATGTGTACATTTTCTATATAAAAAAGTATATTTTACTACCAACACTGTTATGCTGCACTAAAATTTTTATTCTTCCTTATATTACTGCGTTTGTTGTATTGAATAATCAACATAAAGAAAAAATAGAGGTCAAAAAAGCACTTGGCTTGTTCAGCCAATCATATTCTGCACATTAGATATTTGTGGTCCATAAAGCTGGGGCTGGGACTGTGGTAGGGACGTGTCCTTAGCCTGCATACTGTGTGCTAAAAGGTAAACATTTCAGAAAGCTGGGAGATATGAATCTTGGCGCTTGTGTTTCTATATCCTAACAACTGCCGAAGTAGGTAAAAGAGCCAGGATCTGTGGAAGAGGGGTCTTCATGCAGTAGCTCTACCATTGTAATATATACAATCTGGGTTTTTTTTATTTTCTATTTTTGAGGCAACTGGCTGTTTTCCATCAAACACTTGAAGATACAGTGCCTTGAAAAAGTATTCTTACCCCTTGAAATTTTCCAAATTTTGTCATGTTACAACCAATAACGTAGATGTATTTTATTGGGATTTTATGCGATAGACCAGAGATATGCAATTAGCGGACCTCCAGCTGTTGCAAAACTACAAGTCCCATCATGCCTCTGCCTTTGGGTGTCATGCTTGTGGCTGTCATAGTCTTGCTTTGCCTCGTGGGACTTGTAGTTCTTCAACAGCTGGAGGTCCGCTAATTGCATATCCCTGTGATAGACCAACACAAAGTGGCACATAATCATGATGTGAAAGGAAAATGATAAATGATTTTCAAATTTTTTTACAAATATCTGAAAAGTGCATTTGTATTTAGTCAATACTTTCGCTGCAATTACAACTGCAAGTCTTTTTCGTGATGTCTCTAATAGCTTTGCAGATCTAGAGAGTGGTATTTTTGCCCATTCTTCTTTGCAAAATAGCTCAAGCTCTGTCAGATTGGATGGAGAGTGTCTGTGAATAACAATTTTCAAGTCTTGTCACAGATTCTCAGTTGGATTTAGGTCTGGGCTTTGACTGGGCCATTCTAACACATGACTATGTTTTGATTTAAATAATTCTATTGTAGCTCTGGCTGTATGTTTAGGGTGCTTGTCCTGCTGGAAGGTGAACATCTGCCCCAGTCTCAAGTCTTTTGCAGACTTTAACAGGTTTTCTTCTAAGATTGTAAAAGAGAGAG
The DNA here is from genome assembly GCF_042186555.1 of Aquarana catesbeiana. NCBI lineage: Eukaryota > Metazoa > Chordata > Amphibia > Anura > Ranidae > Aquarana > Aquarana catesbeiana. Next base: position 362,843,948 of record NC_133329.1, read on the forward strand.
GGAGGGAGGCGCACCTAAGTGCAATATTATAAAGTTATTTTATTAGCGCAAACATAAATGCACTTACAGAAATAAAGGTATCATAGGCATATCTGTCAAGTAAAGGATCCTCCTTGAGGGGTGCCAGCAATCCGTTTTTTTCCCCAGCAATCAGCTGTATTTTCTCACTGCACAGGATGCTGCCTGCAGGGCAGGAAGTGAAGGAGATCTCAGCTGCCTGGCTTGGATCTTCCAGGGGAAATTACGTCATCCGGTGGGCAGACCTTGATGTGTGGAGGAAAGGAAGAGAGACACAAAAGGCTACGTGCTCCGAGCATACATCTCCTTCTATGGGCAGGCCAGTAGAAGTGAGGACTGGCACTGATGTAAACGAGAAGGCCTGGCTCGCAGTCTCCTCTCTAATTCATCCCAAAGGTGTTCTATCGGGTTGAGGTCAGGACTCTGAGCAGGCCAGTCAAGTTCCTCCATCCCAAACTCGCTCATCCATGTCTTTATGGACCTTGCTTTGTGCACTGGTCCAAATCATTTGGTGGAGGGGGGATTAGGGTGTAGGGTTGTTTTTCAGGGGTTGGGCTTGGCCCTTTGTTCCAGTGATAGAAACGCCTAAGGCATCAGCATACCAAGACATTTTGGACAATTTCATGTTCCCAACTTTGTTGGAATAGTTTGAGGATTGGCCCCTTCCTGTTCCAACATGACTGCACACCATTGCACAAAGCAAGGTCCATAAAGACATGGATGAGTGAGTTTGGGGTGGAGGAACTGGACTGGCCTGCACAGTCCTGACCTCAACCTGGAAGAGTGGTCAAATATTCTGTGACAGACCTAGCCAGGACAGAGGCTTTTGGAGAGGACTGAATGCAGGCCTCTTGCCTTTCGACTATGGGCCCAGGATTTTAAGGGAACAATACTCTTTGTGAGGTGTATGCCTGGGGACCCTGAACTAATGTTACTTTGGATTCAAGTCCATGTCCCCCCAAAACACAAAACTCGGGGAACCCCATATGTGCCATATTATAAATAGTGACTGCTTCACAATGTTGTGTATATATTGTGTGTTGTCTCATGCTGTTGTGTACTGTTTGCTGTTCTAGTCTGGGGTGGGGCTGTATTCCAATGTTCTATTGTGTCTGTCTGCACTGGATATTATGGGATGTTTCTCTCTATGGAGGGAGGGGGGATTCCTCCAGCAGCCCCCTGCTAAGACTGTTTACTGAGGAGAAGTTTGAACACACCTGACCTGTGTGTCTATTGTCATTGGACAGTCTAACCCGCCCTGTTTTCCAAGGGTGGGGTAAAGAGTCTCTGAGTTATTGTATCTCTTGTGTCCATGTGTGATAATAAATGAGTTGATTCCTGCTTGAACCTGAAGACAGAGCATCTTGTCTCGTATTTGGGGGAGAATTATTTGTATGGGTTCCTGGTTCAGCTGATTGAAGTGTTTGGTAGCTGCCTTTGTGTTTGGGTATGGAATGTCTTAAACGACTTTAACCCCTTTCATACTCGGGGTGTCGTTACACATTCCCATAGACACTCCTAAACCCTGTGGACAACCATCCCAAAAGAGTTGAAGCTGTTATGGCTCCTATATGTTATGAAACTTAGGTTATCTATCAAAGTGAATCACAGTCAGTTTTTCATAGACTATGGTATATAAATAATTTGAATTCATTAAAAGGGAGCTAGCTTTGCTTCAAAAACTCCACATGGAGGTAACTATCCATATAGCATTAAAAAAATATTTTTATAAGGGAAGAAGGAAGAATTTATCACATAAGAGAAATTCAGATGTTGGACTTTCATTGACTTTGGGGATCTGCATTACATTTTTGCACAAAGCACATGCTTTTTTGGGGGTGTATGACTTTTTGGAAGCGCTGGACAGAAAGACAAAAATCACCAGCAGCTGGGGGATTGGGAGTAAACTAGATGTCTCTACCTGAGCACTGAGAAATCTATATTAGATTAAGGGCCAGTTCACACCAGGATATGTGCTCAAGCACATTGCCTTGGCAATCTGCTGCAGGTGCCAATGTATTGTTAATGGCACCCCAAAAGCAAATCACAAACATGATGAGGTTGATTTACTAAAGAAAAATAGACTCTGCACTTTGCAAAGTACAGTTGCACTCTACAAGTGCAGTTGCTCCAGAGCTTAGTAAATAAGGTAAAGCTTTACTTTGCAAAGAATATTCAGTCACATGCAAAGAAAAAAAAACAGCATTTTTGCTTGCACTGGATTGGATAATGGAAGTCAACAGAGCTTCCGCTCATTTACTAAGCTCTGAAGCAACCAATCTTACAGTGTGCAACTGCACTTTGCAAAGTGCACAGTCTATTTGGATTTGTAAATAAACCCAAGTGTGTTGGTGTGGTGTGCTTTTTAAAAGTAGTGCATGTGCAATTTTTTCTGCATTCTGATGTGATTTGCAGCCCATTCAAATTAATAGGCTGGAAAATACCAGCATACAGAAAGCACAGGAATTGCACAGGAATGCGGCATGCATTTCTGTGTGATTCCAGTGTCAACTGGCCCTCATAGAGAATTCAAGACCCAATTATCTCAGTATAAGAGCCAGCAGGCAATTTTAAAGAGCTGGTACACCGACTCTGTTATCAACAGCAATAGAAAAGGCTTAAGGACAACTGCACCCTTAGTACAGGTTGTCCTTTAATAAATCCTCCCTCTCCTTGAGTGCAACTTACCTAGATACATACTTACCTTCCTCCTTGTTACAGCGATTTTGACTGTGCAGCCCTGCCAGGTTCATTCCTATGGGATGTTTCACTCTACTGGACTGCTAGGGGCAGGCATATGTACGACTGTTCCATAGGAATGAATGGATCTATGACATGCATGCGCACTAGGAATAGAACCAGGTAAGGACAACTTAAGAGTATAGACTGTGTGGATGTGCCACCGGGCACAGCTGCACAGTGAAGATTGCTGGAACAAGGAGAAAACGGACATATCAGTATGGATGTCATATCACTTCCTCAAACTCAATCTTTCCAAAACTGAGCTCATAATATTCCCTTCCACCCATGCCCCCTCCCCAGACTTCTCCATCATGATAAATAATACAACTATCAGTCCCTCTTCTCAAGCCAGTGTGCTAGGTGTATTCTGGACTCTGACCTGTCCTTTCAGCTCCAAATCTGATCACTGTCTGAACCTTGTACACTTCTGCTCCGTAACATCTCCAAAATACGTCCCTATTTAACCGATGAAACCACTAAACAACTCATTCATTCCCATGTTATCTCTTGCCTTGACTATTGCAACTCCTCATAGTCCTATCTCTACACAGTCTATCCCCCTTTCAGTCTATCATGAATGCTTGGATAGATTGATTATGGTGCCCTTAAGTGGCTGAGCACCTCAACTAGACATGTGCCACGTCCCGAATGATAATTGGAGAATACTGGGAAAAAATTATGGACTGTAGCCTCCCTGGCGGTTTTCCCGAGTGTGGCTCGGGGTTAAAATTCAGTACCATTAGCGGTAACCCCGAGCCACACTCGGGATCGCATTGCAGGATCCTGGGGCGGCGTTACTTACCTTGTCCCCGGGATCCTGCGATGTCCCCCGCAGTGTCCGAGGGCTCCGTCCTCCTCCGAAGCCTCTCCGTGCCAGGCTCCGTTCCCTGCGAGCGGCGCGACGCACGGGGGCGGAGCCTGGCGGCAAATTCAAAAAAAGTAAAAATCACAATACATACAGTACACTGTAATCTTACAGATTACAGTACTGTATGAAATGATTTCACATCCCTTTTGTCCCCAGTGCTTTGGCCCATGCCCTGCATGCAGTTTTATATGATATATACTGTTCTTTCTGCCTGGAAACTGGAGATTGTCCATAGCAACCAAAAAGTGTCCCTTTACGTCAAAAGTGGCTTTAGACCATCTAGAAAACAGCGATAGTAAATTAGAACACTTGCAGAATTGAGCGATAGTGAATTGTGGGGAAATTTATTTTATTACTATTTTTTTTTTTTTTAATTATTTATTTTTATTTATTATATTATAATTTATGTTTTTGTGTTTCAAACTTTATCATACCCGGGATATCTACTAGACTCTGGTTTGGACAGATTTAAGTGTGTTATTGTTAAGATTTACAGACCTACAATATAAAACGCCAAATTTCCATGCAAAATAATGGTACCGCTTTCAGCACCTAAAATCCAAAAAAATCATACCGCCAGGGAGGTTAAAGGCACGTATAATAAAAAGTTTATACAATTTATTGGTTCACATTAAAAGTTTTTGCCACAAAATACAAAAAAATTGAAATGATAATTTGTGATGAACACACAAAACATTTAAAATTAATTGAGACTCCACGTAGCTCCCCTAGAGGATATGATACAATATCTATCTATCTATCTATATATCTATCTATCTATCTATCTATCTATCTATCTATCTATCTATCTATCTATCTATCTATCTATCTATCTATCTATCTATCTATCTAGATATATATATATATATAGATATATAGATATATATATATATATATCTATATATATATATATATATATAGATATATATATATATATATATATAGATATATATATATATATATATATATATATATATATATATATATATATATATATATATATATATATATATATATATATATCTAGATAGATAGATAGATAGATATATAGATAGATAGATAGATAGATAAAACTATATATATATATATATATATATATATATATATATATATATATATATATATATATATATATTTATTTAAAAATATCTATCTATCTATCTATCTATCTATCTATCTATCTATCTATCTATCTATCTATCTATATATCGCTGTTTGTTTCGATGTACCCACATATGTAATTCTCCAGATTGGGGGTACCGCTTATCCTCACATATAAAAAGCAGTTCTGCTCAACATGTCTCACGATCGCAAAGTCGCTTCTTTCAGGAGCTTGAAATGTATGTTAGCGTAGAAAATAGAAATCTCTGCTAGCACTGAAATAACATTAATTCAACAACATGTTGAAGGACCTTTGAGGCCATGTTGGTGCATTAAAATAGGTAGAGAAGAGTTCAAAAGCCTAGGGTCCTTAATAGTGCCACTAAACATCAAATGATCCTGATGATAGTACCTGCAAAGAATTGGTATCAATCTGTCCTTGGATATCTAGTGCTGCACAGAGGGGTAAAGGGGGAGAGAGATGCAAGGGGACGTCCGTCTCCCTATTCTATCATGAATGCTGCCGCCAGAATTATCCACCCTTCCAACACAATTCTAGATATTATCAACAACATACAAAGCCAATAATAACTCTGCCACAAGCTACATCACCAATTGTGTCTCATTATATCACCAAACTGTCCCCTCACTCCTCCCAAGACCTTATGCTCTCTAGGTCCCTTGTCTCCACAGCCGCTCCCATCCTCTGGAAACCTCTACCCTAATCTGTCCAGCTATCTCCTACTCTGTCCACTTTTAAGAAATCCCTGAAAACTCATCTCTTCAGCCTATCCTGCCTTCAGCTAACAACTGAATTTTTTATTTCTCCTGTCAGTTTTTCCTTGACAGTTATTGTCTTTTTTTCCATGTGTCCCTCTCTATTCGATTGTAAGTCCTTAGGAGCAGGGCCCTCCTAACCAGCGGTGGCTGGTAAAATTATTTTGTTGGGGGGGGGCGGGGAAAAAGCCTCTCCAGGCCCATACCTGCAAGCGGAGCCTCCATCACTGTCACGGCTCCCCTGATACCCGACGGCTTCCACGTTCCAAATCTTCAGCCCCTTGTTAAGCTGGTTAGGTGGAAGTGACGCGCGGCAAATTTTGATTCGCTAAAGTCAAAAGAGGGCTGGTTTGGGGAACAGTGGTCTGCGCCTTGAGCACAATGTTAAAAAGGCAATTAGAGCCTCAGGCTCTAATCACGTGCTTGTTAAACATTGACGGACCTAATAGACTTCTATTAGTCCGGCGCCCCGGAGTGCACTGCACACATAGAAATATTTATTTTTAAAATAAATCATAATAGGACTAATATTTATTAACTTTAACCACTTGCCGACCAGCCACCGCAATTGTACTGTGGCAGAATGGCTCGGCTGGGTGAAACGATGCCGCTAGGGGCGCGCCCACGGAGCCGATGCGAGTGCCCGGCGGCACGCTCGGGGCACATGGAGAACCGGCATCTGTGTGTGTAAACACACAGTTTTCGGTTCTCTGAGGGGAGAAGTGACAGATCATCTGTTCATACAGAGTAAGAACAGCGATCTGTCATCTCCCCTGCACAGTCCCCTCCCCCCTTCAGGTAGAACACACTCTAGGGAACACATTAACCCCTTGATTGCCCCCTAGTGTTAACCCCTTCCCTGCCAGTGACATTTTTACAGTAATCAATGCATTTTTATAGCACTGATCGCTGTAAAAATGCCAATGGTCCCAAAAATGTGTCAATTTTACCAAAAATATGTAGAAGAATACATATTGGCCTAAACTGAGGAAAAAAGTATTTTTTTTATATATTTTTGGGGGATATTTATTATAGCATAAAGTAAAAAATATTGGTTTTTTTTCAAAATTGTCGCTCTTTTTTTGTTTATAGCACAAAAAATAAAAACCACAGAGGTGATCAAATACCACCAAAATAAAGCTCTATTTGTGGGAAAAAAGGACACCAATTTTGTTTGGGTGCAACGTTGCGCGTCCGCGCAATTATCAGTTAAAGCGATGCAGTGCTGAATCGCAAAAAGTGCTCTGGTCAGGAAGGGGGTAAAATCTTCCGGGGCTGAAGCGGTTAAGATGTTAAAAAATTTTAGTCATATTATCATTTATTCAAAAATAAATTGTTCTATAAATCGCATTCCTATTGATCAAAACTTGGGGGGTGGGGGGTGCTTATGGACTGGCCGCCACTGCTCCTAACCCTCTTGTATTGAATTGTATTGTTGCACTTCTGTCTCTCTTTATATTGTGAAGCACTGTGCAAACTGTTGGGGCTATATAACTCCTGAATAATAATAAAGTAAGTATATAATCAGGTGGGCTGCACTAAGGGTGATAGACAGATTCATTAAATGAAAACCTGTACTTGCAGCTTGTAATTGCTCTTTAAAAACAATTAATCAACTTTATCAGGTTGTCTACCATTGGGAAAGTTTTTAAGGGAAGACTCATTTTGGGTTTTTTTTCTATTTGTCATCATATTTTGCAATTTACACTCATGCCGACATGTACATGTGCAAGACAGATAGAGGAAATGCTGTGAGCTTTCAGATCTTTTCTGATTTTTACAGCTGTCACCTCAGAATCAATCCACCCACTAGGGTCATAGATGCAGGTGCAGAAACAAAGAAGTTCACAGGTTTAACAAGGCCATCTAATCAGTGAAAAGATTTTTGGAGTCCCCAGAAATATGTGCACAGGATCATCTACACGTAACAAATCTACAACAGATAACAGAACTGACAAAGACGGGCATAATGTATGCAAGTTGTGGCAAGGAAATTATTATCTTATGATTTTTTGGCCCTAAGAAGACCACAGGAAGCCATCAATGCAGTAGACCTTCTGACACCATCGCATTGATGGAGGACAGGAGAGAAATCTATTTAAGAAAGAAAAAAATGCCCACTATCTTTAGTAATAATTGGAAAATACAATATAATACAATATATTATAATAATAATACATATACAGAAAGTGCTTACAAAGTGCAGTTTTTTTTTTAAAGCATAACTCCGGGCAAATAGATAAACATGCAGATAAAATACATATATCGGAGCAGTTTTACTTTCCAATATATTTGTAATTCTGTCCATTTAGTTCTGAGATTTACACAGCTTAGCCAGATAGATGACACCCAATTCTATGCTACGGTTATTCACAATAGAAAGAATTTAGGCCCCTTTCACACTTGAAACTGCAAAGTCGCATGACAAGTTGTACCCCATGATTTCCAATGAGCACCACTCATAAATGTGCGACTTCAAGTCGTGCCAGCTTCAAAGTGGTCCCTATACTACTTTGGTCCGACTTTGATGCGAGTTGAGATCCATAGACCTCAAGTTTACACAGGTATTCCCTGAAATTGCTGCAAAATTGTGGCAAAATTGCAACAAAATCACGCGACTTTCAAGTCGCAGCAGTGTGAAAGGGGCCCCCTACCTGCTGATTTGATAGTGAAGGAGCAGTGGAAGATCAATGAAGTAATCACTAATTTTTATTGTCCCCTCTACAATTTAAATGTTTTCAAATTGCCCCAGTATCTCTCTGTTGCTTTGTGTATTTGATGCATTAGAAAGATAACAGATCTCGATTCCTTGGCTACCCTGAAGTGTAGAATCCCTGAAAAACATTGAGCTTTAAAAGCTGAAGATCCTTCACATCTTTCAAAAACTCAACGGACAAGTATGCATACTGTTTTTCATAGCAGGTTGCACTAAATAGGGGCACAATTACATAAAACACAAGTTCACTAAAAAATGAATTAAACTGAAGTTCAAATTGTGAATAACTGCTGCCACTGGAAAGAGAACAAGCTACTATTTAGGGACTTCTTTACGAACAAATTAGCACACATGTCCTGAACAGGGGCTGCTAGCTTAAATTTAGTTTTGGGCTGGGTGGTAGTCAACCCAGACTAATTGTATAGTTCTTCACCTGCCGTTTGCCTAAGCTTCATTTGGGTTGTGATTTCTCACTGTCCCGTAGGTATCAATGGCGCCACTAGTCATAGTATGAGGTTTCATAAACAGAACTTAGGAATATTTATAAATTATTCAGCCAATCCATTAGGAGGTTTAGGCCACTGGTGCATGCTGGGGTAGGATATACATATTTGGAACAGGCCATGTGCTCTCTCTCTTTCCCTGGGCTGAGGCCTAGGGAGGTGCTGCTGGATGGAGCTCTGCGGTTAGTTCCAACAGCCTGTTTGGGACCTAACATATTCTGAAGTGATCCTGAAGCTGCCCTGCTTGGTGTGGAGGATGCTGTGCCAAGGAGAAGATCCAGGGGAGGTCCCCTTCCTGGAGAGAGCCATGAAGAAGGGCCTGAAGGATGCACTGAAATTTGAGAACGTGCTTACAGTTTTGCTGGGTCGGTTTAAAGGTTATGTCACGGTGAAGATGGACATTGATCTGGAGAGTCTGTAAGTGATCTGTTACAGTAACTGGGAACCCCAACCCTCACCTCCTTAACAGTTCTGCAATACAACTTTAAAAAGACTAAAGTGACTGGCACCCAATATCCTTTCTCAGTCCCTCCATTTTAGCCATAGTCTCAGCCCTGGGGTGAATTGCTATCCTACCCTTGGCTTCTGGAAGTGCTATCCCACCTTTGTGATGTTAAAGGGGTGCTACAAGTATAATAGCACCTAAAATAGGTACCTGTCTGGCTCATCATTTATGAAAGGTCATGCTTTCAGAAAAAAAGAGATTCAAATACAGTGGGGGAGATTTACTAAAACTGGTGCAGCTGTGCATGGCAACTAGACTTCAGCTTGTTCAATTAAGCTTTGACAATAAAACCTAGAAGCTGATTGGTTTCTATGCACATACACCATATTCCGTGTGCACTAGTTTTAGTAAATCTCCCCCGGTAAGTTTTGTGTCCTCTGCCATATACCAGTAGTGGAGGGATTTTGGCTTCCCTTTGCCCCCCCCCCCAACCATAACCAGCATGCCAATCTTGTTTTACTGCTCTCCATGCCTTATGATGTAAACCCCATAATATAGATAACTTGTATTGACTAAAGGTTTCCACAAATATTAGAGAGCATGAGTATTTACTGTATGTCAGACCCTGGATTCCATCATGTGTCCATTCAAGCTGAGGCCCTAGGAGATTGGAACCCAAAAGATGTTTGTTAGTAAATGTATTAAGCAGAAAGAATTTATCTGTTGTATCTAGTTTTACTTTGTTACTGTGGCTTGAATTTCTGTGGGTGCCAATATGCAATGATAATGACCTGTCTGATCACTTAGGCGGTTTCACTGGGCATTGGAATGGCAGTTAGTGGAGCTTAGCTATGATGTCAGAGAAAACTAAGCCCTACTAACAAAAGCTGAACTGGATACAATGTTTCTTCAGCAAAACTACATGGTAAGTGAGGTGTAATGTTGATATATGTAAAGTTAGGACCTATTCATAATTGCAGTTAGGGCTATATTGTGAATCCTGGCACGAGAATCAGAGGCTTACAACAGCCAGAATGACAGGTTTTTGAGAAAAGCTTTGACTGCTCAGCCTACACAAAGCAATGACAGCCTGACGGTAGCCATAGCTGTCTTTTGCTGTTTGGGTGTAACCTGAGTTTAGGGCCAGATGATCAACCGATGCAGACAGACTGCATCCAGGGATGGAAACTGCAGGTACATTTTGGATGTCCAACTACATCTGAACAGCTATGGGCAGCTACGGTTTCTGTCAGTCAATGCTTTGCATAAGCTAAGCAGCCACAGCTATGCTCAAGGACCTGACATTCTGGCCTGAAGGACACCTCTGATTCCTGTTATTGGAATTTGCACTATTGCCCTACTTACAAGTGTGAATAGGCCTTATGAACTTGGGGGCTAAAAACAGGAACATATCATGCAAGCTAGAGGAAGTAAAACTAAGTCAAAGGCAGAGAAGGACCTGGGTGTTCTAGTCGATTATAGACTTTATAATAGCATGTAATGCCAAGCTTTAGCTTATAGAGTTAGCAAGATATGTTGAGGAATAGACTAGTGATGAGGTAATCTACCCAGATCAATTTTCCAAGGGATCAGTGAATTTTCAAAATTCAGTGTAGCCGAATTTAGAGGTCAGCCCATTGTATATGGGAATATGGGGGAAGGGGGTTAGGGCTAATTGGCATAAAGACATGGATGAGAGAGTTTGGGGTGAAGGAACTTGACTGGCCTGAACAGAGTCCTGACCTCAACCTGATAGAACACCTTTGGGATGAATTAGAGTGGAGACTGCGAGCCAGGCCTTCTCATTCAACATCAGTGCCTGACTTCACAATTGTGCTGTTGGAAGAATGGTCTAATCCATAGACACACTTCTAAACCTTGTGGACAGCCTTCCCAGAAGAGTTGAAGCTGTTAAAGCTACAAAGGGTGGAACAACTCAATATTGAACCCTGCGGATTTAGACTGGGATGCCATTAAAGTTTATGTGCGTGTAAATGCAGGCATCCCAATACTTTTGGTCATATAGTCTATCTATCTATCTATCTATCTATCTATCTATCTATCTATCTATCTATCTATCTATATACTGGAGTTGATGTACTAAAACTGGTGAGTGCAAAATTTGGTGCAGCTGTGCATGGTAACCAATCAGCAATTAACTTCAGCTTCTTCCATTAAGCTTTGACAATAAAACCTGGAAGCTGATTGGGTACTTTGCAGAGCTGCGCCAGATTTTGCACTCTCCAGTCTATTTCACATTTCCACTTTATGTCATGAAATGTTTGATTGTGAAAAATTAGTCCAAGAGCAAATTCTGTCTGCTTTGTCTTGTAAACAGTGACTCTTTTATACAAAATTTTACATATATTAAAAATACAAAACAGACATTGCTAAATGTGTGACATTAAGCTGTCACATGACGCCAAGGTTGATTAGCCATTAAACAATTTTCAGAGAGTAAATTTATGCAGAGGTTCGTCTTAGATAGATAACTTCCTATTCTTCTGCTACAAAACAAAATTAAAACTCACAGGTCTCTTTTACGGTAATTTATATGAATTAGATTCCTCTTTTGGGCTGTGCAAATAATTATTTAGTGATATATTATTTTACAACAAAAAAAGAGAAAAAAATAGCAAAGAAAAAAAAAAGATCATCGTTCTGGCTCATTTAATTTTTGTGAGTGAATGATCTAAGATTAACTACAAACTAGTCAGTGCAGTTTAAAAGCTGAAAGCAATTTTCAGCCAAAGACGGTAAAATTCTACAACTGAATGACTCTAAATGACTGTAGCTGGAAGGTCTGTGTGTATGACCATGGGGCCTGATAAAGCCATAGCAACACAGGAAAAAAGGCACAAAAATAGTTCTAATTTATTTGGTGCCATCACCTTAATGAGATTAATTCAGACGTGTTCATGTGCCTAATTGGTGATTTTGTTTTAACTGGTAATGAAGGATTTAAACTTGAGGCAACTTACAGCATGTAGGAATGGTGATTGGAGAGAAAAAGTTTTTAATTATAAATGAAAGAAATAATAGTACTGAATGTAACACTACCTTCCTCCACATAGGCACAGACCCTGGAAAATTGCTTGCCAAACATTGACTAGCTATTTGCCTATGTGTAGAGTAGACGGGTGACACTCCCTCCATGTTCCCCTCCTCGTTGGGTGCCAAGTGTGGGTCACATGAAAGGCCTACCCGGGGTGGGTTCTTCTGTGCTATGCTAGAGACCTTGAACAGGGTCACTGCCTTACACATGGGGTCAACATAAAAGAAAAACAAATGCTGCTACGCTTGAGAAAATGCGGTGTGGCTGATGAAAAACCAGTGTCTTCAGTGGTTTAGCCCCCACATTGACTGTGCTGCCACTCCCAACAGGTCAGGGAAACCCAAATTTAATGCTGCATACACACGGTCAGAATTTCAGCCCGCAAAAGACCGATGAGATTTTTTCGTCTGAAAATGCGACTGTGTGTATGCTCCATTGGTCTTTTGCTGGCGGAATTCCAGCCAGCAAAAGATTCTCTCAATTTTTCGGTCGGGAAAAGTTCCTATACAAAAATCCAATCGTCTGTGGCAATTCCGACGTGCAAAATCCTTACGCATGCTAGGAAACAATTCGACGCATTCTCGGAAGCATTGAACGTCATTTTCTGGGCTCGCCTTAGTGTTGTACGTCACCACGTTCTTGACGGTCGGAATTTCAGCAAACTTTTGTGTGACCGTGTGTATGCAAGGCAAACTTGAGCAGAATCCCGTTGGAAAAGCAGTCATATCTTTTTCCAACGAGAAAACCGATCGTGTGTATGCGGCATTACTCTGAAAAGAAAAGAAAAGGAACAGAGGGCGCACCAGCCTAGCGCATTACCTTTGCAATATTTATTCATTTAAAAGATGTATAACACATACTCACAAACGAAGGATAAAATCAAGCAAAATGTATAAAGTCCACCAGATACTCCATCCAGCATGATCCGCTGGCCAATAAAAATTGTGGAATGAAGAAACCAAAAGGAGCTACCTCACTCCCTAAAACCGAATGGAGTCCCATCGTGCACCTAGTACAGACTCCATGTGTACAGTCACTTAACTCTTCTTCTCCCGTACCTGTGCACAGAGATGCTCCTGTTGATATGGGAGACAGACCGCTCGTGGCGAGCGAGCCGACAACAACTTCCCCTGCAAGAGGCTATCTCACCTGTCACCTATACACACTTACAACAGACTGCTAGAGAAAACTTTTTTATCCCCGGGAAACCATTTGTGTCTACGAAGCTGGCTTCACACCCCAGTATATGTAACTGACCCGAGCTGTAGACTATGTGTGCCGGTTATTTGCATTACACATCTTTAGTAACTTCAGACTAGGCAAAGGCAAGGTTCCCAAAGCTTTACTTAGATAACGCAGCATGGCAGACAAACACAGGTGTTGCACAAGGTCTTTCCCTAAACCAATTCCTCAGGCTTTGTAGATGCCCCAGCATACTGTACCTGAAAAGGAAGAAAAGTTCATAATGGCAGAACTCCAGAGCTGGTATCTTCAGGTGAACTGCAGGGTTCAGTAGTCCCGCGCTCTGTAGAATCAATCTATCTATCTATCTATCTATCTATCTATCTATCTATCTATCTATCTATCTATCTATCTATCTATCTATCTATCTATCTATCTATCTATCTATCTATCATGACGCATACTTATTTATCTACATATTTGTTTAACCAAAATGATTAGGCCTCAAGCAGCTATGCCTAAGCAGGCACTCTCTGAGGTTATAGTTATAGTTATGGGCCAGAAATGGACCTACCGCTTGTACACACAGTAATTCTGCCAGTAAGTGAGGAACTTTTTCAGGTACTTAAAGTGGTTGTAAAGTCAGACGGTTTTATATCTTAATGCATTCTATGCATTAAGATAAAAAGCCTTCTGTGTGCAGCAGCTAACCCAGCACCCACTAACACTTACCTGAGCCCCATCTCTGCCCAGCGATGTTCATGAGTGTCTTGGTCATCAGGGACTCTCTCTCCTGATTGGCTGAGACACAGCAGTGGTGCCTTTGGCCTCCACTGCTGTCAATCAAAGTCAGTTAGCCAATCAGGAGAGAGAGGGGGTGGGGGGCCGAACCACCGCTCCGTGTGTGAATGGACACACAAGCTGTGACTCGGCTCGGGTGCCCCCATAGTAAGCTGCTTGGGACTTAAGAAGAGGAGGATCTGGGCTACTCTGTGCAAATCCACTGTATAGGTAAGTATAACATCTTTGTTATTTTCAGAGAGAAAAAAAAAGACTTTACAATCACTTTAAATACAAGGAAAAATAGGCTTGGGGGGGCTAGAGGGCATTTACCCCCGGGCAGCTCTAATAATGTAAGATATGTAGGGCTGGTGGCTCTTACTGTAATCATAGTAACTAACAAGGGTAAAATTTTCAGAACCAACTTTCTTTCACAGATCTTTAATGCCATGTGACTAAATGTCAGGAGCTCTGCACTCACTAACTTGCTGCTGCCACTTGTAAGCACAAAAGCTGACAGACAAAGTCTTTCAGTACTCACTTCCTCTGCTGACTGCATTTACAAGTTGCAGAGGGTCTCTTCAGGCAGTTAGAATGCAATGCCCTCCTGGCACCATACCACATCAGAGAGGGAGGTAGGGATTTACACAGCTGCACTGGTCCTTTGGCAGAGGTTCCTCTAGCAGCCTTTGCCCTCCCGCTGGCAGCTGATGCTAACGACTTCTCCATACCTGTGGCACTCTCAGCAGCATACTCAGAGCAGAAGGCTCGGGGATTATCCAAATTCTTCCTCCTCTACTCCATCATCTTTGCAATATTCACAACCTCAAATATTACCTGGGCCTCTTGTAGGGAGCACTAGCTGCTCCCCCACAGCCTCCCCTCTTTCTGCCACTCTGTACCGAGGAGATTTGGGTGACAGGAGAGACCTCTATCTTTGGGGGGAAAGGGTTGTGGGAAAAGCTCTGTACTAGGAGGTATTCGGGGGGGTAATTATTGGTTGTACACTGATCCGTGTGTTACTTACTGCAGAGCCCTGTGCCCTGTGCAATATGTGCTCCTAAGCCCTAAACCCTGTGTGATACACGCTAATGAGTCCTGCACCTTGTGCAATACATACTCCTAAGACCTGTATGAATACTGTGCAATACACACTCCTGAGCCTTGTGCTCTGTGTGATATGCCTTCCTGGGACTATTGTCCCATGCAATGCGCATTCCTCAGCCCCGTGCTCTGTGCAGTATGCACTCCTGAGTCCTATGCAACACAAAGTCCTTAGGCTTGCACAAAATGTGTTACACAGGGTATTTCTTTTATAATAAACATGTTATACTTACCTCCTTTGTGCAATGGTTTTGCACAGTGCAGCATTGATTCTCTTCTTCTAGGGCACCCCGTTGGCATTCCTGGCTCCTCCTCTTCTCGGTGTGCCAACACAGGAAGCCGCTTGTTATGTTGGCACACCTTCCGGCTCAATTCTGAGCCTTGCGGCCTGTTTCTGTAGACATAGAACGCGCGGCTTGCCCCGCCCCCTGCTCACAGGATTTGATTGACGGGAGCAGGAGCCAATGGCTCCCGCTGCTATTAATCTGTCTGGTGAGGAGGAAGGGAGTGGAGACAGTTGCTGCTCTCAAGCACAGCACTGTAATAGATCTGGCTCAGGTAAATATAGAAGGGGCTGGTGGTGGGTTTGCAGCACACAGAAGGTTTTTTACCAGTGGTGGCAAACCAACAACTCCCCCCTGATATGGTTACAGAAAACAGCACCACACCACAGCACAACCACCACCCTCCACCCCCCCCACACGGGAGACAGATGGCCTCCTTACCTAAGGAGGCAGATATCCTGCCTGGTCTGGATGACTCCAAACTCCCATCCTCCTTCCTTCCCTGTCTGAGCCGGGGAGTGGAGCCGCTGCGGGTGAGCCATCGTGGTGGCTGCTGGGACGGCCTTCCTCTCCGTGCATCTCCTTCCTCCCCCTTGGCAAATAAGGTTGCTTCTCCTTTCAGTAAATCAGAAAACGGGTCTCACGACCTGATTGGCGGGGAGGAGATTTAGTGTGAAAAAGCGAATTTTCAATCGCTATTGTCACACAACTAGGTGGGCTTCAGGCTCAGTGCTCTGCGCCTTGAGCCCACCCTTTTTTGAAGCCTATTAGAGCCTCTGGCTCTAATCAAAAAACACTCCATGGTCCAGTGTCCTTGTATGTAGATCAGAGGGTCAACACGCATGGATGGGGGGGCGGTGCCAATGCGCCCCTAATGGATGGGCCGCCACTGTTTTTTACCTCAATGCAGAGAATGCATTAAGGCTAAAAAAAACCCTTCAGCCTTTAGAACTATTTTAAACTAATAACGTAGAACCCTCAATCATAAAAAACATAATTCTTTTTAAAAAGTATATAAAAACAGTCAGTACAGTTATATATGTTAAAAAAAATAATTACTCTTATTTTTAAATGCAGCTGAGCTTTGCTTGGTGTCATTCTTTTGTAATCCTATAGCAACTGGAGGAGGAAAGAGTAGCACTATGAGACAATTAACCACTTAAGGACTGGAAGGATTTGCCCCCCATAATGACCAGTCCATTTTTTGCAATACAGCACTGCATTGCTTTACCTGACTATTGCGCGATCATGCGATGTTGTACCCAAACAAAATGTACAGTGGAACCTCGGTTTGCGAGTAACGTGGTTAACGAGTGTTTCGCAAAACGAGCCCTCTATTTTTCTAAAAATCCTAACTCAGTTTGCGAGTGTTGCACACCGCTTTTGCCTGAGGTGGGGGCCGATCGTCGCCGTTCGGAAATGCACGGAAAGACCTGAGGACAGTTCAGCTGACCTCGGCAAACCTCGGAAACCTTTTCGGCCGTTTCCGAGGCTCTCCGGCGCCCCCCGCCTCTGGCCGCATGCGGTATTGCATACCATTGAAGTCAATGTGGAACAAATTATTTTCATTTCCATTGACTTCAATGGGAAAACTCGCTTTGATATGCGAGTACTTTGGATTACGAGCATACTCCTGGAACGGATTATACTCGTAATACGAGGTTCCACTGTATGTTCTTTTTTTCCCACAGATAGAGCTTTCTTTTGGTGGTATTTGATCACCTCTGCGGTTTTTATCTTTTGCACTATAAACAAAAAAAGACAGATGATTTACTTTTTGCTATAATAAATATCCAAAAAATAAATTAAAAAAAACAAATTTCTTCATCAGTTTAGGCCAATATGTATATGTATCACAATAAGCGTATATTGATTGGTTTGTGCAAAGGTTATAGCGTCTATAGACAGATTTATGGCATTTTTATTATTTATTTATTTTTTACTAGTAATGGTAAAATGATTTTTAACGGGATCGCGACTTTGCGGCGGACAGATTTGACACTTTTGAAATTTTTTTTGGACCAGAGACATTTATACAGCAATCAGAGCTAAAAATAGCCACTGATTACCGTATAGATGTCACTGGCAGGGAAGGAGTTAACGCGAGGGGGTGATCAAGGGGTTAAATATTCCCTAGAGAGGGGTTTATAACTGTGGGGGGAGTGTACTGACTGGAGGAGGAGAGAGATCGCTGTTCCTGATCACTAGGAACAGCAGATCTCTCTCTACTTCCCTGACAGTACGCGGATCTGTCTGTGTACATTGACAGATCCTGCGCATCGGCTCCTGCGTCTCGCCGCGGGAGGCGTACGTGCCCCCCTATAGCTTCTTAAAGCGGCCGATGTACAATGACAGCGATTCACGCAGCTGTGCCAAACTGCCGCAGTGCAACAGCGGCGGCTGGTCAGCAAGTAGTTAAATGTGCTGCATGCACTGTACAGGCACAGGTTGTGGGTAGGGTGATAACCTAACTTTGCTGCTCAACTGAAGCAGAAGAAAATCAGGTCAGCAGCAATCAGGGCTGTGTAAATCTCATAAACTAAAATTGCTTTGCCCACCAAAGCAGCTCTGATGGCGGCGGCGCATGAGGAAAGCGTTGTCTAGACCGTGACAAAGAAAAGAACTGTTTTAGTTGCTATTGTCTACGCAGACATTCTGATCAATTTCTTGAAAAACACTAATCAGTAATCTCCCACTATCTATAATTTAAACCTTTTAGTAAAAGCTGTAAGTTTGACTTTTTTAGGCATTAATGTAAAAGTAGATTTAAGAGAAATGCAATGTTACTTTTCTAAAGAAGTACATCTATTTTGAGTTTCCGTGTGTTCTACTCTGCTTCCTGAATGCCTGTCTATAATTTGAAGTTTTCAGTGAAAATGGCAGTGTGTTTTCTTTCTCTCAAGCCATGGGATGCATTAATGCTTTGCTGGTTTACAAGTAGACCATCAGCCAGTCTATAGAGATGGGTAACTAAATTATACTTTTATTCTGCAGCCAGCTAAACCTCTCCATTTGGAACCAGAATGTCACCATGGTCTCCATACTCCGCCAGCTGTACGATACAGTTAACAAATGGAGAAGCAAAACTTAGGAGCCAGAGCTTTGAGCTAAGTGATCTGTATTCGATGTGAATTTACTTTGCCTTAACCCCGTGAAATTAACAGTACTTCTTGACATTCGACCCTGTAACCCCCCACATAATAAGAATTCACAATGCATCATGCATGAGCGTGCTTGTGCAATGCAAAACTAGGAAAAATGACCATGTCACCTCTTTATTATACAAAAGCAACCTAGTCCCCATGGCGAGTTTCATATGTGAACGCTCAGTTTAACGTTATTATCAAAGAAAGTAGGGCGAAAAAGGAAAGGATGGGGGTGGAGGGTCAGTTCTGCAGACAATAATTCACTATTTGTGACTTTTATAGACAATCCAAAGTAGCAAGTGGATATTGTCTGAGAAAAGAAGAGAAAAGCATCCTCGTCCATTAATGCAGATATTTACCAAGATAAGTGGAGCTCTACGATGGTTCAATGGAAGGAGCTTCTGAGGAGCTGGGCTTGCACAATATGTAGGTCTCAAGGTTTAAGAGGGGAAGCAGAAAAGTGTTATGTGAAAATGATTTTGCAGTTATCAGTCCTAGGCGACGACAGCATACAACAGAAAGAACAAGGTTCTAGGCAGCTTTTTCTTAATGGTAAAGTGAAGATTGGCAGCTGGAAGTGAGGCTTACAGGCAGACCTCCACGCGACACCTCTTCACCCAGGACTCATAATCACTACTCAAAGGAAAAAGCATTTACCAGTAAAAAGCGGCAGTAGCCATCAGAAGTGTGCTTAAAACACCACTTAAATATCACTTTATACGCTATTACTTGCAAACTGTGGCTTGGTATTAAATTATACTTGCATAGACTTGGCTTAGGTGCTGATAATGCTTTTGAGGTTGCATTGGTGAAGAGGAATTTAGGATGCTTTAAACGGAGACGTGACTAGCATATCCCCAAACCCCTGACAGCATGACAGGGTGAAAAATTACAGGACTGTACTTTCTTCCCCCATATAGATTGTAATTTTAATTGTCACGGTGGCCCTTCTGTTTTAATTATGGGTCCTCTTTGATATATACCGGCACATTGCATTGAATGAAAATATGGTGCTGTAATAGTCTTCTTTATAATTAATGGCCACATGTAGATCTCGGAGCTTGGGAGAGAAGAAATAAATGAACAATTTATTTAACTAGCTTTTGGTTTCTGGTCTGCTCTCTGTGGAATGTAGAGGTGTTCGTTCAAATGGAACCTTTGATTTAGTCATGGGTATTTAGATTGCAAGCTCTTGTGAGCAAGGACCACTTTGTTTTTTTTTAATTATTATTTTATTTTTTTAATGAGTTATTTTTAATTTTTCTTTTCTTTTTTTTTAAACATGATTGTTCAAATTGTAAAACATTTTTAAATGCAAAATTTGATTTCTCCTTTTTTTAATAAAAGGAACATAATATACACTGAATACAACAGAGTATATTTCTATCTGTCTATCTATCTATTGATATATAACACAGGAACCAGACATGTCATATTTTTACCCAATACCTATTACTCCTTCTTTCAGACTTTTGTTAGCTTAAGAAGTTATTTTGAATGTGACCTCATGTGGTTCTTTAGTATTTTCAGGCTATCCTTCCTTATGTAATATCACAAATTGTAAAGTATTTTGCCTGGCTTTACTATTTTGTTTGAAAAATCTGATCATTCATTTCCATTTTCCAATATTTTGAAGGTTTTTTTTTTATTCTCTTCCTAAATATGCTGAGCAATTTGCTATAGTATTTTTGCAATTAGGCAAGTGCTGCCCCTTATGGAGTAATGCTACATGTTCTGGTACTCAATAAAGCAGTGCAAGGAGCAATAGCAAACAAAAAAGATTTAGGTTAACTGTAGTTAGATGAGTTAAGTGATGATAATTGATTGATTCATATGGACTCCTGCAGTTTTCACATCACTACTGCACTTTGCACTATCTTATTGAAAAAAAAAATAGTATCACTATGGCAATGTTTATTCTGATCTAGAAAGCCTATGTTTGTTGAAAACGAATAGAAAAATCACTTGAATACATATGGTGTTCCTCAAAATCAATCCACTATATCTATCTATCTAGTACATTATAAGTATATACAGAGTTTGTGTGTGCAATGTGTGTGTGTTTATATAAATATACATATATATACACACAAATACTGAATATATGTATATATATATGTATATATATATATATATATATATATATATATATATATATATGCTCTTTTATTATATGACACAATTGTCAATTGCATTGACAAATATACAGGAACATCACATTATCCTATTGACTTATCCGTCACAGCTTCATAAAATCACAGCTTTGATCTCATATACATTTCAGCTGTGTCCGGCTATTTGGTGATTTCTGATAAGCAGGCACTGTGGCCTGCTGTCTGTCACTGGGAAAGTCATAAATGCGCAGTGACAAGCTTCTGCTGATTTTCCCCTTTGTGTAGCAGGGGAGCAGTGTGCACACATCCGGGGTGGCATGAATACAGTTCAATTGCAGAGCAGAAGAAAATTGGATCAGCTCAGACAGGGACTACCCCGGGGTCAGCTGCGACCATGCCACTTCAATGTGATGTCGACGTGGGGTGATGGTGTGTAAATAAACGTAAGGGAATTGCAAATCTTGTCATGGCCATGCAGAGCAGCTCAAGCATTTAAAGATGGTTGCCGCAAACCTAACTGGAAGGTGGATCTTCTGCATGGTGGTCAGACTGTGCTCCTTAACTAAAACATGCCATTCTAAAAGTCTGTAGATAGATAGATAGATAGATAGATAGATAGATAGATAGATAGATAGATAGATAGATAGATAGATAGATAGTAGATGTAGAAAGTGGTTAGAGGGAAAGAAAGAAAGAAAGAAAGAAAGAAAGAAAGAAAGAAAGAAAGAAAGAAAGAAAGAAAGAAAGAAAGAAAGAAAGAAAGAAAGAAAGAAAGAAAGAAAGACAGCAAGTGGTAGATTTTACAGAGATATATAAATAGACTTATAGATAGATAATATGGAAAGATACAGATTGTGGGGATGATTTACTAAAGCAATATAAACTATTCAGTGACCTAAAAACTGGTGCACAGAATCTGGTGCTGCTCTGCATATTACCCAATTAAAGTGATACTAAAGGATATTTTTACATTTTTTTAAAATAACAAACATGTCATACTTACCTCCACTGTGCAGCTCGTTTTGCACAGAGTGGCCCTGAACATCCGTTTCTGGGGTCCCCGGCAGCTCTTGCGGCTCCTCCCCACGTTAGATAACCCCCTTGGAGATGAGCTCTCCAGAGGGGATTACCTTGCGGGCGCGCTCCCAAATCCAGCGTTCGGCGTCCATTGAGGACGAATGCAGGACTCGGCCCCGCCCTCTGGCCCCCTTGTCATTGGATTTGATTGACATCAGCGGGACCCAATGACTGCGCTGCTATCAATCTATCCAAACAAGAGCCGGGAACCCGTGGAGAGAGGGACGGCGGGGACGCGACAACGGAAATTTGGGGCTCTGGTAAGTAAAACGGGGGGGGGGGGGGGGCTGGGGGGCCGGTGACTGCAAGGTGTTTTTTCACCCTAATGCATAGGATGCATTAAGGTGAAAAAACACGAGGGTTTATAACCCCTTTGACTTCTAACTTTCTAACTTCAGCTTGTTCAATTAAGCACCATGAAATTTAAGGCTCGTACACACTATAAGAAAATCAGGTGAACATTTTCATCCGAGGAACGATTGTATGATTTTCTGATACAACATTCAACAGCCGAATACGACCTTTCGAATTAAAATTTCTGAAAATTTCTGAAGGGGCAAACTCAAAAATTTTCCTCGTATGGGAACAGAACAAACAAATTTTTGTTTAATGTGTACTGTTTTCAGTTTTTTGTATGGGGAAAATCAGAAAAGAAAGACTGTGCATGATTAGAAACAAGAAACAAACAAAAAAAAAGCCTTTGCCATATGAGAATTTTCGTACATTATTTCCTTCCTCAGTTCCAACTTGCTGTGAAATAACAAGGAAAATCGCCCGATTTCTTATGGTGTGTACCCCACTTTAGAAGCTGATGGGATACTGTGCACAGCTGCACCAGATTCTGTGTGCACCAGTTTTAGTAAATCACCCACAGAAAGCATGTCTGTAAGCTTATTGTAATGATTTTGATAGATATGGTAGATAGATAGATAGATAGATAGATAGATAGATAGATAGATAGATAGATAGATAGATAGATAGATAGATAGACAGATAGACAGATAGACAGATAGACAGATAGATAGATAGATAGATAGATAGATAGATAGATAGATAGATAGATAGATAGATAGATAGATAGATAGATAGATAGACGTACACACGTTCGGACTTCTTGTCAGAAAAAGATATAACGGTTTTTCCGACGGGATTTCGCTCAAGCTTGCCTTGCATACACACGGTCACACAAACGTTCACTGAACTTTCGACCGTCAAGAACGCGGTGACATACAACACTACCACGAGCCGAGAAAATGAAGTTCAATGCGGAAGAGCATGCGTCAAATTGTTTCCGAGCATGCGTAGCAATTTTGCGCGTCGGAATTGCTACAGACGATTGCATTTTCGGATAGGAACTTTTTCCGACTGAAAAATTGAGAACATGCTCTCAATCTTTTGCTGGCTGGAATTTGGCCAGCAAAAGTCCGATGGAGCATACACACGGTCGCATTTTCCAACCAAAAGTTCTCATCGGTCTTTTGCTGGCCGAATTTCTGATCGTGTGTACGCGGCATTAGAGATTTTAGTTTTAGTCTGGACTTTAAAGTCTGCCTAAACAGTTTACAATTCCAATATTTTATGTCATGGGGGTTTTGCCAACCATATACTATTGCGTTTTTAACCGGTTCCCGACCGGCGCACGGCGTACGTCGGCAGAATGGCATGGCTGGGCAAATGGGCGTACCTGTACGTCCATTTGAATTGCCCGCTGTGCCATTGCGTGCGTGCCGCCGGCGGCGCGCGCGCGCCGGCCGGGAGCTCCGTGAGTCGGATCGCGGGTCCCGCGGACTTGATCGCCGCGGGGATACCCGCGATCGCCTCACGGAGAGGACGAACGGGGAGATGCCGTTGTAAACAGCATCTCCCCGTTCTGCCTAGTGACAAGTGTCACTCGATCTCTGCTCCCTGTCATCGGAGCAGAGATCAGTGACGTCACACATACAGCCCCTCCCCCCTACAGTTAGTAATCACTCCCTAGGACACACTTAACCCCTCCCCGCCCCCTAGTGGTTAACCCCTTCACTGCCAGTGCCATTTACACAGTAATCAGTGCATTTTTAATTGCACTGATCGCTGTATAAATGACAATGGTCCCAAAAATGTGTAAAAAATGTCTGACATGTCCGCCATAACGTCGCAGTCACGATAAAAATCGCTGATCGCCGCCATTACTAGTAAAATAAAAATTATTAATAAAAATGCCATAAAACTATCCCCTATTTAGTAAACGCTATAACGTTTGCGCAAACCAATTATTAAACGCTTATTGCGATTTTTTTTTTACCAAAAATATGTAGAAGAATACGATCGGCCTAAACTGAGGAAAAAAAATTTTTTTTTATATATTTTTGGGGGATATTTATTATAGCAAAATGTAAAAAATAATGCGTTTTTTTCAAAATTGTCGCTCTTATTTTGTTTATAGCGCAAAAAATAGAAATCGAAGAGGTGATCAAATACCACCAAAAGAAAGCTCTATTTGTGGGAAAAAAAGGACGTCAATTTTGTTTGGGAGCCACGTCGCACGACCGCGCAATTGTCAGTTAAAACGACGCAGTGCCGAATCGCAAAAAACGCTCTGGTCAGGAAGGGGGTAAAATCTTCCGGAGCTGAAGTGGTTAAAGAAATGCATCAAATTGAATTATTGTTTCTGATAAAAGTGTAGATACAATCCAGTCAGCTAAATCACTTTTGAAAGGAATTATTTGAGTCATGAACTGAGAATGAATCACTTCTGATTTTTTTTTTTTATCATAACCAACAAAACACTTGTCCAGATATGCCTATTCAAGTGTATGTCAGCCAACGGTATTTCGGGTTAAAGCCGTATTAAACCCAAAAGCAAACATGTAATATATTGCAGCTTACCAATCAATATATGTGATTGCTTCATTAGTGTTGCCCATTTTTAGGCTTTCTCCCTCTTTTTTACCTGGTTATATGGCCAAAAACGCACCTCCTGTATTAGAGTGCTAATTTTCTGGGTGAGGGAAGACAGGGGGCGCCTTTGGACAGCAGCATTGTTAGTCCGGGGGGAGCGGAGTGTAGATGGACTAGCAGATATAGATACACTAACAAATTAAAGCCCAACTCCAGAAAATACTTTATAAGCAGTTATAGCAACAGTTTGTTTTTCTTTTTGGGTAAATGGTTTGTCTTAATCCTCTAACTGCTAACTCTGCAGGACAGCTTGTTCTTTTGAAAAAAAAAAAAGATTTACTGGCCAGATCACCAGGTGAAAATAAAAGTAAGAAAACTGAAATATAATATATGTTTGCTTTTGGGTTTAATTTCACTTTACATTCTAGGGCACATATGTCAAATACAAAGCCCGCGGGCCCAATTGGATGCATCGGGCCTTGTCATGTGGCCCTCTTAACCAGATTGGCAGCAGAGTCATGGCGGAACTCAATTCCACCACCTCCGGCTCTCACTCTCCGCTCCCACTCCCCGCTGTCACTTGTAAACACAGAAGCCTTCTGTGTTTACAAGGGACAGCTTTGCTTTCAGTGGCTTTCAGATGTAACAGATCCCTCATGGCGAGAACAGTTCTCCAGAATGTGCAAAAACGATCTTCTTTGCAAGGCAGCGCCACCTACACAGGGATGTATAACAGAGTCATATACATGGGTAGTTGAGAGACCTGCCTACACAGGGAATGGTAGGAGAGAGTAGAGATGCAAGGAAGCTTTAAGGGGTTGGTGTTGCACATTGTACATAATGCACCTCTAAACCCTGTAATTTATAAACAGCACATCCATAAACTCTGCACTCTGTACACAGTGCACCCCTAAACTCTCCACTCTGTACATAGAACACCCCTAAACTCTGCACTATGTACACAGCACACCCCCAAACCTGAACTCTGTACACAGCGCACCCCTAAACATTGCACTCTGTACAGAGCACACACTTAAACCCTGAACTCTGTATGTAGCATATCCTGAACCCTGCACGCTGTACACAGCACATTCCTGAATTCTGCACTCTGCACACAGCGCACTCCAAAACTCTGCATTCTGTACACAGTGCACCCCTAACCTCGGCACTCTGTACACAGTGCACCCTTAAACCCTGCACTCTATACACAGCGCATCTCTGAACTCTGCACTCTGTAGACAGAACACTCCTGAAATCTGCACTCTGTACACAGTGCACCCCTAAACTCTGCACTCTGTACACAGCGCACCCCTAAACTCTGCACTCTGTACACAGTGCACCCCTAAATTCTGCACTCGGTACCAAGTGCACCCCTAAACTCTTCACTCTGTAAACAGTGCACCCCTAAACTCTGCACTATGTACTCAGCACACCCCTAAACCTGAACTCTGTACACAGCGCACCCGTAAACATTGCACTCTGTACAGAGCACACCCTTAAACCCTGAACTCTGTATGTAGCATATCCTGAACCCTGCACGCTGTACACAGCACATTCCTGAATTCTGCACTCTGTACACAGCGCACTCCAAAACTCTGCATTCTGTACACAGTGCACCCCTAACCTCGGCACTCTGTACACAGTGCACCCTTAAACCCTGCACTCTATACACAGCGCATCTCTGAACTCTGCACTCTGTAGACAGAACACTCCTGAAATCTGCACTCTGTACACAGTGCACCCCTAAACTCTGCACTCTGTACACAGCGCACCCCTAAACTCTGCACTCTGTACACAGTGCACCCCTAAATTCTGCACTCGGTACCAAGTGCACCCCTAAACTCTTCACTCTGTAAACAGTGCACCCCTAAACTCTGCACTATGTACACAGCACACCCCTAAACCTGAACTCTGTACACAGCGCACCCGTAAACATTGCACTCTGTACAGAGCACACCCTTAAACCCTGAACTCTGTATGTAGCATATCCTGAACCCTGCACGCTGTACACAGCACATTCCTGAAATCTGCACTCTGTACACAGCGCACTCCAAAACTCTGCATTCTGTACACAGTGCACCCCTAACCTCGGCACTCTGTACACAGTGCACCCTTAAACCCTGCACTCTATACACAGCGCATCTCTGAACTCTGTACTCTGTAGACAGAACACTCCTGAAATCTGCACTCTGTACACAGCGCACCCCTAAACTCTGCACTCTGTACACAGTGCACCCCTAAATTCTGCACTCTGTACCAAGTGCACCCCTAAACGCTTCAATCTGTAAACAGTGCACCCCTAAACTCTGCACTCTGTACACAGTGCACCCTTAAACCCTGCACTGTGCACAGCACATCCCTAAACTCTGCATCCCGTACACCCCTAAACCCTGCACTCTGTACACAGCGCACCCCTGAACTCTGCACCCTGTACATAGCTTACTCCTGAACTCTGCACTGTGTGTGTAATGCAGTCCTAAATAATAAAAGAGTCTTACAGATACAACATAGTCTTACAGATACAACTGGCCCTTTTAGGGCAACCATTCTGCTAATGCAGGCGGCAATGAAATTGAGTTTGACATTCCTGTTTTAGGGTGTACATCCACAACTTGCATGCCATAGACAAGGGCTGCTATTTGCTTTAGAGAAACATTTTGTTTAATCTAGATACTGTATACACATGATATAAATCATGAGATAAAACACTATTATACAATCTACAAAGCGCACACACAAGGATAGGGATTCTTATTTTAATAACAGTGACAAGTATTTTAACCTGAGAAAAATTAGATTTTAAAGTTGAAACTTTTTGAATAAAATAATGATTCTTATTCTTGTGTTAAAACTTTGTGAACTGAGACAATTATCTTTATATTATATTGGAAAGATGTTTAATCACCTCCCACCCGGCCACTGCACATATACAGCTGGGTGGGCGCTTCGTCCTCCTGAGTGGACGTTCAGGAAAGTCCCTCAGAAGGAAGGGGGATCGCGCACGCACATGCCCGCACAACGGCGCGATCCTGATGCGCTCGTGTCACCCGGACACGGCGCTTCTCCGATCGGCAGGAGGGCTCTGTGATTGGTCCTCCTGATCACATGATAGCTGTGTCCAATCACAGTCATCATGTGATGTAAATAGAGAGTCAGTTGCTAGGCGATCGGCTCTCCTCTCTTCACATGGAAGTTGTCAGTGAGGAGAGGTGAGCAGATCTCTGAAGCCAGCTGGTGATCGGTGAGTGTGAGCTGTTTTTACAGCTTTTTACACACTGATCAACGGCCCAGTGTCCCCACATAATGTAAACACACAATGTCCCCACACACATGTCCCCTCAAATGTCTCCACACAGTAAAAACACCTGTTCCCCTCATATGTAACAGTAAAATCATATGTCCCAATGATCATCTGCACACATATGTCTGTGATCATCTGCACACATCTGTACATGATCATCTGCTTACATATGTCAGTGATCACACAAACCAATTTTTATACACTTAAAGCGGGGTTCCACCCAAATTTTGAACATTATCTCTATGCATTCCCTTCCTTGCCTAGATGCTGACATGCTGTGTAAAAAAATTAAAATCGCCGTAATTACCTTTTTTTTTCTAATCTTCTTAGCACTTCCTGGTTTTCCTCCCATGGGAGTAGGCGTGTTTATAGCCTCTCCCAGACCTCCCACAGTCCCCTGGGAGCTAGTCTCAGGCTTTCCAGCATGCATTGTGTAACAGCGTCATCACAACATCTCGGTGAATGCTGGGAGCACAGCATTCACTGCATCCAGGAAATACATGCTTGTGGGCTTCAAATGCCCACAATGAAGATGGAAACCGCCTTCAGTGAATTTTATAAGTTATTCTTTACAACGAAATCGGACACAGGCGGACTTATTACACAGAACATGTGAGTAGATAATCATGAGAAGAAAAGTTTGTGAATGAACTCCAAAAAAAAAAAACGATAGATAGGTGGACCCCTGCTTTAACTGGATTTTTTTTTTTTTTTTACTAAAGACATGTAGCAGAATACATTTTGGCTTAAATTTATGACAAAATTAGATTGTATTGGATTTCTTTTAAAACAGAAAGTAGAAAATATATATATTTTTTAAATTTATGCTCTTTTTTTCGCTTATATCGCAAAAAATAAAAAACAAATTTGCGAATAAATACCACCAAAAGAAAGCTCTATTTGTGTGAACAAAATGATAACAATTTCATTTGGGTACAGTGATTCATGACCGCGCAATTATTATTGAAAATGCAAGAGCGCAGAAAGCTGAAAATTGGCCTGGGAAGGAAAGGGGCGAAAGTGCCTGGTATTGAAGTGGTTAAAAGAGAGATCTTAGCTTACTGTCTCCTGCTTACCTGGGAACACCCATGTACCCTTCTCTGGCTCCTACTGGGTCACATCCCACGTCTTCTCTTTGACTCTCCTCCTATATCCAGGACATAGGTGTGCGCCTCCTATTGCATTAGGGTGTGCACCCCAAATCTCAAACACGTGCCTTGCTCTGCAGCCTCAGCTGCGAGGGGCAGTGAATGAATAGGAAGTGCTCTGTGCTGAACGACTTCCTGTTCATTCGCAATCTGAAGCATAGTAAACCCAGTTTACTACTCTTCCGTTATGAATGAACTCAGTGAGTGAGTGTGCTCACTGTGTTCAATTAGAAAAGGAAGGGGCCAGCAAATTACATATTTACTAGCCCCTTCCTCCGTTCTCCATTGTTTAACATCCCCTGCAGCAGCCGGGGGGAGAGGAGAGGAAGGAAGCCAGCAGCACTGTGGGGAGAGGTGCAACATGGGGGGAAGCCTGGCCAGCAGGGGGAATTGGCACCACACATAGTGATTAGGGTGTGCCCAGACACATCCCACTGTGCACGTTTATGATCCAGGACAGGATGAATTCCCTATTTGAAATACCATCACTCCATTGCTTATCCCAGGTACAACAATTGAACAACTCAGAACTACAACAGAGCAAAAAGATTCACTCTTATGTTCTATATTAAAATCGTTCATGTCAACGGACACTGAATATATGATCCTTCAAACACTCAGAAAATGTGCTCCTTCAGTATCACTGGCAGTTCACTCTCAGGACAAGATGACAGAAATACAAGACCTGTTCATGGTTCTCTGAATTTTCTGTGCAAATATTGAATACATTCAATAATCAATATTGAATGGTTCCTTGAGTGTTCAGAATGGTCACCTCTTTGCTAGCAAGTATCAGCGGGCAAAATCTGAAACTCAAACCCAAATCGTACAGAATGACCTCTTTGCTTTGTGTTATGAATTTATTTAACCATAGACTTCCAGTAGTACTGCAAATAGGTGACAATTTGCCCCACGTAGGTAGAAGGATAAATAGATAGATAGATAGATAGATAGATAGATAGATAGATAGATAGATAGATAGATAGATAGATAGATAGATAGATAGATAGATAGATAGATAAAAAAGCCAATAGTAAACATGATTTATAATGAATAATACATACGTATCTTACATTTTTGATCATGTAACACTTAAAAAATCGAAAAATTTAAAAAAGCAGATTATTACCTGCAATGCAGTTGCATCCAGTACTTCCTCCCCATCCACTAATATAAATGTATCTACAACTTGGGTGGGTGGTGGGGATTTCAAAGTTGTAACCTTTGTATACTTACCTGCTTTGTGCACACAGCAGCCCCAATCATCCTCTTCTCGGATCCCCTGCCGGTGCTCCTGGCTCCTCCTCTTCTATGTGTGCCCGTCCCCAGCTTTCTCTTCTCCTCACAGGCTGTGAATGACAGCAGCAGGAACTAATGGCCCCTGCTGCTGTCTCTAAGCCAGTGAGTAGAGAGAGAGACAGCAGGTGGGCACAGCGCTGGATCGAGATCAGGCTCAGGTAAGTAATTGCGGGGGGGGGGGGAGAGAAAACATGAAAGATTTTTTATCTTAATGCACAACCACTTTCAGCATAGGCTCATAGCGAACAAAATAGTAAATAAAAAAATGTTATTTTCATCCTAGTTTTAATATACTTCATAAAGTAAAATTTCATCTTTGTTGAAATTAAAAAAAAAAAACATATTTAACCGATTGCGAGCATATACTGTATATATATGGTGGCAAGGCAGCTTTCCTGCGCAGGATCACGTACCTAGTATGTGATCCTGCACTTCCTGGTTCGGGGTGCACGTGTGCGCCACCGGCAGCCCACTCCCACTGTGATTAGACACATCGGGAGCTGATTGGCGGGTACAGCGAACTTAATGTCCGCCGGCACCCGCCAATACTTTGGTACAGTGACAGAACACCAACCTACCTAGGTAAACAAGGCAGATCACCGTTCTGACACTACAGAAGATATGGATCCTGTGTCTCTGCTAAGCAGAGGCACCGATCCATGCCTTCTCCTATTACAAACACCTCTCCCACAGTAGTAAAGCTTATGTCAGGCACACATTTAACCCTTTGATCGCCCCTGATGTTAGTACTCCTTCCCTGCCAGTGTCATTAGTACAGTGACAGTGAATATTTTTTTAGCACTGATCACTGTATTATTGTCACTGGTTCCCAAAAAAGTGTCAAAAGTGTCAGTTAGTGTCCTGACTGTCCACCGCAATATCGCAGTCCCGCTATAAGTTGCTGATCGTCGCCATTACTAGTAAAAAAAAATAAAATAAAAAAATTTAAAAATATTGCATGGTTTGTAGATGCTATAACCTTTGCGCAAACCAATCAATATACGCTTATTGGGATTTTTTTTAGCAAAAATATTTAGCAGAATTCATATTGGCCTAAATTGATGAGGACATTTTATTTTTTAAAAAATTTTATTGGATGTGTTATAGCAGAAAGTAAAAAATATAGTTTTTTTTTCTTTAATTGTCGGTCTTTTTTGTTTATAGCACAAAAACTAAAAACCGCAGAGGAGATCAAATACCACCAAAAGAAAGCTCTATTTGTGGAAAAAAAAAAGAACATAAATTTTGTTTAGGTACAGAGTCGCTTGACTGCGCAATTGTCAGTTAAAATAATGCAGTGCTGTATCACAAAAAATGGCCTGAATGGGGGTAAACCGTCTGGAACTGAAGTGATTAATCAAACAACATATATCACAAGGACGTAAGCACACCTTATAACAGATTTTTATCTTCTCCTGTTGAGGATACCGGTTTAAAGTGTTACTAAAGTAAAAAAAAAAATTAATTAAAATACCAAACATGTTATACTTACCTGCTCTGTGTAATGGTATTGCTCAGAGAGGCCCCGATCCTCCTTTTCTGGGGTCCCCGGTGGTGATCTTGGCTCCTCCTCTTCTTCTGTGGGACTACCATAGCCATCCGCTGGCTATGGGGAGAATGTAGTCTGCGCAGTCCCGACCTGTGTGTCTATGAAGCTGAGCTCCATAGACTTACACAGCGGTACTTAGGCCCGCCCCCCACTTCCTCTTAACTGTATCTGATTGACAGCAGCAAGAGTCAATGGCTCCTGCTGCAGCTTGAGTGCTGTGTAAAGAGGAAAAGAGGGGAGAATAGATGCAACCGTTCACAGCGCTGATCTCTTCCCCCCTCTCTTCTCCTTCACACAGGAGAAGAAGGGGCACAGAGAAACTGAAAACCTTTTTTTACCTTAAAGAGAAACTGCAGTCTGCTCACATAATCTGTAATAAAAACATCTTTGTCATTCTGAAGCTTCCCTCCAAACCACTTTGCATATTATTTTATATATACTGTGATTCTGTACTTGCCAAATATGCTGCAGAAATCTCCCTCCACTGAGTCTGACTGCAGCCATTTTAACTGTGGGCAGCTGAAGCTGCTGCCTGTTCACTTCCTGGATTTACACAGACACACAGAAGCACACCTCCAGCTCTGAAGGTCTCATTGGCCCTCGTATGGTTCATTTCCCCTCCCTTCCTGGCAAACACTCACGAGAGAGAGAGAGCTGTGCATGATGTCATAAGCCTAGGCTAATGACCAGACAAAAAAGAGGAAGTGGGCTGTATAAGGTATTTCCTGGCAGAAAAAAAAATATTTTACTATCCGAAGTTAAAACAACAAGGGCAGAAGACTTAATAGATGAAAGATGAAAAAATTACTGAAGTTCCACTTTACTGCAAACAATGCATTATGGAAAAAAACGTTTTTGGGTGTAGTAGTAACTCTTTAAGCCTTAGCATGTCCTTCCCTCAAATTATGTTTTGCTTTCATTAGCTGAGCAGTCTTATGCTGTATATTAAAAAAAAAAAAAAAAAAAAAAAAAAAAAGCAAAACAGTATCTCTGTTGAGGTGTAAGAGTATAATAAAATATCTTACTAAAAATAATACTCCTGCTGCAGGGATGCCTAAAATTTGACTTCAAGCTCTTTGCAGATGTAGAGAAAAGCAACAGGCCAATTACATGTGCAGGAAATTTGAATGTTGTCTGCATTCTGTACACAATCAGCTTACAGAATGATCCCAAGGTGTCACAGTTGCAAGAAATAGACATCTGTACTTTTGTGGCTGCTTTAGAAAGCCATAGCAGCTGCAGATTGAAATGGAAAGGTCACTTTTGATCATAATTTACAAAATGTTGTGTAGCAATTACAAAATGTTGTGTAGTAATTATAATGTAAATATCATTTTAATTGCATACGTGCAGTGTTCCATACTTCCCCTTCTTACTAACAGTGCAATCTATCTTCTGGATTTAGTACAGATGCCTGCCAATAGGGTGATAGGATTCCAACCACTAACAGACAACACTAAAAGAATGTGGAATAGATGGCAGACTTAAATCGACATCCAATTGATACATTGATTCCTATATTAATTTCCCATCTTTTTTTCATTTTGACTCTTTCTTTTTATTTAAACGTCACTGTTTGTAGAATTTTTCTCATTAAAGATCCACTAGGGCCTTTCATTATTATGAACTTTGCTGATGAACTTTACTAATGCTGAAAAATAAAATATAGGATCATTCACATTTCTCCTTATGCATCTAATGTTATTTAAATTGTACTTACAGTGCTCATTAAAAGACACGCACCAATTTGTGTCGTCGCCGAAGTTAAAAAGAGTTCGATGCCCGTCTCCCATTTCTACATATCTGTTTTTCCGCAGCTCTTTTTTTTTTCTCTTTCCTTTCCTACATGACAATTACCTTTCATTACAAATTTATAAAATCATTTACATTTTAGCAGTTTAAATGTTTCTGCTGACATTTTGTAACTATTAGCCTCTTCTGGAATGGCATATGTTCAGGCAGTTAATAAAAAATTAAATGGAAAAGCACAAGACAAGGTGAGGCTTTGTAGCCGAGTGTTCTGCGGATTCTGAAAAATATCATCTTTGTGTTGCAAACTGTGAAGTGAGGTTAGGGCTATGCCAATATATGTATTTGTCATAACTGTCAGCGAGACCCTGAACTAAGCAATCACAGGCTCCTAATTAGACAGTTACATTTTGGTTTTTTAGAAAGAAGCTTTGCGCAGAATGTGATACTGGAGATTTGACAAAGGTACTTGGACTTTAAAAGCGGAAGGAGCTTTCAGTTATCTATCAATTACTGATGAAAAGAGTGGAATGTTAACTGCTTTAATACCAAAGAATGGAAAGCAATTGGCTGTCGCAGGTATTGCTATAGGGGTTCAGGTTAAAAGGATTAGAATAACCAAGCCTTGACACATGACAGTAAGCATGACCGTTTTCTGACCAATAAGGATATTACTGACTAAATAAAATGAAAGTGTACATAAACCCAAGAGCATCATATTAATATGTTGCGGCTTTCCAGTCCTTAGACATGCTGGTGACATTAGTTTTATTTTTGTAGGCTTTTTTCCAATTTTAGGAAATTTGAAAATTCTCCCTTGCAGTGGGGCTGAGTCCACACAACAAGGGTTAGCTGCTTGTTTTTTCTAGCAGAAGGGAAAAGCAATTTAATTTACCCAATCCTCCACTCTCTAGCAGATGGCACTCCTCCATTCTCCAGTGGTGGACTTTCCCTCGTGTCCTATGCAGGGCTATGGACCCTACCTGACTTCTGATGATGTCAAGACCCTGGACTGCTGGAGTAATGGGAAGAAGATGCTGTGGGGACTGGTCTACCAGCGGCAAGGAGCAAAGCATTAGGTAAGAGGAGAGGGGGAAGGGGAGAAAGAGGTGCCCAGCTGCCAATGGTTATTCAACAGTGTATGTTCAAATACAATAAAATTGCACTCACAAATGTCACTTAAAAGAGGCATATAACAAGCTCCATGTGGAGTCACTAGTGCAGAGTCCAGTTCTGGTAGAGACTGCTGAGACAACAGGAGTGCTGTGGAAGCCAGGGATCCGGGTAAACTGCCAGAGAACCACCACGGAAGACTCAAGAAAGGAGTTGTCAAAGGAGCTGTCAGATGCCACAGACACTGTAGCCAATCAGGAACACGTTTCAGAGGCCAAACTATGCCTCTTTTATCAGCCACATCAGTTTGGCTGATGAAGGAGGCGTAGTTTGGCCTCCAAAACTACAAAATTTGGGGCATCTGACAGCTCCTTTTTCGAGTCTCCTGTGACTGTTCTCTGGAGGCTTGCCCAGATCCCTGACTTCCACAGTACTCCTGTCATCTGTTGAGACTGTACTCTGCACTGGTGGCTCAACATGGAGCTTATTACAGTATATGTCTGTTATATATGATATATATGATATATGCCTTGTTATACGTCTGTTTTAAGTGACTTTTGTGAGTGCATTTTATTGTATTTGAACATACTCTGTTGAATAAATCTTACTACACCATTGGCAGCTTTCTCCCCTTCCTCTGTTGCAGCTTTTGTGTTCCCAGCCCATTCAAAGAAGCAGACTATCTCCTGCCCGCTGTGTCAGCAAGAGACTATCCACTAACTGATTATAGCCCAGTCCTCCGGGGTTATATTTGTCTATATATACATGCATGTATCTTTTTTCATTTTATATTATGCTTATTATGCTTATTTGAGGTGTACCTACTCTCATCTGATGTCGATATAGTCCCTCATACACCATTCAATCAGATTGCTAGAGATTATTCCTTGATTGTAACAAGCAAGTGTAGCGCTGAGTGTTCGTAGTTTTTCTCTTTATTGTCATATAGAGCAGTGGTCATCAACCCTGTCCTCAGGGCCCACTAACAGGCCAGGTTTTTGGTATTACCCTGGAGAGATGCAGACTAGAATACTTCAATCACTGAGCAGCAAATTATATCACCTGTGATGTATTTCAGTTATCTTGCAAACCTGGCCTGTTAGTGGGCCCTGAGGACAGGAGTTGATGACCACTGATATAGAGGATTAAGTAGGTCAATTTTCATTTCTATGCTCACCTAGACCTAGCTAGACCACTGCAAGGGAGAATTTTCATGTTTTCAGAGTTGGGCATTAATTTCAACCATTTACCTGGAAATTAACATACATCTTGCCCAAGGGTGACAACACTTATTCACTATACTCTATCTATGATGAAGCAGTAACGTCACCTCAGGGTCAAAGTTTATTAGGACTATGGTATACCTCCTCCCTCCTCATCTCCGTAACACAGGAAGCAGATGTTCCCACTTTCTCCCGGCGCACCGCAGCACCAGAAGGGAGATCACCTCTCCCCCCTTCCTCTCGGCAACCATCTGGGACACATCACAGGTCCCAGATAATTGTCGGCCAGTCACGGCGTGTGGTGCGGCTCGTGCATGCGCAGTGGGCCGCTGGGCCGATGGGCTTCGGTCCCCCGCACCGCTGGACCCTGGGACAGGTAAGTGTCCGATTATTAAAAGTCAGCAGCTGCAGTATTTGTAGCTGCTGACTTTTATTTTTTTTTTTAAGCAGAACTTCGCTTTAACAGAAATGAGGTTGATAATTGCAGAGTGCAGAGGACAAAGGACAACACTGAATATCTGGCAGGATAAACATTTTTTTTTTAACAGATTTAACAAAATGTTTTCAATTGTTTTTTAGACTAAAGAAAGCAAATAGAATAGGTTTATTGTTATATTTTACATGCACTTTAAGTTCTGAGTAACTATATTAATAACTCATAAGCTACTCTGCCTACTCTGTAGCCTCCCTGGCGGTATGATTATGTCAGATTTTTGCGTCTCAAAGCGGTACAATTGTTTTGCATAGAAATTTGGCGTTTTATATTGTAGGCCTGTAATTCTTAGCAATAACACACTTATATCTGCCCAAACAAGAGTCTAGTAGATATCCCGAGTATGATAAATTTTGAAATACAAAATCATAAATTATAATATAATAAATAACTATAAAAAATAATAATATAATAATAATAAAATGAATTTCCCCACGATTCACTATCGCTCAATTCTGCAAGTGTTCTAATTTATTATCGCTGTTTTCTAGCTGGTCTAAAACCACTTTTGACGTAAAGGGACACTTTTTTGTTGCTATGGACAATCTCAAGTTTCCAGGCAGAAAGTATTCAGACCCCGTTAAATTTTTCACTCTTTTTTATATTGCAGCCATTTGCTAAAATCATTTAAGTTCATTTTTTTCCTCATTAATGTACACACAGCACCCCATATTGACAGAAAAACACAGAATTGTTGACATTTTTGCAGATTTAAAAAAAAAGAAAAACTGAAATATCACATGGTTCTAAGTATTCAGACCCTTTGCTCAGTATTTAGTAGAAGCACCCTTTTGATCTAATACAGCCATGAGTCTTTTTGGGAAAGATGCAACAAGTTTTTCACACCTGGATTTGGGGATCCTCTGCCATTTCTCCTTGCAGATCCTCTCCAGTTCTGTCAGGTTGGATGGTAAACGTTGGTTAAAGTTTCGTGGAGGAATATGTACAAGGAAAAGAGAGTGGGACATAGGGGACAGTGGCTGATGTTGGCCCCATAATGTTCACACCCTAAAATGGCTGGACTATACCGGTACAGGTAAACGAAGATAGACAAAATATATAAACGAAGTTTATTACAAAAAGGAAATACATGGTATACAAATTAAAATGCAAAAACAGAAATTCAAAGATCACCAAAGAATATCTGAAAATTACAAAGTATTGACTGGTCTGGTTCTCGACTAGTTTCGCGATATTATCGCTTCCTCAGGAGGACCAATCTATAAGACAAATGATATAATGCAATACAAGCAAAAACATTATCCAGTACACTACAAGTAGTGATCGTAAAAACAGCATGTAGAAAGGGGAAAAAATAAAACATAATTACTAGTTCGGCTTACCCTATAATTGGGTGATCGTGTGCGGTACCGGGGCGCCCAAACAACTCTCCCCCGCGGCGGACAAGGGGGATAGTTTAGAGCCCTCTAAAAAAGCATAGCATAAGTGGGGGGCCACAAAAATAGCTGATGAAAGGATACAATGGATTTAGCCAAACACATGTTGAGGGGGCGGAAGGGGAAGGGAAGGGAGGGCCAAGGGGAAAAGGGGGGAAGGAAACTGGGGGGAAGGGGAAGGGGGAGGGGGGGAAAAGGGAGGGAGGGAAAAAGGGGGGGGGAAAGGGGGGGCGGGGAGGGAGGAGGGAAGGAGGGTAAGGGTAATGGAACATAGGAAGGGGAAGGGGGGGGGAAACGGGGAGGGACACCGGGGGAGGGGGTAGTGGAGGGAAGGGAAGAAGGGGGTGGGGGACAGGGTGAGGAAGAACAGACAAAACACAGGGACAGGGAAGATAAAGGGAGGGGGGAAAAAGGGAAGCAAACAAGAGGGATTACACTAAGCTAATAAACAATAAGAACATGTAATGTGGCTCACCATAATGGTTGGAACGAAGAGTAATACATATGCTAGCCACAAAGAGACTTGCGATGGCGTGGGGCCCGTAGTGAGCAGGAGAGCCAACCAATTCCAAACACTGGGGCATCATGGAGGAAACAATGTGTGGAAGTCCACCACTAAGGGTAGATAACCACAGGGTTGCATGGCAGTCTGTCAATAAATAGTATCAAATGTAACATGAGATACAGGATAAAATCCAAGTGAAGGTATCTAGAATAGATAGCGTCGGGTAGAGGATAATATCCAAGGTAAGAGAGCATAACGTACCTATAGATGTACACCAGTGAGGTGTTGAAGGTCTCCCTTCCATCCCAGCCCCACGTCAGCAGTCTATCATGGGGAGAGCTCAGATGCTCACTCACAGGCCCAAGGGCCCATTAAGTGAGCTCCCCAACCCGGAGACGCCCACGACGCCGCCGGCCGGCAAGCGTCTGACGTCACCGGGTCAGTTTCTCCGCACTGCGCAGGTGCGCGGACCGCGCTACTGCGCAAGCGCGTTCAAGGCGAGCCCGTGGGTAAGAAACCCTGGGCTCCGCAAGGACAAGCAGGAGACGAACACCAGGGCATCTTCTCCTGCCAGGAGAAACACATGTCCGCCGCTTGGAAAGGCACAGGCAGCCACGGACCACACAGGGCACCTAGGGCAAGCCGAACAAAATAAACAAAAACATTAAACATCATGACAAAAAATGGTAATAAATAAATAGCAGTATGTGTAAAAGAAATAAGAGTGACAGTAAATTGCCACCCAATCCATTAAGGTGTTGGTAAACACAAACGGGACTTAGTTCCCATAGATGGCTCTACAACCAGAGGGGGGGCAGCATTGGCTACTAGGAAACCTAGTTGAAGGATAAGCATTAATAAGTTGGGGCTACCTGTTGGTGAGTGATAGGAGTGAGAATAAGGACAGGGAACACATTCACACATTCTCACGTTTTTTATTTTATTATCCGATACTACCAATCAACTATGTATAATTTTCATCTATTCCCTTACCACTCTTCACTGCATCACCTCTATTCATTTACAACACACACTTCATCTTCGCATCGGCACATCCAAAAACCCCCCGACCCCCCCCCCTCCCTTCCCCCGACACCCCCTCCCCCCACACCCCTCCCCCCCTCTTTGTTCCCTGTCCTTATTCTCACTCCTATCACTCACCAACAGGTAGCCCCAACTTATTAATGCTTAAGGGAGGGGGGGGTTGGGGGGGTTTTTGGATGTGCCCACCCCCTTCTTCCCTTCCCTCCACTACCCCCTCCCCCGGTGTCCCTCCCCGTTTCCCCCCCCCCTTCCCCTTCCCATGTTCCATTACCCTTACCCTCCTTCCCTCCTCCCTCCCCGCCCCCCCTTTCCCCCCCCCTTTTTCTCTCCCTCCCTTTTCCCCCCCTCCCCCTTCCCCTTCCCCCCAGTTTCCTTCCCCCCTTTTCCCCTTGGCCCTCCCTTCCCTTCCCCTTCCGCCCCCTCAACATGTGTTTGGCTAAATCCATTGTATCCTTTCATCAGCTATTTTTGTGGCCCCCCCACTTATGCTATGCTTTTTTTAGAGGGCTCTAAACTATCCCCCTTGTCCGCCGCGGGGGAGAGTTGTTTGGGCGCCCCGGTACCGCACACGATCACCCAATTATAGGGTAAGCCGAAATAGTAATTATGTTTTATTTTTTCCCCTTTCTACATGCTGTTTTTACGATCACTACTTGTAGTGTACTGGATAATGTTTTTGCTTGTATTGCATTATATCATTTGTCTTATAGATTGGTCCTCCTGAGGAAGCGATAATATCGCGAAACTAGTCGAGAACCAGACCAGTCAATACTTTGTAATTTTCAGATATTCTTTGGTGATCTTTGAATTTCTGTTTTTGCATTTTAATTTGTATACCATGTATTTCCTTTTTGTAATAAACTTTGTTTATATATTTTGTCTATCATCGTTTACCTGTACCGGTATAGTCCAGCCATTTTAGGGTGTGAACATTATGGGGCCAACATCAGCCACTGTCCCCTATGTCCCACTCTCTTTTCCTTGTACATATTAATTTGGATGATGGTACGGTTTAAATTTTATTACCCTTATTATTTGAGGCTATACTCACAATTTGTTCGTGGAGGAATACTTTAGTAAATTTGTCTACTGTGTCTGGGACTATCCTAGAAGACATTGTTTTGGTTCTAGCACTATGGGGGAGCCCATGGTGTCATGCAAAAAGGTTACAACCTGTTGCCACAGTTGCTGAATTTTGGATCAGGTCCATATTAAATGGTAGAACGTGCCCGTTTCTTGCCCACATAGTAGGCAAAGGGTGGACTGGTTAAGCTTATATCTGGCTACCCGAATAGGGGTGAGGTATGTTCTGTGTGTTATATAAATCTGAGACAGTCTATCTGAAAGTCTTGGTGATACCACTTTACATGTCTCAAGAGCCTCCTCCCACTCTTCGTTCTCCATGGGGCCCACCTCTCTTTCCCAGCGAGGCTTCAGGTCAAATTTTGGAGGAAGTGGGAACCAAAAGCATGTTATAGAATGTGGATATCAAGCCACGTGGGTCTGTGTTCTTAACTATGGCCATGATGGGATGGAGCGTGGGTGGTGTGTGAACCTGTGGAAATTGCACTTGGGCCGTGTGTCTTACTTGTAGATATCTGAAGAACATGCAATTTTGGAGTGAGAATTCCTCTTTAAGCGTGTTGTAAGTTTTGAGGGTTCCGTCGGAGAACAAATGATGTAGATAGTATACACCCCTAGTTTCCCACAACTCTGGATCTGGGATATGTAAAAATTCTGTCAGATCTCTCTTGTGCCATATTGGCGTGTAGTCGTTGTATCGGGGTATTCCTAATTTAGTAGAGGCGAGGTCCCAGATGCACCTATAATGATGCACCAGGGACCCCGCATCCCCTCTCAACTCAGTATCCCTGGAGCCCGCCAATATTGCATACAGTGAGTCACC
This sequence comes from Aquarana catesbeiana, assembly GCF_042186555.1. Taxonomy (NCBI): domain Eukaryota; kingdom Metazoa; phylum Chordata; class Amphibia; order Anura; family Ranidae; genus Aquarana; species Aquarana catesbeiana. Next base: position 362,885,467 of record NC_133329.1, read on the forward strand.
ATTAAGCTGCACTCTTTTTGAACAAAGTAGGACCTGGAAACGTGGGTTATCTGTCTTGTCTGTGTGGAATAATTGTGACAGTTGAGATGCAATATAATAAAGATTCAAATCTGGTAGGGCCGTTCCCCCCATATCCGTAGGGTTTTTAAGCGCCTGCCAGGCAATTTTATGTCTGCTGGTCCCCCAGACAAAGGGTTTAAGGAGGGCTTCAAGTGATTTAAAGTATTTTAATGGAAAGTAAATTGGGGTGTGCCATAATACATAAAGGATTTTAGGAAGAAGGACCATTTTTATCAAATTTATACGACCCCATATCCCTAAAGATAGACGGGCCCCATATGCGTATTTTGGCTCTGACTAGTGAAAAGAGGGGTTCAATATTGAGGGAGATGTAGTCGGCTGGGTTCCTAGATATGTGGATTCCTAGGTACTTGATGGTGTCTACTCTTTGAAGCGGGGTCTCTGTCCGGGACTCTGATGGTGGAAAACTATCTATTGGAAGAATTTGGGACTTTCCCCAATTGATCTTTAATCCGTAAAATGTTCCAAAACGTTCAATCAACTGGAGTGCAGCCTGGAAGGAAGGGCCTGAGTCAGCAAGATACAATAAGCTATTGTCTGCATATAAGCTAATTTTTTCGGTTAGGGGCCCCATTTGTAGACCCACGATCTCGGGACTTGCACGGATGGACACGGCCAAAGGTTCTGCGGCTAGGGCATAGAGAAGTGGGGAAAGAGGACAGCCTTGCCTCGTGCCTCTACTGAGGTCAAACTCTTGAGACGGCCATCCATTCGCCACCACTTTAGCAGTAGGAGCTTGGTAGAGTAACTTGACCCACTTGAGGAACCTGGGTCCAAAACCATAGCTTTCTAGGCACCTCCACAGGTACCTCCACTCCACAGAGTCAAACGCCTTTGCCGTGTCCAGCATCACAATCACCCGAGATCCTACGTTTTCATGTGTGGCCTGTAAATTAATAAATAATTTTCGTAAGTTAAATGAGGTATTGAGACCAGGCATGAACCCCGCTTGGTCCGTGCGGATCAATGAGTGTAAAACTTGATTGAGTCAGAGAGAAAGTACTTTGGCTAATATTTTAACATCTACCAGAAGTAGGGAGATGGGGCGATAGGATTCGGGATATCCAGGACATTTCCCCGGTTTGGGTATGAGAACTATTGTCGCCTCTCTCATAGAGGTGGGGAGTGTGAATGTCTCGAATAGGTGGTTATATAAGGCTAGAAGTTAAGGAATCACAATGTTGCTGAATTGGGAGTAGAATTCTATAGGTAGGCCGTCTGAGCCAGGGGACTTAGTTCTGGCAAAACCAGCAATAGCCACTGCTATTTCCTCCTCGGTGAGAGGTGCCTCAAGGAGGTTGACCTGGTCTTCCGTCAATTGAGGAAGTATTGTCTCCTCTAGAAAGGAGTTCATTGGGCCCATGTCCTCAGGACTTTTAGATGTATAGAGGTCAGTGAAGAAATCTCTAAACATAGAAGTCACTGTACGGGGGTCAGTGATATATTGACCATCAGGGCCATGCAGGGAAATTACCACTGGGGGTCTATCCTCGCAATGGACCAGGTATGCCAGGAGCTTGCCAGCCTTTTCCCCATGCTCAAACAACTTTTGTTTACCGAAGAACATTTTTTGCCTTGCTTTCTCATATTGAAGTTGGGTCACTACTCTAGTCTCAAGCTTAAGTGTGCTTGCGTTTGTAGGAGAGGGATCATTCACATAATTCTGTTCTGTGAGGGACAGTTCCGCCACTGCTCTGACAAACTCTCCAACAAACTCTAGCTTAATTCTGTTAATGTGAGATGTGAGTGTCATGCGAACATGTGATTTAAAAGACTCCCAGATTGTCACCGTGGGGGCAGATCGGTCATTGTCTCTGAAGTACAACTTCCATTCGTTAGTAAGTTCATCGTCCTCGGGGAGCAACGAAAGCCAGAATGGATTTAATCACCAGTTCCGCATTGGTTTGTCTGTGGGTACGCTTAATGTGATCCAGTAAGGACTATGGTCAGATAGCAACCTTTGGGAGAAAGCTGTCTCTAGTAGTCGTGGTGTAAGGCTTTGTGATATTAGTATGAGATCAATTCTAGACATAGAATTATGAGCAGAGGAGAAACAAGAGTATGTTCGCTTGTAGGGGAAATTATGTTTTCAAGAATCCACAAGGTGGAAAGGGGAGATCAGTTTGGAGAATTTAGTGTCTCTGTCGGTTCCCAAATTTGGATTCGAGGGTTGAAGCCTGTCTAATGAAGGGTTTAACAAAAATATCCAAGACGGGGGGGGGGAAGCAGGGCTAAACGGAAGAGCAAAAAACCGGGTTTAAGTATCAAAAATGACAATTTATTGGCATAAACACATATGATAGGTAATGGTAATGACCCAATGCGGTACTATATCTAATAAAATATCACCGACCACCTATAAAGGTAGGTCTGTCGCGACCACAGACAGGGGGAACAGAACAACATAGAACAATGACATAAAGAAAAACAGCGTCGGGACGCACAGTAAGTTGATGTCAGTCCTGCTATCTATATGGGACATGGGAGAGCAATTGCTCAGTAGGGGTACAGGGCTGACATCAATCCCAAAGGTGAAGGGGCATGGAAAGTCCATAGGGCATCAGGGGAGCTGAAGGTAGGTACCAGTTGATGAAGGTGTCTCATTGATGTCTACAAGGCAAGGACTTTCACATGAATACCGAATAGCGGTGCAGTGATCCCCTGACGGCAAAATATCCTTATAGGAAGACACCAGCTCCTGAAGTGCATGATGGCATCCTTCCGGGATGGTAATGTAACATGGTTCTTTATCAGCTTTGATACAGCTTGATTTATTAACCTCCATGATACTTTTACAATTTGATCATTGTTTCCGGCTTCATGAGATCACTCTCAGCCCAGGGCATTCTACATTACTGGTCACCTTCACTTTTTCATTGTACTTGTGATGTATTTCCACACAGCATTGAATCTCGGTAAACTTTGCCCCTTCATTTCAGACTGCCCGGACACATTGCCTTGTAGACATCAGTGAGACACCTTCATCAACTTCATTATTTTTAATGAAGGGTTTAGTGTGGTATTGAAATCTCCCAGCCAAACTGCTTGGACAGTGGGATATTTCGCCATAAATGTGAATCCCTCCAGAATTATGGGTATGGAGAATGGGGGGGGGAATGTAGAAAGCCAATATGAGAAAAGGTTCCCCATACAATTTAACAGATAGAAAGACATATTGTCCCTGTGGGTCCGTGGAGACCTCACTGAGTTCAAATTGTACAGATTTGGCCACCAGTACAGATACTCCTCGTGCATGGGACGTGTATGTCGAGTGGAATGCCCATCCCACCCAAGGGCGACGAAGGGCCATCTGTAATCTCCCCTCCACATGAGTCTCCACTAAGACTATAATATCAGCATGTTGTTTTTTGAGGAATGTGAGAGCCGCCGAGCGTTTTACCCTCTCACGCAGACCTCGCACATTCCAGGTGAGGAATTTCAAAGACACCATGGGCTCTCCCCTATGCAATAACGTGCTCTGGCTACCTTATGTCTATCAGCTCCCTTGGTTAGTGTTCGCAGGAATCCATGTAATATAATCAGCATACACAATGTTGAGTAAAGCATGGTATTTAATACCTGAATCAGCATTAATGTACTTTGCTTTGTATGTAGTCGAAATACATCTGTTATACAATACATCTGAATACAAATCTGTTCAACGAGTAAACTATCCCTCCCGCCTCCCCCCACCCTGCCCTGCAACCTCCCCAACTGTTGCGGGCATCATCCCAAAACCAATTGAAAATCCCTAACAAGAGAACATTTGGGACCACTGCAATGGAGAGCAGTGTTGGAGTAGGCTTTGCATTAAGTAAGTGGCACAGGTTTGTTCATTGCAGTGGCACTCATCCTCACAACCATGTTCTCTGGTGTTAGGTGGGGGAAAGTCTCGCTGCACTTTGCGTTTAGGGGGTAGGACTGTGTCAGTCCCGAGGCTCCGTCCTCTAAGAAAGCATAGTGGGCCACTTAGGACCCCAGGAGAAAACAAGCAAAAAAAGGGGAAAAAAGAAAATATACAAAAGCTCTCCTGTCAGGGGCATGTCAGTAGCCGTCGGGCGAATCTGCATGCACGCAGGTGCACGAGGGGTCTTTCTAGGACAATTCAGCTCAATTCCCCACCAGGGGGAGCCGGAGCGCTCCCGCGTGTGCCCGTACGCACGTTCGCGGGTACGCGCGCGCCCGTTCGCGCTAGCGCTGTTTTGGCGCCAAGGTCCCTTTAAAAGAATGACAGGTGCTCATGTCAGATGCTGTTCGTCTGCAGCTCTGCACCTGAAGTTCCTGTATCTGCCTATCTGTTATTTTGCTAGTGACCCGGCTACGTCTGACCATTCTCCAGTCTCCTATCCGACCCGGCTTGCCTGACCTTGCTTATTCTGTTACCTGTTGCCGAACTCCTGCCTGCCTGACTATCCTTGGATCATCCCTCCTGTTTATACCTGCCTGATCTCCTGCCAAAATGGACTGTCTGACCTTGCTTGCCTGTGTCCTGTGACGCTGCTCTCAGCCTGCTTGTTTTGCATCCAGCTGCTGTCTTCGCATCTGTCTGCCTGCCTCCCGGCCTGCACCAGCTTACCTGCATCCGCAGCTCAGCCATCCCTGAGGGACATCCTTCCAGTTCCGGCATCTGCTTCTGCTCCATCTTCAGGCATGTTTTACAAAACAGTGGGCTAGTATGAAGGGCATTTAAATCTGAAGTTTGGTTCTGTGTATGCCCAATTCAATGCTCAATATATGGCGCATAGGCTCTGAACAGACATGAAACAGGCAGTAAAGGTTGCATGCTGTAGTGTTCGTGATAAGTTGTATCAATAAGTGTACTTACAGCGGTGTCAGTCAGCTCTCTCTGGGGCTGCACGGCATTCTAGCCAGGTTATCACCTCCTCTGGGTCCTTGAAGAAGAAGACTCGCCCATCTTGTTCCACTCTGAGCCGGGCCGGGAACAGCATGGCATATTTGTTTGTGCAAATCCTGCCTGATGAGGGATATATCCACCTTAACCTCCTCTATTTGAGTGAGGTCCGGCAGAAGGGGATTTCCTCAAGGAGCCGCTCTGTGTCTCCCGCCGCTCGTTCCCCCTCGGGCTTCTCCGCAGCGCCATTTTCCTCCATCTCCTCTCCCTCCTGCCGGCGGTACTGGGCTAGCTTCGCTGCCGTCGTGGATTTCTGCGCCTTCGTGGGAGACATCGTGTCCGGGCCTTCAGTGTGTATGAGAGGGAAGCCGGCAGACGTGGTTAGAGTAGTCTGTGGGCACAGGATAGTTTTAAAGCAGGAGTAATGGACGGAGCTCCTCGTGAAAGCGTCCTACTCCATTCGCTGTCAGGCCACGCCCCCCTCAGGTGTTTTTTAGCAAACTCCATTCAGGCTTTCATGTGTCTTGCACTGAGGAGAGGCTTCCGTCGGGCCACTCTGCCATAAAGCTCCGACTGGTGGAGGGCTGCAGTGATGGTTGACTTTCTACAACATTCTCCCATCTCCCGACTGCATCTCTGGAGCTCAGCCACAGTGATCTTTGGGTTCTTCTTTACCTCTCTCACCAAGGCTCTTCTCCCCCGATAGCTCAGTTTGGCTGGACGGCCAGCTCTAGGAAGGGTTCTGGTCGTCCCAAACGTCTTCCATTTAAGGATTATGAAGGCCACTGTGCTCTTAGGAACCTTAAGTGCAGCAGAAATTTTTTTGTAACCTTGGCCAGATCTGTGCCTTGCCACAATTCTGTCTCTGAGCTCTTCAGGCAGTTCCTTTGACCTCATGATTCTCATTTGCTCTGACATGCACTGTGAGCTTTAAGGTCTTATATAGACAGGTGTGTGGCTTTTCTAATCAAGTCCAATCAGTATAATCAAACACAGCTGGACTCAAATGAAGGTGTAGAACCATCTCAAGGATGATCAGAAGAAATGGACAGCACCGGAGTTAAATATATGAGTGTCACAGCAAAGGGTCCGAATACTTAGGACCATGTGATATTTCATTTTTTTTTTTTTTTTTTTAATAAATCTGCAAAAATGTCAACAATTCTGTGTTTTTCTGTCAATATGGGGTGCTGTGTGTACATTAATGAGGAAAAAAATGAACTTAAATGATTTTAGCAAATGGCTGCAATATAACAAAGAGTGAAAAATTTAAGGGTGTCTGAATACTTTCCATCCCCATTGTGTACTGTTCTTTCTGCCTGGAAACTTGAGATTGTCCATAGCAACAAAAAAGTGTCCCTTTACGTCAAAAGTGGTTTTAAATACTTTACTAATAATATTTTGAATACTTTCCGTCCCCACTGTATATCTGCTGTCTTCCCTTCTCTACACCCTTTGAAAAGTGCAGACTGTGTTAAAAATCTTTCTTCATTATTCAACAGTTCTTAGGGGTGAGTGGAGAGACTGTATTTGCACTTTGTGAGAGCTGATTGGAGGTAAGGGACACCCACCCTCCACATAAGCAGAGCTGTATTCTGAATAGACATGCTCAGTGCTTATCTCCCTCTAAGCACCCTCCCCAACACAAATTTTCAGCTACACCAGAGAGAAAGGACACTTAGAGCTTTGGAGACAGATAAGTAAACACTCCAGATATATGTGCCTAGATCAAATTTCACAAATGGGGTTTACAACCACTTTAAGCTTTAACACTATGGGGTTGATTTACACAAACTGGAGATTACAAAATCTGGTGCAGCTCAGTTTCCAGGTTTTATAGTCAAAGCTTAATTGAACAAATGGAAGTTAGAAGCTGATTGGCTACCATGCACAGCTGCACTGGATGTTGCACTCTTTATTTTGCAAACTAAAATGAATGGGAATGCCAAATTAAGAATATAAGTGTATATGTACTTATGTACTGTATGCATGTAACTCAGATGTTTCACCTCTAGAAAGAAAGAGCACCCAAAGGGTCTTGTAGCTTCAAAGAGCTGACAATCAGCTTGACAACCACAAGATGAAAACAAGGTACACTGAAATATTGTAGCACAATTTAATCAAATTAATTAGAAAATAACAGCATTTACTGCTCACATAAAGCATATGAAGCAGCTCATGACCAGTCTCTCTTTTTTAATCCTTTGTGTAAGTCCCACAAGATCTCAAAACAAAAAATCTGTTAAGGTTATAGATAGCAATATTTTACAAGTTATCATTTTAACAGTATTGGAGCATAGACAATGGAGGGGGGTTCAATAAAGCCCCACCAACACTTACCTGGGGGTGTGGCTCCATTTAAATGGCCAGTGCAAGAATAAAAAATTCCTGTCGCTAGTTTTGGTAGCTTTATTGACATGTGTGGTAGATTCAAGTAGTTCCTAATAGTGACATGGTTACAAAGTATTGCTATGGTTTTACTAAATTTAAAAAGATGTACCTCCAGTTCATAGATAATGAAAATGGAGGTAATTAAGAGCAACCCAAACTTGGTGTACAGAGATAGGTAGAGTGCCCATCTCTATACACTGTGCAGTAAAGTGTCATGTTTGCTGCCGCTACAGTCTCCTCTCTCCGACAGTCACAGGTTGTCAAGGTCATTGTCAGCTTCACAGCCAACAGGCTTCTATTACCAGGGACACTGACTGTGGGCAGAGCCTGACAGGGAAGGTAGGACACTAGTTCCCCTTATCAGGTCATCTCTCCTTGTGATTGACAGTATTCAGTGGGCAAAATCTATAGCCAATGATAGGCTGTCTATTGGCTATGGATCTGCCCACCGCCTGCCTGATGATTTCCCCTGATTATGGCCAAGTCTAACCAGATTATTTAAAATACATAGTCACAAAAATGTAGTGCTTACCCCTAAAGGGGCTGTTGAGAATGTACCCAGGTCTCCCACAGTAGTACAGAAGCTGCCAGTCACACAAGCTCAGCCCTACACACACCGATAATTCAGTCTAGGGGATGTCTTTATAGTATTTATTGTAAAAGAACTTTAACAGGAGAGGGGTTTAGGGATACTCCAAAACGAACAGTAGCAACAATAGTAGGACAAACTTCTCTCTGTGCTTCAAATAGCAGCATTTCTGGAGGTAGCAGGGAGTGATCTATATATCTAGAACCCTACAGCAGCAGTCCAAAACACCACTTCTGGCATTTAGTTCCTTTAGGACACTCGCACAGCTATCAGTCTCTAGCAAGGTCTTTACTCACAGTGTCTCAGGAGCTGTCTGCTATCAAAGCATTTGCAGGTACATCCAAATTGAGGGAGATAACTAGACCCTTCTCAGGCCTAGGACTTCAAGGCAGTGCCCTTCAGAAAATTGAATCCTCAGGCAATCTTCCCCCAGGTGAGTAGTAGGAAAGAAGATTGAGGTAATAACTATGTTGCAATTGTCCCCTTCAGGTAATCTTTATGATAGCAAAGGTGATTTATGCAGAGACAAGAAGATCTTCAAACAGGCAATCCAAATCGAAAGTTTAGAAAAAGCCTTCAAAGTATTTCTAAAAAAAACCCTTAGTTTTGGAGAGAATGGTAAGGGGCACGGGCGTCGCAGAACTTTTTTCAGGGGTGCATCATTTTAAGGTCACCTATGCTCTGCCCCTTTTCGACAATGTCATAAAAGGGAGGGGCTTAGTCATTATCACATAAAGCGCAGGGATGCAAAGGTTTGAGAAACCTGATGCAAAAGCTTAATAGAAGGATCAAGCTGCCATTGTCTAATTAGCAATGTCTAATCTGTTTTTATGTTTACAGAGGTTTCCACTACTGACTGACTGACTGACTGACTTTTCTTTCTGAAAATGTCAGCACCATGGTTCTGTTGTTTCAATATTTATGTTAATTTACCCAGAGGAGGTATGTAGATAAGAATTTTTTACTTTTCTTAAACTTTTCTGAGGTGCATACACGCTCTGGCTTAGAAATCATTCAGACCCAAGGGTTAGCATTACAGCCAGGTAAAGAGCATTTTAAGAAGGTTAGCAATGATATCTATCATGAAATCATTCATTTAACACCTTGACCGCAATTATACAAGTAGTGCTGTTAGATGAGCTCCAGGACATGGACACAGGCTGCCTCACCTCAGGCAGGTGCTGGTGCAGGTGGACAGCTCATACTCTGCTCTTCAGGCGTGCTCCCTTCCTTCCCTCAGGCTTTGAGCCATGCTTCCTGGTGAAGATGGAGGAGGTGGGTGGAGCCAAAATTGACCAGGCGTGAAGGAGGAAAAAGTTCTTCCTCTGCCCTGAATGGTGGGGCCTCACCTCGGCATGTAGTGCAAGGGCCTGTCTGATTGCATACAAATTGAAACTCCTAAGGTTTGACCTCATATTATATGGTTTTGGTAAATCTAAAGGAAAAAATCAGCAGAAAATCTGATAATGTGTATGGGGCTGTAGTGTCAGTACAAGGATAGCCCGAATTGCAGTGTGAGATTCATTGCTGAGATTCATCGAGGGCTGACAAATCTCTGTGAGCAGTCATGTTATAATTTTCTTCTCCAAGACAAAGGGGAAATCCTTTCACTGAGCAATCGTTTGGTAGCATATCAATCAAATAAACAAGGGAGTGCAGCGCTTAACAAATATCCCAAATACTGTGCAAAAAAAGTCTGTGCTGAAAGTAAAATGTTCCTAATTGCATAGATAAACACAAGAGTGAATGTAACGTCCTATACAAGGTAAAAAATCCCAGGTGACTGGTAGTCTATTCACACTTTGCAAAGGTGAATCCCAGAAGGAGCAAACTTCCAAATCCCAGTGAGTCACAACAGTGAGGACAAGGTGGGGGCTCACCGGATAATAATGACCCCCATTACAGAGAAGTCATAAAAAGCTTTTGCAAATATAAGCTGGTTCCACAGGACCTCCTGTTCACTCACTGCGATCATGGCAAGACAGTATACAACCTTATAGTATATTGCACCATATACTGGGCATTTAGGGCTCCATGTGTTGATATTACCATAAAGGTCTTCATAATGTAAATTAGTTTAAAATAGCAAATCTTAAGAAAAGAATTGCATTTACAAAGTCCATAGTACAAACAGGCATGTGAATCAAAGCAAGCTCGGGTCTTTTCCACAGTCAAAATGTCCATGGCTGGTTGGCGCATGCGCAGTGGCGTGTATTCCAGCTCCACCCTATGCGTTTCGTCATATGTGATGTCATCGTTCGGTAGCGAAATATAAGATTTGCTAGTGTCAAGAATACGTAGATGTGTCTGGTACAATTAGGTACAATGACGTGATTTTATTTACAAATCTTACTTTGTGACTGCACATTGATCCACAGGTTTGCCATATATGGCGCACCTTGGAGAGCTTCCTTCTGCTTTGTGCTGTTTTGCTTCTGGGGTCTGAACAGGTTACGCTCATTCATAATATGCAAGTACTACTGTAGAACCATGTGGGGGAAGGCCGTCACTGACCTGAGGCACTTGCTCCCTGCAGTCCAACTATGCATACACTCACAGAAGTTGATTTACTAAAGACAAACAGACTATGCAATTTGCAAAGTGCAGTAGCCCTCTGCAAGTACAGTTGCTCCAGAGCTTAGTAAAAGAAATAAAGCTTCACTTTGAAAAGAAAACCCAATTACATGCAGGGAAAATAAAAAAAACAGCATTTTTGCTTGCACATGATTGGACGATGGAAGTCAGCAGAGCTTATGCTCATTTACTAAGCTCTGGAGCAACTGTTCTTGCAGAGTGCAACTGCACTTTGCAAAGTGCACAGTCTATTTGCCTTTAGTAAACCAACCCCATAGACCATAGTGCAGTTGGCTGTACCTTAGGCAGAGTGCTACGACCACCCCATCCTAGATACACAACTATATTTAGCATGAACCTACACATACAGTATATGCTGCACTGACACATACATGCAGATCATGAAATATTAAATTGGAGTTTCTTCCATGGCTTATTCTATTTTTTTCTACAAATCTTTATTCAGTAGGCATAACATGCAAGTTTTAACAGTCATAACAGATTAACCTCGCATGTGCTTTCTAAGGCAACCCAACTGATGAATTTACAGGCAGACAGAAGAAAATGCTATTTGAAAAGAGATTGGGAGTTTATTTGATTAAATCCATTTCTTCACTACCTTGACCTCTTCCTTGTGAAATAATCAGTGCTGTTTAGCAATAATATTCAGCCATTAATAATGAATTACTCTGGAACAGGTTCTATCTGCACTGCAACAAACCCCATTGACTTGTGAGGGTTCACGGTCGTTACTGCACAAAATAAGTTATTCTGCAATTGAAATCCTTAATTTATATTGGTGTTTAGGTTTCTGGCTTATTTACAAAGCTGTGTTCTATGCTATTCCAGTTTCTGTTTAAAGGACGTTGACGGAAAATTGTTCAGAGTCAGAATTCAGTTTACTGTGGACATTTAGGAAATCAGTAAAGGACACCTGTCATAAGAGGAATGGGATAAATATAGGGATTGCCATTGATAGCCTCTTCTTTTGAAAATGGATATTCTTTTACTGCAAAGCTGATGTGTTGTATTTAATACTTTGTGAGTCACTGACCCACAACAAGTATAAAAATAAATAATTCTTACATATTTCTGATTTTCATTTGCTAAGTGTTTGTTAATGATCTATGACTCAGAAGTACTGAAGCCAAAGAAAGCCATTTAACTGTATTTAGAACGAAACAAGCAATGGTGGCCTCCATATTTCTGTTAAACTAGATCGACTTCCGGTTCCGGCCCCACATGGGAGGGAGCGAGGAATGGCCGCTCCGGCATAAATCACATACAAAATCTGCTCCACATGGACAGTGAGTGACTCCAGGTCCCCGTCTCACCCACACAGTGACGATAATAGATAGACAAATACTTGGTACACGGCCCCTCCGGTGCCACCGCAGCCTCTGACTTGTAGCTCTCCCCGCAAGGTCTAATAACAGCCAATATGGTGGACAGCGCAGATGCCTCCTGCATCACTGCAACCCCTGCAGACTCTGCAGATCATATAGCTGTGGCACCCCCTTCATCTGTGGGGCAGTATACAGGCTTAGCTCAGGCAGTAGCAGCACTGCTGTCCCCCACAATAACTGCAGCGGTCGACAGGGCCTTAGCTGCAGGGATAGGACAGCTAAGGAATGAGTTAGGCGACCGACCCAAAAGGCTATCAGAAGCAGGGTACCGTATTTCTGATGTAGAAGATGAGGTGCAGAACACCTTTACCACAGAGCAAAAATAAAAACAGGCCCAGCAGTTTATATTTGATAAGCTGGATGACCTGAAGAACCGCTCCAGGTGCAATAACCTGGGGGTTATTGGCCTCCCTGAATACTTTAACGCTGATTCACTGGCCTGACATTTGTGTCACACGCATTCCACGTGCCCTGAGAATTTCACCCCCCTGTACGGTCGAGAGAGCCCACCAGCTAGGGGCACCTTCTAATGACAGACATACGCTGAGACTCAACTCGTTTTCTGAACTATGCTGACAGGGTTATTATCCTGAAATCATTCAGAAATTTCAAATCTCTACAGTTTGACGGCTACAAGCTACTTTTATTTGCAGACTATTCTCAAAAGGTCTCCAGGAGACGCAAGGCATTCCAACCCATATGCGCCGCTCTCTTCCAAAAGGGAATCAAGTTCACTCTGGCCTACCCGGCAATACTTTGCTTCTCGAACCCTGCAGGTGATCTGAAAACATTCACCCACCTGGAGGAAGCTATTCAGTACCTTCAAGCCTACCTTCACATTCCAATGGATACCTCTGCACCCCCTACCCCCTCTGGCTTTGCCAACCCAAGGGAACAACACAGCCTGAGGAAAGAGCCGGACAAAAAATTGCGCCTCTCTGATTCATCTGGCCTCAATAGGATGCGCTGATCTGTGTCCTAAGCCATCAACCTCTTAATGCCTTCATCTCTCGCTTAGCGATACTAGCTGTCATATGTGGAAAAAAGAGAAGTACCCATTATGGCTCTTCAACGTGCTGTCAAGACCCCCCTTACTTCTAAAACTTTATGAAAGTAGTCTCTTGGAACGTTACGGGGCTACGCTCGCCCAACAAATGTATGGTGATTCTCCGCCACTTAAAACACCTAAAGGCAGATATAGTGGTGCTCCAGGTAATGCATCTCACTAGCTCTGATTTTTCCCCCATGCGCAAATTATGGGTGGATCCAATTATGGGTGGGTCAACCACTTGACCCACCCATAATTTGCGCATGCGGGCAAAATCAGAGGTGCGTTTCCTGGAGCACCTGCCGTAAAGGGTAAAGCAGGAGTCCTTCTAATACATAAAAACCTTCCATGCGATGTAATCTCGACCCATGTGGACAGTGAAGGATGGCTTCTCACGGTGAAACTCAAAGTGTCTGAGTGGGCATTAACCAATGTTTATGCCCCAACTTCCCCTTCAAAACTATTTTTCCAAAATCTTACCTCCAGTCTAGCACCACATCTCCACCTCCCCCTATCGGTGGCAGGTGAATTCAACACAGTAGCAGACACACAAGGAGTAAATTAGCTGACACCTGCTGTAACGCCCCAAACCCCCCCACATCCCTTCCCATCTGCTGCAATTTTCAGCTAATGGATTTTTGGAGATTGAGTCACCCCGAGGGTAGAGAATACACCTTTTTCTCACCCCCTCACAAATCACTCTCCAGAATAGATTACACCTTCCTGAACCCTTTCCTTATTGAACACACGTCTGAACCTTGCATCCATGACATTGCCATTTCAGACCACACATCAATCTCAATAATGCTAAGGGGACTAGTAACCTAGAACCCCACAAGAATATGGCAATTCCCTGCATACATAGCCCATGAGGAAACTCTTAAACAAATTATAAACGACACCTGGGATACATTTACATCCACCAACTCGGAACACATTGACAACCCTAACCTATTTTGGGAAACGGATAAAGCGGTCTTACGGGGAAGGATAATTTACTATGCCTCTGACTAGAGGAAAAAAATTCACAAAGAATATTACAAGACGAGCAAGACTCTACGTGTGGCTCAAGCAAATCTAGTTTCAAAAAAACTTGCCAATGCACAGGGAAGCTTGGCAAAAAGCCAAGACTGCTTTGATCTGTGGGCAGAGGCACAGGAAAAAACCCATCAGTCAATACAAGACCTCAGATATCATAAATACGGCAATAAAGCTGGTAAACGCCTTGCACGTACTGTATGTGTAAAGGTCCTCACACCCCTACACATATAGCCGTTCTAAAAGACAAATCTGGAAACCTAGTCACATCATCGAAACAGATTAACCTCGTTTTAGAGGAATTTTTTTGTCTCACTGTATGGGCAGGGCCCTATTGATGAGAATGAAGCTACATCCTTCTTAGATAAGATCCTGCTCCCCACCATTGATGACTCTCTTCTGGCACAATTAAACGCTCCAATATCTCTCGACAAAATATTGCACACAATCAAATCACTATCTCCAGGCAAGGCAGCGGTCCCGACGGCTACACCTCGGATTTTTACAAATTATCTCTAGACACCATAGCCCCCACACTTCAATCGGTATATCAAAAGATATTGGACGGGAACCAGTACCTACCTACTGGTCTCCAAGCCCACATCAAAGATCCTACTGACCCAGGCTCCTACCGCCCAATATCTCTGCTAAATTTAGAATCCAAACTGCTTTTCAAAATGATTGCAAACAAACTTGCATCCATTATGCCCTATCCCATTCACCCCTCTCCAGCCGGCTTCACTCAAGGAAGGCCTGCTACATCCAATATTAGGCAGGTTCTAACAGTATTGGAAATGGCCAGAAAAAGCTGACCTGAGGAATCGGCCGTAGTAACACTCGAGGCAGTAAAAGCCTTCGACAATGTCAGCTTTCACTGGTTGAGTCTGGTACTGTCGAAGTTTGGCTTCTCAGGGCCCTTCAGCCACCTCATACATATGATGTACTCAGCCCTGTCGGTTAATGTGATTGCCACAGGACTTATTTCTAATAGAATCCGTCTTTACAAAGGCACTAGGCAAGGCTGTCCCCTCTTTCCCCTTTTATTTATTCTGACAATAGAATCCCTCTCTTGGTTTTTACTCTCTCACCCCGATCTCCACGGGATTAAAGTAGGATCTCTAGAGCTTCGTTCAGCGCTGTTCGCGAATGATATTCTTATTTTCACTTCATATCCCTGTGAGGTTATGACACACATCCAAGGAATCTTTAGTACATTTAGGGCTTGCTCGGGCTTAAGAATACATTTTTCCAAAAGTGAAATTCTTACCCTCTTCCAGGCACGATCCCCCCTTGGGCTGCGTCTTCAGTCTTTCCAATAGCAAAAGATAACATCACCTGTCTAGGGATAAAAGTAGGGAAGTCACCCTCCTTACTCTACCAACTCAATATTCTCCCTGTTCTCCGCAAAATCATTACAGAACTAGAAAACTGGTCAGGCCTTCATCTCTCATTATTTGGCAGATGCCATCTTTACAAGATGGTCAGCTTCCCAAAATTACTATACCCTCTTCAAACGATCCCCTTACTGCTAAAACACAAAGACCTCAAAAACTTGTACAAAACCCTAACCATCTTTCTATGGAATGGTCGCAAGCCCTGCATAGCTCTACAGAAATTATTTCTGCCCAAACAGGAAGGGGGTGCCAATCTCCCCAACATAAGACTTTATAATCTCTCTTGTCTTCTGAGAGTGGGGTTAGATTGCACAACGCATGCCTTCAGGTACTCCAACTATGCCCTAGAATCACAGATGACTAGCCCATATGGACTTACTTCACTGCTGCACTGTGCAACCAGAGCAATTCCCTCTTATCTGAAACATAACCTCCTCATCCAGGACACAGTGGTGGCCTGGAGAGAGATAGGGAAAAAATTGGATATTTCTCCCCATATGTCTAATCTTCTTCCTATCTGTGGGCACCCTCTATTCCCACATGCGCAGTAATACCCCACGTTCTCCACCTGGGCTTCCAAAGGTCTATACAGGTTTGTACAACTTTTTGATATTTCTTCAGGGAATCCTCTTCCCTCTACCCAGATTCTACATAGGTTCAGATTGCCAACCCACCACTTTCTATACATCCACTAGGCAACTAGCTTTGTGGCCAGCATGTGTCCTCAGAGAAACCTATGCTTCAAAATGTCATTACTGAATACATTCTTGAAACAGAACTTCCACAAAATCTCTGACCTATACAAGCCTTTAATCACTATCTTCACAACATCTGTCAACTCCTCCACTTCATCCTCTTGGAACAGAGATCTACAATCCACGGATGCTCTCAACATCATCCTAACGGGTTAAAAGACCACATGTGCTTTCATAACAAATGAATTTTGGCGTGAGCAGCAGTATAAAATCCTTCTCAGAGCTTACATCCCACACCTAATGTCTAAATATCCTCCGGACTGGTCCAAGTGCCCACTATGTACCATGTCCAAGCTTTCACTTCTACACAGACTTTGGTCTTGCCCCGACATTCTGGATTACTGGAACCATGTAGAACTTTTTGCAGCTACAATTACTGGACATACCCCTCACAACAATATTTTCCCTCTACTATTCGGTGCATTGGATAATACTATGCAGAACCTATCTAAGCCTCAGTCCAGAATCCTCCAGCATAATAAGGCCTGGATCGCTACATGTTACATAGCAGCCAGGAGGGCAATCCGCAAAAAGTGGACCTCCTCTATCCCCCCTACCATCAAAGATTTAGAAACAGACCTACTAAATCTCCTCAAGATAGAAAAATGCACTTGCTGTTCGCCAACGATCTACAATCTCTTCGATTCCAGCACAAATGGGCCCTGTTGATGGACAAAGCACTCTCTACAGCAGACAGACAGACCCTAACAGATCTGTCACACAAAATAAAGCACCATCAGATGTCTTAATACCCCCCGGTAAATTTCTAGGTCGCATTGATGTCTATGTGTCTGCTTCATCAGCAGCACCACCTTTGGACTAACTGCCCCATCTCATACCCACCTCAACTTATACTTTCTGGACACTCCTCTGTCAACGCTGTAATGTGAGCCTTCCACGCAGACCTTTCTTTGGATCTCCATAAGCCCTAACTATACAACTCTACTAGACTTTCATCTTTGTATGTTTTGTTGCCATGTTGGCTAATTACCTAGGTTACATATGTGAGCTCAGTGGATAGCCCACTGATAGCTATATTGACCAGGGTTCACTCCCCCTCCCCCTCTTCCCGTCATCATCCAATATGTCATCTTCTCCCCAACTTACCCCCCCACCCTCTCCTTTTGTCCCCCCCTTTCACCAGTAGATGGACTCCCCAACTGCTTATGTTCACTAATCTGTATCACACTTTGACTTACTAGTTTGTCTACTATGTTGTTATTCTGAAAACCGAAACAAATTTTCCTAAAAAGAAAAAAAAACTAGATCAACACTTTGTTTACTCCTTAAAGCAGAAGTAAACCCATCCATAAAACAGTTTCATTTCATGTGCCGGAAATGTAACACTCCCATTGGTTGTGCTCTCAACCAAACTGTCAAACCATCCAATGGCTGGTGTCTAAACTGATCACATGTGCAGCATCATGGCAGTTGTAGATTAAACAGAGGCCAAGATGGCATCTTCCTTGGCTGAAAACGATAGGGGGGGTTTACTTGAACTTTAAACACTGAAACATCACTTTAGTTTAAGCTCATCTATCCTTGATTGCAAAATGAAGAAACAGCGTGGCCAGGTAGTGAGAAAAGGTAATAGAATTCAAGGATGCATTACCAGGGGGTAACCAGCAAGAGGGAGGAGATCCTGATTGCTCTCTATATAAATCTTTGGTTAGATCTCTGTCAGGGATCCACCAGCACCAGTCCAGGACACTTACGTTCGCCTATGCGTCGGCGCGCTTCCATTCGGACACAGCATCAAACTGCTGTGCATCAGCGCGGCGCTCGGGCGCGCGCGCGGGTGCGCGGCGCGGGTGCGCGCGCGCGTGCGCGCGTGCACGCGCGCGGGCGCGCGCGCGTTCGCGTTAGCGCCGGTTTGGCGCCATCTTAGCACATAAAAGTTCCCCTGTTCCATGAGGACGTCGCTGCTTCGTCTCAGCTCTGTGAATCTGTTGACCCGTATCCTGATTGTCTGCTACCTGATCTTGACCCGGCTTGTTTGACCATCCGACCTGCTCCTATCCCGATCCGGCTTGTCTGACTACTCTTCTATCCGTATTTGCTACCGTTGCCGAACCCTGCCTGTTTACCGACTCTGCCTAGTCTGCCGTTATTACCTGTGCCAGCTACCTGCCGACCCGGACTGTCTGACTCTGCTTGTGCCTACTGTTCACTTGCTGTTGCACCTTCAGCTTCAGCTTCAGTGATCTCTCCCTCCAGCGTGTCAAGCCTGCTGCCGCTCCAGTCTGCTCTCACCTGCAACTCAGCCATCCAGTGTGTCAAGCCTGCTGCCGTTCCAGTCTCCTCTCACCTGCAACCCAGTGAGTCAAGTTACTGCTATTCCAGTCTCCACTCACCTGCAGCTCGGCCATCCCAGGAGGGATCTCTGCCTCCACATCAGAGACTATACAGGCACTCCTACCCCACTGCGCTCAGGAGACCACTGTCCCCACTCCAGTGGCTCCTGAACCAGCGTTGTATGAGAGGTCTTCTCCTACAGTCAGGCTCTCCTACCAGGTACCTTACAGTACGAAGCAGCCATGACTGAGCCTGCAGGAGATACCTCTCCTTTGAAAGAAATATGCACCCACCTTGCGGCCCTCACTCAAGCCGTACAATCCCTTCAGGATAACTACAACAGATTGGAGGGACAAGTCCAGAACCTAGCAGGCCCTAACCCCTTGGCCTCCTCTTCAGCCACAACCCCAGCACAGACGGCTTCTGGACCTTCTGTTGTAATGCTTCCACCTGAACCAAAGGTTCCTACTCCTGATAGATTCTCTGGAGACCGGTCCAAGTTCCGGGCCTTTCGCAACGCCTGCAAGCTCTTCTTTGCGTTACAGCCCCGAACCTTTTCACTGGAGGCCACCAAAGTGGGGTTTGTGATCTCCCTCCTACAAGGGGAACCTCAGATCTGGGCTCATCGGCTACTTGAGGGGGACTCCGTCCTAACCCAGTCTTTATCCTCTTTCTTTGAAGCCATGGCACAAATTTATGAGGACCCTCAACAGACTGCAACAGCTGAATCAGCACTGCTCACGCTCCAGCAAGGTCGCAGACCTGCGGAAGATTATGTCATGAACTTTAGACGTTGGAGTGCAGACACTCAGTGGAATGACGCGGCCCTGCGTCATCAGTTCCGCTTAGGTCTGTCTGAAGGTTTAAAGGACGAACTTGCCCGAGTGGGTGTACCAGACACTCTTGAAGCATTAATTAATCTGACTATCCAGATTGACCGGCGAATCCGGGAACGTCGTTCTGAACGATCCACTTTACAATCCCGCCCGATGTGGATGACAGCCAGAGCACCACTCCCGGCAGCACGCTACTTACCCCCATCCAGCTCTAATCCAGCTAATGCTATGCCTGATCCTGTGGAGCCTATGCAATTGGGACTGATGCGACCTGCCTTATCGCCTGAAGAACGGGCCCGGCGCCGGCAACTCAATCTGTGCCTCTACTGTGGTGGGACTGGGCACTATGTCCTGAACTGTCCAGTCAAATTAAGTAAGTGCCCATTCTCTGTGTATACCAGTCTCTCTGCTCTGTCTGCGAACTCTACCCACATTGCCATTCCTCTGTCTTTACAGCTGCAAGAAGGGACAATAACGACCAACGCCATCATTGATTCCGGAGCATGCAGTTGCTTTATTGACTCAAACTTTGCCAGCCAGCATAACATTCCATTACAAACCAAGACCCATGGACTCGCTGTATTTCTAGCTGATGGCTCCCGCATCAGATCGGGACAAGTAACCCAAGAAACCCTGCCTCTGCCTGCTTCTACTTACTCCCTACACAAGGAACTGCTGGTTCTTGATGTCATCTCCTCCCCCATGTTTCCCATCATCCTGGGCATTCCTTGGCTGCAGGCCCACAACCCTTACATTCATTGGACATCTGGAGAAGTGAAATTCTCATCTTCTTACTGTCTTGAACACTGTGTAAAGGAAGATTCGGATTCTTCATCTACTCTACTTTGTCTAGACACCGACCAGAAACTCTGCCAGGTCATACCTAAACAATATCATGAATTCATCGATGTTTTTAGTAAAAAGGGGGCAGACTCTCTTCCACCTCATCGGCCCTACGATTGCCCCATTGATTTGCTGCCTGGATCCGAGATACCATTCGGACGCATTTTTCCTTTATCCGAGAAGGAACAGGAAGTACTAAAAACATATATAGATGAGAATCTGGCCAAAGGTTTTATACGTCACTCTACCTCCCCAGCTGGTGCCGGAATATTTTTTGTGACCAAAAAGGACAAGTCGCTCCGGCCGTGTATCGATTATCGTGAGCTAAACAAGATCACGGTCAAAAACCGGTATCCCCTACCCTTGATACCTGAACTTTTTCAAAAATTAAGGACTGCCGTCATCTTCACCAAGCTTGACCTAAGAGGGGCATATAATCTAGTCCGCATCCGGGCTGGACATGAGTGGAAGACAGCATTCCGAACCCGATTCGGGCATTATGAATACCGGGTCATGCCCTTTGGGCTCTGCAACGCCCCTGCAACTTTTCAACACCTGATTAACGACGTCCTTAGGGACTTTCTGGATGTGTTTGTAATTGCATACCTGGACGATATCTTGATTTTTTCGGAGTCCCGTGAATTGCATCAGGAACATGTCCGCAGGGTGTTGGGTCGTCTTCGCTTACACAGTCTGTACGCGAAAGCGGAGAAATGCGAGTTCGAACAACAGAGCATCCAATTCTTGGGGTTAATCATCTCCGCAACAGGCATCAAGATGGACCCACAAAAAGTGTCCGCTGTGCTGGACTGGCCGGTACCCTTGGACAAGAAAGGAGTTCAACGGTTTGTGGGGTTTGCAAACTTCTACAGGAAATTCATCAGGGGGTTCTCAGCCATAATTGCACCCATCACGCAGTTAACCAAACAAAATATCCGTTTCTCCTGGAACCAACTTGCCCAAGATGCCTTCGAAAATCTCAAGAAGCTGTTTACTTCAGCACCTATCCTCAGTCATCCTGAACCATCCCTACCGTTTATTTTAGAGGTTGATGCCTCCGAGATTGCGGTAGGTGCGATTCTTTCACAGCGCAAAGGTAGCAAAGAGATAATGCATCCTGTAGGGTTCTTCTCCCGTAAACTCTCCCCCGCGGAGAAGAATTATGACGTCGGTGACCGTGAACTTCTCGCTATAAAAACTGCTCTAGAAGAATGGAGGTACCTGTTGGAAGGGGCTATGCATCCAGTACTAATTTATACTGACCATAAAAACCTAGAGTACTTACGATCTGCCAAACGTCTGAAGCCTCGACAAGCCCGCTGGGCTCTGTTTTTCTCACGTTTCTCATTCCACATCACGTACCGTCCAGGCTCTAAAAATATCAAACCAGACGCATTATCACGTATGCATGACAATCCTAAGGACTTATCCACTCCGGACACCATATTATCCTCAAACAGTTTTTTACTGCTGCAAAAAGATTTACTTTCCCTGATTAAGGAAGCATCCTCCGAATCAGCCAGGCCTACTGGAATTTCTTTAGTAAGTAGAGATGGTCTGTTCTGGAAAGGAAGCCAAATTTTTGTTCCTGAAGACATTCGGGTCAGGGTTTTAGCACTTCTCCACGACCACCCATTGGCAGGCCACTTTGGGGTCCGCAAGACCTTGGAACTAGTGCAGCGTACTTTCTGGTGGCCCAATCTGAAAGACTTTTGCGAAAAGTATGTCAGTTCCTGTCCCATCTGTATCCAGAATAAGTCGTCCAGGAATCGAGCTTGGGGCCTATTGAAACCATTGCCCGTACCCGACAGACCGTGGAAAATGATTTCTATGGACTTTATTGTGGAACTTCCATGTTCCGAAGGATGTTCAGCTATTTTTGTAGTTGTAGACCGTCTAACCAAAATGGCTCATTTTCTACCTTTAAGGGGAACCCCGTCTGCCTCCGAAACTGCTCGCATATTTATCAAGGAGATCATCAGACTTCATGGAGTACCGGCAAACATAGTTTCTGATAGGGGGGTTCAATTCACTTCACGTTTCTGGAGATCCCTGTGTGGAACCTTAAAAATTGAATTGGCTTTGTCCTCGGCATACCATCCTCAGACAAACGGTCAGACAGAGAGGACTAATCAGACCCTGGAACAATACATCAGATGCTTCACATCATTCACACAAGATGATTGGGTATCTCTATTACCCTTAGCGGAATTTGCCTATAACAATGCCAAACATTCTGCCACCGGTCAATCTCCCTTTTACGCCAATTATGGCTTTCACCTAACCTTTCTACCTGATTTCCTTTCAGAGTCTTCGGTTCCAGCAGTACAAAGTACGGTGGAGTTCCTCAGTCACAACAGCCGGTTGCTACAGGAAACGGTATCCAAGGCTCAGGCTGATGGTAAGAGAATCTTCGACCGGAAAAGAAGGGGGGAGCTGAACTTGCAAATTGGCGACCAGGTATGGCTTTCTACTGTTAACATCAAATTAGCATGTCCTTCCAAGAAGTTGGCACCTAGATTCATGGGACCTTTTCCAGTCAGAAGGAAAATCAATGAGGTATCTTATGAGTTGACGTTACCTGATTCATTTAAAATTCATCCAGTATTCCATGTATCTCTGCTTAAACCTGCTGTACCTGATCCCTTTCCTGCTAGGGGCACAAGACCCCCTGAACCTGTTGTAGTTGATGGCAGTGAGGAATTTGAGGTCGAGGCTATCCTCGATTGTAGAAGAAGGCAAGGGCAAAACCAGTTCTTAATCAAGTGGAAGGGCTACGGCCCAGAAAGTAACTCATGGGAACCGGACAGTAATGTGCATGCCAGGCGTCTAGTGCGCGCTTATTTTTCTACTCATCCTGAGAAGAAGAGGTTGTTGGGCATCCGGAGGCTGCCCCTTGGGGGGGGGCAATGTCAGGGATCCACCAGCACCAGTCCAGGACACTTACGTTCGCCTATGCGTCGGCGCGCTTCCATTCGGACACAGCATCAAACTGCTGTGCATCAGCGCGGCGCTCGGGCGCGCGCGCGGGTGCGCGGCGCGGGTGCGCGCGCGCGTGCGCGCGTGCACGCGCGCGGGCGCGCGCGCGTTCGCGTTAGCGCCGGTTTGGCGCCATCTTAGCACATAAAAGTTCCCCTGTTCCATGAGGACGTCGCTGCTTCGTCTCAGCTCTGTGAATCTGTTGACCCGTATCCTGATTGTCTGCTACCTGATCTTGACCCGGCTTGTTTGACCATCCGACCTGCTCCTATCCCGATCCGGCTTGTCTGACTACTCTTCTATCCGTATTTGCTACCGTTGCCGAACCCTGCCTGTTTACCGACTCTGCCTAGTCTGCCGTTATTACCTGTGCCAGCTACCTGCCGACCCGGACTGTCTGACTCTGCTTGTGCCTACTGTTCACTTGCTGTTGCACCTTCAGCTTCAGCTTCAGTGATCTCTCCCTCCAGCGTGTCAAGCCTGCTGCCGCTCCAGTCTGCTCTCACCTGCAACTCAGCCATCCAGTGTGTCAAGCCTGCTGCCGTTCCAGTCTCCTCTCACCTGCAACCCAGTGAGTCAAGTTACTGCTATTCCAGTCTCCACTCACCTGCAGCTCGGCCATCCCAGGAGGGATCTCTGCCTCCACATCAGAGACTATACAGGCACTCCTACCCCACTGCGCTCAGGAGACCACTGTCCCCACTCCAGTGGCTCCTGAACCAGCGTTGTATGAGAGGTCTTCTCCTACAGTCAGGCTCTCCTACCAGGTACCTTACAATCTCATTTAGAACAATGGGGTTGAGTTACTGAAACTGGAGAAGGCAAAATCGAGTTCAGCTATATATATAAAGCTTCTGGGGTTTTTTTTGTCAAAGCTTAAAGTGATACTAAAGTCTTGTTTTTTTTGTTTAAAAATAATAAACATGTTACATTTACCTGCTCTGTGCAGTGGTTTTGCAGCCCAGATCCTCCTCTTTTCGGGTCCCTCGCCGGAGCTCCTGGCCCCTCCCTCCTACTGAGTGCTCCCACAGGAAGCAGCTTGCTATGGGGGCACCCGAGCTGAACCGCTGCTCTGTGTTTCCATTCAGACACAGAGCCGTGGCTTGGCCCTGCCCCTCTCTCCTCATCGGCTCACTGACTTTTATTGACAGCAGCAGGAGCCAATGGCAACCATGCATAGAATGCATTAAGATAAAAAACCTTCTGCCTTTAGAACAACTTTAATTGAACAAGCTGAAGTTAGAAGCTGATTGGCTACCATGCACAGCTGCACCAGATGTTACACTTTCCAGTTTTAGTAAATCAACCCCACTGTGTCCCACTCTGGAAACCTCATATAATATAAAACAAAATATAATGATAGGATAGAACAAGTCCAGAGACTAGTAACAGAAGATGGTGAAAGGTTTGGAGGATAAAACATATCAGGTGAGACTTCAGGGGTCTAATATGTACATCTAGAGGAAAGAAGAGAAAGAGGAGACATTATTGAAACCTTTAAATGTATTAATGATGTGAATAGGGTTCAGGAGGGTAGGATTTTCAATACAAAACTAAGATTAAGAAAATGGAGGCAAGACCTCAAACTGGGAGGAGAAAAGTTCCAAACTAACTATAGAAAGTATCGTTTTAGCAAAAGAGTGTTTGGAATAGACATACAGTATATGTAGTGTGAGTCAGTCAACAGTAAGTGGATTCAAACATGCTTGGGAAAAATATAGATCTATACTCAGACAAAAAATATTTAAAAAATAATATAAACAAAAGAAATGTGTAAAAATTACAAAAAACACCCAGCGCACCTCTTTATTATGTAACGACAATTAGCCCATGGATAAACACCCAGACGGTCTGTGGTGTAGCAGCAATTATTGCAAGTAGTAGATAAATTGTAGAGGGGTGGCTGAGGAGTGGATGGATGATGGATGAGGGAAAGGTAGATGGATAGAATGTGGTTCACCTCTTCAGCTCCCGTAAGATCTTGGCAGGATCCCGTCATGAAGCAGGAAATAGCAAAAAGCAGGGCATTGAGGTTAATACCAAGCAAAAAACACCTTTATTGAAAGCAGCAAACTTACATGTCAAAAATCACCAATCCACCAGTGCATAGTTACACAGCAGGTTAGGACACCAAAGCTGATCAGCTGAAGGTACACAGAGGAAATGGATAGCCACCAGGCATGCAGCAGCAGGTCCTCCAAAGCACCAGCAGGTAGTATGGAGAGAAACAGCTGGCAGCGTCTCCAGTCACACTGTGAAGATGACAGCCATCAAAATTCTATGGTGATGTCGGGAGGGGAGAGTATAACGCGTTTCAAGAGACTCTGTCCCCTTTTTTTTTTTTATTTCATTATTTTTATTGAGTAATAACAAATGACAAGTATTGGAATAATGTGTAGAATTGGCCTTCAGGGCCTGCAGCAAGGAAATACAGTAACAAAGCCATAGCTTAAAGATCAATATGAATATAAAATTAAATGCTTTCAGAGACCAAGATGAAACATATATAAGAAAAAATCGATGGACTCCCCTTAGTCTGAGGGATGAAATAGTACATCAACTTGTCTGGTACACCTTCTAGACCCCCCAAGCTGAGGAGGCCAATGCCACACCACCCCTATGGGGGCTAACTGTGGACGAAGCGTTGCCCTCCCAGGTGTCGAGGGCCAATAACCGGCCCCAGCCCAACCAGATAGTCCATAAACCTGGGGTCTGACCAAATATGGGGAGGACTGATCCACAGTAAGCAAACCGATCTGCTGCGCAAATTGATCCAGACTCTGACTTGAATGCAGAGAGTATCCCTCTGCTTCTTGCATTTGGTAACGTAACTTTAATTGTAGAGGTTCAAAATGTTCCCCCCACTAGAAGGGGTCTGTTGAGAAGGTATAGAAGAGAGAAAGGAAAGGGGGCCCCCAGACGACCCTGAAAGAGAAGAGAGAGAAAGAAGAGGTTTATAGAGAGAGAGATCTACCAGTAGTATTTTACTACTAAGCTGTGAGGCCAGGATGTAGAGGTATTTTGATATAGTCGGCCCAAGGTCTCCAAACTGCTTCAAATGTTTGTGCTTTGTCCCATAATTTAGCCACTATTGTTTCCTGCATCATGATCCAGGAAATCTTCCGCTTTGCTGCTGCAAAGGATGATTTCTTCCATGCTCCTGCGAGCAGAATCTTGGCTCCCAGGAGGATGAAGAAGATTAATGCTTGCATATGTTTGGGGACTTTATCCACCCTACATCCTAAAAGAGCTATGGTGGGGTCTTGAGGAACTGTCACCCCTGATACTTTCCGTATAAGGTAAAAGGTTTTGTTCAAGTATGTTCTAATGCGGGGGCAGGACCAACACATGTGGAACATGGAGCCCACCAGACTACACCCTCTGTAGCACAGGGGGGAGGAATCTGGAAATATAGTAGCCAGCCTAGATGGGACATAGAATCATCTTGTAAGGATTTTCATATTTGCTTCAATTCATAATACCTTTGCATGAACGTTCAAACGATTGGAACCAATGGGTCTGGTCCCATGCGAACTCCACATCTGACTCCTAGGCTCGGGCATAGGATGGCTTGTTGTCTCTGTCTGCCAGTGAGGAATAAATTATTGAGATGCCTCCCCTCTGATCCATGATATTAGCGCACCACTGTTCATAAGGTGTGGATTTGGGGGGCTCTGGTTTGTCCAGCCAAATGGAGAGAAGAAAATATCTGATTTGGGATAGTTAAAATGTTTCTGAAGGAGGCATTTCGAATTTGCTAATACAGTATCCTAGGGATATAGTCATTTATTATATAGTAATAGTATTGAGTTTAAAAAAATGGCCTATTCAAAATAGACCTCTATTGAGCCACAAGCGGAAGGCCTGTATGTTCATGCCTGGCAGAAATGATGTGTTATGGAATAAGTGTGATAGCGGTTTTGTACAGGAGATTAGGGAATTGTCTTTGTGCAGTGTGTCGCACAGGGCAAAGGAGTGAGATAGGGTGGGAGATAGGATTGGGGATCTCGATGAGGGAGGGAGCCAAAGGAGGAAATCTATGGTGTTAAGGGGCAACGCTTGCCTTTCCATAGATATCCAGTCAGGTTTAAATCCTCCTGAGTTCACTATAGAGAATTGTGATAATTGGGCGGCTTGGTAATACCACCATAGATTAGGGAGGCCAAGACCTCCTTGTTTTTTCAGGAGGAAGAGGACTTCTTTAGTGCACCTGTAACCCTTGTTCCCCCAAACAAATCAGGTTAATCGAGATTGGACTTTGAGGAGTTGCTGTTTTCTTATGGTTATAGGGAAGGACCTGAAAAAGTATAGTAGGTGTGGTAGCAATGTCATCTTGATGGCGTTTATTCTACCCAGCCAGGAAAGACCACATCTCGACCACGTGTGTAAATCCCCCTCTAATTTCCGAAACATCAGCAGGTAGTTGACTGCGTATAAATTGCCTGTGTTTTGTGTGAGTTACGGGATAGAAACAGAGGACCATGAAAATGAGAAGTGTTGTTTTAATCGCTCCACTAAATTAGTGAGTATCAAAACGTTCAGGGCAACATATTTGGATATGTTAACCGTTAGACCCGAGACGGTGCCAAAGTTTCTAAGTAGCTGGTTCACTATGGGGGTGGATGTCAGTGGGGAGGTAATAAAAAGGAGCAGGTCGTCCGCAAAAGGAGCACATTTATGTTCTTGCAGTCCGCATAAGACTCCTCTGATGTCAGGATGGGTTCTTATTGCAGAAGCCAATGTTTCAATTGCGATCGCAGAAATTAAAGGGGATAATGGGCATCCCTGTCTGGTTCCCTTTTTAATGTTGAAAGTTTCCAAATATCTACCCATTAGGCGTACCTGCGCACTTGGGGCCAAGTAGAGTGAATGGATGATACCCCTAAATTTAGGGCCAAACCCCCATCTCTCTAGAATATCAAAGAGATAAGACCAAGAGACTGAATCGAACGCCTTTTAAAAATCAATCGAGAGGAGGTAGCCCTCTTGAGGTGGGCCTCCATCCCAGCGGGAGTGGATTCGAGAATTTACATCTATGGCTCTCCTAATTTGATTTGGGCCTTGCCTCCCAGGGATGAAGCCCACCTGGTCCTTGTGTATATATTTAGCAATGAATGCATTGGACATTCTTGTAGCCAGAATTTTTGTCATGATTTTGAGGTCATTGTTAATGAGGGAAATTGGGTGGTAATTACTAACCTCGCTTGTATTTTTACTGGGTTTAGGTATGACAGAAATATAGGCTGAATTTAGGTCTCTGTCTAAGGGGGCTCCATCTCTAAGATAGTTAAAAACATGGGCCATGTAAGAGGCTAGGTTTTGGCCAAATCTCTTGTAGTAGCAGACCGAGAAGCCAACTGGTCCCGTGGAAGAGCCTAGTATGAGAGATTTAATTGTTTCTAAAACTTCCTCTGAAGTAATCAGTTTTCCAAGAAGATCCTTATGAGTGGGAGATTTCGGGAATGGGTAGGTCCTTTAGGAAGGTCTCCAATTTATGAGGGGAGGAGGGAGAGTTGGAATTGTAGAGTTTTGAGTAGAAGTCTTGAAATGTTGCCATAATCCGTGCAGGATTCTGGGTCAAGTCTCCTGATGTGGTGCAAATTTTCGGGAAAGCTAGATTGCGAGTTTTAGGACTTAGTTTGGTTGCCAGTTTAGATCCTATCTTGTCCTTCTGTGAGTAGAATTTAGCTCCTGTCCATCTAAGCTGTTTCTCTGCTACTGTGCTTAAAGTCAAGTTAAGAAGAGCCCGATCAGACTCTAGTTGAGCCAAGGTGTCGGGGTTGGTGTGAAGTTTATGTTGCGTGCTCGGTAGGAGGTCGTCATCTGTCCGCTTCTGGATGTCTACGTTCATGTTTTAATTCAGAAGTGATCTGGATGAGCGTGCCTCTTATTACTGCTTTGTGAGCTGCCCATAGGGTCTCTGGTGTAACTGAGTCATTGTTTGTAAAGTATTCTGGCAGGGCATTTTCTAGAATTGTACACTGCAGCAGGTCAATTAACAGGGCTTCATTGAGTCGCCATTTGAAAGAGCCCTTCAACCCTAAGAGTCATTGGATAGATAAAGTCATGATAGAGTGGTCCCATAGGAGCGTGCCTCTAATTTTGGAAGCAATGGCTATGGGGATAGAAGAGGATTGTAGAAAGATGTGGTCAATCAGAGCATAGGTGTTATGCGTAGCAGAAAAATGTGTGTAATCCTTGCCATGGGGATTTAGTTCCCTCCATATATCCACCAATCCAAGTGAATGTAGAAGCTGTACCAGTTTTAGGCTTTGCCTAGGAGGGCGTTTAGCTTTTGATTTCCCGCCCTTTGATTTATCCAGGGCGAGATCAAAAGCTGTATTTGAGTCGCCTCTGAAAATTACTGTACCCTCGAAATGAGATTTTAGAGATCGTGTTAGAGTTTCAAAAAATCTGGCTTGGCCCTTACTTGGTGCATAATAGGAGACAAAGGTGTATGTCTCTCCCTCAATGGTGCCCACGACCAACAGGTAGCATCCCTCTGGGTCCTTGAGCACCCTCGAGCAGGGGTAATTCAGGCGTTTAGCGAAGCATATCGCTACTCCTTTTTTTTATTCTCAACATTGGCTAGGAAGAATTGTGGGTAATTCTGATGAATAAAGGAGGGGTTATACGATATGGGGAAGTGAGTCACCTGTAGAAGGATGACATCAGATTTTAAGGAGTGATAAAATTGGAAAACCTTCCGATTCTTGACTGGGGAGTTGAGCCCTGTACCTTATGGGAAATAAGCTTAAATAAGAGTGTTTTGGGTGAGCCTGAGTTAGCCATGGATCAGAGGGGGGTGGACTCAAAAATAAAGTGATTGCTCACCCAATTTGGAGACAATTCCTGGCATCGAGTAGCGACATAATTTGCGCTGGTATTCCAGCCCTAGGAGTGGATGGGAGCGAATTTCCTGGAAGATCTAAAGAGAACAAGACTCCGGGAGAAAGACAGGGAAAAGAAAATAGAGAAATTAGTGAAACAAAGCATAAACACCGTAGGTAAATAACTGAAACTAACAACCCCTGAACCCACCCGGGTTGGAAAGGGACCTGCAATTCCCCAGTCCGTGACCTGAGAAGGTCGATGACCTTTGGGGAATGGAACATCAATCTGTCTCCGGGAGGCATACATATGTCCCTCAGAGGCAGATGAAGGTGCATTGAGACTGCTCCGGTCACCCCGCGTTAAATAACCTTGAGAAGGAAAGCAAATGTTCAACTGGGCATAGCTCCATTTTCTAAGGTAATGAAGTTAGACCTGGGCTCATACTATGGTGCCTCCCACCCCCCAAGGCCCCTACTGCGGGCAGGAGTTGCTAAAGGAAACGGTTCCCCCCAGGAGGCCCTGGGCGGCAAGAGGACCATCAAAAAGAAAAAAATGAAAAACGATTAGTGCAATTTAGTAATCTAGTGAGTTTTGGCTGGTCCCAGCTCCCCCCCCCCCAAAAGGAGGTAACCCGGCACCCACCAACTAGAACATCAATGGCACACAGACATTAGAAAACCATAAACCGTCTGGGATGGGGTGAAGTACCCCCCTGCAAATGTAAAGTAATAGGTAACTAAGTAATTGAGGAAACACAACAACAACAATTTGGGCTTAGACTCTGCTCCCCGTCCATCCCCAGATGGTGACCCTTAAAAAAAAAAAGTAAAAGGGACATGTTCAAGGTGAATGAGGAGCCACAGTTAACGAAGGAGAAGGAATCTCCAACTGGGTCCGTCAAGGGAGTTTGAAGCAGGACGATGATCACATTGGCTTGTAGGATAACATCATGGAGGTTAAGATTCCTTTGATCTCTTAGACTGTTGCTTCTGCTAGACTTGGGTGAGAGGGCTGTGGGAAGATGGTCTCTTGGCAGAAGAGGATGGCCCTCTGCTGGTTAACTGAGGATGCGATTCCTGTGTGATCTGACCCAAGTGTAGTGGTAAGCATTCTCTTTCTGGGAAAGAGGAAAAACCGTAGCCTTTGTTGTGGTAGGAGAAATTCAGACGAAACGGGAAGGACCATCTGTAGGGAATTTCCTTTTTGTGATAGGATTTGGAGTAGAGGCTTCAGAGCACGACGTTTCTGCACGGTAAAGGGGGAAAAATCTGCAAAAATTTGTATTGGGTGACCTTGGCAGACAAGCTTTTCCGAAGCTCAGGACAATTTCATCACTTCTTCCTTAACAGCGTAGAAGTGAGTCTTGACTATTATGTCCCTTTGTAGTTCATCTGTGCATGGAGGCTGTAAGGCTATATAAGCCCTGTCCAATTACAGGCAGTGTTCCGGAATGTCCAGGATTAGATCTTTAAGGAAGGAACGAATTGTTGGGTGTACCTCTTTTATCGATTTAGGGAGACCTCTTAGTCTGAAGTTGTAGCGCCTGGACCTATTTTCAAGGTCATCGATTTTCGATAATGCAGTCTCTAATTGGTCTTGGATATCCTGGATCCTGGCCGAATTTTGGTTGATTTTTGCGACGGATTGATCTGCTTTCTTTTCCATGATTTCCATCCTATTGCCCAGTCAGCATGGATAGAGGAGGTTATCTGGGCCACGGTCCGGGCTGGGCCCCTGGACAGCATATTGGAAAAGGCAGCCATCATGGATGGAAAGTCAGTGGGGTGAGGGGGCAGTTGTAATTTCTGCTAGCACATGAGTCTAGGCCAGCTAAGGGGTCATGCATAGATGTGAGGAAGAGACCATCCACTGTTCTCCCTGTAAGGGATCCAGTGGATGCAGGAGAGGGAGTTGTCTGGAGGCAGTCACTCACTGTGTGGTGGGGTGTAGGGGGAGCCGACAATCCCTCTGTGTTCTGGTCAGCTATTGTCTCCTCTGCCTCTGCCTCTGCCTCTGTGTTTCTGAATCGTGGAGTCCCGGCCGCCATTTTGGATTGGCTGGGGGACCTGGAGGCTTGTTTGAGCTGCTGGGTGAGATCCCATTGGGCTGAACCCAATGACATCAGGGTGATCCCCAGGTGTGCCTCAATCGGTTGCCGATGGAGAGGGCCTGGAACGAGCGCACTGCGGGCTGTGGCGGGATTTGGAAGATCGGAGCAGCGCAGGGCTTCAGGGCATCTTAGCCGCTTCCACGCATGCGCCTCCCCCTCTGCCCTCTTTTTAAAATACATTTGTGTGGTAGATTTGCAGTGATATAGGATCATCAAAGCTCCCCTTAAAGTACAGCACTGTTAAGCTAGATGGAATGGAATGGAATGAATTAATATTTCTGCCCCCATCTACAGAAATAATTTCAAAGGTATACACAAACACAAGGATTTTCAATTGATAAAATCACTTTTATCATCTATTTAGAGATAGATGTTTAAAAATAAAAAAACTGCACTTGGTGCAAAAATCAAATAATATTATATCCCCACAGCTGCAGTCAGGAACACCAAAAAAACAAGTGCTTAAACCTATTGCGCAATCTGAAAGGACATTCTCAAGAGGTTGGCTGACTTGGGAACATCCTTTCAGGGAAAACACTGGGCGGAGCTCGTGCTGATATCATCGTGCATGCTGGACCCGGAATTAGCAGCGCTGTATACATTTTGACATGCTCATTTACAGTATGTGGAGAGATTGTGAGTAGACACATTAATGTTACTAATAAAGCAAGTGGTTTTACACTATGGAAAGCTGTCATTTGTTTCCTTTGCGAGATTACATATCTATAGAGCAAACAAGGTAATCGAGTTTCCCTGTTGGTGTGTTTCCAAACTTTAGATCTTTCCTCTGCTCCTTGTTCACTTTGGCTGGACAACCCAGGCTCCTCTTCATCCCTTCTCTGACCATTTGGTCCACTCACATCAGCATTTTTCTAAACTAATCAGAATTAATCTTATCAAAAATTTATATATTTCCAAATCAGATTCCCTCTGCTCCTGGTACAGTTATGCATTTTTTTTAGATTGTAACTTTGTGATTTTATTAAAATCCTGGTACTATCTGTTTATCATAGAATGCACTAGCTGTTTTTCATTATTCTAAGCATCAGCTTTGTAAATAAGCCTTTGTAGCTCAAAACAAAAGCATTGGATTTTAATTTAAATGTATAACAGTACCGCTCTTATTGCATTCATATCAATAAGATTTGAGCTTTACATAATACACGGTAATGGCTCCTTGAGATGTCTGAGTAGTGGAGAGCCATTATAAAACTACAGTATCATGTCTCGCAACCAAATTAAACTCCATTCTAATTTGTTTCTTAATAACACGCACTTCACCGTAATATGTAAAATGCTTGGCTTTATGAGCAAGTCAAAGGAAATGTTGTACAGTGTCTCATTTGCATTTAGCAACTATATTACAGTAGAGCGTATTAAGTTGCAGGAAACATAATCTAACATCATAATTTTAAAAATGTAATTTACACCCCCATTCAAGATGAAAACAAAGCAGATATCTAAACACACTTTTCTGACCTGTGATAATACTGATACAAACAGGGGAAGAGAAGAATATATTTACTTTTCGGTGAGAGTTCAGGTGGGGCTTTGGATGAATATGAATTTTCAGATGCAAAACTTAGAATTCAATGAAACTGTAATACCATCTTGTTATGTTATAAAGTGTATGATAGCTGCACTGAAAGTAATGCAAAAGTGGGCATAACATAGGTCATTCAAATTCCACATGTTGGTAGAATAACTCTTCCTCTATATTAACTAATCTTATTCTTATTTTTCATTGCAGATAAATAATGAATTCCAAGCAGAAGCAACATGCTGTCATTGAGATCTTGACAAAGGAGATGTGTAGGCTGTCCAACATTGGTGGTCTCCTATTGCATGGTTTGTCTTCCCTTTCTTTATACTTCTTCCATCATCTGTGCACATTGCTCATGTGTAATCTCAATAAACATTCTGTAGTTATTTGTGAATGTCGGACAGCCTGTACCCCTCCTTCATCAAGAACTCAATGATGGCAGGTTGCTTCTGCTCGGGATCCATTATTTGCCTGCAATGAAAAAGAATAAGAATTGCTTTAGAGGAAGAGTTACTCTAGCAACACTTGATTTTTATAAATTCATTTTTTATTAGTTTTGGAACGACCCTTGAACAGCATATCTTGAAACCCCAGTCTGTTTTGAAATTTTTGCCTGGGAGAGATCTTGCTGATGCATCATAAATACCTTGTTCCTGTCTTGTTGCTGTTCTCAGTCTTGCCATGTTGTATGATGACCCGTGAGTGCGTGACATGAAATGGTCTTCCACAACCTCACCTTAGTAGCAGAGTTTGGCTGTTTCTCCTACACTGATTGTCACGGAACGTCCCACACTCCGCTTGAGTGCTTCCATCATATACCACTTCCTCCCAGTCTGTATACAGATATCCCAACCTCTCTGAGCACAAAACAAGGCGACACTTGCTTGTTGCTACCAAGAACTGTTTATTTAGAATCAAAATTACAAGACTTTATATGCCGTTGGAACCTCCTCTAACAATACAACTGTAACCTAATTAACATAATTGACATGAGCTAATTAACTAATCCTTTATACAGCCTAGGTGACTGAGACATGACCTATTGCCCAGACTGAGTTAATTATCACAGGACAAATAGCAGCAGCTCCAATAGGAGTCGTCCCGGCTCCTACATTGTATAGAGGACAATGTGATCAGCTCATTCAATTAACAGGTTGAGTTCAGAATCAACAAAACCAATAATAGTCCCTACATACATCCTGGGAGATATTGTGGACAAATATTACTGTCCCATTTTAAGTAGTCCAAGATATATTTTCTCACTCACCCTGTGCCAGGATGGCACAGGGTGACTTAGACATAAGATGTATTCTGAGTTCCACGGGCCCTCCCGTCACATCGATGTTTCTGTTTCAGTTAATAACTGTGTTTTAACTTACATATGGGATTAATGATCATTAGCACCCGCTTGGTATGACTGGTTATTCATACACCTGATTCTAATCCTACAAAATCCCAGGATTTTGTAAAATGCTAAAAAACAATTACAATACATAAACACACATATATACAGGTGCATCTCATAAAATTAGAATATCATCAAAAAGTTCATTTATTTCAGTAATTCAAATCAAAAATTGAAACTTATATATTATATAGATTCATTACATACAGAGTGATATATATAAAGCATCTTTTTTTATTGTTTTATTTTGATGATTATGACTTATGCCGCGTACACACGATCGGACATTCCGACAACAAAATCCATGGATTTTTTCTGACGGATGTTGGCTCAAACTTGTCTTGCATACACACGGTCACACAAATCTTGTCGGAAATTCCGAACGTCAAGAACGCCCTGACGTACAACACGTACGAGGAGCCGAGAAAAATGAATTTCAATAGCCTGTGCGGCTCTTCTACTTGATTCCGAGCATGTGTGGAAATTCCGATGGAAAATGTCCGATGGAGCCTACACATGGTCGGAATTTCTGACAACAAGCTCCCATCGAACATTTTCCGTCAGAAGCTAGTAAAAACCCAACATTCAGTATCTCAGAAAATCAGAATATTACATAAGACCAATAAAAAAAGTATTTTTAATACAGAAATGTTGGCTTACTGAAATGCATGTCCATGTACAGTATAGTATGCACTCAATACTTGGTTGGGCTCATTTTGCATGAATTACTGCATCAGTGCAGCGTGGCATTGAGGCGATCAGCTTGTGGCACTGCTGAGGTGTTATGGAAGCCCATGTTTCTTTTGCAAGTGGCTTTCAGCTTGTCTGTATTGTTGGGTCTGGTGTCTCTCATATTCCTTTTGACAATCAATACCCCCACAGATTCTGTATGGGGTTTAGGTCAGGCGAGTTTGCTGGCCCATAAAGCACAGTGATACCATGATCAATAAAACAGGTATTGGTACTTTTGGCAGTGTGGGCAGGTGCCAAGTCCTGCTGGAAAATGAAATCAACATTCCATAAAGCTGGTCATCAGAGGGAAGCATTAAGTGCTTTAGAATTTCCTGGTAAAGGGCTGCGCTGACTTTGGACTTGATAAAACACAGTGGACCAACACCAGCAGATGACATGGTTCCCCAAATCATCACTGACTGTGGAAAATTTTGCATTTCATTTGGAAATGAAGGTCTCAGAGTCTGGAGGAAGAATGTAGAGGCACAGAATCCAAGTTGCATGAGGTCTAGTGTGAAGTTTCCACAGTCAGTGATGATTTGGGTAGCCATGTCATCTGCTGGTGTTAGTCCACTGTGTTTTATCAAGTCCAAAGTCAGCGCAGCCCTCTACCAGGAAATTCTAGAGCACTTCATGCTTCCCTCTGCTGACCAGCTTTACGGAGATGCTAATTTCATTTTCCAACAGGACTTGACATCTGCACACATAACGATTGAGAGTAAGAAATTATTAAAAAAATAATTTTAGAAACATATGAATGTGAACAATTAAACAAATGAGTCAAAGCCATTACTATTAGCAGTCCCTAGATTTTATTAAATCCCTAAGATAGCCCTCATTTCAAGGACTCCCAACATCACAGTTCTACTTTACATAATGCACTTCAGTCCAGAACTCAGCTTCCAGCGTCCTGTTTAAAAAGTTGCGGACAGTTGATGGAAATTGCTTTGTCATACTTTTTCAAAGTATGCTCAGCTGCAGCTTACAATCAAACAATAAACACAAGAAGTATACATAACTTTACATCATATAACTTAATAGGTACCTTTTTTAATCATTTTTCAATCTTGGGTTTGTTCTCCTTTAAGTTAGTACAGAGGTATTTTTCCCTATATGTAATCTGCTTCATGCAGTGTGTGCGTGGCAAGTATTACTATTTATGTTACAGATTTCATGCTTTCCAGAACCACATCAGACCTTAAACTTATTAATACTGCATTACATCAATATCAGACAGGGTCGTGCTAACTGTAGCACAGTGAATAGACTTCTTTCAGATAAATCATCTGCTGAAAATCACTGTCTTGACAGCTTACAAAGCGCCCATTCAGGCAGACCACAATAAGGATCATCAACGGCCATTTTGGATATACGAAATGTAATACTGCTGAGGCAGATATCTTTATTCAGCTGTAACTCATTGACGTAATAAAAAAACGAGCATCTTAAAGAGGACTTTTAGTTTTTTTAAATGCCCATAACCATAGAAAATATCAACTGAATGTAAATAAATGTAAGATGTGGCATTGTTTCCAACGTATTGCTTTTATTTATATATTTAAATTATATTCTGTATGTACATGGGGCAGTAATATTTGCTCATTACATAAGCAGGCTCTACTTCTTGCTTTGCAGTGCTACACTTTGGGCTTGGTTTATTAAAGGCAAATTGACAGTGCACTTTGCAAGTGCATTTTCCCCAGAGCTTAGTAAATATGGTAAAGCTCTGCTGATTTCCATCATCCAATCATGTGCAAGCAAAAATGTTTTTTTTTTATTTTCCATGCTCCTGATTGGGTATTCTTTACAATGAGAAGCTTTACCACATTACATTTAGGCTCCATGCACACTAGCATTTTTTTATAAGCTCAAAAAGACGAGAAGAGAAGAGAAGAGAAGAGAGGAGAGGAGAGGAGAGGAGAGGAGAGGAGAGGAGGGGAGGGGAGGGGAGGGGAGGGGAGGGGAAGGGAGGGGAGGAGAGGAGAGGAGAGGAGAGGAGAGGAGAGGAGAGGAGAGAAGAGAAGAGAAGAGAAAAAAAAAGAAAACAACAAACTTAATGGACCACTTTTTTTTATGCAGTCACACTTCTATGTCTCTATGAAGAGAAGAAAAGAAAAGAAAAGAAAAGAAAAGAAAAGAAAAGAAAAGAAAAGAAAAGAAAAGAAAAGAAAAAAGTAAAAAAAAAGAAAAGAAAAGAGAAAAGAAAAAAACAGACTTGATGGACCACTTTTTTATGCAGTCACACTTCTATGTCTCTATGAAGAGAAGAAAAGAGAAAAGAATAGAGAGAAAAAAGAGAAGAAAAGAAAAGAAAAAAGTAAAAACAAGAAAAGAAAAGAAAAAAAGGAAAGAAAAGAACAGACTTGATGGACCACTTTTTTATGCAGTCACACCTCTATGTCTCTATGTAATCTGATTCTAGAGCAGCCGATTGATTAACTTAAAAAAAAAAAAGAAAAAGAAAAAGAAAAACCAAACCCCTCACATTTTACAACTATAAAAACATGATTCATTTGATATTTAAACTACTACTTCAAGTTTGTAAAAATGACTAATTAACTTCCCCCATAGCAAGCAAGTTCATAGTTTGACTGTGAAGAAAAGATTCAGCTCAGAGGACAGTGGATGCTGATTGGCTATGTTTTTTCTTTATAAGCATATATACTTTTATTTATGCAATGAGTAAAAATGATTCGGGGATAAGGGCTTCTTTTCTCAAACTGTCTGAGGTTTAATAAACATGTCAGGTCTCTCTCCCCATCCTTAATGCATTAGCATGTTCATAATTCAGCAGAACAAAGAAAAAGGAGATTGTGTGAATAATGCCCCCTCACGGTAGCTTTGTATGAAATCGGATTACATCTATGATGTATAGCGCTGGGAGGAATGACTGGCAAGCACAAAATATGCTCTGTCAGGACTTTCTTCCCTAGAGAAGATTAGACAAAGCAGCTTTCTTGCAGGACTAGGGTAAGGCAGTACAGAGTGCCATGACTATGAAAAAAGTGCCATAATACATACCAGCCAATCAAATTTCAGTACATTGTAGTCAAATTAGTTAAAGGAAATGCACAATGTTTTGGTATGTATCTGCACATGCTCAGTTTGGTGTGTATTGCTAGAGAGTTTTTTTTTTTTTCTTTTCTTGGGAGAGTGCATGTGATTGGCACAGGGCCAATCAGCACTGTACAGACAGAGGGCAGGGGGGGTGCTGCATCCTCATAGGACAGTCAGAGTAGAATGAAAACTCCTCCTACAAGCTTTAACCAGACAGTGATAGAAGTCACAAGATGGGAAAAGGTATTTGGCAGTTTATATTATTATTATTATTATTATACAGGTTTTATATAGCACCAACAGTTTGTGCAGCACTTTTTACTCAAACAATTGCATTTCCATCTTCTGTGTACTGTGGAAGACCAGATATAGTGAATGCAGGGTCCTGGGTTTAGTAACATTTTAAGAAACACAGCCTAGTCACCTCCCTGCCTCTGATGTGTGATTGGACAGGGAAAGATCTGCAACAGAATGATAAGGTCATCTCTCTGCTCTGAACTCTTTTGAGCATGTGCTGCTCCTTTCGCTTCCAATATGATTACAGGATTTCAAGTGTTCAAAAGTTAGATCAAATTTGGGTAGTTGCATTTAAAAATGAATGCATACATACATACATCTTTAAATTCATTTATATATATATATATATATGCCAGGGGTTTAATTTGAAAGCTTAAATTCCAGAACAATGTAACTGCTTTCAAAGCAATGTGATGGCAAGTTTCTGCTACAGTAAATCCAGAATGCTGCCACTCTGAGTCCCAGAAGCCTCTTGATTGCCGTCTCCTGAGTGACAGAAGGGCCACAAATAATACTGTAGTAGATTGTGCAGTTAGAGTATTCTGTAACAGGAGTAGTTGAAGGAGCGACAAGCTGTTAAGCTGACATAGCATACACATCATATTATCCTCCTAACAGAATTAGTGCTATGAGAGGGGGGACTGCTCAACAGAATCTCAGCCTCTGCATATTGTGTTATCAGCACAATGCAGTCCTGGGTTCTCTACAAGAAATGATTATGAATTTTCAGTGAATACTTTATTGAGCCATCACTGTAGAAGTGTTTGCACATTATTTTTACATTTTTTTTGCCACAATTTTATGACTGTTTTAATGCATAGATCTGTATGCACTTCCTCAAGTAAATATCAGACAATGGGGTTTATTTACTAAAGGCAAATCCACTTTGCACTACAAGTGCACTGCCAGTGCACTTGGAAGTGCAGTCGCTGTAGATCTGAGGGGGACATGCAAGGAAAATATCAGCAGAGCTTCCCCTAATTTCAGATCTTCCCCTCAGATCTAAAGCGACTGCACTTTCAAGTGCACTTGCAATACACTTACAGTACTAAGTGGATTTGCCTTTAGTAAATCAACCCCAATGTATTCAGTAGAGTTGGGCAAACAGTTCGAGCCAAGCAAAAGTTCGGCCTGACCAGCACCCCACAATGCACTGCACACTGCGCAGTGCATTCTAAGCCCTCATTGGGCAAAGCTTTGCCCAATCTGGGCACAGTGAATAGCTGATTTGGTAAGGTGCTGCACCCTTAACAACTGATGAAGCATCAGCTGTCAACGGGCTTCCCAGCTGACAGCTCAATGAAAAAAAAAACATTGCTGGCAATAAAAAAAAGTGAAAAAAAATGGTGTGAGGTCCCCCCCAAATCCATACCAGACACTTATCCAAGCATGCAGCCTGGCAGGACAGAGCGGGGGGGGGGGATGAGCGAGAGCCCCCCCCCCTCCAGAACTATACCAGGCCACATGCACTCAACGTGGGGGGTTGGCTCTGGGGTCTGCCCTATGTGAATGAGTATGGGGTACCCCTAACCTTTCAGCAAAAAAAGTTTGCAATTGCTCCAGAGCTTAGTAAATGAGATGAAGCTGCACTTTGCAAAGAACACCTAATCACATGCAGGGAAAATTAAAACAAACTGCATTTTGCTTACACGTGATTGGATGATGAAAGTCAGCAGAGCTTCTCCTCATTTATTAAGCTCTGGAACAGCTGCTCTTGCAGAGTGTAACTGCACTTTGAAAAGTGCACAGTCTATTTGCCTTTAGTAAATCAACCCCACAATGAGATAGGATATACCCTTATTAGGTGTTTTTTGTGTTACTGCTCATTCAAGCAGTAACACAAAAGCAGTGTGAACTGAGCTTTAATGTTTGAAGCCTCTGAAATAACAAATGAATCCAAAAACATAACATAATGAATATGATGAAACAAAATGATTGACTTAACTAATTAATCTGAAACAAAATCAATTTTTTCGTCATGCGTGTCTCTACTCCCAGCCTGGCCAGCAAGGCTAAACCTGACAGATGTGTCAACTGCTACAGTGCCTTGAAAAAGTATTCATACCCCTTGAAATTTTCCACATTTTGTTACAACCAAAAACATAAATGTATTTTATTGGGACTTTATGTGATAGACCAACACAAAGTGGCACATAATTGTGGAGTGGAAGGAAAATTATAAATGTTTTTCCAATTTTTTTTACAAATAAATATGGTGTGGGGGGCATTTGTATTCAGCCCCCTTTACTCTGATAACCCTAACTAAAATCTAGTTGAACCAATTGCCTTCAGAAGTCACCTAATTAGTAAATAAAGTCCACCTGTGTGTAATTTAATTTCAGTATAAATACAGCTGTTCTGTGAAGCCCTTAGAGGTTTTTTAGAGCACCTTAGTGAACGCGCATCATGAAGGCCAAGGAACACACCAGACAGGTCAGGGATAAAGTTGTGGAGAAGTTTAAAGCAGGGTATAGGCTATAAAAAAATATCCCAAGCTTTGAACAGATCACGGAGCACTGTTCAATCCATCATCTGAAAATGGAAAGAGTATGGCACAACTGCAAACCTACCAAGACATGACCGTCCACCTAAACTGACAGGCCGGGCAAGGAGAGCATTAATCAGAGAAGCAGCCAAGAGGCCCATGGTAACTCTGGAGGAGCTGCAGAGATCCACAGCTGAGGTGGGAGAATCTGTCCATAGGACAACTATTAGTCATGCTCTCCACAAATCTGAACTTTATGGAAGAGTGAAAGGAAGAAAGCCATTGTTGAAAGAAAGTGATAAGAAGTCTCATTTTTAGTTTGTGAGAAGTCATGTGGGGGACACAGCAAACACGTGGAAGGAGGTGCTCTGGTCAGATGAGACCAAAATTGAACTTTGTGGCCTAAAAGTAAAACGCTATGTGTGGCGGAACACTGCACATCACCCTGAACACACCATCATGTTGTGGGGATGCTTTTCTTCAGCAAGGACAGGGAAGCTGGTCAGAGTTGATGGGAAGATGGATCGGAGCCAAATACAGGGCAATCTTAGAAGAAAACCTGTTAGAGTTTGCAAAAGATTTGAGACTGGGGCAGAGGTTCACCTTCCAGCAGGACAACGACCCTAAACATACAGCCAGAGCTACAATGGAATGATTTAGATCAAAGCATATTCATGTGTTAGAATGGATCAGTCAAAGTCCAGACCTAAATCCAATTGAGAATCTGTGGCAAGACTTGAAAATTGCTGTTCACATATGCTCTCCATACAATCTGACAGAGCTTAGCCATTTTGCAAAGAAGAATGGGCAAAAATGTCACTCTCTAGATGTGCAAAGCTGGTAAAGACATCCCCAAAAAGACTTGCAGCTGTAATTGCAGTGAAAGGTGGTTCTACAAAGTATTGACTCAGGGGGGCTGAATACAAATGTACACCACACTTTTCACATATTTATTTGTAAAACATTTGGAAAACCATTTATCATTTTCCTTCCATTTCACAATTATGTGACACTTTGTGTTGGTCTATCACATAAAATCCCCAAAAAATACATTTAAAGTGGAAGTAAACCCTCCGATTGTTTTCAGCCAAGAAATCCGCCATCTTGGCCTCTGATAATTCTTCTTCTTCATGATGCTGCACATATGATCAGTTATGACACCATTTTGAGAGACATGTGTGTGGAATGAGTGAGGGAAAGGTATACTGCCTGTGAGGCCTAAGGCAAGTAATCAAAATGTACCTTGTATACCACTGATGTGCCTGAGGAGAGGAATAATAACTACAGTGCCAGTTTACTGAGCTGCATTCTGTACCTTTGGTGAATGGACTGTGAATCTGTGCCTTACATGCTAACAAGAGAACTGTTTACTTCACTTTTGTAAATATCATTTTCTACTTCTGCTTATCCGGCAATTAAAGTTACTTCATTTACAATACCACGCAGGGTGTTTCCCTCTATGATACAGCCAAGCTAATTCCCCTGCTTACAGACATACAACTTCAATGTTCACAACTGTCAATTTAAAGATAATCATAGTATGTTAAAAGAGAAGAGTGAAGTGGATATATTGAGTACATATTATCAAACTGATGTATGTAGAGCAGGGGTCTCAAACTGGCGGCCCTCCAACTGTTGAAAAACTACAAGTCCCATCATGCCTCTGCCTGTGGGAGTCATGCTTGTAACTGTCAGCCTTGCAATGCCTCATGGGACTTTTTTCGCAAAAGCTGGAGTCCTGACAGTTTGAGACCCCTGAGTAGAATATCATCAAATTAACTGTTACAGTATTTATACTTGTAAGAAGAAAAAAAGTATATAAAGCTTGTAACAATTCCCTGAGTCGACATACACTTTACTAGGATTTAATGATCGAAAACTTTCAAGCCAGTGTTCAGCCCACCAGGAGGTATCATAGATTGGGGAAATAAGAGAAGTTGGCTAAAGAGAAAAACAGAGATGAGGAAGAAGAAGAAAAAAAAATGAGGGGGAGGGAGGGGAGAAGGAGGAAATGGAGGTCTCGAAATGGAAAAAAGGAGGGGAAAAGTAATGAAGAAAGGGGGGGGGGGATAAGCCCCTCCCTCACCCCTCACACCAAAATATGTTGACAAAGTCTATTAGCAAACGCCACAATGGCTTAAACCAACAGATTTCAAACAGACTTTAGTGAACCAGGCAAACAAGGAAGATTTGAGAGAGAACAGATCAGAATCTGTTCCTCAAGGGATAATGGTATTTTTTAGGATGCATATTTCTGTCATGAGGTAAGCACAACCACAAGGGATAATTCAAAAAATATATAATAATTAAATAATAATAAATAATAATTTATTACAAAGTATACAATTTAAAATGGTAACAATATTAAGTCATAAAAACGATGACCAAGATTAATACTCATTTTCAATGAACTTGAACAGTTGCTTGTGTATATTGGGTAGCCGACGCGTTTCGCAGACTAGATTGCTGCTTCATCAGGGCTGTTCACCATGCATCTGCATAGTCCAAGTTATAAAGAAACGGCATTAGTATCAAAAGTAGACAATAATTTTACAAAATAATTTTTTAATGAACCAGGTTTACTGCCATGGAAAGTTTAGGCATCTTTACTGGTAAAGGTGCTCATCAGTGTATTCTGACAGTGGAGAGTCCTTTGCCAGAATACAATCTCTAAGCAGGGAGGATTCCTCTATCTACCTCAATTTTGTGGATGGAGAAATGCGTTTGTTTATTTTCATTCAGCCCACCCGCTGAATGAAAAAAAAATGATCCAGCTATGATCATCCTTTGTTACAAGAGATATCAGCCATGCCCCCACACTTCTGGTCTCTCTTTCCACATGCCGAATATTTCATTGTTACCATTCTGTCAACCACCAAGCTCTCAGTGTTGTAGGGTAGATTCATAAAGCTTGCATCCTGTTTTATTAAAGAAAATAATTTATGAAAACATCTGTCCTTCATAAAGTCAGAGCACAAAATGTGTCAACATGAAGATACTAACATGTTAACACATTTGCAATCATACTGTATGTTTTATGAGTTGTTAGATGTTTTTACCTCTAATAAAATACTACAAGAGGAAAGTCTTGCAATGCTGCATCTATTCTACAACCCAAAAAACTCATCAGATGTCAAAATAGTACCAGCTGGATACCGCAAGAGATTGAATACTTAGCAAGGGGGTGGTAAGTCTGGAGACAGTGTATGATACCAGAATGCCAGAATAGAAGAGAGTGTCTGAGCATGTTATGACCTGAGTAAGGTCATACAGCCCCAGAGAGTCAGAATTATTCTGAACATATGGTTAGCT
Organism: Aquarana catesbeiana; assembly: GCF_042186555.1. Taxonomy (NCBI): domain Eukaryota; kingdom Metazoa; phylum Chordata; class Amphibia; order Anura; family Ranidae; genus Aquarana; species Aquarana catesbeiana. Next base: position 362,930,323 of record NC_133329.1, read on the forward strand.
TGTTTTTTAGTGAATTATTTTTCTTCTGCTTTTTCCATCAGCCTTATTTTTGCCTCTAAATCTTTGTACTAAATTTCAGTACTTACTTACTTGTCATCTACCTTCAGCTGACCTACCTTTCTTCTCTTTCTTCACCGGCTCTTCTCTAAGTTGGAGCAAATATCAATATGGGCTATACACTATATTATGTAAGTATATTAAGTATTGGGACACCTGCCTTTACATGCACATGAACTTTAATGGCATCCCTGTCTTCGTCTGTAGTGTTCAATATTGTTGGCCCACCCTTTGCAGCTATCACAGCTTCAACTCTTCAGGGAAGGCTGTCCACAAGGTTTAGGTGCATGTCTATGGGAATGTTTGACCATTCTTCTGGAAGCGCATTTGCGAGGTCAGGCACTGATGTTGGACAAGAAGGCCTGGCTCACAGTCTCCGCTCTAATTCATCCCAAAGGTGTTCTATCAGGTTGAGGTCAGGACTCTGTGCTGGCTAGTCAAGTTCCTCCAAGCCAAATCACTCATCCATGTCTTTATGGACCTTGCTTTGTGCACTGGTACAAATCATTTGGTGGAGGTGGGATTATGGTGTGGGGTTGTTCTTCAGGGGTTGAGCTTGGCTTCTTAGTTCCAGTGAAGGGAACTCCTAAGGTGTCAGCATACCAAGATATTTGTGGGAACAGTTTGGGGATGGCCCCTTCATGTTCCAACATAACTGAGCACCAGTGCACAAAGCAAGGTCCATAAAAACATGGATGAGCGAGTTTGGGGTGGAGGAACTTGACTGGCCTGCACCTCAACCAGATAGAACACCTTTGGGATGAATGAATTACAGCGGAGACTGGGAGTCAGGCCTACCTGTCCAAGGTAGGTGTCCCAATACTTTTAGTAATATAGTGTATATACTGGTGTTGCTAGATTAGTGGGTTTTCTGAAGTATTGGCCTGGTAAAAAACTGCTGAACAGGGCTGTGGCTAGACTCTAGTATTCAGAGTGCTTGGTGACCCTTTTACGGTAGTTTTTGCCATCACTGCAGGAAAGGTCCTTTAGATGTCCTTTCTGCTGACCTTTGGTTCATACATTTTTACCTTTTTAAAGGGATAATAATACATTTGATTTTATATTTCAGTCATCATATCATCATATTCATCACATTACAATTAAAATGTTTCAAGCTCAATGTTTTTTATATATAAAATATATATAATATAATAAATTATATTAGATCTTATCCAAAGAGAGTTTTGTGATACACGTGAAAGGCATTCTCAAGCATCAGCTTATTCTATTCAGTGTAAGGTTACGCAATAAAAAAATGTAGTGGAAGCAGTGCCATTACAAAAAAATTGTAGGAGATCTTTCGGGAGCCTGGGTTTCTTGTCATGGGTTCACTGAGATCAAAGAACGAGAGAACTAATGGCAGATAAATGCATAAGGAATAAGAAAATTAATTGGAGGGAAGAACGGCAGTAACGAGACAAAGGAAGAAAGAGAGAAATACTGATATGGTGGACAAGAAACAGCCTAACCCACTTGAACATGTTACACTCCCCATAACATTTCATTCTAGGGGTGGCCCAAGCCTTTTGGGAAACTAGCAATCCTATTTCTGCTGAAGGCTTTTAAATGGTAGATGTGCACCCATCTACCTAGGTTTGGTTTTCAGAGCTTTTGGTGGGGTAAACCCATGCTTTCTTGTCTCTGGGGCTCAGGAAGGTCAGTGCACTCTTGGAAGGGAGTAAATAAGGAGAAAAATATAGACCAAACAGCAATATTAGATTAAAGACCAAAAAAAAAAATTATGCTTTGTGCCTGGAGCGGAGCTTGGCTAACAGTGCTCAACCACTCATGGATAGTTATAAATGATTTTGTTGGGGATAAATTGACAATGTTGAGGTAACACAACCAAAAAGGGGGACTTTTGAGCTGAGGAAGAGGAAGGTTCCTCGAAATGCGTTCTGTGACCATGGACACCAGTAGGACAACACTATCCATCGGCCATTGACATTTGGGAGTGAGGAAGCCAAGGCATTTGCGTGAGCCGGGCAGTCCGAGCAGTTCCCCATCCAGCAGCTGGTGGCACAACTTTCCAGACCCCGTGTCTATTGCAGCTCATCCATCCAGCTGCATGTGTGGAAGACTTGGTCGATACAACAGGCTCATCCCCCCCTGTTTTCATATGTGCCCTTTTTTTACCTTTGTGAGTATACTCCTTTTAATCAATTTTTTAATCAATTTTAAAAAATATAAGCGTCCCCCCCCCCCCCCTCATTTGTTAGATTAAATAATTTGCCTATCAATTTCATTAAATACATTTATGAACAATTTATATACAGGGTGTATTTTGCTAAGTGCATATTGTAGAATTTTCAGGCTAGTTGTTTGCTAAGCATGCAATCATCATAAAATATATGAATAATGAAGGAAATGTAAATACATAAAGACACTGGGGGAGGGGGGGGGGGTCAGTGCTTTAGACATTCCAAAAAGTATTTGTCTGCCAGAAATACATATTAGTTTAAAATATCTTCTGATTGCTTTTGCCATAACATGCTCACAGCAAGAGGCTCACCATGTGTTTATTGCAAATGTGGATCGTATGAGACAGCAAAAAGTGTTTTTAGAGAAAGTTCAATGATGATTTTGTCCAGAGGAAGGCACAAAAAAAGAATTCAGTATTGTTTTAATGACCAGTCAGCTGCAAATATCTATCACATATTTTTTTCCTCAGCCATTTTTATGAGTGTTACATCACAAAACGACCTACTGCATATAGAGAATTAGGTTCAGCATTAGATGCTTGTGATAAGAAAATATGGAAATATCCAAAAACAATGAATGTCAAGTGTTAGTTTATGTTATCATTTATAATTGCTGCTATCACTTATGGTGCAGAGTAACCAAGTGGATTAATATTTTAAATAGTATTATTCAGTTGTACAGTCAGTTGTACAGTGCTGATAAGGAATGAGCTAAATTCCGAATTTTCAATTCCCCTGAAAATTTTGTGAAAATCAGAATATTGGGCAAAATGCATTAAAAGGTGAAATTTTTGTGTTTTTTTAAATTATTTTTTAAGTGTAGTGTGCTATGGGCTTTAAATGGCTACTAAGGGTTATGCAAACTTCAGCTATCTCTGGACCTGTTTTTGTGCCAAAAAAATTGTTCCCTTTTAGCCTTATTATTTTAAGTCTATTATTTTGCCCTATCATATAAAGTGTTACAAAACCCAGGACCCTGCGTTCGCTATATCTGGTCTACCACAGTACACAGGACATGGAAATGCAATTATTTTAGTAAAGATAAACTGCTAAATACCTTTTCTCAGCTTATAGGTGGAGTTTTCGCTCTCCCGTGATTGTTCTATGAGGATGCAGGACCCCTGACCCTCTGTCTGAACAGTGCTGATTGGCCCTGTGCTGATCAGCTGATCACATGCATTCTCCCAAAAAAAAAAAAAAATCTCCCAAGCAATACACACGAAACTGAGCATGTGCAGCTTGTCCCCTGCCTCAGGACTATCCAGAGATGGTTTGGGGACTCTGGAAGAAGGGGTGGATCAGAGAAGACAGGTCAAACAGCCTTTTTACACAATGCAGAGGATTAACCCCTTAGGTACCACAGTGAGTATAACAAGCATGCTTTACTGCATATAATATATTCTTGAGCGCCTGTGGCATAAGACTAAGACCCAGGAAGACTTCACACAATATAAATCTGCCCTCCTAAAATACTACTCCTGCCTTCACACTGCCAAACAGACCTACTTTATCACACTCATTAACACCTTCTCATCCAGTCCACGTCAACTCTTCTCTACCTTCAACACTCTACTCTGTCCTCCACTGCCTCCACCCACCAACTCACTCACTGCCCAGGAGATTGCCAATCACTTCAAAACTAAGATTGATACAATTCATGAGATCACCAATGCGCAAAAACCTCCCCCATGCAACACCCCATGTCCACAGATACAATCATTACTTCCCTCATTCAACCCTGCTACTATTACTGAGGTTGTTAAACTTTTATCTAGCACTCATCTAACCACTTGCCCCCTGGATCTTGTTCCCTCGCAAATGCTACGCTCACCCTCTGACTCGATTCTACACTCTCTAACTCACATTTTCAACCTCTCCCTCTCTTGTGGCATCTTCCCAAACTCTCTAAAACATGCGCTAGTCACCCCCATACTAAAAAAGCCCTCACTGGATCCCACCAATCTCAACAACTTACGTCCCATCTCCTTACTCTCCTTCTCCTCCAAACTTCTTGAAAGACTGGTCTACAACCGACTAAGCGACCATCTGACCATGAATAAACTTCTTGATCCCCTTCAGTCCGGTTTTCGCCCTCAACACTCCACGGAAACTGCTCTCCTTAAACTCTCAAATGACCTACTAATGGCTAAAGCCAATAGACACTATTCTGTACTACTTCTCCTGGATCTCTCTGCTGTGGACCACCCCCTCCTCCTCAAAAAACTCCACTCCTTTGGTCTCCGTGACTGTACTCTTCACTGGTTCTCATCCTACCTATCCCACCGCACCTTCAGTGTCACTTACAACTCTACTTCCTCCTCTCCTCTTCCTTTTTCCGTTTGGGTCCCCCAAGGTTCTGTTCTTGGACCTCTCCTTTTCTCAATCTACACCACCTCCTTGGGTCAGTTGATTGCCTCCCACGGCTTTAAATATCATCTCTATGCTGATGACACCCAAATCTATCTCTCCACCCCCCAGCTCTCTCCATCCATCTCCTCACGCATTACCAACTTACTAGCAGACATATCAGCCTGGATGTCACATCACTTCCTCGAACTCAACCTATACAAAACCGAGCTCATGATATTTCCTCCCTCAGGTGCCACTTCCCCTGATTTCCCTGTCAATATCAACGGCTCAACTATCAACCCATCTCCCCACGCCAAGGTCCTAGGTGTAATCCTGGACTCTGAACTAACCTTTCGACCCCACATTCTATCACTATCCAAAGCTTGCCGCCTCAATCTCCGCAACATCTCCAAGATACGCCCCTTCCTAACCAATGTCACCACAAAGCTTCTAATCCACTCCCTGGTCATCTCCCGCCTTGACTACTGCAACTCCCTCTTCATTGGTTTACCTCTAAATAGGCTATCCCCACTTCAGTCCATCATGAACACTGCTGCCAGGCTCATCCACCACACAAACCGCTCAGCGTCTGCTACACCCCTCTGCCAATCCCTCCATTGGCTGCCACTCAGTCACCAAATTAAATTCAAGATACTAACTATAACTTACAAAGCCATCCACAACCTGGCCCCAAGCTACATCTCTAACCTAGTCACAAAATACCAACCTAATCGTTCTCTTCGCTCCTCCCAAGACCTCCTGCTCTCAAACTCCCTTGTCACCTCATCCCATGCTCGCCTTCAGGACTTCTCCAGAGCCTCCCCCATCCTCTGGAATGCTCTACCCCAATCCGTCCGATTTTCTCCTACTTTATCCACTTTCAGACGATCCCTGAAAACTCATCTCTTCAGAGAAGCCTATCTGGCCCCCACCTAACAACTGTACATTTATCTTCTCAATCAGCACATCACCCACAGTTATTACCTCTTGTATCTCTTGACCTTCCCTCTTAGATTGTAAGCTCTAAGAAGCAGGGCCCTCTGATTCCTACTGTATCAAAGTGTATTGTATTTGTACTGTCTACCCTCAAGTTGTAAAGCGCTACATAAACTGTTGGCGCTATATAAATACTGTATATTAATAATAATAATATACAGACTAATTTTACTTTTGTGGGTTTAGTAACACTTTAAGACAAAATAAAATCAATAACTAGTACACAAATAACAATCAAAAGTAAAAAAGCAAAAAATCATAAATATGTGCTTTGGAAACATTTTGCAAGTGGTAAAATTGGTGAGTTTTCATCGAAATGAGTTTCTTCCAAATCATTCCACATATCCCCAGTGCTTATAGTAACCATTTAAATATGGGAATAAATCAACTTGTGCTAAGGAAACCTGCTAGGGAATCTAAAATACATTTAATAACACATGTCTAAGGGCCCCAGTGGTGCATAACACTGAACTACCATGGCACCCTAAAAAGCATTTTATCAGCTTTGAGCAATGAAGATTGTAAATGATTTTTTAAAATGAATTTAAATGCATGGATTCATAGCATCCAATCAAAAAGCAGATTTTGTTTTGGATATAATAAGAAAGGGTCAACAACTCAGAAAGGTTTTTATTGTTTTCTGTGTCCCTGTTAGAGAGACAATGTCTCTTTTTTTTAGTACAGTAGCTAGAAAATACCTTTGTATTCACAATGACAGTAGTTATCAGATAAGATGTAAGATGAATGTCTTAAAAACTACAATTCATTATTAGCAAATCATTTCAGTTTAGGGACCAGATTTTTTTGATAAAATAAAAAATAATTTGATAAAAGGAGCAATCAACTCCACAGCAAAAAATGCATTGCAATATACCAAAGTGTATCAAGTTTTGGATAGAGTATTGAATGCTGAAGACTCCCGTTGAGGTTTTTTTTTTTCTGTGTTCTGGGGAGATTTGCCTTTACTTTATGTCTGCAGATGTGACAAGAAATTTCTCCAGAGTATCGGTAATACTGTCTTGGGCACTTGTCATCTGAACATGTGTCCCCATTGGAATATTTCCCCTCTATTCCCACCCTGGGGACAACTCACAATATTGGATCGACCTTCATTTTCAGTCCAGTTGACACTGGCCACTAGGAGAAATAAATAGGGGGAATCACTTCAGCTGTGATATAGACAGATATGAAAACCTTACCAAAAAATCTATCCACAGCAGACCCTTGCATTTCCATAGTTGGGAATACACAGCTAATGGTGACACCATCATGGGCCATTTGAAGAAAAAGCCATCAACCAATGAACATTTTAATGAAGTCATATTGCAAATATAATGCGTAAATATGAGTAAACCATAATGCACCTACATTGAAACCTGACAGGGGTTCTAACTAGGAATGTAAAATTTCAGGACATTTTGAAACCACGGGGGAAAAAAATGTTTTCCCCCCAAAAATAGAAATTTTGGAATTTTTTTGGAATTAAAAAAAAAAAAAATTAGTGTGGAGTAGTTTCACAAATTGAAAGTCATTTTGTTACACTGGGAAAAAGAAATTCAATGCATATAAATGTATATAAATGTATAATGTATTATGCTTGAAATAAAAGTACAGCTTATTCAGTAAATAAACTAAACTAAACTTGCTTTTTAAATTGTATTTTTTGTTACAAATGGAATAACAAGGACTGTATATGTTAAGAACGTTTCAACTACACATGAGAACAGGTAATCATTGACAATGCATTGACAATGCTGATCCAGAAACATATATTGCAAGCTTGATCAATGTGATTTTCAGGTGTCATTTTATCTATAAATATAGGGATTGTGTATTTTGGGGAGGCCGTGGTTTGTAACATTTCCTTACTAGAAGATGCTGCTGGTGTAGAAACACTTTGTAAAGATCCAGAAGCAGCAGAGAGAGCATTTCTGAAATGAGAACTCCAGAGGAAAAAGCTCCTCACACTTTCATTATGGTCCTCATCATTTCATTACATAAAGTATTTTTTAATTTCTTTAGAGCACCTATGGCATGTCATGTGTTTTTTTCATCCTTGTAGCATTTGGAAAATAATATTTCTTCTCACGATATTTGCAGATTTGCTCTGAGCACTGTGGAAATGTTTCCAAACTGTAGATGTTGGTTTCACTAATTTACTGAGAGAAGTAAAAGAAAAAAACAATTTACAGACTATAGGTAAACATTATGATGTGATGGTGGAAAACATTAATAGGAATAATTTAAAGGTTAAAAAAGTTAAAAATAATTTGTCAGACAAATTTACCCTCTTACCTGTCAATTATGGCCCGAAAGGACAGAAACTATCATCCACTGTATCCCAACAATCACCCAACTGTAGGAGGTATAAGATGGAGCCCATGAGCAAACACAACTGATGCCTTTAGCCCTGCAGTGCCCCCTAGTCGCAGAAATGCATATTTCACTTGTTTGAGAATTGCATTGAGAAGTACTGTACAATGTTATTTGAACTGTATTCCAGCATTTGCTTGCCTTCAGCCGAGAGAACTTGCAATAATTTAAGACTTTGCATAAAGTCTCAGAAATCTTTCATTAAGGTCTTCATGTTATATAGTTGGAATACCATGTTATGGATATATTACTTATCATTGTAAAAGAACATATTCCACAATTCTTTATTTTCCCAATTTTTCAAGAAAACAAACAAAAACAAAAAATGGTTTTGAAAAAAACGGGAATTATTATTATTTTTTTTTTTTTTTACAATTTTTCCCATCTCTAGTTCTAACCTTTTCATAATCTAACCAAAACAAAAGCAGTTTGGGCTTTAGATGTGTTTTAATGATTTATAAACATAGCTTCAAAATGTTGAAAAAAGCCCAAACACAGATGTAAATAACATATATAACGGCAATTGCAAATAAATAATATATTCAGATCCTTTAAGGAGAAAAGAAAAGTTGGATTTGGCTTAAAAGCAAAATAAATTGAGCATGAAATGAGGTTTGCCTTGGAAGTTTCTCATACATTTAGCAGCAGACAGATAGAACAAAGAACAAAATCAATTAAAAATTATTTTCAACTCAACACCTTTCTATGGCTTCGACATGAATCTCTTTAATGCATCTGTTTACCAGGTTGTTGAGCGTTTCTCCTCTGAAATACCACTGAGCTGAGCTGTGTGCTGCTGCCCTCTCTGGTGATATTCCACGGATCAGACGACTGTAAATATACTGTACGTTGTATTCAGCAGAACTTGAAATTATGGGAGAGGAAAATGTGATTGTATCCATCACCTTTAATAATTGCAGGAAGAAGAAAACTAAGATAGAGTTTGTGAGAATGGCAATCATTTCAAGACCACATTAACCTAAAAATGTAAACCCAACCACCTAAATCTCATATAAGGTTTAACCACGTCAGCCCTGGAAGAATTAACCCCCTCCTGACCAGGCCATTTTTTGCGATACGGCACTGCGTCGCTTTAACTGACAATTGCGTGGTCATGTGACGTTGTACCCAAACAAAATAGATGTTCTTTTTTCCTCACAATTAGAGCTTTCTTTTAGTGGTATTTGATCACCTCTGCGGGTTTTATTTTTTGCGCTATAAACAAAAAAAGAGCGACAATTTAAAAAAAAAACACAATATTTTTTACTTTTTGCTATAATAAATATCCCAAATGTAAAAAAAAAAAAAAAAAATTTCTTCATCAGTTTAGGCCGATATGTAGTCTACATATTTTTGGTAAACAAAATCGCAATAAGCGTATATTGATTGGTTTGCGCACAAGTTATAGCGTCTACAAATAAGGGGATAGATTTATGGCATTTTTATTATTATTCTTTTTAACTAGTAATGACGGTGATCAGCGATTTTTATCGTGACTGTGACATTGCGGCAGACAGATCGGACACTTCTGACACTTTTTTGGGACCATTGACATTTATACAGCGATCAGAGATAAAAATAGCCACTGATTACTGTATAAATGCCATTGGCAGGGAAGGGGTTAATACTAGGTGGCGATCAAGGGATTAACTGTGTTCCCTAGGTGTGTTCTAACTGTAGGGGATGAGACTTACTAGGGGAGAAGACCGATCGGTGTTCCTACTTAGTAGGAGCACACGATCTAGCTCCTCTCCCCTGAGAGAATCGGGATTTGTGTGTTTACACACACAGATCCCGGGTTCTCGCTCTGACACGAGCGATCGCAGGTGCCCAGCGGTCATCACGCCCGCCAGGCACACATATTGGCTCTGGGGACACGCCACAAAAGCGGCTTACAGAGCCAACGTACAGCTATGTCGGCTCACGCAGGGGAGCCATCCTGCAGCAGTATAACTGCGGCGGCTGGTCGGGAAGGGGTTAACTTGTTAATGTCATTTTAAAAGTAATTTTCAATTTTTTTTTTAGATCTGCAGCTTTTATTAAAAGAATATCAGAATATCTGCTGATCTTGCCGTGAAGGTCCTGGTTCCGGCACTTTCCGTTATAGGGTGAGAATACTCTGTCCCTGTCTTAAGCCGGAAATACATGGATTAGAAGGTTCAGAAGGGACCATGCATGGGCTTCTTCTATACTTCTATACCAGCCTGTCGGATTTTCCCAATTCAATCAGCACCACCTGCTAAAGCCAGCATTGTGGATCAGTATTTTGTGATGATGGGGAAGTCTCCCCGCTGTTAGAATACAATCGCTCAACAGGGAGGATTCCCTCATCCACATTGTGTGTGTGGATGGGGGAACTGAGTCATTTTTTTTTCATTTTGTCACATGCCTGATGCTGCAATTATGATTAAAGTTTAGGACACATTTTTGGAGATCCTGGTGTGCTGGTGATATTACTCTCTATGACTATTTACGGTTCCAGCCGGTGGTCGCTTCAGCAGGAACGTTTGTGTTGGGAATATTGCATTTTTTTTTGTTGTTGTTGTTTGACCCGCTCAGTGAATGAAAGAAAAAGGACCCATCTATGGCCTGCTTTACATTTGTGCTCCTGTGCTATCACCTTGTCTCATGGCCCTCCAAACGAGTCAACAACTCACCATTTTAACACACTTTGTATAAGCGTGATTCATTGCATACCTCCCAACTTTCTGAGATAGGAAAGTGGGAGACCTAAAAGAAAAAAGTATGTAGGCATGAAACACACCCTGCCACACCCCCAATGTAAAATGATTGGTTAGACCCACGAGTGCTTTTGAAATGTAAAATGCAACAATTTAGAAATTGGATTAATGGTTTAGGACTTTAAAAGATGTTTTGCAAGATAAATAGTAAAACATTTTTACACAGGTATATACACCAGACCAAAATGAGGGATAAATGAGGATGGAGGGCCAAAGTGACTTTGTTCCAAAAGAGAGACACTCTACAAGTACAATTGCTCCAGAGCTTAGTAAATGAGATGAAGGTTCACTTTGCAAAGAATACCCCATCACTTGCAATGAAAATAAGAAAAAAAAAAGCATTTTTGCTTGTACATGATCGGATGATGGAAGTCAACAGAACTCCTGCTCATTTACTAAGCTGTGGAGCAACTGCACTTGCAGGAGGCAGCTGCATTTTGCAAAGTGCACAGTCTATTTGCCTTTAGTAAATCATCCCCATTACATCTACTTTAAAGGTGAATATATGAGCAATTTAAAAACACAATGTAGGGGGCGTGGCCTAGTGCATGGAGCTGTAGGTCGCACTTCACAGTGGCTCCCGGTCCTACGGATCTCCACGAAGCTACAACAAGGGCATCCCGCCTCACACCGCTCCTAAACCGCACAGATGGGCAAAGGAAAGCCCAAGGAGCACCCCAAGCCCGTCGGCGATCGTACACAGAGCGATCTGGGCAGATTTGTGACTAGAGCTTCTGCGGCCTACAGTTCACAGGGACAGCCTAAGATGGCGCCGGCACCTCCATCCCCCTCCCGCTCTGAGCCTTCAGACATCATACAGGTACGCTCCAGGGCTTGCTCTGCCTCACTAGCTGATTTTGAGCCCACGCTACAGAGCCAGCACAGCCCACACAGCCCCTACAATCAGTCACAGACATCCCTGAACTCAGGTGACGGATGGGACTTAGAATCGCAGATGCGATCCCTCCATACATATATATGCTCCCTCCCAACAAAAGCCGGTTTTGAGCATTACACCGCCCGCATGGAAAAAGCATACAGGCAGGAGATTGCGGAGCTTAAAAGGGACATGGGAATCCGTATTGAGGATGTGGAAAATACCACGGCGGGCATATGTACTACCCTGCAATCCCATGAGGAAATTTTGAACTCTCATACTGTCCTAATCCAACAGCTCATGTACCACCAGGACGATATTGAAAACCGTAACAGACGGAACAATATTAGAATACGCGGCATCCCTGAAACCATTGAGCATAAAGACCTGGCAGGGGCTGTAACCTCTATCTTTAATCAAATACTTCAGCAACCCAAAGACACTCACATTGAATTGGACAGAGTACATAGGACCTCCGGTCCCCGCAATCCAGACTCTGCCTATGTCCGTGACACCCTGTGCATTTTTATAAGGTAAAAGAAAACATCATGCGAGTGGCAAGCACTCAGGACTCCATCAGGCTAAATGACACCCCTGTCATGCTACTCCCAGACCTCTCCCGCCAAACGCTAGCCATGAGGCGCTCTCTGAAACCCCTTACTTCAATCCTGCAAGAGAGACAAATTAGATACCAATGGCGCTTTCCGTTTCAACTGCGAGTTCAGCACGAGGGCAAGACGGCCATCTTTCGTACCCTAGGAGACTTACCGCGATTCCTGAGCACCCTGGAACTTCCGCAGGTTTCCCTACCAGACTGGCCTCTCCCAACTACCACACCTGGTCTTCCATTCAGCATGCAATGGCAGAAGACCGGCAGGCAGAAGCGCCCCAGATCCTCACCCCATAAATCACCTGATGGCTGATGTTCCCTCATGAAACAGGGTGCTACCTGTTACCACTCTTTTTTTTCCCTCCCTCTTGCTTCGTCAACAAGAGACGAATTTATGTCTGAACTTCCAGATCTACCAACATAACATTGTTTGCAGACGATGCGCACAAATTTTTCTAATTTTTTCTCCAGTTTTTTGTTTATTGGCCTTGTAACGCATCCTCCTACACACACCAGCTTTTTCTTTAATATTTTTTCTTTTTTCTCGCTCCTCATGTCTAAAGTTAATTGTTGCCGCTGTGGGGTGGGGGAGGGGGGGGGACTGGCTGTGACAAGGGAAGAATATATTTGTTCTGGTACTGCTGACGATAACCCTGGATTTCCTTTCATTACAATGTTACACTGGTGCCTTCCTTCCACACTAGGCTTTATCCCATTCTTCCCAGTATGTAAGGGGGTTTTCGCCCCCCTCCTCCCACTTCCACCAATGGGACTCCCCGTGCGCTGTTTGAGTACATGGAGGACTCCCGTGCTTCATAGAGCATTTTTGAAGTGGTGCGGAAGAAAGGCAGACGTGTCATATTAGGGCCGCCACATTACGCCCATGGCTAGAGATGTTTGTGAGCATTGTCCCCAGGTTATTTGTGCTTTCTATACGGTGGGGATCCCGGGACCGGGGGGCGCGTTGTGCGGTTACCACGTTTGAACCCCACTTAGGACCGATAGTGCTTATTACCGCACTGTTTACGTTATTTAGTATTTTCTATCCAGTTAACATGCGATTATACCCCATGATTTGTTTTAGGTTACCACCCCGTGGTTTCAACCTCCTTTTCCACCTTTGTTTCTCATGGTGGCTCTTTCTGTCTACCTGGTGGATGTGTTTTGTTTTTGCATGTCTGAGACGGTTTCTGCCCACCTTCTTTGATTTTCTCACTTCTTCTATTCCCACGCCTTCTCTTTACCCAACCTTCGTTCTTTTCCCCTCTCTCTCCCTCTCCCCCCATACAGGGCAGGTCCTGGGTCACGTAGGGATCATTGGAGTTCTGGCAAGAGGTCTTGGGCTTGCCTCCGCCCCTTGCTCTCATGTCTCCACTAGATCACATTACTTTAGCCTCCTTTAATTGCAGAGGTTTTAACACCCCTGAGAAAAGGAGCCAAGTGTTATATCATTTCCACAAAGCCAAAACTCAAATCTTACTCCTCCAAGAAACGCATTTTAAGGGCTCGGCCATCCCAGCCTTGAATAACCCCCATTTCCATAAATGGTTCCATAGCACTAACCCACTTACTAAATCCAAAGGAGTGTCTATAACTTTCCACAAATCCTTTCACCCAGAAGTATTGGATACTTTGATAGACCCTGACGGTCGCTTTATCTTCCTTAAACTAAAATCTAACCTCTCTATTTTTACAGTTGCTAATGTGTACGGACCAAACCAGGACCAAGGGAGTTTTCTCTCCATGCTTATAGACAAATTAATCTCATTTGGGGGCCCCTGTTTTATTGTAGGAGGAGACCTCAACGTGACCCTTTCACCAGCCGTGGACACCTCCTCGGGTAAGTCTGCTATATCACACTCCACCCTTACACATATCAAATCGCTCTTACACTCTGCCCAATTAGTGGATGTCTGGCGGGTTCAACACCCATTCGAGAGAGACTACAGCTGTTATACGGTCGCTCATAACTCATATAGTCGTATTGACTATTTCCTAGTATCCCAATCCCTACTTGATGTCCCTATACAAGCTTCCCTGGGTAACATCCTTTGGTCAGATCACGCCCCCGCCCATTTAAGTTTAGCCCACCCACCCAAAGCACACAAAACATTTTCCTGGCGTCTAAATGACAATTTACTAAAAGATAGCCTTTGTGTGACAGACACCCAGCAGGCAATTCGAAACTTTGTTCATGACCACCGTTCAGATGACACTAACCCCCTTACCAAGTGGGAAGCCCTGAAATGTGTGTTACGGGGAATTTTCATCCAACATGGTGCACGATTAAAGAAGTCTAGATCGGCCGACATCGTCAAACTACTATCTTCTATTCACACCTTAGAAAGCACACATAAGAAAGACCTCGCGCATAGTACCTTTGTGGATCTCTCCAACGCCCGCAGAGACCTACTCCGCATCCTTGATGCAAACACTCTTATAGCCAGAGACAAAGGACGAAATCGTCACTACATGCTAGCTAATAAATGCGGACAACATCTAGCTAAGGTTCTGCACCCTCGTCCCCCCCGACGCCCCATACCGTTCATTTGCAACACAAACCAACAAAAGATCAGAACTCCTAGGGGCATTGCAGATGCTTTCCAACACTATTATCCTCAATTATATAACCTCCCCACATGACCCCAACAACCCCCACGACAAGACTCACAACTCCCTGACATGGAAAATTATATCTCAGAAACGGCCCTCCCGCGAATAGACCCCCCCACTTCCACAGCTTTAGAGGAAGTCCTGACGTCTTCGGACTTCCTATTGGCTATTAAAGGATTGAAATCCGGTAAATGCCCGGGGCCTGATGGCTTCTCACCCAGATTCTACAAATTATTTGCCCATTCATTAGCCCCACTTCTCGCAGCAGCGTTTAACTATCTAGATGATGATCATCCCCTCTCCAAATCCCTTCTGTCTGCCACTATCTCAGTAATACCTAAACCCGGAAAAGACCCCTCTCAATGTACTAGTTATAGGCCTATTTCCCTCCTTAATGTGGACGTTAAACTCTTTGCCAAGATCCTAGCCAACCGCCTCTCACCCCTCCTACCCTCCATTATACACAGAGATCAAGTGGGCTTTGTCCCTGGTAGGGAGGCCAGGGACAATACCACAAAAACGATCCACCTGATTTATTATATACGCAAACACAACCTGAAGGCCTGCATCCTCTCTTTCGACGCTGAAAAGGCGTTTGACCGGGTTAACTGGCAATTTCTACGCCTTTCGCCAGAACAGATTGGACTCGGTCCCTCATTTATATCCAAGGTGATGGCGCTCTATTCTCATCCCACAGCCTCTGTGCTGGTCAATGGTTCCGCATCCACCCCATTCGTGATATCCAATGGAACAAGGCAGGGTTGCCCGTTGTCTCCCTTGCTCTTTGTTCTAGTGATGGAGCACTTGGCTACGACCATTAGGCAAAACAACAACATTGTGGGAATACCAACGCCATCATCTGAAGTTAAACTTTCACTCTATGCAGATGACCTCCTTGTCTACATTCAGCAACCCCATACCTCGCTACCCTCCTTAATGCAAGAGTTCCGCAGATTTGGAGACTTAAGTAATTTTAAGCTCAATATGTCTAAGACAGAAGCCCTTAATATATCCCTAACTCCCTCTACCCACACTCAATTACGGACTAATTTCCCATTCCAGTGGGCAACAAAGGGCATCTCCTACCTTGGAGTCACCATCCCATCCAACCTAACCGACCTTTACAACCTCAATTACTCTCCTCTCCTATCCCGAATCCGGAAAGAATTAGATACATGGAATCAGACTCCACTACCCTGGTTCGGCCGTATCAATACATTAAAAATGGATACACTGTCTAAACTTCTATACGTTTTCCAGACGATTACGATACTTATCCCCCAGCGGTTCTTTGCTTCTCTACGATCTATGTCTATACGTTTTGTCTGGCAACAGGGGATGTCTCGGATCCGACATGCCCTGCTGACATACCCTAAAACTCGGGGTGGGGTTGGCCTCCCAGACTTCGAAATGTACCACAGGGCTGCAGTCCTATCTAGGATCCTCGAATGGTTCCCTCGCCCGTTCCCCAAGGCATCCACGGCCATAGAACAAGACCTCTCCACTTCTGACCTTCGAGCTCTGCTCTGGGGTTATGGTCGAGGGCTTTCCACCCTAGCTAATTGCTCTCCATTAACGACTGCAGCACTACACCTGTGGTATAGAAAGGGATTATTAACAATATTATCTACTGACCCCTCGCCGCTTACTTCGCTCTTCGATCATCCAGAACACCCCCAGGGTATGGGCTCCAATCTAGTGGGCCCATATTCACGAGATGCCTGGCCTACAGCCAACTCATTCATACACCCTAACACGGGTACGCCAGTTCTCCCAGGAGACAAAGGTAATTGGCTCACAGCCCTACGCATCTCCTCCTTCTGCTCTGACCTATTCTCTTCCACCCACACTCATAGACCCCTAACAGACTTCGAGCAGCTGTGTTCTCTCTCGGAAACACCCAAGCATCTACTATCCACCATTTACAAATTATTACACTCACTGACTCACGATCAACTTCCACCCTACACGAGGAGTTGGGCCACTGACCTAGGCAAAGATCTTTCACCAGATGACTGGCAAAAGTCTTTCCACTTTACACACAAGTCCTCCATCTCTTGCCATATACAAGAGAAAAATTTTAAGCTCTACAGGGACCCCCAATCGTTACAAAAAATGTTTCCCTCTACTGTCACAACTTGTTGGAGATGTGGAGACCCAGAGGGAAGTTATCTCCACATATGGTGGAACTGCAACGCCATCCAGCCATTATGGTCACAGGTTTTTGCCGTATACAGTAGCCTCTACGATGGACCTACGACGCACACGCCTGAAGTGGCGCTGCTGTCCATGTTACCAGGTTCAATACCCTCTCAGAAACTAACCCTGCTTCATTTTTTTCTTTCAGCAGCTAGGCAACTCATACCACTCTACTGGAAGACTACTACTACCCCACCGCTGTCCTCCTGGGTTTCCATTGTCAATGATATCATGCGAATGGAGGAGATGATCGCTTTAGACAATGACACCTACAATAAATTCAAAACCATGTGGCTAATCTGGATTGATTATGCCACCTCAAATGCTCTGAAAAATCTGCTAAAGCCACCTGACTCAATAAATCCCACCCAGAGCTCCCAATGTGTTGCCCCAGGGCCTGCCAGCTCAACTTGACCCTCCTACCCTTACCTGTTCCCTACCTTCTTTGATCTCCTCTCTCTTTCTCTTTATTTCACCATTCTCTCCTTCCCCTCTCTCTTATGATATAAACAGCAGACGTTGAAATTAACGAACTGTAGTTGCTCTGTTACATGGTTTATATATTATTCATAGGATCGAAAGGAAACCAAACTAATATTCATTCACTTTTATATACTCTGCTCTTTTATATATATAGTTTGTGCACAGGCGAACTGATTTCTACCATGCTAATATCGTTGTATATTACGTTTTGCCAATGTTTAATGGCTCTGTATAACCTTGCAAACTTAATAAAAATATATTTGACTCTAAAAACACAATGTAAAGCTGAATTCCAGGTATGTCATTTTTTGCATAGTTACATTAGTCCAGCTTGGATCACTTTTTTAAGTAATTGTCACACCTGGAAGATCTGCCTTGAAGCTGGAAATCACTGTATTAGGCACCAGAACTACAGTGATTGTCACTAGGTTCTGGGTCCTGGGTGCTGATTAGCTGCCCTGCTGCTTAGTAAACGAAGGAGGTTGCTTTTATTAGACTCTCCACCTTATCCAATTAGAGAATGCATTGCATTCATTGAAAAAATACAGTGTTCTCCATGCCAGGCGAGTAACCGTTTGTATTCACTATGCAGCAGGCGAGGCACCAAGAAGCCACTCGCAATCACTAGTAGTGGTGCTTTCCAGCGAGCCCTTCCAGGTATATATATATATATATATATTATAGCAGCCATACCACATTTGTTTCCAGCATAGTTACCAGGGCTTTTTTTCTCAGAGAATAGGTGCAGGAACTCCCCTTTTGGGAGTTACCCATTGTCTTTGCCCCTACCTACCTTTGAGCACCAGTCCTTGGTTCCACCCCCTAGCCACCTCACAGCACTGCCCCTTTTAGAGAATACAGAACCAAGTAACATTTGTGGTACTAAGTAATTTGCATGGCATTTGTTATTGATAACAAGAAAAGTAGTAAAATAGACCCCCCACAGCCAACAACAATAGACCCACCAGCAGCAATAGATCCCCCCCCCGCAACAATGGACCACCTACAACAAAATACCCCCAGCAACAATAGACCCTCTAGCAGCCAGCTATAATAGACTGCTCCCTCAACAATAGATCTCTCCCAGTGACAACTGACCCCCCAGCAACATAAGACCCACCCCAGCAACAATAGAACCCCTCACCAGCAACACTTCTGCAGAAATAGATCCCCTCCAGCAACAATAGATTCAACAGCAGCCAGCATCAATAGACACTGTAGCACATCCCAGCACTCCTTGCCATTACATACATTCAGTGCTGAAAGTGCCCGAACTGCGTTCCCCTGTGTTTCCGCTGAAAAAAAGCCCTGATAGTTACAAAGAATAGCTAATTGTTTTACTAATGTATGCTGATCACGCAGCATGTAGCAGGGGAAAAGGTTCACTTTACCATGCAATAGGTATGCAACTCTCTGACGTTTCCTTTAAGCTGGAGTTGTATTACAGATTTATTTTCCGCTTTCTCTTGAATCAAAACTGCTATGTGTAAAACCTGTTATATACAGTATCTCACAAAAGTGAGTACATACCTCACATTTTTGTAAATATTTTATTATATCTTTTCATGTGACAACACTGAAGAAATGTCACTTTGCAATAATGTAAAGTAGTGAGTGTACAGCTTGTATAACAGTGTAAATTTGCTGTCCCCTCAAAATAAAAACACACAGCCATTAATTAATGTCTAAAAACCACTGGCAACAAAAGTGAGTACACCCCTAAGTAAAAAAGTCCAAATTGTCAATATTTTGTGTGGCCACAATTATTTTTCAGCACTGCCTTAACCCTCTTGGGCATGGAGTTCACCAGAGCTTCACAGGTTGCCACTGGAGTCCTCTTCCACTCCTCCATGACGACATCACGGAGCTGGTGGATGTTAGAGACCTTGCGCTCCTCCACCCTCCGTGCCCCACAGATGCTCAATAGGGTTTAGGTCTGGAGACATGCTTGGCCAGTCCATCACCTTTACCTTCAGCTTCTTTAGCACGGCAGTGGTCGTCTTGGAGGTGTGTTTGGGGTCGTTATCATGTTGGAATACTGCCCTGAGGCCCAGTCTCCAAAAGGAGGGGATGATGCTTTGCTTTAGTATGTCACAGTACATGTTGGCATTCATGGTTCCCTCAATGAACTGTAGCTCCCGAGTGCCGGCAGCACTCATGCAGCCCCAGACCATGACACTCCCACTACCATGCTTGACTGTAGGCAAGACACACTTTTCTTTGTACTCCTCACCTGGTTGCTGCCACACACACTTGACACCATCTGAACCAAATAAGTTCATCTTGGTCTCATCAGACCACAGGACATGGTTCCAGTAATCCATGTCCTTAGTCTGCTTGTCTTCAATCCTTTTGCAGACTTTCTTGTGCATCATCTTTAGAAGAGCCTTCTTTCTGGGACAACAGCCATGCAGACCAATTTGATGCAGTGTGCGGCGTATGGTCTGAGCACTGACAGGCTGACCCCACCACCCCTTCAACCTCTGGAGCAATGCTGGCAGCACTCATACATCTATTTCCCAAAGACAACCTCTGGATATAATGTTGAGCACATGCACTCAACTTCTTTGGTTGACCATGGCGAGGCCTGTTCTGAGTGGAACCTGTCCTGTTAAACTGCTGTATGGTCTTGGCCATCGTGCTGCAGCTAAGTTTCAGATTCTTGGCAATCTTCTTATAGCCTAGGTCATCTTTATGTAGAGCAACGATTCTTTTTTTCAGATCTCAGAGAGTTCTTTGCCATAAGGTGCCATGTTGAACTTCCAGTGACCAGTATGAGAAAGTGAGAGCGATAACACCAAATTCAACACACCTGTACCCCATTCATACCTGAGACCTTGTAATACTAACGAGTCACATGACACTGGGAAGGGAAAATGGCTAATAGGGCCCAATTTGGACATTTTTACTTAGGGGTGTGCTCACTTTAGTTGCCAGCGATTCAGACAATAATGGCTGTGTGTTGAGTTATTTTGAGGGGACAGAAAATTTACACTGTTATACAAGCTGTACACTCACTACTTTACATTGTAGCAAAGTGTCATTTCTTCAGCATTGTCACATGAAAACATAGAATAAAATATTTACAAAAATGTGAGGGGTGTATTCACTTTTATGAGATACTGTAAGTGGCTATTATCTCACTTCTGGATGTATACAAGTTCTAAGACCATGAAATACACACTGTAGATATTTTTTTCCACGTGCATTTCATCACACACACACACACACACACACACACACACATATATATATATATATATATATATATATATATATATATATATATATATATATATACTGAAATTGTATAGTATTGAGCTGCAAATCACATTTTGCCAGTTATAGTACCTACTGGGGTTTCCTGTGACTGCTGCTATTATACTGAAGCCTCTTCATGCATTGTAAAAATATGTGATAATATGTGATAATATAAAGCCATAATCAAATATTGATGTGTAACTTTAATCAGAAAATTAAGTCCTGCTAGATTGCTTCAGGCTGGCCCCTTTTGCAGGTATAGCTATGTAAGACATTAACAATGAGTGCCTATACTGTTTAAAATCCAGTAATACATGATCTTACCCTGCTCTGCACATGCTCAGTCGCTCTTCATTTTTAGGCACTGCTAAATTTGTAGAGACTGATCTTCTAATAGCCTTAAAGCAGAATTACCATCTTATCCTTTACAGCCTGGAAAGCTGCTTCTGTTTGATTTGCAACTGCCATGGTGCTGCATATGTGATCAGTTATGATACCAGCTATTTGATGGTTTGACAGTTTGGTTGAGGACACAAGCAAATGTGACAGTTAGCAATTCCTGGCATTCCAGGAATGTAACTCTGTGAAACTGTTAAATCGATGGAGTTAGTTCCGCTAAATGATTTACTGCTGTTCAGGGGCTCTGGGCTTCAGCAAAATGGCAGCCTCCAGCAAGAAGAAACAAGAGCAATGCTGAAAGGAAATTTACAGCACACACTAATTTTGGTAGCATAATTATTAATGTGGAATGTATGTTCCTTGCTAAAGAACATTATTTTTTATGCAGTTGTTTTGGGTAAAGTTCCGATTTAACTTAAATTTTGGTACCACCTCTCCTCTCCCACACTGCAATCCCTAAAAATCTTGGCTGTGCGCAAATGTGCAGAAGGTCACTGCCTGGTTACCATGACCCAGCAGAGACTTGTAGCACATCTGTGCACACACATGGTGGGGGGGGGGGTCACGCGCATGCAAACACAATGCTGGCTGCTGGTATCTTGTTACCTGAGACCTTTATGTGCATGAGCAGGGAACCATCATGGGTGTGTAAAAAGTTAGGACCCTTTAAAAAAAAAAACTAGGCGATATTCTCCAACTATAGGAAAGGGAGAGGGGAGGAGCAGGAAGGAAAAAAGTTATTTTAATTATTTTAATGGATGAAGGTCTGATTTTAAAGCATAACTAAACCCTCCCTAGTAACACACAAAAATAACTCAATTACTAACTGTACTAAAGGAATGTGCTGTGTCAGGTGAAGGCTTTTCTTATTTTTTCTCAGTGCTAAACCTTCCACCAGCTCATCGCTGTATGCAAACTCGAAGATGAGCAATAGGGTGGTCACACATATGCCAGCACACAGTTAACCAGCAGTCCACACACCCTAGGGTGACAACGATACTCCTGAAGAAGCATAGACTCTGTCAGTGTTGTTTCACAATGCAGGAAGTGTATTACAGGATCAACAGGTATGCAGATTAGAAGTTCTGACTGCGCTCATTTTTAATTGTGCCTGCTTGTCCTGGGTCCAGGACACAGCTAGGGAACTAGCAGCATCAGTAAGCAATGGCAGCCCCTAGATTTCTCTCAGGACTAGTTCTCCTTTATTAGAACGCCTCTAAAAATGGTTTGCTTCCAAATATAAACTCCCTACAATTTCACAAAAGCAACCCTTTTCCTTCTTATGGAAAAAAACACATACGCATTTTAAAAAAAATGTGCCCATAAATTCTTATAGTCGTACATATACAAAATGAAAAATCTGAGCGAGAAAAACTGTACATTGTATGTATGTAATATTTGGTGTGACCACCCTTTGCAAAACAGCATCAATTCTTGTAGGGACACTTGCACACAGTTTTTGAAGGAACTCGACAGATAGGCTGTTCCAAACATCTTGAGAACTATCCACAGATCTTCTGTGGATGTAGGCTGTCTTAAATCCTTCAGTCTCTTCATGTAATCCCAGACAGACTCCATGATGTCCACATCAAGGCTCTGTGGGGGCCAAGACAACACTTCCAGGACTCATTGTTCTTCTTCTTTCAATATGTTTATTATTTATGTTCATAAAAGGAAAAACATACAATAGATGTGGTGATCATTACAGCGTTACAGCAGAAAGTTTAGGAACAGTAAATACAGTAGAAAACCTTAGATGTAATGCAAGTATTTCCTGAGTATGTTCTGGACGCGACAAAAAAACACATAACCTATGTAGCCAGGCTCATTTCTCCGGGTGTCCTGAATATGAGAAGCTAGTTGCACACACTGGGGAATAAACTCTACCCGGTTTGTCAGGAGAAAAAATGATTAGCCTAACCTTGAAAATTTTCAGGATGTTGATTAAGAGACCATATAAGAAGCGTTCCTTGGACTCTTTGTAGGTCCCACCAGAATGAGAGCTCTAAAATAAAGTGTGAAAGGAAAGGAATGAGGAGTAGAAGAACAGGAAAAAAGAGGAATGGACAAAAAGGGGAGAGAAGAGGTTAGGATCCTCCTTGCTCCCTGCCAACCCCCGTGGCCCACCTGCACTGTACAAAAACACCAATAGGTCACCTGGGGGCACCAACGTAGGTGGCCCATGGTTCCCAAACTGACTCAAATTTCGCCATAGTGTCCTTTAAGGAGCTTACCATTTTTTCTTGAGTCATTATCCAAGAGATTTTCCTCTTGGCTGCAGTGAAAGATACACTATGCTGTTTTCATGCCTTAGCAATGGTCAATTTAGTTCCCAAAAGGATGAAAAAAATCAGTGATTGCATAGCTTTGGTGGCATTGGGTATCCAGCCATTGAGTAAGGCAATGGATGGATCTTTTGGAATTTGACAACCCGTTACCTTGCGGATCATATAGAAAATTTTGTTCCAAAATCCCCTAATGTTCGGGCACTCCCATCAGGTGTGCAGCATGGAACTGTATATGTTGCAACCTCGGAAGCATAAGGGTGAACATTGTGGCTAGTCTCGCTGGAACAAGGTACCATCTGGTTATGATTTTGAGATTTGCTTCAATCAAGACTGTGTTACTTATGTTTCTATAAGACCGAAAGACATTGTTGTGTCAAGTGTCTATTAGACATGTGCACACTGAAATATTTCATTTCGGAATTTCGTTTTCGTCCGAAAAATAAATTTATTTAGTTACTCCCGAAATTTTTATTTATTTAGTTTTTCGTTAAAAATTGCATTCGTCCGAAAATCCAAATTAATTAAGGTTGAATCTGTCATTGAAGGCTTATGGTGTCTGTCGAATGTTCAAAGAAGATTCGACGGAGCAGTTAAACTGTACAACGCCGTATAGTTTAGCTGCTCCGTCAAATCTTCTTAGAACTTTCGACAGACACCATAAGCCAAAGATTCAACGTTTGTATGTGTTTCGATGCTTTGTCGAATCTTCGTCGTTCATGTTGAATCTATATAGTTCAAACGGAAAATGGACTGGTGATAGTGATCACTGATCAGACAGGTAACAAGATAGGGTAATCTATATAGAATCTCAATCTATAATATAGAATCTATAATAATAAATCCCCCCCCCCCCCCCCCCCACAACACGGGCAGCCTCTGAGGCTATTACAACACTAGCAACACTAGTATCACTATCAAGTTCACAACACTAACACAATAGCAGCAGATTATTATGAAAAAGTTGAACTGTAGCTTGTTTCACTATTGTTCTGCTGTTGTGCTTATGCTTAATTGCTAAGTAATTCAGGTTCTCTGACAAACAGACCAGCTAAGATTGACTGTCTTCTGAAATGATTCAGTGTATGTGTCTCTCTCTGCTAGCAAATCGTAAGTGAAAGTAAGTTGGCTGTAAGTGTGTACTTAGTTCTAGCTATTTTACTGCCCCTCCTCTTTGGTTACAATCAGCCAATAACATTCATCATCATCATTATTTTTATTTTATTTCCCCCACCCAATTCCAGCAGCGATCTTTTCTCTCTATGTTGAATCTTTTCTCTCTATGTCAAATCTTTTCTCTCTATGTCAAATCATTTCTCTCTATGTAGAATAATCTTGGACTAATAGAGCTAATGTTAGGCACATTCGACCACAGGTTCAATAGACACAGATTGTTATTGTCAGCATCATGTCGAATCTCCTATCTATATCAAACTGTTGTCGCAACGGAAACAAAAATAAAGCATTTGTTTATGTCGGATCTTTAGTTTTTCGGACTCTGCACTTTCGTTATCGTTTATTAAAACGATAACGAAAATATCTGAAATTTGGACGAAAATGCATTCAGAATGCACATGTCTAGTGTCTATGGTCCATTTGATCTGGGCCTCCTTCTCCCAGGTCAACATGTATGGGAGCTTGGAGTCGTCTAAGGCCAGTGACAGGTAAACTATGGAAATGCCCCCCTCTGCTCTGTGGCTTGGCCACACCATTGTTCATAGGCTGTCATGGGTGGGGGTAATGGTTTGTTACGCCATTCAGTGTTTAGGAAGTGAGAGATTTGCAAGAATCAAAATTTTTCAGATTCTGGCATCTCCAGCTTGCTCTTACAGAAACTAAGCGAGAGTGGGCCCCGGGTAGTTAAGTAGTGTCCAATGCGATATAGTCCTTTATCCAACTATCAGCTAAAGGCTTTGATATTCATGCCCGGTGGGAATTTGGGGTTGTGAAAAATATGTGCTAGAGGTGTCATGTCCGATGGCAGAGATGGGTGTTTTTTCAGACTGTCCCACAGGGAGATGGAGTTAGAGAGCACAGGTGACATAATAGAATCTTTTATTGGACACCAAAGGAGGAAGTCTAAAGTGTGTGTTGGTACTGCTTGCCTCTCTATCTGCACCCAATCCGGCTTTTCTATGCGTGTGTAGATAATTGATAATTGTGCCAACCACAATACCACGGGAGATTTGGGGTCCCCAACCCTCCCCGCTTCCTTGGTCTGTACAGCACTTTCCTCGATAGGTGGTGGCCTGAGGAGCCCCAAATGAACTTTATCATTTTGCTTTGAAATGTCTTCAAGTGATCTTTTCTGATCAAAATTGGTAGTGCACGAAAAAGATAAAGTAACTTGGGGAGTAGAGTCATTTTAGCAGCGTTCAGTCTCCCTAGCCAGGATAAGTCGTGAAGTGCCCAACCTGTGAGATCCTTGCTTAACATAAGTTTTTCATAAGTGGGGGGAAGTTAGCTGAGTATAGTAGCTCCACCCTTCAGGTGAGTTCTACTCCTAGATATCGGATTTTGGAGTCACTCCATGTAAATCGGAAGGAACTTTTGAGATTTTCTACCTGACTGTTAGGCCCGAGGCTCTGGAGAATCGATCAAGCAAATTACAAATGTTTGGGAGGGAGGTCGTTGGTGAAAAGCAGTAGATCATCCGCAAAAAGAGCGCATTTGTGTGTTTGCGGGCCGCATGAATCCCCTTGTATATCCAGGTTGGCGTGAATTGCGATTGCTAAGGTTTCTTTTGCTATCACGAATATAAGGGGTGACAGGGGGCACCCTTATCTGGTTCCCCTGGCTATTATTATGGTATCCAAATAGTAGCCCTGTAGTCTTATCCGCGCTTCAGGGTGGGAATAAAGTGCTGTCATTAAGCCCATGAATCTCTGGCCAAAACCCCAGTGATGTAGAATGTTAAATAGGTACAGCCATGAAACCGAATCGAGAGCTTTTTGGAGATCGAGTGAGAGGAGTAGCAATGGGGATGGTCCCCTGTGACCATCCCGATTGTAGTATCGAAATTATATCTATCACCCTTTGAATTTGATCTGGGCCTTGTCTGCCTGGGATGAATCCCACCTGGTCCTTGTGAATATATAGGTTGATGAAAGAGGATATGTGGTCCGCTAGGATCTTGGTCAGAATTTTCATGTCATTGTTTATAAGTGATATGAGCCTGTAATTTCCTACCTCCCCCTGGTGCTTATGAGGTTTAGGGATTACGGATATGTAAGCTGAATTTAGATTTGTATCTAAGGGATCTCCTTTCATCTTATCATTGAAGAAGCGCGTAAGGGGTTGAGCTAGAGTCTGTGCAAATGTCTTATAATAGAGCACAGAGAATCCGTCCGGTCCGTTGGCAGATTGCCTCTTTAGGTTTTTAATGACATTTATCACTTCCTCTACTGTAATAAGGGACTCTAGGATGTCATGGTGTTTGGCTTCTAGTTTTGGGAGTGGGAGTGAGTTCAGAAATCAATTCATATGGGACTCACTATCCTCTTTGCCTACGCTATACAGTTTCTCATAAAAGTGGTGAAAGGTTTCCCTAATGCGCTTTGGGTTTAAGGTATGTTAAGTGCCCTATACCCATATTTTAGGTAGGGTCCGCTGTTTGGTTATCCGTGTCAGTTTGGTTGCAGGCAAGGGGCCCATTTTGTCACGTTGGTGATAAAACTTCGCTCCGCTCCATCGTAAATGCTTTTCAGCTTTTGATGTGAGGGCTAGGTCAAGGGACAAGCGCCTGAAAATCAGCTACAGGAACCAGTTTGGGATCTCGTTTATGTAGGTTGCATAAACGAGCAAATTCTTTTTCCAGCTTTTCTTTATCAATAGAGTGTTCCTTTTTCACCTGAGTAGAAATTTGGATTGATTTGCCTCTGATCGTAGCCTTGTGTGTGGCCCAACACAGAGACCTCCGCAGATGTGTTCAAGAGGAAGTATTCCTCAATAGCTTTCTCAATTTCTGAGGCCCTTACTGGGTCACTGAGCAGGGATTCGTTTAGTCTCCAATGAACGAGGGTGGGACGGTTAGAGCTTCTTCTAAGGGACAGGAGTACTATGGAGTGGTCAGACCATACCGTGTCTCTTATAGAGGATTTGATCAAGTCTGGAGTTTTGGATGTAGAAACAAATATGTGGTCAATTCTAGCGTATGACTGGTGTGGGTGGGAGAAATGCGTATAATCCCTCTTAGTGGGGTTACAGTAAGTTCTCTCCAGGCATCAGCTAGACCATATTGATGTATTAACTTAGCAATCTTCAGACTTCTCCTGGGTGGGCAAATGAGCTGTGTTCCTGGAGGCCTGGTTTTGTCCAGACCTTGATCTAGGGCAGTATTTGATTTACCCCCATAAATGACTGTCCCGCCCAATCCTAGTGTTTTGAACATTGACTGAAAAAAGTAGCTTGGCCATGATTGGGCGCGTAATACGAAATGATAGAGTAAAGTTGGTCGTCTATTGTGCCTTTTATGAGAATAAATCTACCGTCTGGGTCCCTGTGTTCTAGTTGTGATGTGAACCTGCAGTTCTTAGATATAAGGATCGCTACTCCCCTAGTTTTGTCCTCAGCATTCGCTAGGAAAAACAACGATAATTTTGCATGGAGGAAGGAGGGACCATACCGCTTTGGAAAGTGAGTCTCCTGGAGGAGGGCTATATAAACTTTTTTGGAATGCATGGATTGCAAGATCTTCTGGCATTTGACCGGGGAGTTCATCCCCTGTGATTTGTGAGAAGCAACCCGCAGGGGAGGAGAGGGTGTGGTGGTGTCAACCATTGAGCAGAGTGTGATGGCCTGAAGTCGTTGCCCTGTCACCTACCTCAGAGATGTCCATTGGTCTTATCCGGTGTCCCGACCAGCGAGGATTACGTTCCCAGTCAGTAGCTGTCTCAGTAGGTGGTTCCCGATGGCTGGCAAAAAGGGAAGAAGAAGACAAAAGGTTAGAAAGAAAAATGGAGATGAAGAAAAGAGGAAGGTGGGAGAACCCTCTGGGGGTTCTATTGGACAGGAGTAGCTTCCTAACTCGCTGTCCACAAAACATACAGTGGATTCAGTCTCCACTAAAGAGACCGAGGTCCCACCGAATGGATTCGGGAAATCCAGAGCCATAGGGTAGGTGAAGTGCATGAACATATCCCCCCAGCCGTGGCACACCAAAACATAAGATTCTGCAACAATTTTAAACAAACTTTTTAAAGTCCGACTACAACTTGTCCCATGCATTAAAGAGACTGAGCTGGGCTAGCGTGAAAATGAGTGAGGGGGTAAGAGGGAGTAGGAGGGTTGTTACCAGGACCAGAGTGCCAAGGCAGGTATTTGGGGGGGAGGATGGGCAAGGGAGGGTATGCACGAAAGTTCTTGAACCCTTTGTGAAGGGGTCTTGGGGAGGGATCTCCGGAAATAGGTCCCGACTAGTGGGAAGCCCACTCGGTGACCCTGATATAGTAAATGGGAACAATCAATTTGCGCTAGCTATCATTAGATCCTATTGTTCTCGGTGCAGTCCTGGAAAGATGAAAAGTATTTGTGAACAAAGTCAAACGGGATAACTGGCACCCAACTTGGTATGCGGAGAAACAACAAAATTAAAACATTTAAAAAAAACGTAACTTTTCCCCTCTGGGGGTGCTGCTAATAAGTACATTAATCAACGGAGACAGGTTTGGAAAGAGATTGAGTGACCATTCAGTGTCAGGTGGGTCATCCTTCCTTGGAACGCTTAAAGTTGGATTTGTTCCACACCGGTGTGATGGGGCTGGAAGGAGTTTGGCGTGCTTTGTGGCGGGCCCTGCGTGATTAATCGCAGTCTAAGTAGAAGTTTCTCTCCTTCCTAGAGGTCGGAGGAGGTGCATGTCTTGGATTTGAAGGTGAATTTGAGAGCAAATGGGAAAGCCCACCAATATTTCATCTCCTGTGACAGGACCGTGAGCAGGGGTTTCAGTGAACGTCTCCTCTGGATGGTTGATGGACATATGTCAGCAAAGATTTGGATCGGTTGGTTCTGACAAAGGAGAGGCGTTTGCTTGCGGGATCTTTTCATGATCTCCCCTTTTACTGATAAAAATCTTTATCTTTAGGGGCCCCATCCTTTCTCGAGGGCCCAGGGCCCTGTGAGCTCTGTCCAGTTCCAATTAATGTGGTGGAATGTCAGGAATGAAGTATTTAATGAAGTCCTGGACAGCTGCTGTGATGTCTGTGATGGACTCCGGGAGCCCCCTTAATCTGAAATTATAACGTCTGGATCTGTTCTCGAGATCATCGATTTTGGACAGAGCATTGTCAAGTTGTTCTTGTATGACATGGATATGGTCACAGTTTTGATATGTCCTAGCCATTGTGGTGTCTAGCTTGTTTTCCATAGCTTCTATGCGGTCACCAAGGTTTTGGAAATCAGCCTTAATGTCCCCTGTGATCTTAGCAATGGTGGTCAGTCCTCTGTCAAGTAATTCAGACAATTTGTTGAAGAGGTCTGCAGTGTTAATGAGGGAGTCTGAGCTGCCCTGCATAAGGTGGTGCGGGGAGGCCGAGTAGGCCTCAGCAGGCCTCAGGGGAGATAATGGATAGTGCTCCATTGTGTGGCTTATGAGGGATTCCATGGATGCTGGGGAGGGTGCCGTGGTGGGTCGGGTACTTACTGTGTGCCCTGAGGGAGTCTCTGGGGAGGTCATGAGCTGGAAGCTCTGTATTCTCCTCCTCCATTTCAGCACAAGAATTTGCTGCAGCCGCCATCTTGGAATCGAGCAGCTCCGGGATCAGGCTGAAACGTGGCCGAAGATCTCTTTTGGCCGATCCCCTGGGCATGGGAAGGTTCCTGGGTGGCTCCCCCAGCTGGTGGTGCAGTCTAGAGCTGTCTTGCTGGCCGCAGTCAGGAGCTCTGTGTGCCGTTAGGCCGGGGTGACACGGAGCTCTGGGCTCAAGCGGCCATCTTGGAATCCTCCAGGCATGCGCTCATTGTCCTTCTTAACACTGAAGATAGTTCTTAATGACATTAGCTGTATGTTTGGGGTCATTGTCCTGCTGTAGAATAAATTTGGGGCCAATCACATACCTTCTTGATGGAATGGCATGATGGATATGTATCTGCCTGTATTTTTCAGCATTGAGGACACCATTGATCCTGACCAAGTCTCCCACTCCATTTGCAGAAATGCAGCCCCAAACTTGCAAGGGACCTCCACCATGCTTAACTGTTGCCTGCAGACACTCATTATTGTTTCGCTCTCCAGCCCTTCGCCACCAAACTGCCTCCTGGACAGACAAATATTTCACATTTTCACTCATCAGTCCAGAGCACCTGCTGCCATTTGTCTGCACCCCACTTAGTATGTTTTTTGTGCATAGTTGAGTCGCTTAGCCTTGTTTCAGCTTTGAAGGTATGGCTTTTTGGCCACAATTCTTCCAAGAAGACCACATCTGGTCAGTCTGTTCCAGACAGTGGATGGGTGTACCTGGGTCCCACTGGTTTCCACCAGTTCTGTGCTAATGGCACTGCTGGATATCTTCCAATGGCTAAGGGAAGTAGCCATAATGTGTCTTTCACCTGCTGCATTAGGTTTCCTTGGCTGACCAATGGTGTCCAATACAGACAGATAACATGAAGAAACAGAAGAATTTGAAGCAGCCTATATCGACAGAAGATCTGTGGTTGGTTCTCCAAGATGTTTGGAACAACCTACTTGTGGAGTTCCTTCAAAGACTGTGTGCAAGTGTACCTAGAAGAATTGATGTTGTTTTGAAGGCAAAGGGCAGTCACACCAAATATTGATTTGATTTGGATTTCTCTTTTGTTCATTTACTTTCCATTTTATTAATTGATAAAAAATAAACTATTAACACTTAACAGTGTTCCTAATTTACAGCATTTTTTTACACTTGCCTAAAATGTTTGCATAGTGCTGTGCATATAGTTTATACACTATATTACCGAAAGTATTGGGACACCTGCCTTTACACGCACATGAACTTTAATAAAAATCACAGTCTTAGTCCGAAGGGTTCAATATTGAGTTGGCCCACCCATTGCAGCTATAGCAGCTTCAACTCTTTTGGGAAGGCTGTCCACAAGGTTTAGGAATGTGCCTATGGGAATGTTTGACCATTCATCCAGAAGCGCATTTGAGAGGTCAGTTACTGATGTGGATAGGAAGGCCTGGCTTGTAGTCTCCGCTCTAATTCAATACAAAGGTGTTCTATCGGGATGAGATCAGGACTCTGTGCAGGCCAGCCAAGTTCCTCCACCCCAAACTCTCTCATCCATGTCTTTATGGACCTTGCCTTGTACAGTGGTCCAAATCATTTGGTGGAGGGGGATCATGGTGTGGGTTTGTTTTTCAGGGGTTGGGCTTGGCCCCTTAGTTCCAGTGGAGGGAACTCTTAAGGTGCCAGCATACCAAGACATTTTGGACAATTTTATGCTCCCAACTTTGTGGGAACAGTTTAGGGATGGCTCCTTCCCGTTCCAACATGACTGCGCACCTGTGCACAAAGCAAGGTCCATTAAGACATGGATGAGTGAGTTTGGGGTGGAGGAACTTGATTGGCCTCAACCCCGATAGAACACCTTTGGCATGGATTAGAGCACAAGCTAGGCCTTCTCGTCTACATCAGTGCCTAACCTCACAAAGGCGCTTCTGGAAGAATGACCAAACATTTCTATAGACACACTCCTATATCTTGTGGACAGCCTTCCCAGAAGAGTTGAAGCTGTTATAGCTGCAAAGGGTGGGCCAACTTAATATCGAACCCTATGGACTAAGACTGGGATGCCATTAAAGTTTGTGTATGTGTAAAGGCAGGCGTCCCAATACGTTTGCTAATATAGTGTATGTTTCGTAATGATTGACAGGAGCTCAGCTATAGTATTGTATGCTTCATAAGACTGTGTTCTTGTATTTTATTCATTACTTCTTGTGTGTTATAGTGTTTAGATATGTAGGAAGGCCAGTATGGTGGCCTGAATTTATGGGAGGAGCCCGGGGGGTATTTAAGCAGCCCGCTCACCTGTGGTGCTTGTCGGTTTCCTGTGCGCGATATACGTCACTAGGCCGACTATTCCGATTTCAGCGTTCGCAAATACTTGGCTCACAAGTTCCCGCATTCGTGATCTCCGTGCCCGAGAGTTTTTTGAAGTCCGCGTTTAACGATTCGTTCGCACCACGCGTCTGGCTGGGCTGTCGCAGGTAGGGTCCCCTCGGATTTTTGTTTTTACGTACTTTTATGTCATGTCACTAAACCGTGATATCAGAATTACGAATCACTCGCAAATTTCACGAACGTAACCGCATGTGTATCACTCGCACTGTCGTCATGTTACCATTTCGCGTTATCTGAGGAAACCACAGCGACGCAAGCGTCGCTTCATTTCAGACAGGTCTAAATTGTTAAACATGTGTCAGTAGACAGCCATAGCGATTCGTAAATGCATAAATCTTTTCGAACCACGTCAGTTCGATACCAATCATTTCTCATTTCTGAAACATTTCTAAATACATTTCTAACATTTCAAACCATTTCAAATCATTTCTCATTTCAGTCACGTACCGCGCTCCGATTCGAATCCAGTCGCACCTAAAAGATGCACCGATTCGCTCCGGTGTGCCCCAGTAGTTACGGCCTCATTTCAGTACATGCTCCAGAGTCACGTCATTATCAGTCGCTACGACTCATCGATTCGTACCTCTGTCATGGTTATCATTTCATTGCCACGTATCACGCTCCGATACGAATTCAGTCGCATGGAAATGCACCGATTCGTCTCGGCGTGCCCCAGGTATTAGCCACATTTCAGTACATGCTCCAGAGTCCGATTCGTAGTCAGTCGCTACAGCAGCACGACCGATTCGCGCCTCTGTCATGGCAAACAATATGTTACACCTGCACTTACCGTGCTCCGCTTCGAATCCAGTCGCATCCTCCATGCACCGATTCGTTACGGCGTGCCCCAGGGCCCGGCCTCATTTCTGAAACATGCTCCGGAGTCTGGATCATAGCTAGTCGCAGATATCGGGCGACCGATCCGCATCTCTGTCATGGAATTGCTACCATTTCACTCCCACAGCGCATCACCGTTTCGAAACTAGTCGCATCCGAGATGCACCGATTCGTCACGGAATGCCTCAGTTGTTTCGGCCGTATCCATACCTATACCAGAGCTCGGTGCGTTGCCAGTCGCAAAATGCGGCACAACCAATTTGAGCCTCGGTCAAGGTAAACATTTCTCTCATTTCGTTTCATACTGTGCTCCGATTCGAATCCAGATGCATCAAACATGCACCGATTCGTCCCGGTGTGCACCAATGTTTTTCAGTTGCCTCATTTCAGTACATGCTCCAGAGCCCGGTTCACGGTCGGATCAGTCACGACACGACCGAGCCGGACCTCTGTCATGGAGTTCACTCATTTCATAATCAAGGCAAACATTTCAAATCATTTCATTGTCACAAGATTGTAAGCACCATACAAGTCATTGCTTCAAGTTAGTCAGCAAACCCTTCACAAATTATCACCTTTCATTTTCCTCCAGGTCAGTCAAAGTTCAGTAGGTCCACCCTGCACCAGGTTGGACGATATCCCCCCAGGTAAAGAAAAAAAAAAAAAAAAAGTGGGAGAAAATAAGTCGGGTAAGTATGACTCAGGGAATCAAAGAAAAAACTTGAAATTCATGTCACCCCCAATAGGTTACAGTCAACCAAAAATAAGAGCTCAAAGACAGGATATTCTCACCAGATCAACCATGTCTCAGGCCGGCAGCGAAGACTTCACGGCCCCTCTGTCACCTTCCCCGGTCTCAGAGAGCGGCAGCGTGCAGTCCCTCAGGGAATGGACTATCCCCAAACTGACGGCAGAGCTAAGACGCAGAGGTGTGCCCTTCCCCGCCACAGCGAGGAAAGGCGAGCTGTTCAAACTCCTCTTTCCCCCACCAGCAGCAGGACCCAGTACCCAACAGGCATCCCTCCAGTCAATATCTTCAGCCATCTCACAACTTCACACGATGGTGTCGTCCCTGTCTACCTCGGTCACAGACGTACAAACCAGGGTGGCACTCCTGGAGGCACGACCGGCCGCGGCTATCCCCAACCCAACCGCAACCCAAACCTTAACACCCCTTCCTGCAGGTACCTCAGGCTGGAGCCCCATTGTCTACCCCTCCCATTTGGTTCCAACCAGCATCAGGAAGGACATTTTGGATGGCAGGGACGTCAACCTGGCCTCTCTCCTTATTTCTGTGCACGATCTGGCAGAAAATAAGGCCTACTCCTGGGGTGACATATCGGTGGTCCTTAAAGCCAAAGACCCCAGACTGAACCGCAAGTTATCCGTCCCAGAATTCACCCTGGCCTTTGGCATGCTGAGAGATGTCCTATGCTCAGCCGCCCCCAGCAGAAGGGAAGAGCTGGACTTGTACCTCCATACGGTAGTAGACTTGGGCTACAAGTATGGAGGATTTTCCTTTTACGACTACCACCGTTCCTTTTCCGCAAAGGCTGCTGCCAGACTCACACAGTTCCAAACAACAACAAATTGGAGTCTCATGGACACAGAGCTGTTCTGCCGCCATTTTGCTGGCTTACGCTCACCCCTGTGCGCGATTTGCCAGTCCTCCACCCACACTGCCACCTGGTGCGCCAATGCGACAACCAGACGTCCCTTCGAATTTCCCTCTACCTCCGGTGCACTTCAGGGTCAGTCGGCCCCTGAACAAACGCCTCAGGTGGACAAATTCGGACGCCCAGTCCGAACCGTGGGAGGGGCAGCCATCTGCAATAATTACAATTACGGGTCCTGCAACTTCAGTCAGTGCCGCCTACTCCACATCTGCACCTTATGCCAAAGAGCGCACCCAAGAAACTTGTGCGAAGTCAAACAACAGAAGAGGGCATGACTAAGCCGGATCAACGTCTTATGGCTAGGACTCTACCTCACCTCACATCCCACCCCCTCCCTGGCCACCTACCTTATCCAGGGCTTCACAGTAGGCTTTCACACCGGCCTCATTTCACTACCCCACAATACTTACGAATGTGGGAATCTTCGTTCAGCAGCCATTGACGAACAAGCCATAGATCGGCTCTTACAAGCAGAAGTAGACCGAGAGTACGTTATAGGCCCTTTCACTCAGCCCCCTTTCAGCACTTGGAGAGTCAGCCCTATTGGGCTTGTCAAGGGCAAATTCACAAATAAATTACGTTTGGTGTACGACCTGTCTGCGCCTCATTCTTCCCACATCCCCAGTCTCAATTCCCTGATCCCCTCCGAAGAATTCTCCCTAAAATATTCCTCCGTGGACATGGCGATACAAGCAATCATCAAAGCAGGTACAGGTGCCTGGCTTTCCAAAGCCGACATCTCGGATGCCTTCAAGCTCCTGCCTATCCACCCATCCCTTTGGTGCTGGCATGGCATCAAGTGGAAGGAGGCATATTATTTTGCCACAAAACTGACGTTCGGTTCGAAGAGTAGTCCTTGGCTCTTCGACACATTCGCTCAGGCCCTTGCTTGGATACTGTTACACAAGGCTCAGTGTCAAGAAGTCATCCATTACCTGGACGACTTTCTACTAATAGAACCTCCCAGCAAGCCCCCAGAAGACCTCGACAAACTCAGAGTGATATTCGGAAATCTCAATGTTCCCATCGCCGAGCACAAAGTCGACGGCCCAGCACACAACATCACCTTTCTCGGGGTCAACTTAGACACCTGCGCTATGCAAGCCAGTCTCCCCCTCGACAAACTAACCCGCATTAGGGAGGTCCTTCACAAATTCACCCACACCAAGGGGTGCACCAAAAAGCAGTTGCAATCTCTCCTGGGAATGCTTAATTTCGCCATGCGAATTATTCCACAAGGCCGCACCTTCGTGTCACGCCTGCTGAGATTCCTGTCAGAAACACAAGACCCCGACCAGATCCTAAATCTAGACTCCGCAGCAATAGCGGACCTATCTATGTGGGAGCAATTCCTGTCCGCCTGGAATGGCATATCCCTATTTATACCCATGGTTTCGGCCCAGTCACCCCAGGTGGTGACAGACGCTGCAGCCTCCACAGGTTTCGCGGCAATTTTTGGCCACCAATGGTTTTCAGGACCCTGGCCTCAACAGATACTGTTGATACCCGGCTTTATTCGAACATCTTCCCTCTTCGAACTCTATCCCATAGTGGCAGCTGCACAACTCTGGGGTCACCATTGGACAGGGCAAACCGTAGTCTTCACCACCGATAATCAGGCCACGGCAGACATCATTAACAAAGGCAGGTCCAAGTCCCTAGCAGTCATGTCCTTCCTGCGCAGATTGGTACAACTGTCTTTACAACATCAGTTTAACATACACTGTGCATTTATTCCAGGCAGATACAATTTAGCTGCTGACGCACTGTCACGTTTTAACTACACCTCCTTTTTCAAACAGGTTCCCGGAGCCGAACCAGTGTCGGCCCCTATCCCTGTCTGGTCACAACTGACCCTGGACTAGTTCAACATTTACAAGGAGCAACGCAGCTCATCAATCACTCACTCTCTCATAACACACTCAAAGCCTACCAGACAGCTTGGAAGGCGTTCAATAAATTTCTCACATCCTGCCGTAAAGGACCAACAGATGTCAAACAGGTACTGGCCTTCACTTCATACTGCCACACTCAGCTGGCCTTATCTTACAATACCATTCGGCTATACCTAGCCGGCATACAACATTTCTTGACGCTTCAAGACCCCACAAAACCTTCACTGTTCTCATCACACGCCATACGAGCCAATCTAAAGGGGCATTCAGAAACAACAACCAGTGACCAGCACAAAGCGCTTACCCATTACGAGGCCCATCTTCAGGGATATGTCGACTATTCTGGCTACTTCGCCATTCGGTCTGCTCCCCAGCACGGTCCTACAAGCAGCCATATATTTGGCTTACTACGGGTTCTTGCGACCTGGCGAATTCACCTATAACAACCCCACAGACCAAGTACTATGCAGACGGCACTTGCTTCGCTACCAAGACCATTTCATCCTTCACCTCGAGGTCTCTAAAACCCAGCAAACAGGCTCTGGAGTGGACATTCACCTGTACAAAACCAATAACAGCTGGTGTCCAGTCACCGTACTCAACCGTCTCCTGTCACTCCTGCCTGAACAACCGGACACCAGTCCTCTTCTACCATTCCCAGTTAAACCCTTAAGCGCCTGTCAGTTTGTAAAACACATAAGGATACTTCTCCGCAATCTTCACCTTAACCCCAGTCAGTACTCCGGACACTCCTTTCACATCAGAGCAGCCTCCGCAGCATCCCGCCATGGGGTTCCAGACCACGTCATCAAAAGACTAGGCAGGTGGAAATCAGCCTGCTTCATCCGGTATATCCCCAATCCTCAAGTAGAGATGGCACAGGCATTCTCCAAATTGGCTCAATGAATAACTGAAAACCAATAAAATATTATACCCCTACCTGAATGTTTTTGCCCCCTTATTTTGGCATACCGGCCATTAGACCAAGGCACACTTTCAGGTCCATTTCATATGGTAAGTCCACACTTCCAGGTCTATTTCCGATGGTAAGTCTTATCTTAATTATAAATGTTATCTATGTCCATATCGGACATAGGGCTCCAACCATAAGTAGGAAGGCCAGTATGGTGGCCTGAATTTATGGTAGGAGCCCGGGGGGTATTTAAGCAGCCCGCTCACCTGTGGTGCTTGTCGGTTTCCTGTGCGCGATACCCACCCTCCCATCCCCATTTCACAGCATTTCTCAACTATTCATTTCTCTTTACAGAATAATCATTTCTTAAACCAGGGTATGCCCCCTTATTTTGGCATACCGGCCATTAGACCAAGGCACACTTTCAGGTCCATTTCATATGGTAAGTCCACACTTTCAGGTCTATTTCCGATGGTAAGTCTTATCTTAATTATAAATGTTATCTATGTCCATATCGGACATAGGGCTCCAACCATAAATATATATATATATATATATATATATATATATATATATATATATATATATATATATATATATATATATTTATATATATGTATGTGTATGTGTGTGTAAAATATACTGTAAGCTTGATACCTTAAAGTGGCCCTAGATTTGGACATATTTCATGTGAATATCAGGTGCATGCATGCTAAGCAATGTGTAATTGTAACATTTCCAGGCATTTATTACCTTTCAAATGACTAATTACAGTACTCCCACTGGCAATGTCTTCAGCTGCTTTTCTTTTCAGAACGATGGCACCATTTTTTTTTCAGACATTATCCAAGGTCATCATCGACGTTCTGGACAAAGATGCCAGGTCACAGATGACATGCTGTCAGATATCAATTAGATCCTGGTATCTGTGCAGTTCTTGGCTGTGTTTTAATATGGATGACACAGATCAGCCCCATGCTGCAGCCTCTCAATCCTTGTGACCTAAAGTTGCAAATTTTGCTCTCTGATTGCTGGGGGAAAAATAGAATGAGGGGACTTTAATTTATCATTTTTAATGATAAATGTGGGGCTATATATATATATATATATATATATATAAATATATATAAAATAATAATATTTAAAATAAAAGCTATACTGGCTATAATAAAAGCTATATATTGTGGCATTCATGGAGATAGGTAAAGTTACAGAAAGGAATTCTTTTCAACCAAGGAAACAATGTCATTGAGTGTACCTGTGATAGAGGGCTGAGTCTAATCAGTCATCTCTCTAGCCTGGTGGTATCAAGTGTCATCCATCTGTATCCTTGGAGATGAGCGGAACAGGAAAAGAGGAACATGGAACCAACAAGCACTTACTGTATAAGCAGGCTGACCACTGAACTATACGGTTAACAGTTTAATTATCTAGGTGTCTCCTATCAGGTACAAATTTGCACAATGTTACCAGCTTCCTAATTGCTCTTCAAATGGCATAACGATAAGAACATTATGGGGGCAAAATTACAGATTACGGTAAATGTGCCTAATTTAATTTTTTTTTAATTATAGTCTTAAATGCTTAAATACCTGTGCTGATAAAACCAATTGCCAGCCACTCTTAAATGCCACCAGGTGTTTTTTATTTAAAAAAGGAAATAGATTTCATTGATTGATGCATATATTATTTTTACTTTGAAGGGATTAATCTGTACAGCCAAAAAGGAATTTGTAGATTACTATTACAGACCAAACTTCTGTCGTAGAAAATATATTGTGTAGCTGACAAAGTCCGGCAGTTATTTGTGAAGAAAAAATTGAATTTTAGTGAAAATACTGGTCAGAACATGTAATAGGACCAGAGCACTAGGCAGCCAAAGTTAGATGGATTTGATTTTGGCTTTTCCCATAACATTTAAGTTTGACCCAACCTACCAAACCTTCCTATTGGTCCTTTAATGGCCTTATTGACCAAAAGATGTGAAAGTTGGCAGGGCCAAGTTCAACTTTTTAGTACTGTTCTGTGAACTGTTATGGATTATTTTTTTGGGCTGAGTTCAGTTATCTGGCCAAAATGGGGATGAGATTTAAAGTTTACCCATAACAACTTGATAAAAAAATAATGATCTTTAGTAAGTAACATACATTCCACATTAACCACTTCAATACCGGGCACTTTCCCCCCTTCCTGCCCAGACCAATTTTCAGCTTTCAGCGCTGTTGCATTTTGAATGCCAATTGTACGGTCATGTGACGCTATACACATACAATTTTTTTATAATTTTTTCCCCACAGATAGAGCTTTCTTTTGGTGGTATTTGATCACCTCTGGGGTTTTTATTTTTTGCGCTACAAATAAAAAAAAGACCAACATTTTTGAAAAAAAAAAAGTATTTCTTTGTTTCTGTTACAAAACTTTGTAAATAAGTAATTTTTCTCCTTCACTGATGGGTACTGATGAGGCTGCACTGATGGGCACTGATGAGGCAGTACTGATTGGCACTGATGAGGCACTTATATGCAGCACTGATGGCCAGTGATAGGTGGCCCTGATGGGCACTCATAGGCAGTACTAGTTGGCACTAATAGGTGGCACTGGGCACTGATGGGTGGCACTGGTAGGTGGCACTGGTGGGCACTTATGGGCACTGATAGGCAGCACTGATACATGGCACTGTTAGGCAGCACTGATCAGGAGGTACTGGCAGGCATCACTGATGCCATCCCTATTAGGCATTGATTAGCATACCTGGTGGTCCTGGGTGGGCATCCCTGGTGGTCTTGGGTGGGCATCTCTGGTGGTCCTGGGTGGGCATCTTCGGGGGGCTGCACTGATAATCAATCAGCGCAGACCCCCCCCTGTCAGGAGAGCAGCCAATCGGCTTTCCTCTACTCACCCCTGTCAGTGCGAGTGGAGGAAAAGCCGATAAACGGTTCTTCCTATTTACACTGTGGTCTGCTGTAATTGGACCTATGTCAGAGGCTCTTTACCGAGATTAGAGATGCAGTGTGTCAGACTGACACCCCACACCACCGATCGCTGTACTGCGCACCCCCGCGGGCACGTGCTAGTGGATTATCCTGCTGGACATCATATGAGGCCCAGTCAGGATAACTGAACCACTTCCCGGCCGTCATTCTGCATACGGCGGGTGGGAAGTGGTTAATAAATATACTACCAAAGTAGTGTGTGATGTAAATTGTCTCCCGCATTGCTCCTGTTTAGGCCCTTATTACTCAATCCCAAATAATTTACAAATAAATAAAAACACAGACACCGTAGACCAGCCTTTTTCAACCAGGGTGCCCAGGCACCCTGGGGTGCCTTGAGGTTTCTTCAGGGGTGCCTTGGCAAAATGCCTAAATATTGATCAAAAATTGTATACAAGCCGGCAGGTGGATGAAGCCTGCCTTTTAGTTACACAGAGCCACTGGTTTTCATTATGCACCATTATGACTTTCTAGATACTGGCATTCTAACAACCAATGACATCATCAGTTAATAAGGAGGATGTCTGTTGCCTCCACAGCATCCTTGTTTGACCCTCCTGTGCCTCTCTCCCTCAGAAATGGGGTGACATTAGCTGACTGATGGAGAGAAATTGAGGGAGAAGAGAAACATTGGAATACTAGTATATAGAATAAATCACCTCTAACGTTGGGTGTCCTACGTCTGGATGTTGCTGCATTGTGTAAAGCTGTTTGATTCGTTTTTTACATTTGGGGTGCCTTGAGACTGTCTATAATTTTAAAGGGTGCCTTGACTAAAAAAAGGTTTAGAAACACTGCCATAGACAAAGTCCTTTAATTTTTATTATTATTATAATACAGGATTTATATAGCGCCAATAGTTTGCTCAGTGCTTTACAACACGAGGGCAGACGGTACACTTATGCCCTGTACACACGATCGGACATTCCAACAACAAAATCCATGGATTTTTTCCAACGGATGTTGGCTCAAACTTGTCTTGCATACACACGGTCACACAAAGTTGTCAGAAAATCCGATCGTTCTGAACACGGTGACGTAAAACACGTACGTTGGGACTATAAACGGGGCAGTAGCCAATAGCTTTCATCTCTTAATTTATTCTGAGCATGCGTGGCACTTTGTGTGTCGGATTTGTGTACACACGATCGGAATTTCCGACAACGGAATTTGCTGTCGGAAAATGTTATATCCTGCTCTCAAACTTTGTGTGTTGGAAATTCCGATGGAAAATGTGTGATGGAGCCCACACAAGGTCCTATCACACATTTTCCATCAGAAAATCCGACCGTGTGTACAGGGCATTACAATACAAATCAATACAGGAGGGATCAGAGGGCCCTGCTCGTTAGAGCTTACAATCTACAAACACCCCCCCACCCAAAAAAAAAGTAAATAATGTCCCTTGGTGTGAATTCTACATCAATCATGTTGTTAATCAATGCAAACCCATGAAAAATCATGTTGCTTCACCTCCACAATCACCTCCATCAATGTTGCCCTGTCACCACAATGACCCACAAACTAATGATGTCATAGTTGGTCAGTGACATCACTCATGATCCCCAGCTGGTTCGTTTGCAAACAGCACCCGGCCAGGATCTGTCATTTGTGGCAGAGGTAGCGATTGGTAAATATCGCCGTGCACAAAGTGTTTGCATCCAGGGGCACTCATTAACCAGTATGGATGTAAACACTCAGATGTGCATACATCCGCGCCATCTGTCAGCCTGTCATTGATCTGTACAGGATAACTACCTGCAGCTGTACGAACTCCTGGGTGCAGAAATCACACTTCTTTATGTGCTGTATGGTCCTTGAATGAGGCCATACGCAGTGAGAAGAGCCTGGAACTTTTCAAAATATACGCAATTAATTTCATATAATTTCCATACACTTACATGGCATCTAAGTATTGTTCTTTCAAGTGCATGCCTATATTACTGGATCTAGGACCTGAAATTACGTGGGTAATTTAGCCACTAAAGCTCAATTCTAACGATTGCTATGGTGACCGAATCATAGAAAAGTAAAAGGAGGGAAATTGTAATCATAAAGCCAAGTCAATAGAAGGGTTTTAGTGTTCCAGCCCAACCTATCTGATTACCTATCACTTTAATGCTTTCTTAAATTTTCCTTCTATCCGGTGCTAATGTTAAAAATAAAGCTCTTATGCAACTGACTTCCTTATATATTTTATTAGCCTCACTTTAAAGTGAACCTGGTATATAGCACCAAAGAAATAAAACTAAAATTGAATTCAAAGATTTTAAACTAAATCCCAAAGTTGTCTGTAATTACAGTACCTTTACTAATCAATAAAAGTCATTTGTGCACTTGGGAAACCTTCAGTCACCTTCCAGCATTAACCACTTAAGGACCGGAAGGATTTACCCCCATAATGACCAGGCCATTTTTTGTGATACGGCACTGCGTCGCTTTAACTGACAATTGCAGAGTCGTGCAATTTGGGCTGTACCCAAACAAAATTGACACCATTTTTTTTCCCCACTAAAAGAGCTTTCTTTTGGTGGTATTTGATCACCTCTGCGGTTTTTATTTTTTGCGCTATAAACAAAAAAAGAACGCTGAAAACAAAGCAATACTTTTTACTTTTTGCTATAATAAATATCACCCAAAATATATATATAAAAAAACAAATTTCTTCATCAGTTTAGGCCAATATGTATTCTTCTACAAAAATTGCAATAAGTGTATATTGATTGGTTTTTGCAAGAGTTATAACGTCTACAAAATAGGGGATAGATTTATGGCATTTTTATTATTATTATTTTTTTTTACTAGTAATGACGGTGATCAGTGATTTTTAGTGGGACTGCGACATTGCAGCGGAC
The DNA here is from genome assembly GCF_042186555.1 of Aquarana catesbeiana. Classification (NCBI taxonomy): domain Eukaryota; kingdom Metazoa; phylum Chordata; class Amphibia; order Anura; family Ranidae; genus Aquarana; species Aquarana catesbeiana. Next base: position 362,974,032 of record NC_133329.1, read on the forward strand.
AGATCTGACACTTTTTTGGGACCGTTGACATTTATACAGCAATCAGAGCTAAAAATAGTCACTGATTACTGTAGAAATGTCACCGGCAGGGAAGAGGTTAACACTAGGGAGTGATCAAAGGGTTAAGTGTGTCCTAGGGAGGTGTTTCTAACTGTGGGGGGAGTGGACTGACTGGGAGTTAAGAGAGATCGCTGTTCCTGATTATTAGGAATAGCAGATCTCTCTCTACTTCCCTGACATAATGGGGATCTGTCTGTTTACATTGACAGATCCCCGTTCTGGCTCTCTGAGGAGCGAGCGTGCGCATGCCTCTGGCGCCGCGCGTGCGCCCGCTGTATCTATTGCACAAACCGAAGTACAGCTACAGCGATTCGTACAATAGAGCCAACCTGCTGCCATATAATGATGGCGGCTGGTCTGCAGATGGTTAACTTGAGTTCTAGAGTTGGCACTCTGACATAGTAATTTAGTCAATTGTGTAAAGTCTCATTCACGTGGCCGTGAAAAAAAATACACATACAAGCATTTTTAAATTAGGGATCTGAATGCAGCTGCATTGGTTTCAATGGAACCATTCACACAGGTGCGTAAACATGAGCTGCTTTCAAATCCATAATATAGAATCCAAATATCTGCATCTAACAATATGCACTTTATACGCTTATGTGTACATATGCATGTATAAGCATTTGTAAGCGCGTAAATTAAAGTCGTTTTAAATCTCAGACATAAAATTATACAAAGCAGATCCCTCTATAGTGTGTATTAGTCTTAATTAAAAGCACTACATTTCATTTCTGTCTGCCGCTTCCTTCCTCTGCTATTAGCATGAGTCACTTCTGGCAAGTTTTCTTGACACCAAGAGAAAAAAGGTGACAGGGAAGGGGATCTCCAGCTGATTGAGCCTCAGCTCTGTTCCTGTGTACTGTGTGAAGGGGGGGAGGGGTGTCCCTTCCCTCCAATCAGCTCCCAGAGCTCTCCTCACTGAGCTCTGCAGTGTGTAATTTCATCTACCCACCCTCTTTTTTCTGACAACTCAGACAAGCTTTATAAATTCTGCACTTTGATAGCATGTAGAGGAGATAAAATTGTAGATAAACAGGAATTGTACAATTGTACTGTAATTGTAGGAATTGTACAACTTATGTAGGAGGGTTTGATTCATTTCTGTGTATCACCTAAGGATAGTCTCTTCACTGGGTATATGGAAGGCTTTTAAACCACATTAGAGAGGGAGTAAAGCACCATTTTTTTAAATTCTGACCTAAAAAATAAAGGCATAATGTGCTAGTATGTTTTGCATACTAGCACATTATGTGAGACCTACCTGCAAACGAAGCCCTTGTCGTCACTGCTGGAGGCCGCATCCATCTTCGCTAGTCTTCCTTCTGGGTCCACAGACTCCGGCTGTGTGAGTGGCCAGAGTCGCATGACGTCACTCCCGCGCATGTGCATAGGAGCCGCCGGTCACGGCACAGAACTCTGGAGAAACGGCACAGGTGGCCGTTCCTTCAGAACACATGCTCCGGTGACGTCATCAGCTGCATATACAGTAAATATCTCCTAAACGGGTGCACATTTAGGAGATATTTACAGTACCTATAGGTAAGCCTTATTATAGGCTTTCCTATAGGTACAAAAAATACATACTTTCTCTTTAAGTCTAATAATAATAATTTTCCAATTTCCCTTTGGGATTAACCACTTCCCGCCCATAGGCCATCATATGACATCCTGGAATTTAAGTGGGGATATCTGAATGATGCCTGCAGCTACAGGCATCATCCAGATATCATCTTTTTCAGCCAGCGATTCTGTGCACCGTAAGAACAATCATAGTGGTAGTTAAGCCACTTGATCTTTCTTACCCCCCAAACCCCCCCCCCCCGCCGCCCTCCGGTGCTTCTCCCGGCTCGCCCCTGCAATCGCAAGCCGGAGAAAGGATCGGTCGCCGCTGGAAGTTGAGCATAGAGATTTCCAGAGACCAGATGGCCCCAATCATCTCTATGACCCTCGGAGGCCTGGGCGCGACGTTACTATGTCACGTCCAGGCCGGCGGAAGTAAACAAAGCCGGGAACTTGGCTGGAAAGGCAGAGAGAGTTTATCTTTATTTTTTTATCTCAGCTTTTCCAGCCTGGAGGAGAGATTTGGGGTCTTATTGACCCCACATCTCTCCATAAAGAGGACCTGTCATGCACTATTCCTATTACAAGGGATGTTTAAATCGAATAATAGGAATAAAAGTAATAAAAAAAAAAAAATTTAAGAGAAAATGTAAAAAAAATAAATAAATAAATAAAAGTAAAATAAAGAATACAAAAAAATAAAAAATAATTGAATAAATAATAAATAAATAATTTTTTTTTTTTATTCATAAAACTGTTTTTTTTCCCCAAAAAAACTGGTTTGAAAAATTACTGCGCAAATACCGTGTGACATAAAAAGTTGCAACAACCGCCGTTTTATTCCCTAGGGTCTCTGCTAAAAAAGAACATATATAATGTTTGGTGGTCCTGAGTATTTTTCTAGAAAAAAAAATGATTTTTACATTTAGGAGTGAAGTGCCAGAATTGGCCTGGATGGGAAGTGGTTAATAAAGTATTCTGTATTCTGTAAACGGAGGGGAAAAATAAAGTGTCATAAAAACAAATTATGTACGCAAACACGTAAATCTTTTTCAAGCTGCTATCACAGCGCTGGACCAAGATTAGGTTCAAGTGAGTATTTAGGGGTGGCTGGGGGGGGGGGGGCACTATTAAAAGGTTGTTTACGTTAATGCAGAGAATGCATTAAGGTAAAAAAAAACTTTTACCTTGAAAACCACTTTGCATGTTTAAACGCATCTATAAGCAAGTATTTAACTGATCATTACACAGGAACTTTTCTCCCAGAAAACACATGTGTAACAACAAATTTTAGAGCCGTGTGAATGAAGCCTAAACTTTCCTATTGTCCTTTGGGGATCCTGTTTGGAGACACTGCATTGCAAGAGTCTAGTGATTAGCTTTAAACCTTTGTATTGCTTCCTTTATGTGAAATCCATGCTGTTCCTGCTAGTCCCCTTGCTTTCCTATTGAATACTGACCACACTAAGCAGGAGAGCACAACATGGTCAGTCCTCTAGCAATGCTGGGAATTCAGTGTACTCTCCTCCAATGATCAGACTTGTCCTGACTCCCGCCCCCCCCCCCCCCCCCCCCCCCCCGCTGCACAGCCATTCACTGGCAAGCTCAGTGTGCTGCTTCTCCTCCCCCAGCTGCAGAACAGAGGGAATGCGATCACATAGGTATTTATTAATATTTTGTATTTATATTTTTTATCTAAAAAGGTATTTATAATGTATTTTTATTTTTTGTTTTTTTATACCTATACAAAAAGGTTTTGCCTTTCATTTCTATTATAAACTAGATGGGTTGTTTTACAAGGTGATAGTTTACAATCACCTTAAAGAGGAGTTCCAGTCTGTTAAAAAATAAAATAAAAAAAATAAAAGTCAGCAGCTACAAATACTGTAGCTGCTGACTTTATTTTAAGGACATTTACCTGTCCAGGGATCCCATGATGTCAGCACCCCTAGCCAATTTGTCAGTCGGCTTCGGATGCAGGCGCCGCCATCTGTAGTAATGGAGGCGGGAGGTGAAGCCTTGCAGCTTCACAGCCTGTTTCCTACTGTGCATGCACGAGCCGCGCTGCGCTTTCTGAATGGTCCCGCCATCTTCTGGGACCTCTATGTGTCCCAGAAGGCATGGGGGGAAGGAGGAGTGCCCGGAAACGTCATAGATCGCCGATCGATGATCTTACCCAGAAGTGGAAGCGGATACTTGTCAAAACCAGGTACAAGCTGCCCCCAAAAAATGCCAAATGTGGCAGTGGCGGGTGCGAACAAGCGGAGCTTCCCCTTTTGGATGGAGCTCTGCTTTAAGTATAAAATTAACTCTGGAGGCAGTGACCACACAAAGCAGGCGGATTGCAAAGGGCTAGTAACCAGTATTGTCTGTAGACTCCCTGCAATTGATCTTTTCTTCATTACTGACTCACCATGTCATGTTGTACAATGTGCCACCTTGGGTAAGCAGCCATCTTGGTAGAGGCAGGGCTTTGCTATGTTAGAGCAGTGATAACACAAAATCCCATTTCAGATCTCCTGAATCTGGCAATCAGATGCAGAAGTGACTTAGATCTCACACTGCAGATACACAACTATAAGGCTGTAGCCACAGGAGTGCCTAGGCACATTCACAGGTAGTGCACTGCTACTTTTTAGGAGCTTTTGAAGGCAAAAGGTACAATTTTGAAGCACTGCTTTAGCACAATTAATACATTTAAATGTTCTCTATAAGATAACAATAAACGTCGGCACAATGTTATCGATGGGCAATTGGGCGTACCTGTACGTCCCCTTTAATTGGCGGGGCTAGCGGGAGCGCCGTGTACAGCGTGACCGTGCCCGCGGGTCCCGCAGACTTAATGTCTGCCGGGGGCCCACGATCGTGTCACGGAGCCTCAGGACGGGGAGATGCCTATGTAAACAAGGCATTTCCCCGTTCTGCCTAGTGACATGACAGAGATCTACTGCTCCCTGTCATCGGGAGCAGTGATCGCTGTCATGTCAGTGGTAGCTCATCTCCCCCACAGTTAGAATCACTCCCTAGGACACACTTAACCCCTTGATTGCCCCCTAGTGTTTAACCCCTTCCCTGCCAGTGTCATTTACACAGTAATCAGTGCATTTGTATAGCAGTGATCGCTGTATAAATGACAATGGTCCCAAAAAAGTGTCAAAAGTGTCCGATCTGTCCACCATAATGTCACAGTCATGATAAAAATCGCAGATTGCCGCCATTACTAACAAAAAAAAAAGTAATAATAAAAATGCTATAAAACTACCCCCTATTTTGTAGATGCTATAACTTTTGCGCAAACCAATCAATATATGCTTATTGCGATTTTTTTACCAAAAATATGTAGAATACATATCGAAAAACTGAGGAAAAAAATAGTTTTTTTATATATTTTTGGGGGATATTTATTATAGCAAAATGTAAAAAATATTGCTATTTTTCAAACTTGTCGTTCTTTTTTTGTTTATAGCGCAAAAAATAAAAATCCAGAGGTGATCAAATACCACCAAAAGAAAACTCTATTTGTGGGAAAAAAAGGACGTCAGTTTTGTTTTGGTGTAACGTCGCACGACCGTGCAATTGTCAGTTAAATCGACGCAGTGCCGAATCGCAAAAAGTGCTCTGGTCAGGAAGGGGGTAAATTCTTCTGGGGCTGAAGCGGTTAAGCTCAGTTTCACTGTATAGATGGTTTATTCAGCCCAGTATTTGTAAACATGTGGCAGAGTCTGCAATCAGTGCCGGTTCACACTAGACGCGGCACGACTTGCAGGTCGCCTCACCGAGGCGACCTGCACACGACTGCCGGGGCGACTTGCAAGACGACTTCTGTATAGAAGTCTATGCAAGTCGCCCCCAAAGTAGTACAGGAACCTTTCTTCTAAGTCGGAGCGGCTTGCGTCGCTCCGATTAGAACGGTTCCATTGTACAGAACGGGAGGCGACTTGTCAGGTGGCTAGGTCGCCTGACAAGTCGCCCCCGTGTGAACCGAACCTCATGGGAACACTTTAGGTTATGTATATAAAACAAAGTCCCCTAAATAGGAATAGGGGCCCTGTTATGCAGACTGTGGCAATACAGGAGGGGTGCATTCTGAGTTTACAAGGGCATCCCTGATGGTAGCATGCAACTTGGTGTAAGGCATGTGTTTCCAAACTACGACCCACTGGCCACATGCGACTCGCTACAAGATTTTATCCAGCCCGCAACTGATATGCACAGTCTTTGACACCCCCATCTGCCCCAACAGCTGATGTACACATTCTCCTCTTCTCCCCTACCAACAACACCCCAACTTGACCCCCAGTGCAGTCTGCAGCACAGTAATGCAGGTTTACTCCGTTGCTGCAGTAGGTTGTTGGTTGCTAGGACCACTAATGTCCTAACAACCAATAATATACTTGAACCAGCATTCACAGGATTCTGGAACTTCCTCTGTCCAGACCTGTTCTGCCTCCAGGCTCCGGCCCTGCTGCTACACCACTCTGTAAGCCTACCTAGAGAGGTAAGGAGGTATTGGATGGGAACTCTGATGTAAGGGGGAACTCTGATGTAGACACTGATGTATGGTGGTCCCTGGTAAGGATACTGATGTAAAAGGGGACTCTGATGTAGGGACCATGATGGGGACATTATGGTAAGATGGGTTCTGATGGGGGCCGTGCTGTAAAGGGGACTATGATGTGACCTCTAATGACCTCTAATGTAAGGGGTACTCTGATGTAAGGGCGCACTCTGATGAGGACCCTGGTGTAAATGGGATTCTGATTAGACATGTACATGACGAAAGAATTTGTTTCGTTTCGTTTTGATTCGTTAGGCCCCTTTCACACTGGGGCGGTAGGGGACGTCGGCGGTAAAACAGCGCTATATTTAGCGCTGTTTTACCGCAGTATTCGGCCGCTAGCGGTGCAGTTTTAACCCCCCGCTGGCGGCCGAAAAAGGTTTAAAACCCCTCGTATAGCGCGGCTATAGCCGCGGTATTACCGCGGTATAGCCACGCTGTCCCATTGATTTCAATGGGCAGGAGTGGTTTAGGAGCGGTGAATACACCGCTCCTTCACCGCTCCAAAGAAGCGGCTGACAGGAGATTTTTTTTTCTCCTGCCAGCGCACTGCTTCAGTGTAAAAGCCCTCGGGCTTCCACACTGAACAAACAGCGGAGGCTGTTTAGGGGCGGTTTGCAGGCGCTATTTTTAGCGCAATTACGCCTGCAAACCGCCCCAGTGTGAAAGGGGTCTAAATCTAGTTATTTTGTTTCATTCAATTTGGTTGATTCTTTCAATTTGTAGTCGGAATTCGTATTCAGAATTTTCTTTGAATTTACTGATTTTTTTAGATTCAAAGCATTCAAATCTATACATTTTCAAATCGGTCGAATTGAAAATGTTATATTGTTTTCAATTTTAATGCAGCAAAGTGAACAAACAAAAGAAAAATCTTCATCAAATGATTACAATGACTCTTTAAATCACCTTTGGCTTAACAAAAACAGCATTATTTCCAAATGGTACTCTAATTACACACACAGTGTTTGATTTCAGCAATATGAGTACAGTTATGCCCCGTACACACGGTCGGATGTTCCGACGGAAAATGTGTGATAGGACCTTGTTGTCGGAAATTCCGACCGTGTGGAGGCTCCATCACACATTTTCCATCGGATTTTCCGACACACAAGGTTTGAGAGCAGGCTATAAAATTTTCCGACAACAAAATCCGTTGTCGGAATTTCCGATCGTGTGTACACAAATCCGACGGACAAAGTGCCACGCATGCTCAGAATAAATAAAGAGATGAAAGCTATTGGCTACTGCCCCGTTTATAGTCCCGACATACGTGTTTTACGTCACCGCGTTCAGAACTATCGGATTTTCCGACAACTTTGTGCGACCGTGTGTATGCAAGACAAGTTTGAGCCAACATCCGTCGGAAAAAATCCTAGGATTTTGTTGTCGGAATGTCCGATCAATGTCCGACCGTGTGTATGGGGCAAAAGAAAGCGACCGGAGTTCAATGTAAAATTCTATTCGAATTTCAGTCCGAATTTACAAAATAAAAATTATTTATTTTGTAATTCAGGTATTCGGATATATCCAAATCTCCAAATAACGAAAAATGTGTTTGAATATTAATTCGGAACGAAACAAACCGCACATGTCTAATTCTAATGACCAAGGTGCAAACTGAATTTATTTTTGTTTAACCTTTATTAGTATGTCAAGTTTATTTGGAATTTCTTTGCTTCATTTTACTGAAGTTATTTCTCTGTTGTTCTGAATCACATCATTTTATTATTAGGTAAGCATAAAAACATCACATTAAAACTAGTAAAATTTAATTGATAAAGTGTTTGAAATAAGAGCTATCAGTGTTACTCCATAATGACCAATTGGATTTTTAAAAATGCTTGATTGCCATGGGACAATAATGCCCCGTACACACGATCGCACATTCCGACAACAAAATCCATGTTTTTTTTCTGACGGATGTTGGCTCAAACTTGTCTTGCATACACACGGTCACACAAATCTTGTCGGAAATTCCGAACGTCAAGAACGCGGTGACGCACAACACAAACAACGACCTGAGAAAAATAAAGTTCAATAGCAAGTGCGGCTCTTCTGCTTGATTCCGAGCATGCGTGGAATTTTGTGCGTCGGAATTGTACACACACAATCGGAATTTCTGACAACGGATTTTGTTGTCGGAAAATTTGAGATCTAGCTCTCAAATTTTGTTTGTTCCGACAGAAAATGTCCTACAAATGGTCAGAATTTCCAACAACAAGCTCCCATCGAACATTTGTTGTTTGAAATTCCGACCGTGTATACGTGACATAAGAGCTTTTCTTGTTTCATTAATTAAATAAATACCCCTAATTGCATTTTTAAGGATAGATTTTGCACCCTTATTTCCTGTCTGTTACACAGATTTTGGGATTGGAACAGCCACAAAGATTTGCAGTCAAAATGTCTCAAAACAATCTGGCCATACTTGTGACTGTTGTATATGTCAAGCATTGACTAAACCTGTATTTGTGGTTGTTTAATTATATTTGTGCCAGATATTTAGTAATATAACATTGTAGAATATGAAAACACATGGATGAAATATGAATACATGGATGAAATAAAATTGTGTACTCCATGGAAAATGTGCTTGGCTGACCATTATTAAATAACATCACTTAACCATAGTCAATAGATCCTATTGAAACAGACTGAGATTAAGCTTCTGTATCCCTAATGGGACTGTTCCACATGATTGGCATACACTTCATTTTCTGGGCCGTAGTTAATTATGGCTAACATGCTTCAGGAACATATTTTTAATAAAATCAATTTGCTATTAACATCTTCCCTCACATATATTACAAAATATAGAAAATAGAGACAAGGATAGATAGATAGATAGATAGATAGATAGATAGATAGATAGATAGATAGATAGATAGATAGATAGATAGATAGATAGATAGATAGATATGCTATCATTCATCTCACTTAGGTGTGAACTTGTCTTGATCATAATCTGTAAATCCTGTAACTCTGCAATATCTAATACCATTCATACCGTACATTTGAGAAAAAAGACAGTTGCATAATATTGTAGATAGTATCGCTGATGCCACTGTTCTCCCCTCTAGCTGCTACTAATGCTACCATCCATAACACCATAAAATACACATTCCATTTCATTGCTCTCTTGCCTGAACCCTGGTAATTCATTGAAAAGTCCCCAAAAGGAGATTAATTGAAGTGAATAAACACTAAAAATGAGGGTTGCCAAGTTCAATTGTTATGCCTAGTTCCTTTTGCATGTTAGGAAACAGTTAACAGTTTTAGTCATGTGATTTGGGGGCGGGGAGCTGTGCTACTGGATGGATGGATGGATGCTGCTGAATAAACACCAGGCTCATGCTCAAGCTCCTTGCTATCTGCCTATATTTGGTGTTAAAACATCATACAATCCATTGTGTTTTTATAACTGTTGTTCATTTTTTCTCTCAAGCTTGGGCTTTTGCAGAATAAATTGGATTTTCTTGCCTGCCACCATGCCCGCTCTGACTATTATAATGGCAGGACCCAGTTTCCAGCTGGACAGCTGATTCCAGCCCTGTAAATCAGAAGGGCAGGCAGTAGCACCTGAATGAACAAAGCCTGCAATTACTGCTTGCAAGCTTAATTTATAACTTAATTGTTACAACAATACAGTTTGGATTTTATCAGAATGTGTGGGTTGTTATGGATAATGCATTGTATCTTTGGGAATGTTTTTTCAAGGTTCCGCCAGAAATTACACAGTATAATAAAAAATGTTGATCTAGATATTACAGACTAATATTGATTGGCTGGCATTATTCTAGGATACCCTCTGACATCCCAGTCTGACTATAGCTACCTTACCAGTCTGTAATATTTTTTTTTGCAATCCAAAATCGGGCACTAACGGGCAGCACAGTGGCTTAGCACTTCTGCCTAGCAGTACTAGGGTTGTCGATTTGAATCCCAACCACTCCCTGCCTGGAGTTTGCATGTTTTCCCTCTGGGTACTCTGGTTTCTTTCCACATTGCAAAGAAATGCTGCTAGGATAATTGGCTCCTCTCTAAATTGGGCCTAGAATGTGAGTTAGGGACATTAGATTGTAAGCTCCTTGAGGGCAGGAGCTCATGTGAATGTACAATATATTTGTAAAGCATTATGTAAATTGATAACACTATATAAGTACTTGTAATAAATAAATAAAAACTAACCTAGTTCATAGCTTTTCAGCCTAGTGGCTCCTACATACACAATCCTGTCTGTTAGATGTCATCATGCTTGCCCTGCACCCCCCAAACCCCCTCCAGGAAATACATGGTGCAGCATCTGTTCTTGTAGTTTTTTTTTTAACTTTGTACATTTTTAATTATTGTATTTATCAGCGTATAACACACACATTCATTTTAAGAGGGAAGTTTCAGAAAAAAAAGCTTAAATTTGAAATAAGGAACTTTGAAGCAAAATAAGGGTCAGTGCCCATCTGCAGCCTCACCATTGCCAATGTAGCCTGATCAATGCCCATCTGCAGCCTCACAAGTGCCATCAATGCAGCCTCATCAGTCCACATCAATGCAGCCTCACAAGTGCCATCAATGCAGCAGCCTCACCATTGCCATCAATGCAGCAGCCTCACCATTGCCATCAGTGAAGCCTGATCGATACCCATCTGCAGCCTAGAGGGGACAGGGAGGGGGCGGGACGAGCGCCGACAGATTACATACAGTGAGAACCTCATATGATAGACAGAACAGTGGTCCAATGGCGGCCCAGGAGATGGGACTTCCTAATACAGAAGCCGCCAAGTAAATAGGAGATTCTCACTGTATGTAATCTGACGGCGCTCCTCCCGCCCCCCTCCCTGTCCTCTCTAGGCTGCAGATGGGCATCGATCACCAATAAATACAGTATACTGTGTAATTCCTAGGCACCTTTCCCAAACAATGATACAGATTAACAATATGTGTGTTTTTATTGTTTATCTACCAACTAAGGATTTACCTTTTAACCACTCAACAACCGTCCCATAGCCGAATGACGGCTACAGGGCGGTTGCTTAACTCTAGGAAGGCGTACAGTGACGTCCTCCCAGAATCCCGCTCTCGCGGGGCGCGCACCTAAGAGCATCCGTGACCGCCGGCCGTTTACCATGTGATCGCTCCGTCCAAAGATGGAGCGATCACATGTAAACAAACATGTCATGATGCCAGTTCCTCTCTCCCCTCTCTGTACCGATCAGTACAGAGGGGGAGGGATCGGATGGCAGCAGCGCTGTGGGCTGGATGTGTAGTGTCCACAGCGTTGCTCTGTGACAAATGCAGTCACATCCATGGATCCATTCATCCACGCTCAGCCATCCCTCCATGCTCAGCAATACCCTGCACTACTCTGCTATACCTGGCACTACTCTGCAATACTCTGCAATACCCCGCCATACTCTGCAATACCCCGCCATACTCTGCAATACTCTACAATATCCTGCAATACCCTGCAATACTGTGCAATACTCTGCGATACCCCGCAATACTCTGCAATACCTTACAATACTCTGCAATACCCTGCAATACCCTGCAATACCCTGCAATACTCTGCGATACCCTGCAATACTCTGCAATACCCCGCAATACTCTGCAATACCCCGCTATACTCTGCCATACTCTGCAATACCCTGCAATATTCTGCAATATTCTGCAATACTCTGCAATACCCTGCAATACTCCGCAATAACCTGAAATACTCTGCAATACCCCACAATACTCTGCAATACCCCACGATAATTTGCAATACCCTGCTACTCTGCAATACCCTGCAATATTCTGCAATACCCTGCATTACCTTGCAATACTTTGCAATACCCTGCAACACTCTGCAATACCCTGCAATACCCCGCAATACTCTGCAATACCCTTCAATACTCTGCCATACTTTGCAATACCCTGCAATACCGTGCCATACTCTGCAATACTCTGCAATACCCTGCCATACTCTGCAATACCCAGCCATACTCTGCAATACCCAGCCATACTCTGCCATACCCAGCTATACCCTGCAATTCCCTGCCATACTCTGCAATACCGTGCCATACTCTGTAATACCCAGCCATACTCTGCAATACTCGGTGATACCCAGCCATACTCTGCAATACCCAGCCATACTCTGCCATACCCAGCCATACCCTGCAATTCCCTGCCATACTCTGCAATACCGTGCCATACTCTGTAATACCCAGCCATACTCTGCAATACTCGGTGATACCCAGCCATACTCTGCAATACCGTGCCATACTCTGCAATACCCAGCCATACTCTGCAGTACTCGGTGATACCCAGCCATACTCTGCAATACCCAGCCATACTCTGCAATACTCGGTGATACCCAGCCATACTCTGCCATACCCAGCCATACTCTGCAATACTCGGTGATACCTAGCCCTACTTTGCAATACCCAGCCATACTCTGCCATACTCGGCTGTACTCGGCCTCTGTATGTGGCCAGGCTGTGGAAGTCTCACACATGTGGTATCGCCATACTCAGGAGGAGTAGGAGAATCGAGTTTGGGGTGTCATTTTTGGTATGTACATGCTATGTTTTAAAAATATTGTATAAATGGACAACTTTGTGTTAAGAAAAAATGCAATTTAACCACTTCCCGCCCACCGGCCGCCATACGACGTCCTTGACTTTGTGCATGGATATCTGAATGATGGGTGCAGCTACAGGCATCATTCAGATATCAGTTTTTTCAGACAGCGATTCCCTACACCATAAGAATGATCATAGCGGCTGTTCCACTGCTTGATCGTTCTTACGGGAGGTGAGAGGGGACGTCCCCCCCTCCCGCAGCCCTCAGGTGCTTCTACCGACTCACCGCTACGATCGAAGCCAGGATCGTTTTTTTTTTTATTTATTTCAGGCTTCCCAGCCTAGAGGTGAGATGTGGGGTCTTATTGACCCCATATCTCACTGCAAAGAGGACCTGTCATGCCATATTCCTATTACAAGGGATGTTTACATTCCTTGTAATAGGAATAAAAGTGATCAAAAAATGTATTTTTTGGAAAAAAGTGTCAAACTAAAATAAATAAAGTAAAATGAACAATAAAATTTTTTTTTTTAAAGCGCCCCTGTCCCCGTGTGCTCACATGCAGAAGCAATCGCATACGTAAGTCCCGCCCCCATATGAAAACGGTATTCAAACCACACATGTGAGGTATCGCTGTGATCGGTAGAGCGAGAGCAATAATTTTGGCCCTAGACCTCTGCTGCAACTCAAAATATGTAACCAGTAAAAAAATTTTAAAGCGTCGCCTATGGGGATTTGGCGCCATTCCACGAAAGTGTGCAATTTTGAAGGGTGACATGTTAGGTATCTATTTACTCGGAATAACTTCATCTTTTACATTATGGAAAAACATTGGGCTAACTTTACAGTTTTGTTTTTTTTTAAAGCACAAAACTGTTTTTTTTTTACCAAAAAAAGCGTTCGAAAAATTGCTGCGCAAATACCGTGCGAGATAAAAAGTTGCAACAACCGCCATTGTATTCTCTAGGGTCTTTATATAATGTACATATATAATGTTTTGGGGTTCTATGTAATTTTCTAGCAAATAAATTATGATTTTTACATGTAGGAGAGAAATGTCAGAATTGGCCTGGGTGCTCCAGAATGTCTAAAGGTGCTCCGTGCATGTTGGGCCTCTGTATGTGGCCACAATGTGTAAAAGTCTCACACATGTGGTATCGCCATACTCAGGAGTAATAGCAGAATGTGTTTTGGGGTGTAATTTGTGGTATGCATATGCTGTGTGTGAGAAATAACCTGCTAATATGACAATTTTGTGAAAAAAAAAAAAGAAAAAAAATCTTGATTTTGCAAAGAATTGTGGGAAAAAATGACAACTTCAAAAAACTGATCATGCATCTTTCTAAATATCTTGGAATGTCTTCTTTCCAAAAAGGGGTCATTTGGGGGGTATTTGTACTTTTCTGGCATGTTAGGGTCTCAAGAAATGAGATAGGCCGTCAGTACTTCAGGTGTGATCAATTTTCAGATATTGGCACCATAGCTTTTGGACTCTCTAACTTTCACAAAGACCAAATAATATACACCAATTTGGGTTATTTTTACCAAAGATATGTAGCGGTATAAATTTTGGCCAAAATATATGAAGAAAAATTACTAATTTGCAAAATTGTTTTAACAGAAACGAAGAAAAATGCATTTTTTTAAAGAATTTTCGGTCTTTTTTCTTTTATAGCGCAAAAAATAAAGAACCCAGCGGTGATTAAATACCACCAAAAGAAAGCTCTATTTGTGTGAAAAAAAGGACAAAAAATTCATATAGATACAGTGTTGCATGACTGAGTAATTGTCATTCAAAATGTGAGAGCACCGAAAATTGGTCTGGTTGTTAAGGGGGTTTAAGTGCCCAGTGGTCAAGTGGTTAACCTGCACACAATGTCTGTTGTAGCAAAACTGCAAGTGTAAAAGAAAGTTTTCATTTTACATCATCTTACAGTTTGTTTTCTAGAGAAAGCAGCCAAAGCCTGAGTAAAATATCCTGTCCACGTCAGCATGCTGTAAAGTAGAACTTTGTGTGGAATCAGTGGTCCAACACATCCCCTGCTGAGTCAGTAAAAAAACATGAGCTTTGCTGATTGCAGAGCTATAGGTCTGATTCAGCAGAAAGCAGAGAGGCCACTGCTTCCACACAGAGAACAAGGGTTCTACAGCAGTGGTTCTCAACCCTGTCCTCAAGTACGCCCAACAGGCCATGTTTTGGGAATTTCTCTTAGATAAAATAGCTGTTCAAAATACCAAGCCATTGACTCTAATTTAAAGCACCTGTGCAAGAAAAAGGAAAACCTGCAAACACGGCCTGTTGAGGGTACTTGAGAACAGGGTTGAGAAGCACTGCTTGAGAACAGGGTTGAGAAGAACATGCTAGCAGAGGACAGACTTCTCTACTTTGGCGTTGGCTGCTTTCTCACTCAAATTAAATCTAAACACACCTTTTGTTTTGAAGCACCTGGAATGTATTTAGTTGTTTTTTTTATTTGGAGCACATCTGAGAAATGCTCCCGCACCACGTTTTTTACATGTTTTTGGAGCAGCGCAATTCATTTGAATGAACCTCCATCTACTTCAAAAACGTGCCAAAAATGTGCCAAAAGTACCAATTTGATGGCACTGAGCCAAAAATGTGCATGTCTGCCTGAGTTTCCACTACATCCAGATGTACATGGGGCCTGATAGTATAGTTAGGGCCTGTGTAGACAAAACAAAAGAATATTTATTACTTGGGATTTGTCCGTTTGCATGTCAAATAAGAGATGGAACCTCTTATGGTTAATGGAAACTGTTGTGTGGCAAAGGCCATGGTGAGAGAAGTTAGCTTTCGGAGTGGCTTTACTTTCTGCTATAAAACATGTCCAATGAAAAAAAATATAATAGATTTAGGCCAAAATGTATTTTGCTACATGTCTTTGGTAAAAAAAATCCCAATAAGCATATATTGATTTGTTTGTGTGAAGGTTATAGCGTCTACAAACTATTGTATATATACTAGAATTATTATTTTTTTTTTATATAGTAGTAATGATGGTGATCAGCAACTTAATGTGGGACTGCGATAGTGCGTTGGGAAGTCTGACACTAACTGACACTGGGTGGGAACTAATTAACTGACACTGACATCACCAGTGATACTAATACAGTCATCAGTGATAATACTACACACTGTCACTGTACTAATGACACTGGCAGGAAAGGGGTTACCATCTCGGGGTAATCAAGGGGTTAAGCGTGTGCCTAAAATGTGTAAATGTGTGTAATATGTGCTGCTTTTTAATAAAAATCTATTTGTTCCTCCTCCCTGCACACCCTGTACGTGGAAGAGGCCAGCAATGTACAGGTACATCCGGAGCTGCTGTTATAAATCACAGGGGCCCCATACAGTCTACCTTACAGGGCCCCTCCTTCCCGGGCAAAAGGGACTGAGGACATAGATTTATTAGTCCCTTTTTTGCAGCCTCAGCAGCAGAGATTAATGAATAGGAAACACTTTGAGGCTTCCTGCTCATTCACAAGCTGAAGCATAGTAAACTCAGTTTACTAGGCTTCGGTGATGAATGGACATAGCAGCGATTGGTACTGATCGCTCACTGTGTTCATTCAAAAAAGAAAGGGGCCAGTAAATGATATATTTATCGGCCCCTTCCCCCCTGCTCTCAATCCTGAAAGAGGAAGAGAAGGGAGAGGGAGGGAGAAAGAGGAAGAGAAGCTGGCAGCACTGCGGGGGGGGGGGTGCAGAAGAGGATCAGTGGCTGCAATAAGGTAGTACAGCCAGCGCTCCTACTCAGCAGGTGCCTGGGCCCCCTTTTGAGCTGATGGTGCCCGGGCCCAGTACAGGGGGGCTGGCTGTACTGCCTTATCAGCAGCCCTGAGTACATCACTGTGCCTGGAATAGCCGCCCGTCCTCAGTACAATGCCGGCAGGTGGTCCTAAAGAGATAAAAGTATGTCTAGGGAACAACAATTCACTCGCAGCTAGTCATGACAATAAACAAACATTGCGACATGTTGGTAGTTGAATAATGTAGTATTTGCACTATTTCAAAGCAAGGAATATTGTTGTTATCTAAGTGTATTTAAACAAAAGAATATTTCACCTCATTGAAGTGAAATCCCACTTCTTGTGTCTCCCTAATGTTGGCTCGAAGGATATACCAATATTAACTGCTGCAGTTGAGTAAGCAACAAAAAGCAAGGCTCCATTCATAAGAGCTATTAATTCTAAGCCTCTTCTATTATGGTTATTAAAAATACCCAAAAGATGTACCTTTGTGGTTCAGTCTTTTGAATTTAATCAGAATACTAATTATCCTGCACTGTCAAATTAAACACCAGAGAGCCCCTTAAGAATTTTTTGGCAAATTTTCATTTTTTTTTTTTTTTATTCATAGGCTTTCCCTGAACTACAATGGTATATCCTCCTCTGTAATTACTTTGATCCTTTGATGAAAAGTGAAATAAATAAGACAAAATATTGTCTTCTGACATATGTTATAGGGAATGTTATGAAACAAGAGCCTTGTTTGCACAACCTTGCTAGCCCTGGAGCTAACATTATAAAGTTGTAGAGTCAGTTGGCTACAGTGATGTCATAGTGGTCCACCTGGTTCAGTCTCATTAGCTATTTATCTTAAAACAAGCTTATACTCACACAAAACCTTATAAAGCAACTAGATGTTGGGACCATGGGCACCTTCTTCCTTTGTCTTCCTTGGAGATTATTTTATTGGTATTAGCCTACATAACCTCAGGATTTGTATGTGCAAACAGCCTACAGACAGAAGGGGAAGCTTCTCACCTATCCATATAGTGTTGGAGCACATTCTAAAGTCTTTGTTGGCTTTGTCTGTAAATCACTTAAGATTAGTAAGATAAGATTCTTTTATTCCCATGGAGTGATCCAACATATAAGTAACCTGCTCCTCCTAGCAAGGATTCCTATGTGCAAACAACCTGCAGACAGATGGGGAAACTTAAGCTTTGTACACGTGGACCAAATGTTGGGAGACATCGGCCAGTTCAATAAAAAACAGGCGACATTCGGCCCATGTGTATGTCGGTCTGACCGTCAGAAGCTGGCCATTTGGGCGCCCCCCTGTCAGAACACAACAGCTCAGAGGGGGAGATTGCTGTACTAACTTCGGATTGTTAGTACAGCGGCTCTGACTGGAGCTGTCAGGTTTATTTTCGTTCAACCTGCTGGGTTGAATGAAAAAAAAAAAACTTGTAGTGTGTACAAGGTATTACCTATCCATTTAGTGGAATAGAAGTTTGGGAGTCTAGACCCCAACCAGAACTCACCAGAGGCAAGGGAGCAGGCGGACTATCTCGGTGCAGTGTAGGAAAAAATATATCCATGTAGTGTTGGAGCACATGTTAATTGTTTGTTGGCTTTGTCTGAATATCATTTATTGGAAAAGATTATTTTGTTCCCATAGAGGCAACAATTAAGTAACATGGGCCTTCTAGGAAGGATTCCTATTTGAAATTGGTCTGTATACAGACGAGGATGCAAATGCTAAAGTCTTTGTTGACTTTGTCTAAATATCATCATGGATAAGATTCTTTGTTTCCATCAAGGAATCCAACATGTAAGTAACCTGAACCAGTAGATGTTATTAGATTGCACCTCAAGCCCCTTGCAAACCTTTGAACCTGCCAGGGGAGGGATCTAATTCTGCTCTGCTGATACAGGTTCTGGGATGGACAACTAGCATATTTCCTCCAACAATACTTCTAAAGACGCAGAGAATATTGTATTTATGAAACGCGTTGAGTACAGCAGCTCCTAGTTTGCTGCAATACCAATATCGATATACATTAGAACATACAGTACTAACTAGACCTTTTTTATTTGTTTTTATATTATGTGTTCCTGCAAGAATCTTCCTTGATTTTATCTTATTTTTATTGTATACCAAGATATGTATAAGTGGTGCCTCAAAAAGTCAGATCTTCCCTGTCTGACACTTATAAAACAACATTTCTACATGAAGCAGACATGGGCATGTCTTTTTTTTTTAACAGTAACGTTTTTATTTATTTTCATAGGAGAAAAGTTTCAGTACAAATCATACCAGAAGTACAGTTATGAATATGTATATATATAAAAAATATCAAGGAAGGATTAAAGAAAAAAGGAAGGGTATTAACAGTCTAAAAAAAGAAAAAAGATAATATCAGATCTTACATTAAAGAGCAAGACATCTCAGATCATACCTTGATAGCAAGTATTCATTCTTCAGTGCAACTTTATATTGGTAACAATGCAATCCCCACAGAAAGAGAGGCACATTTTCTTAATAATTTTTATAGGTATTCCTATTATTTCTTAACCATGTTGGCTATGTGTGAGCCCAGAGGGTTCCTCCAGGGGAGCTTTCCAGCAATAGACATTTATCTAGAGGCCCATGCACCCCAAATTTTCTCAAATTTTTTGGGACATTTCCGGCTCATATACGTGAGCTTGTAAAGTGGAAGGGTCTTGTCAATGAGTGCTTTCCACTGACCCACCGTTGGAGGGTCTGCCTGCTTCCATTTAATCAGTATGGCTTTCCTCGCATAAAATAGGGCATAGAAAAGGAATAGCCTCTTGTGGGTGTTCATGGTGAGTGTATCGCAAATCCGCAGGAGGAGGACACGAGGGTCCATTGCAACTGTCAGGTTCCCGATCGAGTTGACATATTGTACCACCTCCCTCCAAAACTGTTGGAGAAGGGGGCATGACCACACCACATGCAGACTTGTTCTAGCCACCCGACATGGGCACGTCTTTAAAGTGTAACCACACCTTTTAACCATTTCAATACAGGGCACTTATACACCTTCCTGCCCAGATCAATTTTCAGCTTTCAGCGCTGTCGCACTTTGAATGACAATTGTGCGGTCATGCTATACTGTAACCAAACAAAATTTTTACCATTTTGTTCCCACAAATAGAGCTTTTTTTTGGTGGTATTTAATCACTCTGCTAAACAAATAAAAAAAAAGACTGAAAATTTTGAAAAAAAATTTTTTTTTGTTTCTGTTACAAAACTTTGTAAATAAGTAAGTTTTCTCCTTCACTGACAGGCACTTATGGGGCTGCACTGATGGGCACTGATAAGGCAGTACTGATGGGCACCGATGAGGTGGCACCAATGAGGTGGCACTGATGAGGTGGCACTGATGGGCACTAATATGTGACACTGATGGGCACTGATAGGTGGCACTGATGGGCGCTGATAAGTGGCACTGATATGCAGCACTGATAGGCACACATAGGTGGCACCGATGGGCACACATAGGCGGCATTGATGGGCACTGAAATGCGGCACTGATGGGCATTGATAGGTGGCACTGATGGGCACACATAGGGGGCACTGATGGGCACACATAGGTGGCACTGATGGGCACTGAAAGGCGGCACTGATGGGTACTGATAGGCAGCACTGATGGGCACTGATAAGGCAGTACTGATGGGCACCGATGAGGTGGCACCAATGAGGTGGCACTGATGAGGTGGCACTGATGGGCACTAATATGTGACACTGATGGGCACTGATAGGCGGCACTGATGGGCACTGATAAGTGGCACTGATATGCAGCACTGATGGGCACACATAGGTGGCACCAATGGGCACACATAGGCGGCATTGATGGGCACTGAAATGCGGCACTGATGGGCACTGATAGGTGGCACTGATGGGCACACATAGGGGGCACTGATGGGCACACATAGGTGGCACTGATGGGCACTGAAAGGCGGCACTGATGGGTACTGATAGGCAGCACTGATGGGCACTGATAGGTGGCACGGATGGTCATGAATGGGCACTGATAAGTGGCACTGATGTACACTGATGAATGGTACTGATGGGCATCACTGATTGACAGGCATTAGTGTTTGGCATTGATTGGCATCAATTATGAATACTGATTGGCATCCATTGTGGGCACTGATTGGCATCCCTTGTGGCCATGGGTGGCATACCTGGTGGTCAGAAGTGGTGAGCATCCCTGGTGGTCCTGGTGGTGTCTCTGGTGGTCCAGTGTGGGCAACCTCGGGGGGGGGGGGGGGGCTGCGCTGATAATCAATGAGTGCAGACCCCCCTGTCAGAGGAGCAGCCAATCAGCTCTCCTCTACTCGCATCTGACTGACGTGAGTGAGAAAAAGCCGATACACGCCTTTTCCTGTTCACACTGTGATCAGCTGTGATTGGACATGGCTGATCACGTGGTAAAGAGTCTCCGTCAGAGACCCTTTACCTAGATTGGAGTTGCAGTGTGTCAGACTGACCGATCGCCATGCTGCAGGCTAGTTAACCTTATCACGTCATATGATCAGGATGACAGAACCACTTTGCCGCCGTCATTTTGCTATATGACGGGTGGCAAGTGGTTAAGCAGTTACTGTCATATTCTAGTCCACCTCTGGCCCTTATTAAAGTGATTGTAAAGTCTTGTTTTTTTTTTTTTATATAAAAACAACAAACATGTTATACTTACCTGCTCTGTTGCAGTGGATTTGCACAGAGCAGCCCCAATTCTCCTCTTCTCGGGTCCCTCTTCAGCGCTCCTGGCCCATCCCTCCTGTCGAGTGCCCCGACAGCAAGCAGCTTGCTATGAGGGCACCCGAGCCAAGTCACAGCTCCCTGTGTCCATGCAGACATGAAGCCGCAGTCAGGGCCACCACCTCTCTCTCTCTCTCTCCTGATTGGCTAGCTGACTTTGATTGACAGCAGTGGGAGCCAATGGCACTGCTGCTGTGTCTCAGCCAATCAAGAAGGAGAGTCTTGGATGGCCAAGACACTTGTGGACATCGCTGGACAGAGATGGGGGCTCAGGTAAGTATTAGGGGGCCAAGGGGGCTGCTGCACACAGAAGGCTTTTTATCTTATTACATAGAATGCATTAAAATAAAAAACCTTCTGACTTTACAACCCCTTTAACCCCTCCCACTCTTCTATTTTCCCTCTGCAGTCCAGTGAGAAATCAGATATAGGAATGAATAAAGGATTGCAGCGCGCATGCTAAGGGCCCAGCCTGAAAGATCTTGATAAGTGGCTGTGCAATCTAGTTAGGGGTATTGTGCTAGTTAGGGGACAGATGAGAGCAGAGGGTGATGGGGTGGGGAGACTACAATATAGGTGTAACTGTAAGGTGTAGTCACATTTTTATATAATATATTGCAGCTTACCAGTCTCTAGCTTGAAAAATGAAAACCAATGCAGCTGCCACCTCTAAGAACATTTTGAGCAAGTACAGAAAATACCTGATGCTTCTCCCAGAAAAGCAATGCTTCTTGTGATATGAACTGAAATAAAATCAATGGTATCTTCCTTGTATAAGCTACTGATCTCCCCTACCCTCAATGTAAGGGAGATGAACAAAAGCGGACAAATTTGAACTATTCCGGGTGTCAACCTTGGACCCCTCCGTAGATACAGCAGAGAAATTAGTGTAGCTACTCTGAATATTAAGCTGGATAAGGTAATATTTGCAGATATTTGCTGGTCCATGAATGTGCTGATCTAGGACACATCTTGCTATTTTTTAACCGATTCACATCTCTCTAAGTTTTTAGACACAAGGAAAAAACTTCAGTCTACCCAACTTCACATAGATATCTGGTCAGAACTTAGCTGGGGTCACAGCACTGACCACTGCGACGCTGCCATGATCTCGTTTCCACAGATGACCCTTACAGAACTACTGCACATCAAACTTCTAATTGAGTTACTAAAATGAAATGGTAACACTTATTTAATTCTGTAATATCATGCTATGTGTTGTACCAAGGCAATCAAATAGAGCAAATGATTTAAAGAAATTCTAATGACATTAGAATATTAGGAAGTCATTGAGATGGAAATCAGGCAAGTTATCATTAAATACTTCATTTTTTTAAAACTGTAAAAAAAACTACCTTAATATATCATTTAAAAGTTAATTCAATGCGTGTTTTAGGAGAATTTATTAGCATGAAAATCAGCAGACGTCCAGTTGTGTGACACCAGTCGAAATAATAGCTACAACTGTCTTCTAAAGTCCATGCTGCAATCTAGCAAAGTAAATCTGGTCTTAGTTAAATGTATCATACAGTATGTGTAATTCTGCAAAGGATGCGATTTCTGTTCTTTAAAGCAGAGTCCCCCCCCCTCCAAAAATTAAAAGTCAGCAGCTACAAAAACTGTAGCTGCTGACTTTTACTATTAGGGCACTTTACCTGTCCTGGCATCCAGCGGTATCCTCACCCGAGCGGATTCTTAAATCAGCCCTCGGTGCTGGCACCGCCATTTTGGCTAAGGAAAACCAGCAGTAAAGCCTTGCAGTTTCAAAGCCAGTTTCCTACTGTGCATGCGCGAATCAAGCTGCGCTCTGTGAATGGGCCGGCTGCGGGGGGGAGGGGCCCAAACTTTCAGCTCACTTTGCCATTGCAGCCGGCAGTAGGAGCGGGTATCTGTCAAAACTAGGTAACCCCTCCTCACCCCCCAAAGGTGCCAAATGTGGCAGCGGAGGGGGGAGAAGACAGACAAGCGGAGCTTCCCCTTTTGGGTGGAGCTCCTCTTTAAAAGAATCATTGAACACTAAGTATAATATGCACCCTGCCACTTCTATGGATAATATAACAGCCACAGAGCAAGAACATTGTTTTTAACTGGTCAGCTGACTCACAGACTTGTATGAGAAACATAGGTGTGTGCATAGAGTGTGCCAAGTGTGGCTGGGCACAACCTAATCACCTTGTGTGGTGCAAATTCCCCCTGTTTAACCGCTTCGGATCCGGGCCATTGCCAAATGACGACAACAGCGTGGATCTACATTGTCGGGATGACGTCTATTGACGTCGTCCCGTGCATGAGTGGCCTGCGCGCACCCTGCAGGGCGAGCGCGGTGCGCTCGGTGATCAGCGAGTCTATGAGACTCGCCTGATCACAGATCAGAGTAAGGGGTCGGTCCCGACCCCTTACCACATGATCAGCTGTCAGCCAATGACAGCTGATCATGTGATGTAAACAGAGCCGGTAATCGGCTATTTTTCCTCCTCGCACTGACAGCGTGAGGAGGAAAAAAAAACCCGATCACCGGCGGCCATGATCGGGACATTAGTCCCGATCACGGCGATCTTCTGTGACAGCAATAGGCAGCAGTGCCGCCTACCAGTGCCCACCAGCGTTACCCATCAGTGCCCACAGTGTCATCAATCAGTGCCACCCATCAGTGCCCACAGTGCCACCCATCAGTGCCCACAGTGCCACCCATCAGTGCCACCCATCAGCACCCACATCAGTGCAACAAGTGCTGCACATCAGTGCCACCTATCAGTGCCCATCAGTGTCAGCTACCAGTGCCCATAAGTGCCCATAAGTGCCCATCAGTGCCGCCCATCAGTGCCCCCCATCAGTGCCCTCCATCAGTGGTACCTATCGGTGCCCATCAGTGCCACCTATCCGTGCCACCCATCCGTGCCACCCATCAGCGCCCATCAGTGGCCATCAGTGCCGCCTTATCTGTGCTCATCAGTACCGCCTTATCTGTCCCCATCAGTGCTGCCTTAACTGTGCCTATCAGTGCCGCCTTAACTGTGCCCATCAGTGCCGCCTTAACTGTGCCTATCAGTGCCGCCTTATCTGTGCCTATCCGTGCCCATCAGTGCAGCCTATCAGTGCCCACCAGTGCCGCCTCATCAGCGCATATCAATGAAGGAGAAAAATTACCTGTTTGCTAAATTTTATAACAAACTATTAAACAGGATTTTTTTTTTCAAAAATTTCCATCTTTTTTTGTTTGTTTAGCAAAAAATAAAAACCCCAGCTGTGATTAAATACCACCAAAAGAAAGCTCTATTTGTGGAAAAAAAATGATTTCATTTGGGTACAGTGTTGTATGACTGCGCAATTGTCATTCAAAGTGCGTCAGCGCTGAAAGCTGAAAATTGGTCTGGGCAGGAGGGGGGTTTAAGTGCCCAGTAAGCAAGTGGTTAAAGCCCTGATCTTTCACCAAAGCCCCCTAAAGGGGCTCCTTAAAAAAATTGAAAAACAATAATTTAAAAAAATAGTAAAAAAATAAATAAATAAATAAATAAATAAATAAATAAATAAAAACTACTGACACCAACCTCTGCCCTACTGACACTGTCCACTGCTCTGCTGACACCGTCAGTATATATACACATGTACGCACACACATATGTGTTTGAGCTTTGAGGTGCCAATGCAATACTCCCAACATACACATCTTAAATTGGGTGCTGAAATGACCAATGGCTGCAACTGACTGCAATCATGAAAAGGAAGTGTCACCAACACACCAGGATCTCCAAAATTGGGTCCAAAATTTTAATCACATAGTAATCAAAAAAATGAATAGAAGCGACGTTTCTGAGCCACGCAGGACCCCTTCATCAGGCATGAGACCGATGAAGGGGTCCTGCGTGGCTCCGAAACATCGTTTCTAGGCTGTGCATTCCTTTGACAAGAAAGAGCAATAAAGTGAAACCAGTGCACAGCCTGGTAAGAAGTAGACCTTGAATATGTAACAAGCAAATACGTCTGTTGTATATAGGATTCATTTTTATGCTTTCTTTCCTTTATTTTCACCTGGTGATCCTGCCAGTAAATCTGTTTATTTTTAAATAAAACAAGCTGTCCTGCAGATTTGGCAGTTAGACGGTTGAGACAAACTACTTACCACTGATAGGGGTACACTACTTACAATGATCAGCTTTTATTTATGTAAAACCTTTATCCCAACCTTATCCCAAAAGAAAAAAACATGTTACCATAACTGATTATAAAAGTGTTAGCAAGAGTTTGGCTTCAATCTGTTGGTGTATCTAATTTCGCTAGTGCATCTAACACTCCACTCCCCCCCCAGGTTAACAATGTTCCTGTCCAAAAGTGTCTCTGTTGCTTCTTCAACCAGAGTGGGGGCACTATAATACAGGAGGTATGTTACTGGTTAGATCACCAGGTGAAACCAGAGAGGAGAAAAAGCCTAAAAAGGGAAACTAATGCAGCCATCACATCTAATGATTGGTGGTAAGCTGCAATATATATCATTTTTAGATTTTGGATTTAATACCACTTTAAAGTGTTACTAAACCCACAACAGTAAAATTAGCCTGTATATGTAGTAAAGCATGCTTGTTATACTGTGGAATCTAAGGGGTTAATCCTCTGCATTGCGTTAAAAGACTGTTTAATCCTATCTTCTCTGATCCTCCCCGTCTTCTACTGACTCTTAATAATTTCCTGATAACACAGAGTCTATGGAGTCAGGCTGCACATGCTCAGTTTGGTATGTATTGCTAGAGAGGTTTTTTTTCTTGGGGGGGGGACACATGTGATCAGCACAGGGCCAATCAGCACTGTCCAGACAGAGGGTCAGGGGTCCTGCAGATTAATAGGTCAATCAGAAAACTACAAGCTTTAACCAGTGCCTGGCTGGACACTGATAGAAGTCACAGGACTGCTATACACTGCTGATGAGAAAAAGTACAGTGCCTTGAAAAAGTATTCATACCCCTTGACATTTTCCACATTTTGTCATGTTACAACCAAAAACATAAGTGTATTGTATTGGGATTTTATGTGATAGACCAACACAAAGTGGCACATAATTGTGAAGTGGAAGGAAAATGATAAATGTTTTTTCTTCTTGCCAATCTTCCATAAAGACCAGATTTGTGAAGTGCACGACTAATAGTTGTCCTGTGGACAGATTCTCCCACCTCAGCTGTGGATCTCTGCAGCTCCTCCAGAGTTATCATGGGCCTCTTGGCTGCTTCTCTGATTAATGCCCTTCTTGCCCGGCCTGTCAGTTTAGATGGACGGCCTTGTCTTGGTAGGTTTGCCATACTCTTTCCATTTTCGGATGATGGATGAACAGTGCTCCGTGAGATGTTCAAAGCTTGGGATATTTTTTTATAAGCTAGTCCTGCTTTAAACTTCTCCACAATGTTATGCCTGGTCTGGTGTGTTCCTTGGCCTTTATGATGCTGTTTGTTCACTAA
This sequence comes from Aquarana catesbeiana, assembly GCF_042186555.1. NCBI lineage: Eukaryota > Metazoa > Chordata > Amphibia > Anura > Ranidae > Aquarana > Aquarana catesbeiana. The sequence goes on from NC_133329.1 coordinate 363,000,763, forward strand.
GGTTCTCTAACAAACCTCTGAGGGCTTCACAGAACAGCTATATTTATATTGAGGATAAATTACACAGTGGTGGACTCTATTTATTAATCAGGTGACTTCTGAAGGCAGCTGGTTCCACTAGATTTTAGTTAGGGGTATCAGAGTAAAAGGGGCTGAATACAAATGCACGCCACACTTTTCACATATTTATTTGTAAAAAAAATTGAAAACTATGGTATTTATCATTTTCCTTCTACTTCATAATTATGTGTCACTTTGTGTTGGTCTAGCACAAATAATCCCAGTAAAATACATTTATGTTTTTAGTTGTAACATGACAAAATGTGGAAAATTTCATGGGGTATGAATACTTTTTCAAGGCACTGTATTTAGCAGTTTATATTTACTAGAATATTTGCATTTTCATGTTCTCTGTACCAAATATAGTGAATGGGTCCTGGGTTTAGGAACACTTTCAGAGCTTTCAGAGCTTGCCATTATCATGTAATCGTGGTATTGCAATTATTAGTAATAACTTCAAATGTACTGTATTTAATCCCAGTATGCCCAATGACTGCAAAAACAAATGTGCATCATCCTGGACATTCTTTCCACTATCTCTATTAGCCGTGTCACAGTCCAAAAATCTACTATATCAATAGTGACGTTCCCTGCCACTTCAATTACAACCAAATCTCACTCAACATGTAGCTGTACTATTATATCCTGATACGGGTTATCTTGTGCTCAGCACGCTCATGGTCACATAAAGCTGGGAAGCTGCAAACCAGGACTGCTCGGCAGGGGGGCGTCCTGCAGGCCCAGTAATGCTCTGACCCCCCGCTGGGCTAGGTGTCAGAGACCGGTTTAGTCTATGAAGTGGAGCTGTCACTCAAAAGCCTCAGAAGGTGTCAGCTCACAGAGGGGTGCACAGACCCAAACTAGACTTCAGTTTATTTTTAAATGGACAAAAATCCCCTGTACACTTATGATCTTTTACAGCGCTAGTTATCTAACATACAAGATTTCACAGCCAGCATGAATTGGGGTGCATGACTGTTATATTATTATAAGCGTTACCCTTTTTTCATTAAAGAGGAATACTTCCTTCACTTAAACCTTCCGAGAGTGACACTTTTTACATCCACACATTCGGGGCATAACATTTGCCTTTCCAGCATTTCAGATAGGCAGAGCAAAGTACTCTCTTGGTTAATATGCAACATTTTAACATTTCCATCACTTCCCGGTCCCTGGCTTCTGGTTTTCGCAATTTGACAGTGGAAAGCACGCCAACCCGCGAGTGCGAGCTGGGCGGCGGTGGCTTCCTTCAGCCTACTTGCGGGTATTCCCTAGTGCCTGGCGCAGGCACTGTACCATGTAAGCAGTCATTTTATTTTTAAGTTGTATTACGCTGTTGGCTCCCCTTCCTCTTGCTTTAATGCAGTGTTATGGTGGAGAGGAGGAGAGAGTCTTGACCAACATTAGAGGGGTGCCGATCAACATCAAAGACCCCACCACATAGGCATTATTTTACCCTCTTTTTAGCTAAAGGGGTCATGGTCTTCTGGTGAAGGGACATCTAACTGAGCACTTCTGGGTGATTCTAATGTTCCAAGCTGGTGATGGTCTTCCACAACCTACCCTATTGAAGATTTAGTATTAAAAAACCTATAATTGTGTTAAAGAAAATTTTGTTTATTGACGTTGTATGATTGTCAGGGCTGGGCTCAGCCCTTCCTTCTCTGAGCTGGCCACTCAGCTGTCGGCTAATTGCCAGCTCCCATCTCTCTCCACAGTTACCCAGCTGTTGTTGATTCTGCTCGTCAGTCCTGCCTACTTAAAGCCATCCAGCTCACATGATCTCTACCTTCGCCTTTTTCAACATCATAGAGACATTCTCCTGCGTTCCTGTTGAAGACTTGCTCGGCTGACGTTCCTTCTGGCTCCTGATCCTGCTTGCTGTACTACTACGTTTATCTCTGGCTCTCTGACATTTGCTTGGCTGACTACCGGATCCGGTTACTGAACTCTGGCTCGTTTTGACTACGTTTACTCTGTTTACCTAATTATTATTATTAAACAAGTGTGCTTTAACTATACTTCTTTCTCGGTCTGATTCATGGTTCCTGATAATGATTTATTTAGCACATTGTATTGCACTTATATGTCATATATGTAGGTTTAATATCCAATTTTTTTAGCGATTTAAATTTCCAACCAGCCTCTTAAATATTTGTTCACTGTCAGCCTCCCTCACATTTATATTCACTAATATTAACATTTACAGATAAAACCTTTCCATTTTCTTGACTTACCTTGTTTTGGACCCATTGACATGATCACTGGGTTTCTGTGTTTCTCTATGCAATGCAAATAATCATGGCTTGTTGGAGATGCTGGCAGAATGCTGTACATAGGTTCCTGAAGACATTACAGCACCCTGCCTCAATACCCCTCTCAATATTCCTCAACCCTGATGCAACCAGTGGACTTGCTCTTGGGAGGAGCTATTGTTAGAAATTCTGTATATAGCCCTACAGAACAGACAGACACTGGCTTTGCTGCTTAACTGCAGACAGGAAAAAGGAAACATTAGTTTAGAGAAAAGACATAGAGCATACCATAGATGCAGCTACAAATGTATAAACATTGCCATCTACTGGTTAAAGAATATATTTCTACTAAATACTGATGTACAGTAGTTGTTGCACAAAATACAATTCTGTATTCCAACAGTTATCCAAATTTAAAAATGCCTTGATGAGTGGATGTTAGTCTGGAGGAGTAGATGTTCCCAGGCAAATTACATTTGCCTTTAGCAATGACCACATGTGAAGCTGAGACTTCATATTTAAAGTGATTCTAAAGGTATTTTTTAAAATATCAAACATGTTATACTTACCTACTCTGAGCAATGGTTTTGCACAGAACAGCCCTGATTTTCCCCTTCTTGGGTCCTGCTCTTGCCCCCCACCCCACTGAGTGCCCCCAAAAGAAGCTAGTTGCCATGGGGGCACTCTTGCATGCTTGCTTATGAGCAATGGACACACAGAGCGGGGCTTGGCCCTGCCCCCTGCTCCCTCCTCACTTGCTGTGATTGACAGCGGAGGTAACCAATTGCTCTTGTTGCTGTGTCAGAGCCAATGAGGAGGGAGAGAGCTGAGAGAGCCTTTGCAGATCACTGGATCAAGATCAGGCTCAGGTAAGTATTTAGGGGGGCTGGGGGGGGTGCTGCTTGCAGAAGGTTTTTGCTTTCATGCAGAGAATGCATTAGGGTGAATAACCTTCTGCCTTTAGAAGCACTTTAACAACTTGCCGAATGGCTCACACTGATATGGGTACGCCTGTACCTCTAAGGGCGATAGCAGGCGTGCGCTGCGCAGCGAGGAAGCGTGAACGCGTGCACGAGAGCAGGAACAGGGATTTGTGTGTGTAAACACACAAATCCCTGTTCTGTCAGGGGAGAAGAGACATATAGTTTGTTCCTCCTAAGTAGAAACAACGATATGTCTCCTCCCCCAGTCAGTCCTATCCCCATACAGTTAGAAACACTAACTAGGGAACACATTTAACCCCTTGATCGCCCCCTAGAGTTAACCCCTTCCCTGCCAGTGACATTTATACAGTAATCTGTATCATGTAATAAAATGTAGAAAGATAAATATAGAAAATTTATTTCAAAAAAGACATCACAAAAAATGAAATATACATATCAAAATTGGACACAGTGATACATGAATGTGGAGAGAAATTTACATCTGGAATTGCAGAATACAAAACAATCAGCACACAACATTAACATCATAAGATATTCTTAAGGTGTTATCACAAATGCGATGCACTTACATTATATTCATTTACATATATATTTGGGTGCGGTGTTTTTCAACACTTCCTGGGATTCTTGATTCAAGCTTAGTGTTCCATGGTCAGCTAGTGGATGTCACGCCAGTTGGGCCAGGCGCGGGGTCATGAAAATTCCTTTCTTTTAATCATGTGGATATCTCTGTGCAATATAAAGGAATATAATGTAAGTGCATCGCATTTGTGATAACACCTTAAGAATATCTTATGATGTTAATGTTGTGTGCTGATTGTTTTGTATTCTGCAATTCCAGAAGTAAATTTCTCTCTGTGAACCCTGATGAAGGAAAGATTTTCCAAAACGCGTCTGGTTCAGGGAACTGCATGTTCTTTCATTGACGGTTTTTTAATATATCCACATTCATGTATCACTGTGTCCAATTTTGATATGTATATTTCATGTTTTGTGATGTCTTTTTTTAAATACATGTTTTAGTGCCTTTAAAGTCCCGCTTATAGGGGCATTTCTTCCTCTTCCATGATTTACACAGTAATCCGTGAATTTTTATAGCATTGACTGCTGTATAAATTGTAATGGTCCCAAAAATGTGTCAAACGTGTCTGGTCTGTCCACCGCAATGACGCAGTACCGCTAAAAATCGCAGATCACCGCCATTACTAGTAAAAAAATAAAAATAATAAAAATGTCATAAATCTTTCCCATAGTTTGTAGGCAGTATGACTTTTGCGCAAACCAATCAATATACGCTTATTGCAATTTTTTACCAAGAATATATAATAGCCTAAACTGAGGAAGAAATTTGTTTTTTTAAAAACATTTTGGGGATATTTATTATTGCAAAAAGTAAAAAATATATTTTTTTTTTAAATTGTTGCTCTTTTTTTTATTTATAGCGCAAAAAATAAGAGGTGATCAAATACCACCAAAAGAAAGCTCTATTTGTCTGAAAAAAAGGACATCCATTTTGTTTTGGTACAACATCGCACAACATCAGTTAAAGCGACGCAGCGCCGTATCGCAAAAAATGGCCCTGGTCATTAAGCAGCCAAATCATCCGATCTGTAAGTGGTTAAAGAACTTAAATCCAATGAACAAAAGGGGCATGCAGGGGACTTAACACTGGGGAGGAAAGAGCTAGATGATGCTAGATGTCCTCCAGCCAGGATACAAGGTGGGCTCATCTTGACTTTCTGCAGCTACTAATGCACACTGTGAGAAACAATTTCAATACAAAAGAGGATCATGTACAACTGAGCAAAACATATCTTCCTCTCTTCATTTCAATTTCATAGGGGGTGGGGGGTTAAAGCAGGAAGATAACACTGATTGTGCTTCCAGTTTATCTCTTTATGTTTTTAGCCTGAAAAATGATAATGAATGCAGCCATTACATTTAAGAACTGCAATATATATTTTTGTTCTGGGGTTTCGATGTCTTTTAACATGGACTTACAATGTGTAGTCTCAGGGATCACACTGAAGTATTGCATTTGTTTAATACTTATGAAAACACCACCAAAGTAGGGCAACCCCATGGTTTGGTGAAAGTTTTGCAATTTTTATTGATTTCAATGGGGTGAGGTGTGTTTTTGGTGCCCTTTTAATACATGCACCAAAAAAGCAGCATGCAGAACTTTTTAAAATGTACTGCACCTGCAGCGCATTGGTATGAAGAGTTCCATAGGATTAAAAGGGGACATTTTTCATGCATTTTTATTCTGCTTTTTAACCACTTGCTTACTAGGCACTTATACACTTCTTGCCCAGGCCAATTTTCAGCTTTCAGCGCTGTCACACTTTGAATGACAATTGCGCAGTCATGCAACACTGTACCCATATGAAATTTTAATTATTTTTTTCAAACAAATAGAACTTTCTTTTGGTGGTATTAGGCAGGATATAGTATGCTAATTACATTCACTGAGAAACTCACAAAAAAGCTTAGTTTTAATATAAATCAGTATTAAATATAGCAAATGCAAGTGCTAATACCTGTGAAGTAAAAAAAAAAATACTTGGATGCAGATGCTGTTTGAACAAACTCATATCTGGTGTCAATCATCTTTGACTCCACCTACACCATATTAGTGCACAAAAAATATGCATTTGATGTTCAATGAAGATTTACTGAGAGCTATAAAACAATTATCTGATATTTATAAATTAATTTTAATTGCTCTTCTGAAACAGTTTTTTTTTTTAGTCATATGACTGGCATAGCGCCAATCAGGGCTGGCCAGACACAGACTCACACTGTACAGAGCACACATTAGCAGAGTAATAGAAGCCTCCCCCAAAGATCTTTCCCTGCAGATGCAGAATAAGAGGGAAACATTATGTGACCACACAACAGTGCTGCAGGAATGTAGTACTTTAGAGGATTAAAATAAAAATTCAGCGCCATGATATGTATGATTCATGTGAATTAATTATGGTAATTAACACTACACTTCTTTGTTTAGTATCACTTTAATTGTACTTTCAGTGGTAAGGTATAATTTACAAAGTACTATAAATCTTCATTTTTTTTTTGTACAAAAAAACGAAACAAAAAAACAACATATATTCAATAAAAATATATAATGTATAAAATTATATCATTTTTATTGAATGTATATTTGTTTTTATTTTTATATAAAAAAAATTAAAAATGTATATTTATGACATTTTGAAAAATATACTTTAAATGTACTTCCAATGGTAAGGTATCGTTTACAAAATACCATAAATATAAAATCTTGATTTATTTTATTGTATATAAAAAGCTTTCCTAATACAATACATAATACAATTACTCAGACCTGGTTTTAGAAGTTAAGACAAAAATGACCATGTATATACTTATATAAAGGTTTTTGTTTTGGGGTTTTTATCCCCTTGGATTGTGGATTTTGATGACTGAACATGATTAATATGTCAATGGGACCCACACAGGTCTTTAACTGGCTGTGCAGCCTTTCAGATAGGGATCTCCTAGTCTCCTGTTTTTCAGTTTTATACCATGTATTTGCAGCCATCCTCACAAAAAAAAAAATGTTCCCTACCCTCTAACTATAAATTTCCCTTCCTGATTAAAGTAAAACTTTTCAGTTCATTTTTGCTTGCCATATTAGACAAATTTAGACAGTCTTTGGTGTGTGGGTCACAAGTTCAGAAAATGGTTCTTCTGCTCATTAACTATAATCATAATTTAGTGTTAAAGTACAGAAATAATATTCTTTAAACATTAATGCTGTGAATTTGTTCAATATGGTCTTCGAATTAACTGTCCGCTGTCAGGAATCAGCTTTAAAAATCTATATGTAAAATATTCAGAAGGATAATTGCATTAAAGATGAAGTAGAAAGTTAATAGTTTAAGCAATGAGCTGTCAGATTGAAAGTTGAGCTATATTTCCCAGTTCTCTCTCCTACCCCCCTACTGTTGGGGGTTTAACTTTCCAAATTGTGATGTACAAACTACACGTCCAGTTGGATAGAGATGTAGTTCCTATGGTGCGTCATTGTGGTTGCAATATCTAGGGGGCATATCTGTGAGATTCGGGAGAATTAATGCATTTGACAATGTTGTCTATTACCCTAAGGCTAGGGTTTTGATCGCCAATGTAGCTAATGTATCCTTCTTTGTAAAATGAATTCCACGCTTACATGTCAGATGTAAAATGACTCACTTTTTGTTCTCTTTCAGCTTAAAACTGACAGCAATAAATTAACTGTTTTATTGCAAGTTCCTATTTCCATAATTTAATGACTGAATTCATTTATACATTGCCAAGCTATATCTCAGAGCTTGGTGGAAAGCATTGCACCCTTCCTATAACTTGGCAGCATATTTGAATCTTTGCACAATCAAATGTATTTTTTTTTTTAAAGGGGTTTATTTATTAAACAGAACAAGGGCAAAAGCCCTAGCAACCAATCACAATTCACTTTAAAGTAGTTGTAAACCTCTGAAATGAAAAATGAACAAAGAATATCCTTATATATGTTGTGCTTTCCTCTAATCAAAGCACCTAGTGTAATTTGATCTGCATGAGATGACCCAAACTCCCAGCATGCAGCAGGTGATTGGCAGCCTCAGCTGTGCATGTTTCCCTATGAGACTGTGTGGAGGGGGAGGGTGTCCATACCGCTAAGGTCTCAGATTCCACTGAGGTCTGCGCTTTATGCTGTGTGACATCAAATCCCTGCCCCCTGCCTACTGGAGGCTCAGAAATTGTCAGGGACCATGAACCAACAAAGACAGAAAATGCAGTTAAAATCACACATGTAATGTAAAGGTAAAAATAATACAGATCAGGAATGGAGTCAAAAACAGAAGCCATGGTTAGGAGGCCAAAACGGGTAATCAGACGAGCCAGAATCAGGAAGCCAGTAAACAGCAATGTAGAAGCCAAAGATTAGAATCAGGAACCAGAAGAAACATCAGCCAGGCAAAGTCATAACAGACATAACATAACAGACATAACAGACAGACATTAGTGTTCCACACCTATTTTACAGGAAGTTCCCCTTCATCCTCTAATTTTCCTCAGCCTTCCTTCTATTTCCATCTCCCCACCCTCCAACATGCTCACGTTAATCTTTATTCTTTATTATTCTCTCAATATTATTGCACTTATCACCTCCTGCTCATTCTAAGCCCACACAGTATCACCACTTCCACTCCACTGCCCTCCTATTAATCCCACTACGGCCTTACCACCCTCACCCTCCTACTACTCCTAATGTCTGGGGACATCGCACCAAACCCCGGCCCTCCCATACCCAATTCCCACCCCCAAAATTGGCTGTCTACCTCCTCCAACAGTAGTCGTAACTCCCACCTTCTCATCCCAATTCCCCTGATTCCGCAAGTTGGCCCCCCTCTTTCATGTGCCCTCTGGAATGCCCGCTCAGTTTTCAACAAACTAGCTTCTGCCAGTGACCTTCTCCTCTCCAAATCCCTTAATCTATTTGCTATTACTGAAACCTGGCTCCAGGAATTCAACACTACCTCTCCAGTTGCCCTGTCCCACAGTAGCCTCCTCTGGACTCACTCCACCAGACCCAGTGGACGAAAAGGAGGTGGTGTCAGACTGCTTCTCTCCCCACAATGCACCTTCCAGGTTCTTTTCACACCTCCCTCTCTTTCCCCCTGCACTTTCGAAGTGCACTGCATTAGTCTTTTTTCTCCAGCTTGTCTGAGGGTCGCAGTCATTTAGCGGCCTCCTGGCCTCCAGTGTCGGGGTTTCTGGATGACTTCTCTGCATGGCTACCCTACTTTCTCTCCTCTGAAGTACCTGCCATCATCCTAGGTGACTTTAACATTCCAATCGATGTTAATACTGCAACCACTTCTCAACTACTCAACCTAACCTCCTCTTTTAACACAATGGACACAAACCACCACTCACTCCAACGGCAATACTCTTGTATTCTCATATTCTCCCATCGCTGCACTCCCTGCAACCTCTCTAACACCCCCTTTCCTCTCTCTGATCACAACCATATCCATTTCACACTCTCCTTGTCTCCTACCTCCCATGCTGCCAACCCACAAACCATTACCCGCAGAAACCTTTGCAACCTCAACCCTTCCCTTCTTCATTCTGCTACTGATGGCCTTTACAACAAGATCGCACCTCTGTCCTGCCCAGACTTAACCACTTTCATCTACAACAACACCCTGTCATCCTCCCTAGACGTACTTGCTCCTCATTCTACACGCAGAACCAGACCCCATCTGCCACAACCCTGGCAAACAGACGACACCAGAAGTCTCAAGAGATGCAGCCGTGCTCTTGAGCAAGCATGGCATAAATCTAAATCCCTGCAATACTTTACCCTCTACAAATCTGCCCTTCTCAAATACAACTCCAGCCTCCACACTGCTAAACAAACCTACTACACCACTCTCATCAAAACCCTCTCATCCAAACCTCATCAACTCTTTTTAACCCTTAATTCCTTACTTCAACCCCCACTGCACCCACCCACCAACTTGCTTACCGCTCAACAGTCAAACACCACACTCAATACTCTCCTCCTTCTGCCCAGTTACCACCGATGAATTTGATAAACTCCTCTCCATTGCCCACCTCACCACCTGTCACCTGGACCCTGTCCCCTCACAACTACTATGACCACCTTCCCACTCTATCCTAAACTCCCTAACCCACATCTTCAAACTCTCCCTCTTCTTCGGCACCTTTCCTTCCCCGCTCAAACATGCACTGGTTACCCCTATACTTAAAAAAACCCTCACTAGACCCCACCTGTTTGAATAACTTATCTCCTTGCTCCCATTTGCCTCCAAGCTCACGGACAACAACCTTCTCAACCTCCTACAGTCCGATTCCGTTCACAACATTCCACTGAAACCGCCCTACTAAAACTCACCAATGACCTACTAACTGCTAAAACCAATGGCCATTACTCCATACTCATACTTTTAGACCTCTCTGCTGCCTTCGACACAGTTGACCACCTGCTCCTCCTCAGCATACTACACTCCCTTGGCCTCGGTGATTCTGCTTTATCCTGGTTCTCCTCCTACCTATCTCAGTGCACTTTCAGTGTCACTGTCAGGAAAAGCCTTCCAGCAAACGTACTAGTAATGTAAAGGCTAGAAGGATGCCTGTGCACAGAAGAGCCGTCCGGCGCACACGTATGCGCAATAGCGCACGCCCCTTGTGACAGCACTTGGCGCCAAGATGTGCTATAAAAAGGGGACTGATCCATTGCTACCTTGCTGTCCGGTCTACAGTGTTCCTGAAGACCCCTGCTGCCCTGTTACCTTGTTACCTGAATCTCTGAATCTATTATCTACTTGGACTGTTCTTGTCTACCCTGTTTGCTGCCTGCCCCGATCCTGGCTTTGGACTTTGACTATTCTTTTGGATTGCCCTTCTGTACCTGATCTGCCCGCCTGTGTTTTGACCCGGCTTGTCTGTACCTTGCTGTCTGCATCCTCCTGCTGGACTACAGAACACCTCCCTGCTGTCTGCATCCTGCTACTGGACTACAGAACACCTCCTTGCTGTCTGCATCCTGCTGCTGGACTACAGGACACCTCCCTACTGTCTACATCCTGCTGCTGGACTACAGAACACCACCCTGCTGTCTGCATCCTGCTGCTGGATTACAGGACACCTTCCTGCTGTCTGCATCCTGCTGCTGGACTACAGGACAACTCCCTGCTGATTACAGGATCCAGCCCTCTATTCCAGCCTTCCAGTCAGGTACTTGTGCCCCTTTGTACTCTCGAGCCCTTGTCAACACTACCAGGGGTTCCCGAGTCAGAGGTATACGAGAGGCCGTTCCCTGCATTCTGGGCTCTACCTACCAGGTACGTGACAGTCACTTACAACTCCATCTCCTCTTCCTCTTTCTGTTGGGGTACCCCAAGGCTCTGTCCTCGAGCCCCTCCTATTCTCGCTCTATACCTCTTCCCTGGGCCAGTTGATAACCTCCCATGGCTTCCAATACCACCTCTATGCCGATGACACCCTGAGCTATCTCTCCATTCCTCAACTCACCCCCTCGATCTCCTCACGGATCTCAAACTTACTGAATGATATATCGGTATGGATATCACACCACTTTCTTAAACTCAATCTTTCTAAAACTGAGCTTGTTTTATTTCCTACTTTCTGGTCCCCCACCCCATGACTTTATCATTAAGATCAACAGCACAACCATTGGTTCCTCCACTCATGCCAGGGTGCTGGGTGTAATCCTTGACTCTAACCTCGCCTTCAGCCCCCACATCCAACCACTGGCTAAATCCTGCTGCCTTAAACTCAGCAACATCTCAAGAATTCGACCCTTCCTGACTAATGACACCACAAAGCAACTTATTCACTCCTTGATTATTTTCCACCTTGACTACTGCAGCTCTCTTCTTAATGGCCTACCCTTACGCAGGCTATCCTCCCTTCAGTCTATTATGAATGCTGCTGCTAGACTAATACACCTCACTAACCGATCCATGACTGCTGCCCCTCTCTGCCAGTCCCTTCACTGGCTTCCCCTACCCCACTATATAAAATTCAAAATGCTAACCACAACATACAAGGCCATCCACAACATCACCCCCAGCTACATCACCAACCTCATCTGCAGATATCGCCCAAATCGTCCCATCTGCTCCTCCCAGGACCTCCTGCTCCCTAACTCCCTTGTTACCTCCTCCCATGCTCGCCTTCAGGACTTCTTCAGAGCCTCTCCCATCCTCTGGAACTCCCTGCCCCGGTATGTCCGATCGGCCCCTAACCTGTCAACCTTTAGGAGATCCCTGAAAACTCACTTATTCAGGGAAGCCTATACCACACCCACCTAACAACTGTCCCCGAGCCACCCCCATCAAATCATTCCTCACATCTATTACCTTTTGTACCACCACCCCCTCCCTTTAGAATGTAAGCTCTACGAGCAGGGCCCTCCTGTCCCTTCTGTATTGAACTGTACTGTAATTTTGCTGTTCTCCCTCTACATTGTAAAGCGCTGCATAACCTGTTGGTGCTATATAAATCGTGTATAATAATAATAATAACAGGAACACAGCAGAGACACACTGGATATGTTGACCAAGCAATGGCACGAAGGGAATGAGCAAGGCAGTTTAAATAGCAAAAAGGGTCTGGCTGTTGGCTGGACTAATGAGGCAGGTAATGGTAACCAGGTGAGTCACTGTGGAAACAATGAGTGGCTGGTAATTACCTGACAGCTTTGAACACTGAGAAGAGAGCTGCTAGAAGCCCAGCCCTGACAGAAATGCTGTGTAAAATCTGGACTCTGATCTAATGTAGAGGAAAGGGGGTGCAGCTAAACAGGTACAACTTATGTAGGATGATGTGTTTAATCTCTGCGTATCACCTGAGGATTTTCACCTCACTGGGTATATGTAAACATTTACAACCACTGAAAGTGCATTTAAACTTTTTTAAGATTTAGATTTAGATAGAATAAGAAAGGGTAAGAACCTTTGTCAGGTTTTTATTGAACCATGTTTACCCACTGTGGAGATTCACCCTCACTGTAAGTCTTGGTGACTAACTACTGTCTCTGATAAAGAAAGTGATCCAAAAAGCCAAAAGCTTCAAGTGGGTAAACCTATCTTGGTGACAATTGTCTAAAAGAAGATGTCCCCTCTTCGGAGAGATGTCCTACTTCCTGCCATGTCTCTTGTATAGGGTGAAAGGGAAATCACTTAGATGGGACACAGACAAAAACTGATAAGGTTAAAGACACTCGGGATGTCATCAATCTCCTCTCAAACCATCCCCAGAGTGAAGGGATGATATTGGTGACGGCCGATGTCACCTCTTTATATACGGTCATCCCCCACCAATTGGGTTTGGAGGCCATATCAGACCATCTACACCGACTGTCTAACCTTCCTGAGGAACAAATTCTATTTATCATGTCATTGTTGGAGTTTGCAGCGACGCATAACTTTTTTTGGTTTGATGGGAATTATTACCGTCAGGATAGGGGGGTTGCAATGGGGGCAAAATATGCCCCTAGCCTGGCGAATCTTTTCATGGCCAGGTGGGAGGAGGATGTCGTCCATGCCCAGCCAAGGCCCCAGGTGGCCTTGTGGGTTCGTTATATAGATGACATCCTCCTCCTATGGGATGGCACAGTCTCTGATCTTTCTGAGTACATGTGCTTCCTTAACAACAATGACAGGGGCATTCAGCTTAACTATGAAGCTAGTCCGAAACAGATAAATTTTTTAGATCTCACCATTTCCATTCATAACAATCAATTTGTCACTTCCACATATTTCAAACCAACCGATAGGAACTCTTTTATCCCCCATGATAGCTGTCACCACGCATCATGGCTCAAATCTGTACCTAAGAGCCAGTTTCTCTGACTAAAATGGAATTGTACAGATGTTGTCACCTTTCGGAATCAGGCACATATTTTGACCCAGAGGTTTGTTGCCAAGGGCTACTCCCCAGACTTTGTGGCCAGCACGTTGGACCAAGTCGAAAAAGTGGACCACAAAGATCTGCTTGTGGAGCGAGCTAAAGATCCAATCGATGCTTCATTTCATTGCCCCTTTGTCACTGACTTTACTTGCCAACACTCCAAAGTCAAACGTATTATAAATAAGTATTGGCATATCCTTAAAAACGATAGGGTGCTGGCATCTATTTTGCCAGTTAAACCACAAGTAGTGTTCAGGGGGGCACCATCGCTCAAGGATAAAGTGGCACCCAACATTTTTGACCCTCCTACCTCAAGACCCAGTTTCTTTTCGGAGCTGACAGGATACTTCCAGTGTAGGAGGTGTCAGGTTTGTTCGATAAATGGCTGTAGGAGTAGAAGATCGGTGAACTTCACCTCTACTTGTACACGTAAATCTTTTACCATTGAGCCCTTTATCACATGTTCCACCACGGGGGTCGCCTACTTACTGCAGTGCCCGTGTGGCCTGAAGTATGTGGGCCGTATGAAAAGACCCCTGCAGGTGAGATTAAACGAACATATTAATAATATCAGGAGAGGATTTACAAAGCACTCTGTATCAAAACATTACTTGACAGTTCATAGCAGAGACCCCACAGGCACTATTTTTTTGGGGATAGACAAATTCGAGCCCCACTGGAGGGGTAGTGTCTTGGTTCGAACTATTTCCAGATTAGAGATGGCCTGGGTCCATAAATTAAAGACCTACACCCCCTTTGGCCTCAATATCGATGTCGATGTTAATTCCTTTATAGACAATTCTTAGAGAGTGGGGGTTATATTTGTTACCATCAGGTTTCTTTTTACTCAGTTATACATTTTCTATTTTAATATACTTTCTATCATTATTTTTTAGATTTATATAGTACATGTGAGGTTGATACCTGTTTTTACGGCCTATATAGGCGTTCTATGAATTTCTGTACTTGAAGTGCCCTCTCATTTCAGGGAAATGGTTTTTTTATTTTTAATTATTCTTTATCTAAATAATTTCTATACTTATTTTTACTGTGCCGTTGGTTAAAAAATAGGGGTTCGCCAATGATGACCCCCGACACTTTGGTTACATAATTAGGTAATTATTTTTTCTTCATTTAATTTATCAGAATTTATAATTGTTTTTCCCCACTTGGCGTCATAATCACCCTTGGATTAGATTATCTGGACTTTTGAACTTGGCTTGTTAAGACTGGCCAGGGTATACACACATGATTCTGTTGCAGAATTATGTGTGTGTGATATATATTAAAAATACAATTTTTTGTATGTATATGATTTTTTAGGTGACAGCAATTCATCATTGGACTGCATGGAGTTTTCTTTTTTTTTTTTTTTGTAGGGGAACCCTTTTTATTGGATTGGATTGTCTGGACTTTTGAACTTGGCTTGTTGAGACTGGCTGGGGTATACACACATGATTCTGTTGCTGAATTATATGTGTGTGATATATATTAAAAATAAAATTTTTTATATATATATAATTTTTTAAGTGACAACAATTCATCATTGGACTGCATGGAGTTTTCCTTTTTTATTTATTTTTTTATTTTTTATTTTTTTTTATTTTTTTATAAGGGAACCCTTTTTATTAGCAGCCTATAATTCTGTGCTAGATGAGTTGGATATGATAGGCTTGATAGGGACTGTACATATATTGTCACTATGCCCCGAACTTCTATCACAGAGGTAACGCTATGTATTTGCCCATAATGTTTCCCTTTAGTAAGATGGCGCTTCAATTCCTTCCATTGTAATGAGATGTTGTTAGTGTGTTTATTTAAGTGGTGCGTCGGGACGTTGCTCGCATCCCGTGACTACGTCCTGTTGTGACGAAACGACGTAGGGAGGAGGAGCTACGTCCCGACGATACCGCGATCTGTACACCCTGAAGACACGGGTAGTTTTGTAGCCGGCCGGCGATTCTTTATGCTTGTATACACAACTGATCTTGTAAGTGCAACCTTTATTTCTTTCATACAATAAAACCTTAGATTTTATGCTATGTGGAGCTCTTTATCTCTTTTATGGGGACATATCCTACTTACTATGGTGTGATTGGCGGAGAGAGTTCCTGGATTCGGATGACAACAAGTGCCTGCTGTACAGATCCCTGGCTGGGGTTGCAGCCATCCGCCCTTTAGGTCTCCTATAACTAAGAGACCAACTTTTTCTGGTAAGAGGCAGCAGTTTTGGATGGTGGAGGTCTGTCTATGCACCCTAGTCACTGCAGCAAAGTTTTGGTTCTAATACTCACTCAGCACTTGGGGATACTCATCACCACGTTTTTTTGTGCTACTAAGCATGCACGGACTTTAATAATTATTGTTTCTTTATGGATATGGACTTTTGTTGTAATTTTTAAGTTTGGTACAATTATTATTTTCTACACTGCTTATTTTTTAGTGTTTTTGCACGGCTCTTTGAGACAGATATTTGTCACACTGTCACACTTTGCCTTAGTGTTTTGAGGCATTCACTTGTTGCTCACATCCAATCACGCATTTTTTGAATTAAATAAATTTTTTTCTTTCTTTCTTTTTCTATGGACATAGAAAGCAATATCTGTGTTCTATTTATTTAATTTATTTAATTTTCATTGTGGTGTATTCATACACCGATTAGTATTATCATTGTTTTTTGTTCAGTGACCACTACCTATCCTCATAATCCTTTATGATGTTTTAGGCACTGTTTGTTGCCACTCTCATTTTTTTAGCGCGACTTTTGAATTTTATTGAAAAACTGATGAGGGTCGTTGCCATTTCCTATGTTATCCAAATAAAAAGTTTTTGCTTTAAAGGTGAAGTAGGGCCACGGCTCTTTTAGCACTACTTCTCCTGTGGGTCACAGGAGTGCACTTAGCCGACAATCCAGTGAGCGCTGGAGGGGCAAAGCACAGAGTGGTGACTGACAGTCACCATTCTCCGCTCAGAGCGGACCCAAGAACTGAGTGATCAGTGGTCTTTGATCGCTCAGTTCTCGGTCTTAGAGGTGGTGGGGAACAGATGAAGCATTGGACTGAAGCTGCACCCACCTAGGTAAGTATGTGTGTCTATTGTTTTGAAATCCCACATTTCTCTTTTAAATAGACTTACAAAATCTGGATTGGTTACATTGGGCCCTGTTTTATTGCTTTATCACTGAACTATGTAGCTGCAGCCACTATAGACTAACTCCTCTCCTAAATTTACAGCTGAAGCTTCTCAGTTTTATTGTTACTTCCTCTTGATGCCTCAGTTATGTAAACACAGAGCAAGTGCACAGGAAGAGGAGAGAGAGCAAAGTGCTGAGTGTCAATTTTAATGACATCACTGCTTCAACTGTAAACATTGGGGATGCATTTCTCAATGTTGGCTGTAACTACAAAGGTCATTAAAGGCTCATTTTATAGCTCACTTTGCAGCTTATTAAAGTGTAAATATTAGAATGTCCATAGCATGGCCCCAGTTCTTTTTAAACCCCTTCATGATGGAGGATAAAACAAATCTTAATGCCTTAAACGGGTTGTAAGCCCTCAAGTTTTTTTCACCTTAATGCATGCTATGCATTAAGGTGAAAAACCTTCTGTAGTAAAGTAGCCCCTCCAAGCCCCCCTTTTTCTTACCGAAACCCGATCGTTACGGGGACGAGCACAGCAGCTCCAGCCTCTGTCTCGGATCCTCATTAGATAGATTGATAGCAGCAGGAGCCATTGACATGTGTTAGTAAAACTGCACTTATCATTGAAACTACTTAATGTATCCAGGTGAATTATACCTTGTCTTTTCAGGACAAATTAGGCTTTCATTTGGTTGTAAATGGTAATGGATATTCCAAAATCAAAAGAAAACTGGCCCAAAATAGTACATTTAAAAAAAAAAATGTAGCTGTATATTTTTGGTATTACCATGACCTACCCCTATAGACCAACCCAAAATAACTTCTTATTTTCCTGATGATTGTAGCAATACCACATAAAAAACAATTAACTGTGTAGCACTCCACCATGTAAATTCAATGTTAACATATAAATAACAAAAAATACTAAAGTGTTACTACTGTTAATAATTATATACAACTTGTTACAAAATAACAGTCCAAAGTATATAGTGCAGTGATCAGCAATGCATGTCGTAACAAACATATGTTTATTATTGTGAAAAATCCATCAATTGAAACTCAAACAGTGCAGCAGTCCCTCCTGAACATCCTATGCAGTAATAATAATCTCTTCTCAGATTGTCACCAACTTACTCCCTGGTATTCATAAAGACAGGCGCAGGCAGATTTTGCAAAAGTGTCTCTTATGCATTGTAAGTGCTGAAGAATACGCCAAATGCATATACCTGTCTATCTAGAGTGAGGCTTGGAATGCAAGCCACTGCGCCATTTTGTTTAAACCAGAAAGTGCAGTGTCCACATGCAGGAAGCATCAATTATGATCACAGCTTGGTAATTTTACTATTGGGCCTCATAAGAAATATAAACGCGGTGACTACAGCAGGCTCATACCCCAGATAATGTCTCCTTAGACGAAACACGTCAGAACGAGCCCAGCTGATGTCATTGCGTTACCCACAAACTTCAATTTTAAGCGCTTGATCCACTTTCTAAATGTGAGTGTTTCCAATTTCCTTTCAATAAATTCTACGTTTATACGGATTCACACTATGTGGAGTATTTTCTTTTTTGGTCATACTATTTTGAACACTTGAGATGATTTGGCTGCTTCTGAAGACCGCTTCCTGGTTACATCTCTTGACCAATTGGATTGCTTTACAACTTGATCTGGAACCCAGACGTGGAGGTCCCATATTTTGGTGGTTGCACCATAAGCCTTGTTCACTCACTGAGCATATGCCCATTTGAGTCCTCTCACTCCAGTAAGCCTCCTCACTAACCGGTGGGGGTTCTATTGTCTGTGTCCTCACCTCAACATTGATGTCACCTGGAATTCCACTTCTAGTTACACAATTTGATTTCAGAAATTATTTAAAGACTGCTATGTTTATGTTTTAAAACAACTTTTGTATGATGGCACATGGACTTTAGTTTGGGTGTGAATTTCACATCTCATTTTCATTATTATTAGTTTTTGTGGTCATTGCACAGTGTACATTAGTTTGTATACATATGTATTTCCGTGTTTTGAGCGCTGCACATAATTTCACTTTTTACTTATTCCTTGACTTACACTTGTCTTAGTGTTGTGCTGGCTGCTACTAAATATATGTCAGCGCGATATAAACCATTTTTTTCTATTTATATATACCTGTCTAGGATTTGTACATGAATTTGGCTCATGCTGGGTCACTTTTAGAATGCATGAAAGACACTTTTGCAAAATGTCTGAGCCAGTTTTTCTATGTACACCAAAAGAAAGTTGGTCTCACTTAGCTTCATTTTTACATTTGGCAAATTTAAGGTGACACAATGTAAAAATGGAGCATTGTAGAACTATTTGAATTTGGTGTCGTTGTCAGAACCAAAAGTGTTGCAAATACTTTATAAATGTGGTGCACAGGGCATTTTTTCAGCGAGAACACAGTGGAATGCAGTTCCGACACCTCTGGCACTGAATGTATGTAATGTCTGGGAGGTGCTGGAGGGTCTATTGCTAGCTGCTGGGGGATCTGTGATCTCTAGAGGGGATCTATTGTTGCAAGGGGACTATTGTTGCTGGTCGGGGATCTAATGTTGCTGAGAGGGATCAACTATTGAGGGAAGAGTCTGTTGATGTTGGCTGCTGGGAGATCTATTGTTGCTGGGGTGGATCTATTTTGCTGGAGGAGGTACTGTTTTTGGCGAAAGGTCTATTGTTGCTGGGGGCCCGGGGGGGATCTAATTGTGCTGGGTGGATCTATTGTTGGTGAGGGGTCTATGGCTGCTGGCTGCAGGGAGTCTATTTTACTGTTTTCCTGGTTATCATGAACAAATTACATACAAATTACATAGCACCACAAAATGGTCAATTCACTAAGAGTTAAATAATGGCCCAAAAAATGTGGTAAACGAATGGTTGCTGTAAATTAGTTGTGAAATTACAATTCACTAAGATTTTTGCGTTAAATACCGAATGCGGTATTTGTTCAATTTAGCGGTAATTACCGCATTATTTAATGTAACAATTTATCGCAATG
This sequence comes from Aquarana catesbeiana, assembly GCF_042186555.1. Classification (NCBI taxonomy): domain Eukaryota; kingdom Metazoa; phylum Chordata; class Amphibia; order Anura; family Ranidae; genus Aquarana; species Aquarana catesbeiana. Next base: position 363,020,651 of record NC_133329.1, read on the forward strand.
AGCTGGCTGCTAAGGAGTAGCCAGGAAGACGTCCTCAACAACGGATGACTCGTCAGCTCTCAGTGGATTCCCCGCTAACAGCTGAATGTATACAAAAACATGCCAACAATAAAAAATGAGAAAAAAAACAGTGTGGGGTCCCCCCCCCCTTGCATACCAGGCCCTTTGGGTCTGGTATTGATTTTAAGGGGAAGCCCACACAAAAATGAAAAAATAAAATGGTGTGGGGTCCCCCAAAATCAATACCAGGCCATTATCTGAGCATGCAGCCCAGCAGGTCAAGAAAGGGAGGGGACAAGTGAGCGCCCCACCCCTCTTGAACCTTACCAGGCCACATGCCCTCAACATGGGGGGGTGGGTGCTTTGGGGCAGGGACAAGGGCCTCATCCCCACAACTCTGGCCGGTGGTTGTGGGGGTCTGCGGGCAAGGGGCTTAGCAGAATCTGGAAGGCCCCTTTGACCCCAGATCCTGCCCCCACCATGTGAATGAGTATGGAGAACATTGTACCCTTACCCATACACCAAAAAAGTGTCAAAAAGTAATAAAAACACAGAGACAGTTTTTGACAATTCCTTTATTAAAAAATAAAAAATAGTGTCCCCATATGTAAATCCATTGTCAATCACGACACCCAAAAAAAAGAAAGAAAAAGAGCTCTGCTCGCGAGGACGACTGGCCGCTGAATGCCTCCTTCGCTGTTTGACAGTTCTTACAGTTCGTGATATCACTGAACCCAGCATGCACTGTTCCATGGTTCAGGAGGCTCCCATGCCCCCCCTTTCCTGACCTGCCAGGCTGCATGCTCGGATAAGGATGGATTTTGGGAGGGACCCCACGCCATTTTAGAAAAAAATGATGGCGTGGAGTTTCTCTTAAAATCCATACCAGACCCACAATGTTTTTTTTTTCATCATTTTTAATTGTCGGCGTGTTTTTTTTACAATCAGCTATCAGCGGGGAACCCATTGGACTCCCACCAACCTGAAGAAATTGCTTACTGCCAAATTCAGGATGGAGTGGGTATGGCAGCCTGCCCATGCCTAAACTTTCTCCTTTGTTTTGCTGTCCTAATCCTATATAAGCTCCATCTCGCTCCCTTTCTCACTCGGCAGTGTACTGCATCATGAGAGGGTAACATGCCTACTCATATTTGGAAACACTAGGTATATTGTGGCAGATTCAGTGTTCAGTGAAGAAACCTAATGGTAAGTGAACACGGTAATGGTAAGCATGACTAGATGGGGGAGTGGGCTTTAAGAAGACTCTGCCACTTTGCTTTGAATAGGCAAGGACACCACATCTCTTTAAAGTGGTTCTAAAGCCTTAAAACCCTTGTGTGCTGCAAGTTCCCCTCTTCCCAGCCCCATTAATACTTACCTGAGCCCGATCCTGATCCAGTGATGTGCATGAGAGCAGCAGCTCTCGCTGCTGTCTCCCTCCTCACTGGACAGATTGATAGCAGTGGGAGCCATTGGCTCGCGCTGCAGTCAATCAAATGTTGTGACGAGGGATCAGGAGGTGGGGCCGAGCCACATGGTCTGTGTCAATGGATACAGACTGGGCGGCTTGGGAGTGGCCCGCACGAGTGCCCCCATAGGAAGCTGCTTTCTATGGGGGGGCTCGCTGAAGAGGAGAAGCCTGGAGTGCCAGCGGGGAACCCCAGAAGAGGAGGATCAGGGCTACTCTGTGTTAAACCATTGCACAGAGCAGGTAAGAATAACACATTTTTTAAATAAAAAAATTAAGGTTTAACGTTACTTTAAATGTAAAATTTCAACTTTGAAGTGGCATGTATCTTTATATTTATAGGTTGCTTGTAAGATACTACCTTAAAATACCCTTGAATTATAGAGAAGGAACTATTTTCCTTTAAGAAGGCTGTGATTGTTATTCATATTCTAACCTTCTCCTGGTTAAGTTGAAAAGTCTTTAAGAACATCATATATCTCCTTTTTATTTCAAGGCAGTTTTAAAGTTCGAAAGCCCCCTTTGCCCTGCAATAGGACACCAATGGCAGTTGCATTGAATTTTTGGAAAAAGAGTATTCTGATCATAGATTCTCAAGAAGGTTAAACATAAATTAGTCATAAAGCCAATGAAACCGAGAGGAAACGTTTCAGCTGTATGATTAACTCTAATTTGAAGTGTTTAAGCTTATCTGTGTTTAATTAATTAAGACAAGCGGCTTTCTTGCCTTTTTTATGAACAATTCTGGTTACATAAAATTTCAAACATGAATGTGTAACTTGCTATGCAATGGCAGAGATCTGACAAACGTTTAAGACAACAAAGAGTCATTTGATAGTCGTTTTTTTACTGAGAAAACGGCTCTCCTTCCTGTCTTTGATGTGTGCTAGGTTTGTTTAATCAATTATTAATCAAAGTTATAGAAGTCTTCTTATATGTTTAGGTGAAATTAGGTGACGCTGTCACTAGCCTTAGTTTTCAAACAAGACAGGGAAAAAGTGATTTTGATGGGATATTCTTGGAAGTTGTACCTTGCAAATATGTTAATTAAAAATAAAAAACATATATATTATTAAAAAAGTAGATATATATGTATATACATATATGCACTGTGTATACATATATATGTATATATACTGTATGTATGTGTGTTTATATATATATATATATATATATATATATATATATACACACACACACACAGCATGTGTGTGTATATATACCCACTTGCCTACTGGGCACTTTTACCCCCTTCCTGCCCAGACCAATTTTCAGATTTCAGCACTGTCGCACTTTGAATGACAATTGTGGCCATGCTACACTGTACAAAAATGACATTTTTATAATTTTTTTCACACAAATAGAGCTGTATTTTGGTGGTATTTAATTACCACAGTTTTTTTATTTTTTTCTAAACAAATGTAAAAAGACTGATGTGTACTGATGAGGCTGCACTGATGGACACTGATGAGGCTGCACTGGTGAGGCTGCACTGATGAGCACAGATGGGCACTCATAGGTGGCACTGATGGGCACTGATAAAACAGCACTGATAAGGCTGCACTGATAGGCAGCATTAACCACTTGACGACCGCCTCACGCCGATTTACGTCGGCAAGGTGGCACGGACAGGCAAAATCACGTATATATACGTGATTTGCCTTCCGCGGGTGGGGGGTGCCCGAGGCGGTCGTCTTTGGTCCCACAGCGATCGGAGATGAGGGGGAGGCCATCCGTTCGTGGCCCCCCCCTCGCGATTGCCGCCGGCCAATCAGATAACTTCCTTTGCTGCTGTATGCTAAACAGCAGCAAAGGAAATTATGTCATCTCTCCTCGGCTCGGTTTTCCGTTGCAGCGCCGAGGAGAGAAGACATCACTGTGAGTGCACTAACACTACACACACACAGTAGAACATGCCAGGCACACAAAACACCCCGATCCCCCCCCCGATCGCCCCCCGATCCCCCCCCAATCACCCCCCCCCCCTCCCTGTCACAAACTGACACCAGCAGTTTTTTTTTTTTTTTTCTGATTACTGCATTGGTGTCAGTTTGTGACAGTTACAGTGTTGGGACAGTGAATATTACCCCCCTTTAGGTCTAGGATACCCCCCTAACCCCCCCTAATAAAGTTTTAACCCCTTGATCACCCCCTGTCACCAGTGTCGCTAAGCGATCATTTTTCTGATCGCTGTATTAGTGTCGCTGGTGACGCTAGTTAGGGACGTAAATATTTAGGTTCGCCGTCAGCGTTTTATAGCGACAGGGACCCCCATATACTATCTAATAAATGTTTTAACCCCTTGATGGCCCCCTAGTTAACCCTTTCACCACTGATCACCGTATAAGTGTTACGGGTGACGCTGGTTAGTTTGTTTATTTTTTTTAGTGTGAGGGCACCGGCCGTTTATTACCGAATAAAGGTTTAGCCCCCTGATCGCCCGGCGGTGATATGCGTCGCCCCAGGCAGCGTCAGATTAGCGCCAGTACCGCTAACACCCACGCACGCAGCATACGCCTCCCTTAGTGGTATAGTATCTGGTCGGATCAATATCTGATCCGATCAGATCTATACTAGCGTCCCCAGCAGTTTAGGGTTCCCAAAAACGCAGTGTTAGCGGGATCAGCCTGCGCAGGGACTCTGGCGTCATAAGGGGGCGTGACCCCAGAGTCCCTGCGCATGCTGGGACCATGACGTCGTAAGGGGGCGGGGTTACCACCTATATAAATGGCTCCGCAGCTCGCACACAGCATTCGAGTCGGAGAGAGCGTCGTGTCAACATCGGGGAAGAAGAAAAGAAGAGAAGAAGCGGCGAGACAGCGGCGGCGAGACAGCGGCGGCGAGACAGCGGCGGCGAGACAGCGGCGACAAGACAGCGGCAGCAGACCGGGCCCCTCGCTGGCAATAGAGCTGGAAGAAGATAGCGGTGGGGCCCGGGAGAAGAGGCCGAACACCGGGAGAAGTCGGAAGGGGACCCCCCGAAGTCGGAAGAAGACCCCCGGAGCTGACTAATAAATTATTCTTAAAACCTGTGTAGTGTGTTTTTTTTTACATTGACACTTTTCCCTAGGTGAATGGGTAGGGGTACCATGTACCCCAAACTCATTCACACAGGGTGGGGGGCCGGGATCTGGGGGCCCCCTTATTAAGGGGGGGCTCCCGGATTCCGATAAGCCCCCCGCCCGCAGACCCCGACAACCAACGGCCAGGGTTGTCGGGAAGAGCCCCTTGTCCTCATCAACATGGGGACAAGGTGCTTTGGGGTGGGGGGGCCGCAGGGTGCCCCCCTCCCCCAAGGCACCCACCCCCCCATGTTGAGGGCATGCGGCCTGGTACGGCTCAGGAGGGGGGGGGCGCTCGCTCGTCCCCACCCCCTTTCCTGGCCGGCCGGGCTGCATGCTCGGATAAGGGTCTGGTATGGATTTGGGGGGGACCCCCACGCCGATTTTTCGGCATAGGGGGTTCCCCTTACAATCCATGCCAGACCTAAGGGCCTGGTATGCCTCCGAGGGGGGAACCCACGCCGGTTTTTTCATTTAAAATTTGGCGCGGTGTTCCCGCCTCAGGATTCATACCAGACAGCTGTCAGCACTGCCTGTCACTCATCGCGGAAGGAAAACAAAGTTTTCCTTTCCCGATGAGCGAGCCAGCGCGACATTCACAGTACCCTGTCGCCGAGAACCAGCGCGATGGTATCGCGCTGGAAACACAATCTCGCGGTCAGGTACTGTACTTCTTGTGTGAATGGCACTCAAAGGAAACAAAGAACAACCATAGTGCAATATTGCCAGATAAAATAAACTTGTTTAATAAAAGAAGTTGCTAACATCAAGTAAGAACAAAAACCACAGTATAAAATGGGAGTAGTGACACACTCGCCTCCTCACCACACTTCCGTAATCGCCACCGGAAGTGACATCACAAGGCTCCACCCGACGTGTTGCATCACTGGTTACACGACTTCCTCAGGGATCTCTGAGGAAGTCACGTGACCAGTGACACAACACATTAGGTGGAGCCTTGTGATGTGATTTCCGGTGCCGATTACAGAAGTGTGGCACAAGGCACAAGTTTTATTTTTCTAAAAATAAACATGTCATACTTACCTGCTCTGTGCAATAGTTTTGCACAGAGCAACCCCAATCCTTCTCTTCTCTAGTCCCCCACTGATGATCTTGACCCCTCCCCCCAGTCAAGTGCCCCCATAGCAAGTTGCTTGCAATGGTGGCACTCATGTGTGTGCTTACGCAGGAAAACAAAGGAACATTTGGGACTTTAAATGAGGCGGGTGCCTCCACCCAACGTGTTGTGTCACTGGTCACATGACTTCCTCAGGGATCCCTGAGGAAATCATGTGACCAGTGACACAACACATTAGGTGGAGCCTTGTGATGTGATTTCCGCTGCCGATTACGGAAGCGTGGCACAAGGCACAAGTTTTATTTTTCTAAAAATAAACATGTCATACTTACCTGCTCTATGCAATAGTTTTGCACAGAGCAACCCCAATCCTTCTCTTCCCTAGTCCCCCACTGATGATCTTGACCCCTCCCACCAGTCAAGTGCCCCCATAGCAAGTTGCTTGCAATGGTGCCACTCATGTGTGTGCTTACGCAGGAAAACAAAGGAACATTTGGGACTTTAAATGAGGCGGGTGCCTCCACCCGACGTGTTGTGTCACTGGTCACATGACTTCCTCAGGGATCCCTGAGGAAGTCATGTGACCAGTGACACAACACATTAGGTGGAGCCTTGTGATGTGATTTCCGCTGCCGATTACGGAAGCGTGGCACAAGGCACAAGTTTTATTTTTCTAAAAATAAACATGTCATACTTACCTGCTCTATGCAATAGTTTTGCACAGAGCAACCCCAATCCTTCTCTTCTCTAGTCCCCCACTGATGATCTTGACCCCTCCCCCCAGTCAAGTGCCCCCATAGCTAGTTGCTTGCTATGGTGGCACTCATGTGTGTGCTTAAGCAGGAAAACAAAGGAACATTTGAGACTTTAAATGAGACGGGTGCCTCCATCCCGGTTTCTTAAAAAAGAAGAGGGGAAGAATGGGGCCGGACTTTAAATGAGACATGCAGTCAACAGTGGTGGGTGCAAAAGGCAGCATATTTATTATAGATCATGATTAAAAATTCGTACAGTGAGATACATGATAAAACAACAAAATTCATATATATATACAAATTGGAACATGAATTGCATGACAGTGTGTAGACCCTTATGCTACATTCACTGAGAAACTTCCTATTAGCTTGAACTTTGTGATAACAATGCAAATGTCCATACAACTGAAAAATACATGAAAACAAACAATCGGTTGAAGCATTGCATGTACTATGGCTCTACGCGTTTCGTGAAGTATAATAATCCACTCATCAGGAGCAGCAATGTCTTTGATCTGAAAGAAAGACAATGAAAAGTGTCTAAGTCACTGCCTTGAGGGGGAGGAAACACCAAGGGAAAAGATGTGGTAGGAAAATTACTGTAAACAGTACTCACAACTGCCAAGTGGAGATGCAGTCTTGAGAGCTGGAGGCTCCTCAAAGGGTGTCTTGTCTGGGAGCTGTGGCAAAGTATGGCACAAGCGGGCCTGCCAAAAACGGCCCCATAGCCTGAGGAGAGCCGTCCAAACACTGGTGGCTCATGTAAAACAGATTGTAAATGGTGGCTACAAAAGTCTTGAATGGTTTCTAAAATTTTAAAATATATGAAAAAATATAAATAAATAGATATATAGTATGGTTGTCAGTAGGCAGTATCTGTACTTAAATGGGAAGAGAATAATGCAATTATAAGCAGATCAAAGACATTACTTCTCCTGATGAGTGGATTAATATACTTCACGAAACGCGTAGAGCCATAGTACATGCAATGCTTCAACCGATTGTTTTCATGTATTTTTCAGTTGTATGGACATTTGCATTGTTATCACAAAGTTCAAGCTAATAGGAAGTTTCTCAGTGAATGTAGCATAAGGGTCTACACACTGTCATGCAATTCATGTGTGTGCTTGCTCCTGAGCTGGCTTTGTGTTTCTGTTGACACATAGAGCATGGCTCGGCCTTGTCCCTTCTCTTTCCTCACTGCCTGTGATTGACAGCAGCAGGAGCCAATGGAGAGAGAGAGACACTGCTGTCTTGCACGTTGCTAGATCGAGATTATGCTCAGGTAAGTGTTGGGGGGTTTGTGGACAGAGCTGCATGCATACAATGCATTAAAAAAAAAGAAAACAAACTTCTGCCTTTAGAACCACTTTAAAGTAACAGTAAAAGATTTATCTGTGGTAGTTGGCCAACATCAGCCGTCAGGAGATTATAGATGGTGATGGGATTTTAGCTTCTAGCTCAACCTTCTACCCTAAAACTTGAAATCTGCCTATCATTGACCGTGCTGTTTAGTCTGTGTAACATGCATGCTTTGAAGAAAAAAGATTGTGTGAAAAACAATGGATGGAGAAAATTGTTATGGTACTGCTATGTTTACATGCTTGAGGAATGGAAAAGTTCACCTTTTGGTCACCATAGACATTACAAAGAGAGTGGAGACAATTCCCCCATGTGTCTCCAAAAAAAGGGTCCAGTGGACTATATCAGTACCCAGTGATCACACATGCAGTTAAAACATAAATGTTTTATTTAGTACAAAATATAAAAATTAAGTATCCAGATACGTTTAAAAAAACATTGGTCGCATATTGAGACCAAGCGATATGGAACAAATAAGAACATGTTGCACTGATGCTTAGTACTCTCAATGATTGAGAATAGACGGTATAATTTATCCTCAGTGAACAATAAATCTTCTACATGTTTCATGGATAGTACCGCTTCTTCAGGAGGAATTATATTGAGTGATATCTGTGATAGAAACATAGCAACATAGTAACAGGCCAGTGAAAATACAAGAGTAATACAGCAAATACTAAATATGAAGGGGAGAGACAGAGTCATATGTTGCTTACCTAAGAGGATCAACACCTAGGGCAAACCATAGACATTGAAGGACATTTGCACATGACACTGTCCTAAACATGAAATGTCTTGTTGTACAATGATTCATTTTTAGCCTATGAAGAGGTTCAAGGAACAGCTTTAATACTGGCCTATCAAAAGGAATAAGATAATAATTGGAAAGGTTTTTTTTTTTTATCATGTATAATTATATTCTTCCCAACGACCTTTGGTTGTTCCATCTACTTTTGATCATCACCAAAAATGACCAAGTTGGAAGACAGCTAAACGCTGGCAACTTTGGTGCAGTATTAGATTCCATTGTTGCTTCTCTAATATAGACTGCTCAAGAGCTCCGAAGGCACTTTGGTGCTGACTGAAACAATTGGCAGAATTTGGCAGGTTAGCAGGGACAAAAATGACTGCTACAAAAACCTTGGCAGCTGCTAATTAGCAGCGGTGAACTGTGGGTAGGACCGTATATTTTAATGTGAGAAGAATGTCTCTGCAGTAACCACCGTACGGAAAATGCTCCACAGCTGACCCTGGTGGCACTGTAAGCTGCATATTGCAATAATTCTGTAAATTACCCAGCTTTCTTATACAGTAACTTTCAGTTAATTAGTAATTTAACATTCTGCTGCGCTATTAAATGTCTTCTTTGCATTATATTATGTTGTTTCATGGGCTTACCTTAACACTAATAGGGTTTTGCTATATTTTCTCAAAACAGTAACAGTAAAATAAAAATGAGGGAGAAAAATTAATTAGTTATCTCTTACCTTTGATTTGCCTGTTATTAACAATTAAGCGGTGATCTACAGTTTCAAAGGAGTGTCTGAGGTTAGGCACGGTGGAGTTCTTTGTATCGCAGTTCAGACAGAACAAGGTAGATATAAAAGATCACTGAAATAGCGTTTTCTTTCCAGGTTCACGCCAAAACATTTTAGGGGGCTGTTTTTAAAAAAACTGGAGAAAATTGTGAACAAGAGAGTTATTGCCCATAGTGACCAGTCTGAATCCTTGCATCATTTTCTTAGAGAATAAAAGACAGTTAGTAAAAAAAAACTATGGAAAAAAAAAAAAAAACACTTTAGCTTCAGTTATCTTGCCTCTAGTATTTTAGAAATAGCCTTATTTATACATATTGCTACTTAGATATTGTTTTTATGGATCATTTGTTTCCATGACATTTTTTTTCAAATTTATTTTCTACAAAAATGTTATCATTATTGGTGTGATACTACAGTTTCTGGTGTAATATCCTTTTTGGAAGGATCATTGTTAGGTTTAGGATTATGGTGTTAGGTTAGTGGTAAATTCAAGTTAAGGGTCAAAGTAGGGGTTAGGGGAGAGCTTACCTAAAGAACTAGGTTTGGGGGCAGAGTTTGGTATAGGCTTAGGAGTTATGTTAGGTTAACCAGTTGACCTCCAGAAGTGGCCCTTCATGACCAGGCCACTTTTTGCCTTATGTCACTACATTACTTTAACTGAAAAATTCCGCAGTCATGCAGCGTTGTACATAAATTCAATTTATGTAATTTTTTTCTCACAATCAGAGCTTTCTTTTGATGGTATTTGATAATCACTGTTTTTTTGTTTTTTTTTGTGCTATAAGTGCGCTATAAGCTAAAAAAATAACAATTTTGAAAAAAATTATTATTATAATTATTGCTATAAAACACATTGAATTAAAAAAAAAATCAAATTTCTTCATAAATTTAGACCAATATGTATTCTGCTACATATTTTTGATAAACAAAATCTCAATAAGTGTATATTGATTGGTTTGAGCAAAAGTTATAGCATCTCCAACTGTGGTATATATACGTATATGCTGGAATTTTTATTAATTTCTTCTTTTATACTAGTAATGGCAGCAATCAGCAACTTATAGCAGGTGAACCAGGCAACAGATAGAAATCACACTAATGGCCCGTACACACGATCGGATTTTTCAACAACAAATGTTGGATGTGAGCTTGTTGGCGGAAAGTCCGACCGTGCGTGCGCTCCATCGAACATTTGTTGTCGGACTTTCCAATCGTGTGTACACAAGTCCGTCGCACAAAAGTCCACGCATGCTCAGAAGCAGAAGCGGTCAGTCTTGTAAACTAGCATTCATAATGGAGAATTAACATTCGTGACGTGGCAAATTCTGAACTCTCCAAATGTAGCGCACAATTCTCTTCTTCTTTAATGGGATAATAATGATGCTAGTTTGCTGGTGATACTGATGGAGTTATTGCAAACTAATTTTCAAAGGCTTTTTTTTTTCAAGTGATATCAAGAATAATAATAATAATAGCGCTAAATGAAAAACGCAAAAAAAAAGCGCAAATCAACACTCACCAAACTTCTACTAACACAAAATTAGCAGAAGGAGCCCAAAGGGTGGCGCTAAAGAGCTGAAAGACCACGTACTATATCTAGTACATCACTATGTTCGTAATTGTTGGCCAACATTTGTGTGACCGTGTGTACGCAAGATAAGTTGGAGCCAACAACCTTCAAACAAAATTCCACATTTTTTTGTCGGAAAGCACGATTGTGTGTACAGGGCATAAGTGATTGGATTGAAGCAAGTATACATTATAGAAGGATATGCTTTGTTCGCTTTTCATATCAGAGGTTTACAACCACTTTAACTTCATAACTTCACCTAAAAAGACAAAACTGACACTAAAATCAGGTGAAGTTAGAAGGTTTTAGTACCCCAAAAGAAAATGCAAAACAATCTTTTACCTTTTATTTGAAGGAATGTTTTAAAATGTATATGGTACTAGCCACCGTTGCATCTCAAACTAAAGGAACTAAAAAAACTCCCTTCAATTAGAGTCAATCAATTCTAAGCAAGTTATTGTGCCTGGAAAAAAATAGACACATGGGGGTTATTTACGAAAGGCAAATCCACTTTGCACTGCAAGTGCACTTGGAAGTGCAGTCGCTCTAAATCTAAGGGGTAGATCTGAAATGAGGGGAAGCTCTGCTGATTTTATCATCCAATCATGTGCAAGCTAAAATACTGTTTTTTATCTTCCTTGCATGTCCCCCTCGAATCTACAGTGACTTTACTTCCAAGTACACTTGCCTTTAGTAAATAGCCCCCCATACTGTATGTGATACATTCAGTTCAGGGCAGAATGGGGCTGATTTACTAAAAGAAAATAGGACGTTCACTTTGCAAGGGAAGTTGCATTTCACGAGGGAATTTGCCCCCAGAACTTAGTGAATGTGGTGAAATTTCTCTTTGCAAAGATTAACCAATCATATGCAAGGAAATGAAAAAACTGCCTTTTTGCTTGCACATGATGGGATGATGGAAATCAAACTCATTCATTAAACTCGTTGTAAAGGCACAAGGTTTTTTTTTACCCTAATGCTTTCTCTGCATGAAGTTAAAAAAACCTTCTGTATGTAGAAGCCCCCCGCCAGCCCCCCAAATGCTAACCCAAGCCCCTTCTCGATCCAGCGATGTCCACAAGAGCCATGCCTCTCCAGGAACTCAAACTCCTGATTGGCTTTTTTGTCAACCACAGGCAGTGAGCCAATCAGGAGCCGGAGGGGGCAGGGCCGGCCGCTGCTCTGGGGGCAGGAGGGAGGAGCAAAGAGCACCGGCATGGGACCCAAAGCTTTATGCCTCGTACACACGATCGGACTTTCCGACAACAAAACTGTGGATTTTTGTTCGAAGGGTGTTGGCTCCAACTTGTCTTGCATGCACATGGTCACACAAATGTTGGCCAACAATTACAAACGTTGTGACGTACAAGACGTACGTGATATCTCCATTACGGACGCTAGTTTTACAAGACTGAGCGCTTCCGGCTCGTCCTTGATTCCGAGCATGCGTGTTTGTACTTTGGACTTTTGTCCGACGAACTTGCGTACACACGATGGGAAAAGCCGACAACACACATTTGTTGGCAGAAAGTTTGAGTAGCTAACATTTGTTGCCGGAAAGTCCGACAACAAATGTCTGATGGAGCGTATACACGGTCGGATTTTCCGCCAACAAGCTCACATCCAACATTTACCGTCAGAAAATCAGATTGTGTGTACGGGGCATTAGTATTACTTTACGCTCTGGGGAAAATTCCCTTGCAAAGTGCAACTTCCCTTGAAAAATGAGCAGCCTATTTGCCTTTAATAAATAAATCCCAATTAATTAATATAGAATAAGGCAGAACTAAGCGCAAAACTGGTTTGCAGCGTCCAGTAACACACAGTTGGAATACCATAGCCATATCACTGATAGGTGAATTCAAATGGTTGCCGTAAATGACAAAATTACTTTTTGAAATAATCCTAATTCTGATTGGATTCCCTACTAGGAGGGCAAAGGTCAGAAATCAAACTTGATTTCTGACCTTTGTATATTTCCCCCACCTTATATTCACTTTGAATTTTACATTTCCTGAAAAAGCAATTAAAATGAATGTTTTTAAAAACATTGCTAAACACAGATTAAACGTATCCAAAGGCTTTTCCTTAACAGTAAGAAAAAGTAAACAGAGATTTATGAAAATTATTGAGATAAGCAAATAAAGCTTTGTAACACAATGAGGCAGCAGAGGTCCTTTTCTTAAATAAGTGTCTGCTACCATTTACCATGGAACGTCCAACTGAGCTTCAACATTCCATAAAAAATTCATTCTTGCTTTAAGAGATTTCAGCCTCTTTCCCCGTTCTCTCTATTGTTAGACAAATTGAAGTATGCACTCTCAAGGAGTACGCCGGTGAACTGAGAATTTATTTACTCATTCGATTCCAATATTGAGAGAATCTAGTCTCTCTCGTTCAAAGGCTAGAACAACAATGCAAGTGACATCGGGTCAGCCGGCACTTCATAGCTACCTGCGCAATGGAATTGTTCTCCGTAGATAGATAGGAAGTGACTGAAACACCCTTTTTGTCATCAATGTCTATTATGATTGATGGCTGTATGGTCACATTGAATATGCCCTTTTTAAATAATTCACAATGTCATCACCATAGTCCCAGTTTATAACTAGCCCGTTATTTTTACCTTTGTTCATTCGCTATGAGAAGGTTATATAAATTAGCTATTTTTTTTTCTTCTGTTTTTTGAAAATTTGAAAAAGTTCTAGGAAATACATATAAAACTGCTCTGGCTGTAAAACATTATAATTGTTATATACTGTATATACTGTATATCTATAGAAATATGTATTTTTAATTTTTTTATGAAACTATAGAAAATTTATTTTGTGGTTGAGCCTCTATTTAAAGCTGAAAGTAATGTACCTGTTGCGTGATATTACATTGTGAAAGGTGACATACATAGGTGATAATTTGGCTCTGTAGCGCAATCAGGGTCACTTTGACAAAGGGGAACATGCAGATGGGGAGACGGGACACATTCCCCAATATGCCAGTTTATCTTTTTCGTTTGGTAAGTTTATTCTGCATTTTTCATGGGTCAATTAATTTCTATTTGGCTCATGGTAACAGTACACATTATGGTTATTAACCACTTAAGCCCTGGACCATTTGGCTGCCCAACGACCAGAGCACTTTTTGCGTTTCGGCTCTGCGTCACTTTAACTGACAATTGCGCGGTCGTGCGACGTGGCTCCCAAACAAAATTGACGTCCTTTTTTCCCCACAAACAGCGCTTTCTTTTGGTGGTATTTGATCACCTCTGCAGTTTTTATTTTTTGCCCTATAATCAAAAAAATAGCGACAATTTTGAAAAAAACACGTTATTTTTTACTTTTTGCTATAATAAATATCCCCAAAAAATATATAAAAAAAACATTTTTTTTCCTCAGTTTAAGCCGATACATATTCTTCTATATATTTTTGGTAAAAAAAATCATCGCAATGAGCGTGTATTGATTGGTTTGCGCAAAAGTTATAGCGTCTACAAAATAGGGGATAGTTTTATGGCATTTTTATTAATATTTTTTTTTTTTTTTACTAGTAATGGTAGCGACAATCAGAGATTTTTATCATGACTGCGACATTATGGCGGACAGATCGGACACTTTTGATCGGCAGGATCTTGGGACCATTCACATTTATACAGCGATCAGTGCAATTAAAAATGCATTGATTACTGTGTAAATGTGACTGGCAGTGAAGGGGTTAACCACTAGATGGCGCTGTAGGGGTTAAGTGTGTCCTAGGGAGTGATTCTAACTGTGGGGGGGATGGGCTATGTGTGACACGACACTGATCACCGCTTCCGATGACAGGGAGCTGTGATCAGTGTCAGTGTCATTAGGCAGAACGGGGAAATGCTTGTTTACATCAGCATTTCCCCGTTCTTCCTCTCCGTGAGACGATTGCGGGTATCCACGCGGACAACGAGTCCGCGGGACCCGCCACCTCACTCACGGAGGTCGCGGCGGGCACGCGCACAAACCAGTTCTTAAAGGGCAACGTACAGGTACATTAATCTGCCTGTACGTGCCCTTCTGCCAACGTATATCGACGTGAGACGGTCGGCAAGCGGTTAAAGGATATAACGTGTTGCTGCTATTTAAGTCAGGCAATCATCTAAATACATACGCTATATTACCAAAAGTATTAAGGGACGCCTTCCTTTACACGCACATGAACTTTAATGGCATCCCAGTCTTAGTATGTAGGGTTCAATATTGAGTTGGCCCACCCATTGCAGCTATAACAGCTTCAACTCTTCTGGGAAGGCCGTCCACAAGGTTTAGGAGTGTGTCTATGGGAAGGGTTGCCCATTCTTCCAGAAGCGTATTTGTGTGGTCAGGCACTGATGTTGGACGAGAAGGCCTGGCTCACAGTCGCCGCTCTAATTGAGATCAGGACTCTGTGCAGGCCAGTCAAGTTCCTTAATCCCAAACTTGCTCATCCATGTCTTTATGGACCTTGCTTTGTGCACTGATCAAAATTATTTGGTGGAGGGGGGGATTATGGTGTGGGGTTGTTTTTCAGGGGTTGGGCTTGGCCCCTTAGTTCCAGTAAAGGGAACTCTTAAGGCATCAGCATGCCAAGACATTTTGGACAATTTCATGCTCCCAACTTTGTGGGAAAAGTTTGTGAATGGCCCCTTCCTGTTCCAACATGATTGCGCACCAGTGCACAAAACAAGGTCCATAAAGACATGGATGAGCGAGTTTGGGGTGGAGGAACTTGACTGGCCTGCATGACTGGTTTCACGATTCTGCACCTCTGCTGCCAGTCTGATACTGACTCTTGCCTGCCTCACCACCCGAGATCCTGCATCCGCCTGCTTGTCTGCCTGCTTTCTGCCTGCTTTCTGCCTGCTTTCTGCCTGCTGTTCTTCACCTGCTACAGTGCCTTCGCATCTGCCAGAGTATCCTACATCTGCCTCTTTGCCAGCCTACTTGCCACTTATGGTTCTTTACCTGCTGCTGTGTCTTCGCATTGGACAGCTCATCTGTCTGCCTGCTGCTCAACACCTGCTGCAAGGTTCTTCCAACCAGGATCTCCTACAAGGCTCTCGTGCCACTCCGTGCCTTGTTATATCCTGTCATCACTTCCAGGAGAAACAGGACAGGAGGTGTAAGGGAAAGCCCTCTCGTCAGCTTGGCCTCGACCAGGTATGTGCCACCTGGTGTGCAGGAGCCCAATAGCATGCAGTATCTATGGAAACCACTGCAGAGAGATCTGTGCCTATTGGTACAAGAGTACTACACTTTCAAGTGGCGTGACTCTGCACAGGTTTGTGATGCTCATTTACCCTTACCCTAAATTGGGACTTGTGGCTAGTCAGGATGCACAGTTATTCCAGGGGGATTACATTCTGGAATTTTTGCTAGTCTGGGATCCCTCAAAGTTCTACATTGACCAAAATCTGCACATCTCGTAACCACCCTAACCCTATCTACATAGAGTGTTCTTTACTGTAAGAG
Source organism: Aquarana catesbeiana (assembly GCF_042186555.1). Taxonomy (NCBI): domain Eukaryota; kingdom Metazoa; phylum Chordata; class Amphibia; order Anura; family Ranidae; genus Aquarana; species Aquarana catesbeiana. The sequence continues at coordinate 363,036,958 of NC_133329.1, forward strand.
CGACAAGGATGTGGAATTCCCTTCCACAGGAGGTGCTCTCAGTGGGGAGCATCGATAGTTTAAAAAAACTATTAGATAATCACCTGAATGACCACAACATACAGGGATATACAATGCAATACTGACACATAATCACACACATAGGTTGGACTTGATGGACTTGTGTCTTTTTCCAACCTCACCTACTATGTAACTATTAAAGTTATGTACCCCAATAGAACAAAACCCCTGGACTGGTTATCTGACTATGTGTGCCTGCTGAAAATGCATTTTGCCTGGCTGTGCAGACAAAGGCGGACACAAAATCCAGCTGCTCCTGAGGGGTTAGCGCTACACCCCTTAATGTCACCTCTGCACTCATTTTGCAGAACTGACCGTATTCCATTACTGGTGTACAGAAGTGATTGGGCGGCTTTACAGTTATTGGAATCACTTCTATGTGAAAACCGGGAGCGGGTAGTAAAAATGGAAACAAACTCCTGGCTGCTATAGTAGAGGGGAGTCTCCAGTGGTGCAACATGACTCCTACACAGTGCTGCACAAGGAGCATAAATTGATAAATTGGAGTACTGGGCAGGCTTAGTGTTGGAGTGCCGAAGGCCCAGGTCACTGGGCAGTCTGACTCTCTTGCTGACTTTCTTGTGTGTTGCTAGCACAGGGTATTTTAACCCATGCTGCTGCACAAAGTTAAAAAAAAAAACGCAATTATTACTGCATACGCAGCCAGACTGAATTACAGCAGGGTGCACCGGTGCTGGCCCCCCAATCTTTGCTGCCGCCTCCCTATCCATGCACCCGGCCCTTTCAGGACGCCGGACACATGGACTCCTATGGCAGCGTGGAAAGGGGTGTTTTTTTTTTAAGCACCTAATTAGAGCCTGAAGCTCTAATAGGCTTCAAAAAGGCGTGGGCTCGAGAAGCAGAGAGTGCGCCCTGATCCCACCCTGTTGTGTGACTATAGCAAATTAATTTTTGCTATTTGTACACTACAGTGCCTCCCCGCCAATCAGGAGGCAGGTCAGTGAGACCTGTTTCCCAATTGACCAAAGCGCCGGGCATCCTATTGGATGCCCAGCTCTTTGGTAGAAGAGACACACAGGGGAGGAAGCTGGAGGATCGGACTCCTCTGTGGCCGCTGCTGCCCACACTGAGACACAGGAGGAGAGGACCCAACAGCCCGGTAAGTGGCGGACCTCCTCCCACGAGGGGGGTAGTACTGCTGGTGTGTGTGCCCCGCGGAATGGAGGAGGAGATGCACGGGAACCATGGAGGATGCAGGAGCCGTCGTCTGCCCATCCCACAGCTCGCGTCCCCCGAGATGGGGTAATTGCCGGTCAGATGGCGGGCGAGCGGGGGGGTCACAGTGGCTGCATTTTTTGGGCACAGAAGCTGCATATAGTGGGCACAGAAGCTGCATATGGTGGGCACAAAAGCTGCATATGATTGGCACAGAAGCTGCATTTGGTGGGCACAGAGGCTGCATATGGTGGGCACAGAAGCTGCATATGGTGGGCACAGAAGCTGCATATAATGGGCACAGAGGCTGCATATGATGGGCACAGAATATGCATATGGTGGGCACAGAAGCTGCATATGGTGGGCACAGAAGCTGCATATGGTGGGCACAGAAGTTGCATATGATGGTCACAGAAGCTGCATATGATGGGCACAGAAGCTGCATATGATGGGCACAGAGGCTGCATATGATGGGCACAGAAGCTGCATATGATGGGCACAGAAGCTGCATATGATGGGCACAGAGGCTGCATATGATGGGCACAGAAGCTGCATATGATGGGCACAGAAGCTGCATATGGTGGGCACAGAAGCTGCATATGATGGTCATAGAAGCTGCATATGATGGGCACAGAGACTGCATATGATGGACACAGAAGCTGTATATGTTGGGCACAGAAGCTGCATATGATGGGCACAGAGGCTGCATATGATGGGCACAGAAGCTGCATATGATGGGCACAGAAGCTGCATATGATGGGCACAGAGGCTGCATATGATGGGCACAGAAGCTGCATATGATGGGCACAGAAGCTGCATATGGTGGGCACAGAAGCTGCATATGATGGTCATAGAAGCTGCATATGATGGGCACAGAGACTGCATATGATGGACACAGAAGCTGTATATGTTGGGCACAGTGGCTGCAATTGATGGCACAGTGAAGCTGCAATTGATGTTTTTTTTTCAGTGTTTTTCAGAATTGTTTAGTTTGTTTGCGCCCCCCAAAAAAATTTTGAGCACCAGCCACCACTGAATTACAGCAATACATTTGAAAGCTTATTTGCTCTTTAACAATGACTTGAAGAAACTGTTACTGAATTCTTATCCTCGAAAGTCCTGTGACTTAGGTTTTTGAAGTTTTTATTGAATTTCTGAGTATAGATTCATATGCAGTAAGATGCAGATTTACAGAACAAGAAGTGATATGCTGACATACTTCCGATCAGCAACAAAAGGGTCCCTAGAAATTATCTGAAAACATTGGCAAGAACGAGCTCCATACTCTGGGGTTTTTGAGGTCAAGTTAGCACTCCCCATCTCCAAATAAAAGACTCAGAAATAATGTAGGCCTATGCTGAGTTGCACTAAATTTGTCCCTTAGTTTGCATTGTAAATCAGCAAATAAGTTGTATGAGATCTCATTTACATGAAATTACTGGATTAATCGAAGGGAGATCTTGAATTCTGGAACTTGATGTCTTCATAAATTTCAGCACAGAAAAATATATCTAAGAACTGAAAAGGGCAGACTTTTATCAGCACTACTGAGATCCAGCAATGGTGCGCACTGACACTGCACTACATCAGCCGGCTCACCTAAAAATAATTGCGCCATATGGTTTCCACCTCCCTAATAGATCACAACTCATTACCAGACCTGGAGTCCAAATCTCTCTCCGTTTATGCGCAATAAACTGGCAAGGGCTTATATTACCTAGGACCACAAACAACATATATTTATGGCACGGTTGACAAACAGAGGAATTTGAACTCCGCTTAGTTATACAATATTCGATTTTTGTTTAAGATTTCTCGTTTCCACAATGCACTTTCCTGAATTTTTACACATCATCCAAAGCTCTCAGCTGCAACATGTTGCTTTCAATAATGTACAGTTTATTAGCGATCTATAATTGCCCAAAAAGTAATTACATCAGGTGGGGGTCTGCTGTATTTTCTAAACACCAGTATATTAGAAAATGTATCTTTGAGCACAAAAGTTGCAAGTTTTGCTAAGTCACAGCAATTTTTTGTAACCACTTAAGTCTAAATAACAAAAAGCAGACTGGCCCAGAAAGCTTTATGCAACATGTTAAGGTGGCGTTAATGTTTTTATTGGATGCAGGGGAATTATTAATTTGCCTACAGATTAACACTTTCATAAACTAGCAGCCATTGAAACCTAGGAAGATGCTGATAGGAGGAGAATGCAAAGTGACAGAGAGACAAGCTTATCAGTCTGTTTCATTTACTTAAAGATGCTCTCACACTGGGGTGGCAGGTCTGTTAGCAATAAAGTGTCGCGAGTTTTAGCTGTTCAAGAGGCACTTTTAGGCTGCTAGCGGGGCGCTTTTAACGCCCAAAAAAGGGTTAAGAAGGGGTTAAAAGCTCCCGTGTTGCGGCGCTTCTGAATCGCTTTTTAGGCGCTTTTTAGGCGCTTCAAAGCGCTGCCCATTCATTCCAATGGGCAGGGGCGGTATAGGAGCGCTGTAGACAGTGCTCCCAAACCGCTCCAAAGATGCTGCTTACAGAACTTTTTTTAGCATCCCACAAGCGCACCACCCCAGTGTGAAAGCTCTCGGCTTTCACACTGGGGAGGCATGAGAGGCAGTTTTCAGGCGCTTTACAGGCACTATTTTTAGCACTAAAACCCCTGAAAACTGCCTCAGTGTGAAAGTAGCCTTACTCTCCAGTTACAGGCAGGGCCATCAATTGGGGTATACCACTGGGCCCCTTGTAGGGGCATGGGCACACAGGTGAGACAGTGTGTCTCCCTCCAGCAGCTGAAAGCCGGTTTCTCTCCCTCTCCCTCCCATCAGCTTTCAGCTGCTGGAGGAATAGACACAGACACAGTGCATTGTTTTGTAATTGTCCTCCGGCCCCACTGTGCCAATCCCCCTCCATGGACTGCCCACATCTGATTCTCCCCTTTGTGACCAGGCCTCCCCTTGTCCCCCCGCAGCGCCACCAGCTTCCATCTCATGCCGCCTGAATTGGACACAGTGAGCGAATGGTACTGATCACTCCTGTGTCCATTTATAACTGAGGTTAGTAAACTGTGTTTACTATGCTTCAGTTTATGAATGGACAGGAGCCTCTGTCTCCTGTTCATTCATTGTCAGTGCAACTAAGGCTACAGAGAAAAGAAATGAAGAATATTTGTCTTCAATTTCTTTCTCTGTCTCAAAGATAAAATGTCAGGGGCCTAGTTAGAAAATGTGGGTTGTAAAAAAATAATGTAATATATGTATTTAATTTGAAATAAATGAGAACCTTGATTAACTTCTTCTCAAATTTTTGCATTGCTTCTTGTTACCCAAGAAGTATAAAAATGAGATTTGCACCATCCATGAAGATTCGGTCTCACATAGCCTTTTCAAACCCATTGTCAAACATGGGCAGACACCCCATAGCATACTTCTGTACTGACATGTTTCATTCTCCCAGGCATCCATTCTTGGCAGTACAAAATGATTCTGGACCTTCTGACAATCTTCACTGCAATGAAACAGCACCCACCCCTGCATATGATTGCACAATTTAGGAGCAGCAATGGGCCTTTCCCTGTGACCTTTCCTCTTGTAAGCTCCAAGATCAGACCTCTGACCTACGCTCTCCCGGTGTCAGTGCTGCTGTGCAGGAACTTAAAAAAGGCTGGTATTAAAATGTACTGTATGTTAGTAGTATATAAAAAAAAAGTGCAAAAACATGACTGGATTGGGTTCCTCACAGTTACATTTTTAACAAATTTAGGCACATATACCTTAATTTGGGGTGCCTTCAAGCCCTTCACATGGCAAGCTTAACCCTCTTCCCCATCTCCAGTGTTGGGCATTGGGTGCTGCATAGAACTCGTATTGAACTGCATTACACTATGAACCCACCATGAGTTGTGATGACACTAGCCCACGGGGTGTGTCATTGACAGGTTGGACTCACAGGAATGGGTTGGATGATTCTGGGTGTCGCTCAACTTTTAAAGGGGATCAGGGAAATGGCACGTTTGTGTACCCGTTGCACTTTTTTGTGACCACTCTTTATGTGGGTGCACATTTTTTTGGTACTGGGTGAAGTTTTTTGGGTGTGTTATGCACGCCATAGGCTTTCAATAAAAAAAAAAAAAAAAGTGGTAGAAAAGCTTCTCGGCCTTTTGGCTAAGATCAAGTGTAGTATTTGTTCTTATCAGTTGCCAGGAGGTGGCGCTTGCTTCTGTCCCTGATCTACGGCGAAGTGGTATCAGGGATGGCGGAGGTTATGCAAAACCCGATGGTGTAAAGGTAACCTGGAGCGGTTCGTAGCCGAAAGGGAAGCCTTCTGATGGGGATGGAGAACCACTGGGTGGGTCTGACCCAGAGGGTTGGGTCTCTGGCCTTCTGGCCTAGATTGGGGTAGCTCTAGCTCCAATCAGTCTTTTGGGAGAGAACACTGACTCCTCCTTCGGGGGGAGTGGTTAGTATTTCCCGATAATTAGGTAGGAGGTATGGAACGACGGTGAGGCCTGATGGTAAAGGGCTCTCACCAAGTTTCCGGAACTCCAGGCCTTCCTGGCTGGGGTGGGGCTGCTGTGGTCTGGGCTGAGAGTCAGGGTTGCACGAAAAGCCAGTGGTGAATGTGCCCCTGAAGTGGCAGTACAGGGGTGCCGTACAGTCACAGTGTTTCGGCACTTGATTTATGGCACCATGGTCACTTCACCACAACACACGTTTTTCGTACCTGCCTCTAGGGCTGAGCCTTTTGGCTAGGACCAGGGGAAATTTATATTCCAGGCCGGAGGGCCGGCCATTGTATTACACAATGGTCACTTTTCACTCGCCCACCTTCCTTCTCCCCACTTACTTTTTATTTATCCCTGTGTTTGTCACTTTTTTTGTATATTATTGTTTGGTGTGTATACACGTTTGTCACTGTGTGGTGAGTAGGGTGCGGGTCCTCAAGCCTACTCTGAAAGTCTTGGGAGGGGGTGGACAAAGGCCTTCTGGCTTTGTTCGCCCTCTGTCATGGGGTCTCCCTTCGGGGGCGTCCTACCTAGTACTTGGGTGGGTCTGTTTCAGCAGACCTTCCAGAGAACGGGGGTCCGCCTAGTTTCGGCCAGATGGACTCAAGTGAAGTACCTCAGTCCCTGTCTGGAGCCTAACGCCCCGGAGGATCAGGGTAAGGTCCTTACCTAGTGGAGGATTAGTGTAACACCCGTTGCACGTTTTTGTGTTTCACTCTTTATGTGTGTGTACTTTTTTTGGCACCGGGTGGAAGTTTTTGGGTGTGTTTTGCACTCCACTGGCTTCTCAAAAAAAAAAAAAAAAAGTGGTAGTAAAGCCTAACACTAACTATTCTTAAAAATGTTTTTAAATTGGTCCGGTTACATGATCCTGCAGCTTCAGCTCCCCATGTAGGGGACAATGGCTGTGAATTCCAAGAGCCGTCACGTTACCTATCGGTTCCCATGGTCCAGCCATTGTTAATACTCCCTCCTCTCCCCTGCAGCGGCTACCCTTTTGACACAAATGGGCTGAAGCTGCGGGATCCTATGATTGGACTGAAGTCACTTAAAAATAGGTAAGTACACATAAGCTTTTTATACAGGTTATGCAGGACAGGTAGGAGGAAGGGGAAAAAAAAAAATGTAAGAATAGTTAGTGTTTGGCATCTCTTCCACTTAAAAGTGATACTAAAGGTTTTTTTTTTTTCTTGAACTTCTTCAGCTCCAGAAGGTTTATGCCCCTTCATGATCAGGCCATTTTTGAGATACAGCACTGCATTACTTTAACTGACAATTGCGTGGGCGTGCGATGCTGTCCCGAAACAAAATTTATGTCCCTTGTTCCCACAAATAGAACTCTCTTTTGGTGATATTTGATCACCTCTGCAGTTTTTATTTTTTGTGCTATAAACCAGCATTATAGCTATATAGCTATAAAAAAGACCGACAATTTTAAAATAATACCAATATTTTTACTTTCTGCTATAAAACAATCACAATAAAAAACATTAAAAAATCTAATTTCTTCATCAGTTTAGGCCGATATGTATTCTGCTACATTTATTTGGTAAAATTAATCTCAATACGTGTATATTGATTGGTTTGTGCAAAAGTTAGAGCGGCTACAAACTATGGTATATATTTTATTTTTTTTCTAGTAATGGAGGTGATCAGCGACTCATAGTGGAACTGCGATATTGGGGTGGACAAATTGGACACTAACTGACACTTTTGACACTTTTTGGGGACCAGTGATACTAATGCAGCGATCAATGCTAAAAAAAAATACACTGTTACTGTACTATTGACACTGGCATGGAAGGGGTTAATATCAGGGTTAAATGTGTTCCCTGGGTGTGCTTACTAACTGTGGGGGAGGTACTTAGACTGGGGGAATGTAAAGATCCGTGTCCCTGCTTAGCAGGAACACAGAATGAGCACATTCCCCTCTCACAGTGCAGTGGTCTGCCTTGTTTACATAGACAGACCACTATTCTGCCTTTCTCCTGAACGATCGTCAGGTCCCGGCGGACATTGCGTACACCGGACCCGCTGATTGGCTCCTGCTGTGTCCATTTACGCACGTGCCCCAGACCTGGCAGTGTCAGATCACATACTAGGTACATGATCTGGCACAGAGCGACCGTCCTGCCGCAGTAAATGTATGTAGGGCAGCCACTAAGCAGTTAAAATTAAAAATATGTTATACATACCTGCTCTGTTCAATACTGGCTCTATCCTCTCCTTCTTCCTCCAGGTGCCCCCTTACCAAGCCAGGACCTGAACTGTGACCTGGAATGGTTTAGTTCATAGACAAACATGCCACTGGTAAGCTCCACACCTGAACCTTCCTCACATGACGTTGACTGACAGCAACAGGAGCCTATGGCAGTGTCTCCTGTGAGACCAGGGGGTGAGAGGAGCAGAGCTGCCGCTGAGCATTTTTCTTTGAGACGCGTCGGGTAACAGAAGGTGCATAGATTACATCGGAGAACAGTGACTAACTACCAATATTTATGCCGTACAGTATTTTGCTATGTACATTTAAACATTTTTTAAAGCGCCCCCATCCCCGCGAGCTCGCGCAGCAAGGAAAACGCATACGGAAGTTGTGCCCGCATATGTAAACGGTGTTCAATTCACACATGTGAGGTATCGCCGCAATCGTCAGAGTGAGAGCAATAATTCTAGCATGTCCTCTGTAACTCTAACCTGGTAACCGTAAAAAAAAATTTAAAACATCGCCTATGGAGATTTTTAGGTACCGTAGTTTGTCGCCATTCCATAAGTGCGTGCAATTATAAAGCATGACATGTTTGGTATCTATTTACTCGGCATAACATCATCTTTCAAATTATACAAAAAAATTGGGGTAACTTTACTGTTTGTTTTTTTTAAAGTTCATGAAAATGCCCTTTTTCCCAAAAAGTTGCGTTTAAAACACTGCTGCACAAATACCGTGTGATATAAAATATTGCAACAATTGCCATTTTATTCTCTAGATTCTCTGCTAAAAAATATATATATATAATGTTTGGGGGCTCTAAGTAATTTTCTAGCAAAAAATACGGATTTTAACTTGTAAACACCAAATGTTAAAAATAGGCTTAGTCATGAAAGGGTTAAAACATTGGTATCTATATGTTATCTTTCAAAAGTGCCATTTAAAATCCCATTTGGGGGAAATATTTTGGATCCTTAGCAAGAGATTGGGATGTGGCACATACCAACAGAATATGGTCATTCTTACTCCTATCTAAATCACATGGCAATCGCCGCAAGCCGGGACACGCACAGCTTGTTGTCCAAAAAAAGTCCCTGCTCCTTTTTTAGGTAACAAGCATCACACGTTATGGTTTGCCATGATTGCTGTATGATTTATTATGGGACAGTCATGGCAAAAGCGCACTGCACCTAAGTGCCCTTGAAAACAATGGCACCCAAACACGCGTGGTGTGTTTTGTCATTATTGCAGTGTGATTTGGTAACTCGGACAGATCACAAAATACCAATTTACCCTAGTACAGGGAATGCATTAAGATAAATAAAAAAACATTTTGACTTTAGAACCACTTGGTCGGTTGGCCACTGATGTCAGAAGAGGATGTGGAAAACAGCGCTGGAGTGTAGAAAAGTAGAGATAAGTAAGGCATTGTAAACTTTTCTTTTTACACATGGGGTAGGAAAGGGGGAATAAAAAAAAAAACTGGAGCTGAGCTTTAACTGCTTCCGGACCGCCCACTGCACATATACTGTGGCAGGACGGGCCGGCTGCGCCAAACAATGTACCTGTACGTTGTTCACTTCTTCCAGGTCTGGGTCCACCCAGAACCCAGCGATAGTTCGGAGAGAGGCAGAATGGTGGTCTGCCTATGTAAACAAGGCAGACCACCGTTCTGCCAGAGAGGAAAATGGAGATCTTGTGTTTCTGCTAAGCAGAAACACGGATCTTTGTCTTCCCCCAGTAAAAGCATTCACCCCATTCACCCCAGTTAGAAAGCACTCCCTAGGAGGACACTTTTGATCACCCCTGATGTTAACCCCTTCCCTGCCAGTGTCATTTATACAGTGACAGTGCATGTTTTTAGCACTGATCACTGTATCGGTGTCACTGTTCCCCAAAAGGTGTCACTTAGTGTCAGATTTGTCCGCCGCAATGTCGCAGTCCCGCTAAAAATCACTGATCGCTGCCATTGCTAGTAAAAAATATGAAAAGAATAAAAAGTCCATACATCTATCCCATAGTTTGTAGACGCGTTAACTTTTGCGCAAACCAATCATTATACACTTATTGGGATTTTTATATATATGTAGCAGAATACATACTGGCCTATATTGACGAATACATTTGATTTTTAAAAAAATTATATTGGGTATGTTTTATAGTAGTGGTCATCAACCCTGTCCTCAGGGGCCACTAACAGGCCAGATTTGCAAGATAACTGAAATACATCACAGGTGATATCATCTGCTGCTCAGTGATTGCAGTATTCTAGTCTGCATCTCCCCAAGGTAATACATAAAACCTGGCATGTTAGTGGGCCCTGAGGACAGGGTTGATGACCACTGTTTTATAGCATAAAATAAAAAAAATTGTTTTTTTTTTTTCAAAATAGTGTTTTTTTGTTTATAGCGCAAAAAACAAAAAAATGCAGAGGTGATCAAATACCACCAATAGAAAGCTCATTTTATTTAGGTACAGCGTCACGCAACCGCCCTATTGTCAGTTAAAGCAACGCAGTGCCGTATCACAAAAAAATGGCCTGGTCGTGAAGGGGGCAAATCTTTCTGGGGGTGAACTGGTTAAATATCTAGCAATACGATCCCTAGGCAAATATTGTCTCTACTAATGAAAAAAGTGAAATTAAAAAAACAAAAATGGACATAATGATATCAAGACAAAATAAATGACAACAACTTATGTAAATGAAACCTATTTTTAATGCGCCTCCCTAGATCACATAGCAATCAAGCAAAGTTGCTTTTCGCCTATATTACAAACACAGAAGACTTCCTATGTGAACACAGCAGGAATTTCTCTACGTTTGATAAATGAGAATCATTTGGTTGTATGTTAACTAACCTTTATTTTTCTCGGTTTTGTGCATTTTACAGCAGAATCATCTCCTCATATATTGAAGATATGAAATATGTGACATGGAGACAGGGAGAACCATTTTTTCTGATTTCCAGCGGAATCATATGTCATGCCTTTTCCTGGGGAAAGAAAAGTTCCTCTACTCTGCAATGCCCCAGTATATTCTTCCTGACACAATGACAAAGACATGTTTTTTTTCACAGCACATTAGCACATGCAACAGTCCTCGGCTGGCACTACATCTTCTTGTCATGGCGGAGGTGACATGCATTGTTGCCTGTTACTTCAATTGTCTTGTAAGTATACAATGTCATGGTCAGTACAGGTGTCATGATGACAGCTAACGTATCACTTTTCAGCGCTGACTGTCTGCAGAGCTGGCAAGGCCGCAAGAGATCCTTTAATTAAAAAAGGGGGAGTTTTCTATTCCATCAGTACTCAGTTTTTCTATACGGCTACATTTTAATAAGGCCAAACTTCAGGCAGATATAAAAGACACAAATTAATGCAGCTCTGTATTTTATTAGTACATTTTTAAATGTATTTACAAAATACAAGCAGTGTTAGGACCTGGATCAGTTTCTTGCAGCCCTGCAGAGCTCAGACTGGAAAAAGTAGAAGCAGCACAAGAAGCCAATTCGTTGTGCTGTAGTGCAAGGCGCATGCTAATAGGAGGAGAGAGCAGAGTGACAGAGGGTTGAGCTCATCCCACTGTTGCTTATCATTTCACTATCTAATTACATAGAGGGGGTAGGGAGGAGACCTGTAAGTATGGTTGCACCAATACCGGTATCAGTACTGAAACTAAGCATTTGCGAGAATATCAGTACTCGTGCAAATACACAGATTCCTGAAACCGAAACTTTCAGGCTTGGTTCTTTCAGCGGTCAGCCCCCCCCACTGACAGCTGAAATGTAAAATTAAAAAAATCTGGCAATTATCAGCTGTGAAGGAATGGTGCCGCCACATCCTTAACAACCAATGACTCATTCAGCTGTCAGTGGGGTTCCCCTGTTCACAGCTGAAGTGTTAAAGAAATCCAGCAATTGGAGCTGTAAAGCAAAAAAAAGCAGCCTGGCAATGTTTATCAACAACATGGCTCAGCTACTGAAACACTAAGATAAAAAGAAACACTGGGGGTTATTTACTATAGCGCTGCGGTGCGAATTAGCACTAATTGCGCAAATTAGCACTAAAACTATATTTACTATAGCGCTGGTAAAAAATCACTCCCAAAATCTAATTTACTATAGTTCCCTGAAAACAAATAGCGCCCAAACCTTTACTCTGCTAAAACCTGGAGTAGTGCACATGAAAATAATGTTTAGAGATGGATGTCCTATTTTCCATCCATCTGGCGGATCGTATCGGACGAAAATGGACAGGCGGTCCGTAATCATCTGATCCCCCCATAGGGGAGAGCGGACTCTCTGACAGGTCCATCCCTGCACAGAGTGCAGAGACAGACTTGTCATCCGTCGGCTCAGTGGGGAACAATGGAGCGATCCCCGCTGAGCAAGTGGAGTACTAAAAACAGACAGCCCCGTGTGAAAGGGGCCTTAAAGTCTGAAAAGAGATAAATTCCCTGTCTCCGTACAACTAGGTGCCAACACAACTGAGCATGCTCAGACCTGCAAACAGCTCCCATGGCTTTTTTACAAGGCGCTATAGTAAATACCAAAATGAACGCTGGGCTAAAATGCGCTTTTGAGAATGAAAATCAGCGCTATTATAGTCCAATGCAAGTTTCAGTCATTGATTCTAATGGTACAATTGTAACTTTCCCAAATAAATACTTTTAATGTTGAGATGAAATGTATCTTTCTCTGAAATAAATGTTCCTTGCAACAATGTTGCTGCTTCTATTTTGTTTTTTCTGATCTATTTTGTTTTTAAGAATGCTAGAATGTGGAATGTTTTGATGTTTTGGTAAAATATATTTTTCACTGTCACTCTCCATCTCACAACAATCTTTACCCCAAACTCACACAGGTGTCTTTACAAACCACAAACAATACCATTGCTAATGCAAATTTAAAATGGGTCACAATTTTGTGTGTTTTTTATTATTTCCAAATAATCATAATTTGAGCCCAAAAAATGTGATACGTGTACCAACATCAGAAATCAAAATGTAATTCCAAAAATTAGAGGGTAACATCACTATTCTACACTCACCCACCAAATATCACAGAATAAATCAAGAAGAATAACTCAAGAGTAATGTAATTCCACCACCTATATGTCCAAAGGAATGCAGTATAAGTGTATTTATGTGTAGGAGGTTTCTACATTCGGTGGCTATGTAGCTTAGAGGTTAGAACTTCTAACTTCTGCTTCGTCTCTCTGAGGGTCTAGGTTCAAATCCCAAGCATGCCACTTCATGTAGAGAAGTTTTCTCATCTCCCTATATTGTTAAACATAACTCCTGACTCGGGTCCTAAAACTACATCTAAATGTAGTATTTATGTGTAAATCTTGCCAGATACACTATCTAGCCAAAAGTATGGGGACGCCTGCCTTTACACACACATGAACTTTAATGGTAGCCTAGTCTTAGACCGTAGGGTTAAAATTTTATTTAGCCCACCCTTTGCAGCTATAACAGCTGCTGGGAAGGCTGCCCACAAGGTTTAGGAGTATGTCTATAGGAATGTTTGACCATTCTTCCAGAAGCACATTTGTGAGGCCAGGCACTGATGTTGGATGAGAAGGCCTGGCTCACAGTCTCTGCTCTAATTCAGCCAAAAGGTGTTCTATCGGGTTGAGGTCAGGACTCTGTGCAGGCCAGTCAAGTTCCTCCACCCCAAACTCTCTCATCCATGTCTTTATGGACCTTGCTTTGTGCACTGGTGAGCAGCCATGTTGGAACAGGATGGGGCCATCCCCAAACTGTTCCCACAAAGTTGGAAGCCTGAAATTGTCCAAATGTCTGATGCCTTAAGAGTTCCCTGCACTGGAACTAATTATGGAACTAAGAGGCCAAGCCCAACCCCTGAAAAACAACCCCACATCATAATCCCCCCTCCACCAAATGATTTGGACCAGTGCACAAAGCAAGGTCCATAAAGACATGGATGAGTGAGTTTGGAGTGGAGGAACTTGACTGGCCTGCACCGAGAGTCCTGACCTCAATACAACAGAACAGGGGCCTTTAAAATCCAATTGCTAACTGTTTTGCTAAATGTAGCACCATATATCCTGTAGGATATTTTTTTTATGCTAGTACATGTACATAATTTTATTTCTGCTGGCAAAATAAAAGTACATTATTGAGCTTGTTTGTTGTTTTTCTCTTTTCTTTCTTTTTAATTAGTTTTGGGAAAGTGCATTATCTTACTTATACCCATAAAAATTCTAAGATATAATTGTGCACCAAAAAACTGAATCTCTTCAGCACACCTGCAAGTAAATGATAAAGGTGTTTAGGTGGAGGCTTTGTATATAACAGCTGTGGAAAAATGCAGGTAATGAATTCAGCTGGTGGATAGGCAGTGTTGTATGTGTCAGCTCTAATTCACATTGGTGCAATTTGACATGTCAAATCGACGACAATTGCACCATCCTTATCGGTGTGGCGCTGCAATTTGCAAAAGTAGTTTCTGTATTACTTTTGGTGACTTAGGGGTGCGATTTCCATTGACATCTGTGCAGAAACCTTCACAGATGTCTCTGAAATTTCCCCCACAGTAGGGACTGAATGAATGAAATCGTTCAGCTGAACTCGCACGATTTCCTCCCGCTGTCACTGTGAACCAGGGCTCAAACCGGGCCTTTGTCTTTGTAATTCACCTGCTGCAATCCCAGGGACACCACTTCTTATCAAACTACCTTAAGTTTGCCTTGAAATATGTAGGAATACAGATTTGCATATCTGCAAATAAACTAAAATAAAAAATACTAATTGTGGTTGCGATCAAAAGAGCATGGTTTCACCTTCTGACCTGGAAATGAGTCATTGTAATCATTGCTGGTCAGGATCCCCATCTAAGTGGACATGGCGAGGTCCCTCTTTAGCAAATAGGAGGTGCTGCTCATTTGCCGGGTAAGTGTAGGATATGTACTTGTGCTTACTCAATTTGGGGGTGGATTTGGTAGTTAGATTTGGTGTGGGTGGGGTTTATTGATTTGTCTATTTGGCATCACCACACATTTACTTCCGGCCCATGTGCACACATCACTTCCTGCATTTGTTCTGCTGATGTAAATCAGTACGTACTATGCAAATATAAATGATAGCTCCTTTTATTTAAAAAAAAAAAAATATATATATATATATATATATATATATATTTATAAAATATATATAAATATATATATAAATATATATATATATTTTTTTTTACATATTTAACATATATTTACACGTTTCACATTAAAAAAGCGCAAAATGTAAGAAAAAAAATGTATTTAATTTGTAAAAAACTTTTCAATGCTTTGTACCATTACTGACAGCTGAAGTGTAAACAAAACAGTTGCGGTAGGTATCAAGTACTAAAAAGAAAAGGATCGGTACCCGTACTCGTAAAAAAAATGGTAACGGTGCATCCCTACCTGTAAGTGTTACTTAAAAGGGAATGTCACCCAATGCCTAGTTTCGAAGGGGTTTTTTTTGGGTGGGGGGGAGGGGGGAGCAGTTTAACAACTAGCATTACAAGAGGAAAGTCAGAAACAGGTTTATTTTAATTGATCCGGCAACTTTTTTTTTTTCCCTTGTCAGACCCTTGTCAGATTTTTTATTTTTTTGCTATCTGCGTCTGATTAGGGAGATTTCTGTTTACTTCCTGTCCCAGAGCCAAAACAGGAAGTGAGAGAATAATTTGGGGCCCCCAGGTCACCAGAACTAGTGTCCCCAATGGAAAATGTGTCCTGTATTACTTTTCTGGGGACAACACAAAATATGGGGTGTTCTTTTACTTTCACTTTCAATGACAATTGTAAACAGGACAATTAGAGAGACTAAATCTCCCTAATGGGGTAATTATTGCGCTAGTGTCATAATAGAAGAAACTGCTAACACCACAATCTAACAGAACATTGTGTACCAATTGAAAAAATATTAAAGTGCAGCGCTGAATGACATCTGTGGTATGATGTCAATGAGGACGAAACACGTTGGGTCAGATTGAGCTTGTTCCATGTCATTGCTCTTGTTTGATGTTCTATGTGATCACATTTATGGAGATGTTCTACTGATATGCTCATTACTTCAGAATTGATGTAAGTTTTCTACTTTTTTTAAATGAAAAACGTAAGAGATGGTTTTACATTATGTGGAGACTTCTTGTATTTTATGAATGCCGGAGTTCAAGTTCCATTAAGAGGATTGGTTGCTGTGGAGAATTGAAGTGACAGCTTTCCAGAGATTACTCTTTTGATCATCTCCCTGGTATCTCCTCTCTTATGCATGGTTGAATCATTGTCGCTGGCATTTGAGTCCATACATTCTGGTAAGCGTGTTTATTCGCCCTCCCGGGTGGTGGATGCACCTGTCATGGTTACTCCTTAAGTAGATGCTGGCTATCTTTTACTACCACTATTATTGGATCAAATTCAACTTCCAACTTTTCCATACTTGGACTGTTTTGGCACACAGTGGCAACTTCTGAATTTTTTATAATTCCTTACAGACTGCGACTCACCAGCTCTTTTGCCTACTCTTATGGGCCCCAACAAACTTACGACATAATTCCTTACTTGTAGACTTTTGCACTTTTTGTGCACTTTTTTTTGCACATTGCACTTTAATGTTCAATAGAAATTATCACTATTGTTTACGTATATAGATCTGAGTACTATTGTGTTTCATTCAGTGCTGCGCTTTAATATTTTTTTCAAGCAATAAAAACCAGACAGCAGCTTTGGACCTCAGAGTCACATGAAAAGTTGCCCCCCATGATTTCTAAACATTTTTTTTTGATAACTTGTCACCATTCTTTCCAAAGAGTTCTCAATTGTACAGTATATGTCACTCTCAAATTGCTGAATTTTCCAGTTGTTTTTCGTCATTATGGAGAAAGGGATTCGTAACAACTGATGACATTTGGAGAAGCTGGGTGGAAATGCCTTACCACTGTAGTCGCAGAGAAAAATTATTGTGAATGAGGGGGCCCATTTACATTGAAGACATTACTGTGCCCTTCTGTAATGCATGAAACACAGTGTGAGGCATTGTGGTGCCATTGATTTTGAATGGCACACCAATAATGCACTACAATATACTTTCATGGTAGTGAACTGCAAAGCACAGATGTGAACAATCTGTGAAATGGGGTGTGCTGCATTTAAAAAAATGTTGCAAATATAGTTTAAGTGCATTGCTCTCTGCATTTTGAATAGACTGCTTAACTCAACTCAACGATACAGTACATTAAACGCTAACATGTTCTTGCAACACGTTGGTGGGAATAGACCCTAACTTAGCTTTGCAGCAACCACATGATAACTGAAATTTTACTTTAGTTCACCTTTAATGAAGCCAGCCAGTACAATGAATAGAAGCTGGCACTGAATCTATAAGGGCGGGTATTGATTAAGACAGGCCACAGGTCAGGAAAACAATCATTGATTTTTGGGTGGACAAATTACAAGTTTTCCACATTGACACCTGACCAAAATATCAATATTACCCCGTGGCTATTATTAAAAATACCCTCATGATTTTAGTTCAGATTTTTCTTTCCATTGTCATCTATTGGTTTTTAAATTAAATTGTCAGCAAGGGGTCCCAGTTCAAATCATGCAATGTCTAAATCTTCTAAGAAAATGTGGTCTCAAAAAGTGTTTTTTTAATTTGACTTCATCGTTTAAATTTGTTCTTCCACCTGATGGTTTTATGCTTTTATAAAATAGTTTAAAGTGGAATTCTAGCCAACTGTTTGGATTGAGTGGAGAAGATTTAGAAGCTTTGTGCGGGTAACCACTGGAAAATGCACTTGACTCCATGTGGGAGTAAGAAATGAGGGGGACTTTCTATAACAGGAAGACAGGCAACAATAAAAATATGCCAAACTCTGTCCAAGACCGGATATATATTTTTGTTTGGATTTCCACTTAATTTGAAGCATATTTAAACATGAGAAAAAAAAATATTACTGTTTACCAATCTGTAGATGTGGTGGCAGTATTCGTTTTAATTTTTATTTTTTCAGGTTTTCTTTCCTTTATTTTCACCTGGTGATCCTGCTAATAATTCACTTTCTTTCTTAGAGTGGCAATGCTCATATAAGTCTCCCAACGTCCATTTAAGTCTCCCTAAGGACACTATTCGGATAGAACCGATGCCCTACATTGCCCCAGCCTGTCACAAACCGATACTGTACTAAGATAAGAGAAGGGAAAGGCACCAACTAGAACTTGACCTTGTATAAAAATGACAGCTGCTACAAAATTGGTAAAATTGTTCATTGATATGATCAGAAGCAGAGGAAGGTTCTAAGTCGATACTTTTAATGATCTGTTTAGACATTTTGTGCTGTATATTGAAAATGCGTGGGCATTTAAATGACACGTTTTTGTTAAGCTGGAGCTTTTACAACTTACACATACGGATAAAAATCGAATGCAGATAACCAATGATGTTTTATGTTCACTTTATTACCATTACTTTATCACCATGCTGCTATTTTGATTGTGACACTGACTTAGACAAGATGAGTGCGTGGCCTTTGGCATTGCCCTATAGAGGGCAGCAGAGTGTCTGCTACTATTTACATGGTTTTCTTATCCTTCTTGCTTTATTATTCATTTATTTGATTTAAATAGATTTTATATCTAATATATATATATTTAGCACAGAGAGCAGAACGGTAATATTATGCCAATCTAGTGCCACATCCAGTATTGAAAGCAGAAAAGAAACTATCCCGACAGGGAAACAACCCTAAACATACAGTAGAAAAGAAACTATCCGTACGGTGGACTTTAAAGGCACATTAGAATGTAGTTGAAGGAGTATACAAAATGTTTATAATGCAAAAAATGATTTATTAATGATTAAACATAGTCACTAAAATTGTACATATGAAAATATGAAAATATGGAATGTTTAGACAGTTTATGATATTGTCACCATGTTTGTGAGAGAAAACATATATGAAGTCCTCTTGCACCCAACGCGTTTCGGAGTACAATCTTTCTCCTTCTTCAGGGGTGTATGAAGTGGAAAATATATCTATAACATAGTTAAAGAACAGTAAATGCCTGATAATATAGAGTTATAATAAAACAAGTGATTGTATAGAGAATTTACCTCATACACTTACATAATTTTTGGTGGCAAGAAGAATTTCAGCATTCCATCATGTAACGTTTAAAAACAAGAGAAATGCATATAACAGTAAGAGCTGTGTCTGTAGATTCTCTATTTCAAAGAACATAAGCATCGAGAAGAGTCTCTAAAGGACTCCCCCTATATGGAACCCCCAAGGGAAAGGCTTAAAACTCCTTCCACAGGTTATTCTCTCATTACAATGGCATCTGAAAGGCAGTGGGATATATTGGACAGCAAGTAAACATATTGGGGGGTTATTTACTAAAGGCAAATCCACTTTGCACTACAAGTGCAAACTACAAGTGCATTTGAAATTGCACTGAGAGTGCACTTGGAAGTGCAGTCGCTGTAGATCCGAGGGGGACATGCAAGGAAAATAAAAAACAGCATTTTAGCTTGCACATGATTGGATAAGAAAATCAGAAGAGCTTCCCCTCATTTCAGATCTACCCCTCAGATTTACAGCGACTGCACTTCCAAGTGCACTTTCAGTGCAATTTCAAGTGCACTTTGCACTTGTAGTTTGCACTTGCAGTGCAAAGTGGATTTGCCTTTCATAAATAACCCCCATTGTCTCTGAAGTTGATGTATTAAAGCAGAAAAAATTGTCATTGAGTTTGTTGTCTGCTTTGCTACAGACCAGTCAGGGTGCCCATGCTGACCTGTGTCCATAGCCAAAAGTGCCTAAAACAGGTACGTGAGCATCAGAACTGGACCAAGGAGCAATGGAAGAAAGTGGCTTTGTCTCATTTCTATTACATCATGTGGATGGCTGGGTGCATGTGCGTCACTAACCTGGGGAAGAGATGGCACTAGGATCAGTTCCTCTCACTGGAAGTCATCTAAGGAGTCATTCAAAAGGTTGATTTCAGCTTGAGCTTTTGAGTTGTGTTAACAGCAGACTTTTTACAACAAACAAGATAAGGAGGCAAACATAAAGTATCTGAAAAGAATCCTACAGCTCCACCTGATGACTGAAAGGGAGCATACAAATTATTAATGTTCAAAACGATGTACAACATTTTTTATCTACCTGACTTGTGACAATATAACATTTTAATTTTTAGTCCCGATCAAAATAAAGACAAAATAAAGAGCATATGAACAACATTTCTGACCCTTTGCTTTAAAGTGCAGTCATCCCTTAAGACTGAAATGCCCTGCTCTGCATTTTTTTTTCTCTTTCTATATTTTTATTAGGTTATAAACATGTTCATAGAGACAAGGAATAATTGAACAAAGCTTTCAAAGGCATGGGTTTCCAAAGAATAACGTACAATGAATAGGGCTCCCAATGGAGCTAATACAAAGAATTAGGATTGCATAAATTGGGTATCAATAAGGGGTTACCTGAAAAACACACACATATATATATATATATATATATATATATATATATATATATATATATATATATAAGCCACGATTACGTCACTCCCGTTCATGCTCTTGGGTGTCTTTGTCTCGGCAAGGTCTGGCAGCATCTGCCGGACCTTCAGCAGGGCCTTCACAGCGCATGCGCCGCTGACATCAGTGGCTACATGCAAAGTAAATATATATTAATTTTACCTACAGGTAAGCCTTATTATAGGGTTACCTGTAGGTAAAAGTTAAAAAAAAGGGTATACAACCGCTTTAAATACCTCCTGGAAAGCAATGAGATGTGCTTATCATTAACTGAACTCTGTACAAAATATGACTAATGAGATAACTCATGGTGTAGACCAGTGGTTCTCAACCTCAGTCCTCAAGTACCCCCAACAGGCCATGTTTTGGGAATTTCTCTTTGATAAAATAGCTGTCCAAAATACCAAGCCACTCTGATTTAAAGCACATGTGCAAGATAAAGAAAAACTGTGCAAACATGGCCTGTTGGGGGGTACTTGAGGACTATGGTTGAGAACCACTGATGCAGTTAACTCACAAGTTACAACATCCTATTTTCACCTCTGAGTAGGCCTGAAGACTTCTGTAGTTTACTGATGCATTTCCAGAGACTTCCCATTACTATGACCATGATGTCATTACACTATAGGGTTGATTTACTAAAGGCAAAAATACTGCAGATGCCCTCTGCAGCTTACTAAATAACGTAAAGCTTCACTTTGCAAAGAATACCCAATCACGTGGAAAGAAAAAAAAAAACAAAAAAAAAAAAAACAGCATTTTTGCTTGCACATGATTGGATGATGGAGGTCAGCAGAGCTTCTGCTCATTTACTAAGCTCTTGGGGAACTGGACCTTGCAAATTGCACAGTCTATTTGCCTTTAGTAAATCCACCCCTATGACTCAGGAGCCAATAATACAAGTTATATAATTGAATAATAATTGAATAATAATAATATAATAATAATAATATGAATGCTGCTGCTAGAATAATACACCTCACTAATCCGTCCATGACTGCTGCCCCTCTCTGCCAATCCCTTCACTGGCTTCCCCTACCCCACCGAATAAAATTAAAAATGCTAACCACAACATACAAGGCCATCCACAACATCGCCCCCAGTTACATCACCAACCTCATCTGTAGATATCGCCCTAATCGTCCCCTCCGCTCCTCCCAGGACCTCCTGCTCTCTAGCTCCCTTGTTACCTCCTCTCATGCTCACCTTCAGCACTTCTCCAGAGCCTCTCCCATCCTCTGGAATTCCCTGCCCTGGTATATCAGATCAGCCCCTAACCTGTCCACCTTTAGGAGATCCCTGAAAACTCACTTATTTTGGGAAGTCTATCCCACACCCATCTAACAACTGTCCCCGAGCCAAACCCATCAAATCATTCCCTGCATCTATTTTGTACCACCACCCCCTCCCTTTAGAATGTAAGCTCTAGGGGCAGGGCCCTCCTGTTCCTTCTGTATTAAACTGTAATGTAATTGTGCTGTCAGCCCTCTACGTTGTAAAGTGCTGCTAAACTGTTGGCGCTATATAAATCGTGTATAATAATATTAATAATAATATACCGTATATACTCGAGTATAAGCCGAGTTTTTCAGCACATTTTTTTTGTGCTGAAAATGCCCCCCTCGGCTTATACTCGAGTCAAGCACTTTTCTGCAGCAGAGAATGACATTTTCCGAACCGACTTTGTGGCCCCGTATCTCAGGGCCACTTGGTGCTAGGAACCCCAAATTTGGTGTGCAAACCCAGTGGAACCAGCCCCAAAGTCAGTTTGGAAAATGTCATTCTCTGCTGCAGAAAAGTGCTTGACATTTTCTAAACCAAATTTGGGGCCCCATATCTCGGGGCTACTTGGTGCTAGGAACCCCAGCTTTGTGTTTATGTTATAGTGCTAGGTCCACTGGTTTTGCACACCAAATTTGGGGTTCCTAGCACCAAGTGGCCCCAAGATACGGGGGCCCCAAAGTTGGTCAACTGTGTCCATCTGCAGCAATGTCATTTCAGGACACTTTGGGTCCAAAGACCCCAAATTTTGGCTGCAGCTAGGGGGCATCTAGGAACCCTTAACTACTGAGTTTGAAGTTTGGGGGACCTATGGCTGCAAATGGGCACAGTGAAGCATGCAAATGGGCACAGTGAGGCTGCAAATGGGCATTGTTGACCCTTTTTTCCACTTACAGAAGCTGCGCATTTCTCACCCTAGGCTTATATTCGAGTCAATAAGTTTTCCTATTTTTTTGTGGTAAAATTAGGTGCCTCGGCTTATATTCGGGTCGGCTTATACTCGAGTATATACAGTAATTACTATTCCTACAAGTTTAGATCTTCACATTCTACTTGACTCTCTCCCATCCTTTCTTAGCTTTCTTCATTATTGCTGATAATTTCCCTCAGTAATGTAGATTATCCAACTTCCAGGGCAGCACATCGCAGTAACCAGTGGAATTTTATTTTATCTCACCATCTACAGTGTGATGGAACATCTTAAATCAAGATATCAATAAATAATAGAAACTTCTAGGATTCTATTACGAGGAGAAAAAAAAGGCACACACAAAAAGATATTGTCCAACGTTAAAAGAGAAAGTTATTGAAAGCTCTGGAGAATCACAGACATTTGTTAGCAGGACGTGTAGAGAGGAGCGCGAAGACACCATGCAATTTTGCTCTTGAAATTGGTTTATATAGATGACTGGTTGCTTGTGAAGTGCATGTCAGGATTCCATGCAGCTGTTATGAAGTAGTGCAATTGTCATTGCCTCTTACATGGTTGTTGAGAAGTGGAGGGAGCTCTGCTCAGTCAGCTGTTGAATAGATAACCCAACACCGTTAACGCGGTATACTCTCGCCAGAATTACTTGCCTGCCACACTGAGCTTCTAGGCCTTTGGTCTAGATAATAACCCTAGTGAGTAGACCACGTGTACAGCCTGTCTGATCGCTCGGATATAACGAATGAAACATGGAGAAAAGTGTCACTTGACTACGAAGGGGAAAAATTGTTCCTGTAATTTTGTTTAAGGTTGAATCAACAACTGGGATTCTTTTTTTTTCTTCTTGTTTAACCCTCAAATATACCGAAAGGCTTTCCTGTCATGTTCAATCCTTGTAATTAGATGAGCCCTAGATGAAGTGCTAGTCCACATTTCATTAAAGTTTGTCACTTGTGATAATAATACAGGGGATGTGTTCCCTTTTTTTTTTCTTCTTACGACTAAGGCCCTGTCTTTTCATTTTAAAGCCAATGAAAAATCTTTCCGTCAGTTCGGATTTATGAAGGGCGACCGCAGAAGCGCTAAAAAGGGTAAACACTTGTGACTTTTTAACTGCTCTGGCATATTTCATTTTACAGAGTGGCTGCTAACTAATGTAATTAGAAACTGGGCTGGGGAGAGTGGTTATGTTCTTAATATCAGTGGACAGAGCTGCACAAAGATATGTCTGTGAAAAATGAATGAGGCTTAAAGCTGAACTCCAGGCAAGGAGCCAAACAAATAGATGAAATACATATATGGGAACTATTTTACCTGTCTAAGGATTTGCAGTTCTGTCCAGCCAGTTCAGAGATTTAAACAGCTATGCCAGAAAAGAGAGTCAGGTAGGTAGGCAGATTTTTCTCTTCTGTTACCAAAGACCAGATACACTGAATTACCAAAAGTATTGGGACCCCTGCCTTTACACACACATGAACTTTAATGGCATTCCAGCCTTAGTCCGTAGGGTTCAATATTGAGTTGGTCCACCCTTTGCAGCTATAATAGCTTCAACTATTCTGGGAAAGCTGTCCACAAGGTTTAGGAGTGTGTCTATGGGAATGTTTGATCATTATTCCAGAAGCGCATTTGTGAGGTCAGGCACTGATGTTGAACGAGAAGGCCTGGCTCGCAGAAGGCTCGCAGTCTCCGTTCTAATTCATCCCAGAGGTGTTCTATCGGGTTGAGGTTAGTTCTCTGTGCAGGCCAGTCAAGTTCCGCCACGCCAAAGTCGCTCATTCATATCTTAATGGACCTTGCTTTGTGCACTGGTGTGCAATCATGCTGAAACAGGAAGGAATTACTAGAATTAAGCGGCCAAGTCCAACCCCTGAAAAACAACCCCCCACCATAATGATTTGGACCAGTTCTCAAACTGTTTGGGATGCTCTTGATCGGTGTATACAACAGCGTGTTCCAGTTCCTGCCATTATCCAGCAACTTCGCACAGCCATTGAAGAGGACTGGACCAACATTCCACAGGCCACAATCAACAACCTGATCAACGCTATGCGAAGGAGATGTGCTGCACTGCGTGAGGCAAATGGTGGTCACATCAGATACTGACTGGTTTTCGGACCCCCCCACCAATACAGTAAAACTGCAAATTTTAGAGTGGCTTTTTATTGTGATTGATGGTCTCAGATGATCTTGGAGGTGAAGATGCTGGATGTGGAGGTCCTGGGCTGGTGTGGTTACACGTGGTCTGCAGTTGTGAGGCCAGTTGGATGTATTGCCAAATTCTCTGAAACGCCTTTAGAGACAGCTTATGGTAGAGAAATGAACATTCAATTCAAGGACAACAGCTCTGGTGGACATTCCTACAGTCAGCATGCCAATTGCACACTCCCTCAAAACTTGTGACACCTGTGGCATTGTGCTGTGTGATAAAACTGCACATTTTAGAGTGGCCTTTTATTGTGGCCAGCCTAAGGCACACCTGTGTAATAGTCATGCTGTCTAATCAGCATCTTGATATGCCACACCTGTGAGGTGGATGGATTATCTCAGCAATGGACAAGTGCTCACTAAGGCCCCTTTCACACTGGGGCGGGGGTGGCGTCGGCGGTAAAGCGCCGCTATTGTTAGCGGCGATTTACCGTCGGTATTCGGCCGCTAGCAGGGTGGTTTTACCCCCCGCTAGCAGCCAAGAAAGGGTTAAAAACCACCGCAAAGTGCCTCTGCAGAGGTGCTTTGCCGGCGGTATAGCCGCAGTGTCCCATTGATTTCAATGGGCAGGAGCGGTGAAGGAGCAGTGTATACACCGCTCCTTCACCGCTCTGAAGATGCTGCTAGCAGGACTTTTTTACCCATATCGCTAGCGCACCGCTCCAGTGTGAAAGCCCTCGGGGTTTTCACACTGGAGACACAGCAGCGGCTGTTTTGGGTCGATTTTCAGGCGCTATTTTTAGCGCAATAGCGCCTGCAAACCACCCCAGTGTGAAAGGGGCCTCACACAGATTTAGACAGGTTTGTGAACAATATTTGAGAGAAATAGGCCTTTTGTGTACATAGAAAAAGTTGTAAGATCTTTAAGTTCAGCTCATGATAAATAGAGGCAAACACAAAAGTGTTGCATTTATATTTTTGCTCTCTCTCTCTATATACTGTATATATATATATATATATATATATATATATATATATATATATATATATATATATATATATATATATATATTCTTTTAATAGCATTCAAAATAATCCCTTTTCCCCCTAGACATCCACAGTTCAGTTCATAAATGATGCTGAATGATCTCTGCATCACGGACCATAAGCCCCCACTCACATTATGTAGCGCTTTGTGCCTCTGCGTGTTTTCACATCTCATCATTTCAATGGGCTGCCCTACATGCAACAAACACAACAAAAAAAGAAGCTCAAGTATCTTTTAAAAATCATGCAATATTTGGGTGCCTTAATGCGCTACACAAATGTGAATGCAGTCTAAGGTAGTACCGTGCAGTGCTGTGTTATCTCTATTTATCTCAGCGCTATCAACATGGACGAACAAAAATTCCCTAATTTCCAAGACAATAATAATATTAATTCTACATGTTGTTATTATGAACAGTTCCATGGCAGATAATAGGCTATGATGAATGCTCAGCCCCAGTTTCTTTCTTCCCCTCCTTACATCTGTGCAGCTAAGTGGGAGAGCTGAGAGCTGAATGAGTATCATGCTGAATGGACTGCAATAACATACAGCAGGGGATTGGCTGAAACAGGTTGGAAGCAGCTTAAACGTACAAGCACATGGGATCTTAGCACAAGCCTGTATAGACTTGATTGACAAGACATCCATCTGGTGCCATGTAAAGCCTGACAGCAGGCTGCTGTCACATAGGAGACAAAGCAGAACGGGAGCACAAAAGCCAACCGATACTGCCAGGATTGTTTTCATAATCTCACAAACAGAAATTACAAATATTGATAAAAGAACATGTTAACTCTATTATCGTATATCACCTATAAAACGTATATATATATATATATATATCTATATATAGATATATAGATATAGATAGATATATATTCTGTATATGTACAAAATACTGTATACTCAGTGTAGTGATTATGTAGTGACACTCAAGACTGTTGCTTGTTCTATATGTTGGAAACTAAATAAAACCTATCATTTATATCATTCAGCAGTCCTGAGCATTCTAAGCATAGGGTATGGCTGTATGCATACCAAGGTCTTGTGTTTCCACTTATTGTGGTTATTTTCTAATGAGGAGGAGGTTAATAATGGATATTAGGGATGAGCGGAAATGAGCACTTTTAATTTTTCACGTTCATGTCCAATAGACGTTAATGGTGTTCGCACAAATTTTTTGCCTGTTCGCATGTTCTGCTGCAAAAATTTGTGCAGACACGTGAACACCATTAAAGTCTATGGGACATGAATGTGAAAAATCAAAAGTGCTCCTTTTAAAGGCTTATATGCAAGTTATTGCCATAAAAAGTGTATGGGTGACCTGGGTCCTGCCCCAGGGGACATGTATCAATGCAAAAAAAAGTTTTAAAAACTGACGTTTTTTCAGGAGCAGTGATTTTAATAATGCTTAAAGTAAATCAATAATAATAAAATATTTCTTTAAATATCATGCCTGGGGGGTCTCCTTAGTCTGCCTGTAAAGTAGAGCATCTTTCCCATGTTCAAAACAGTACCACAGCAAAATTACATTTCTAAAGGAAAAAATGTCATTTAAAACTGCTCGCAGCTGTAATGTATTGTTGGGTCCTGGCAATACAGATAAAAATCATTGAAAAAAAACGGCATGAGTTCCCCCCGTCCATTACCAGGCCCTTTGGGTCTGGTATAAATATTTAGGGGAACCCCGCTCCAAAATTAAAAAAAATGGCATGGGGTCCCCCCAAAATCCATACCAGGCCCTTCAGTTCTGATATCGATATTAAGGGGAACCCCGCACCAAAATAAAACAAAAATGGGGACAAGGTCTTTTGGGGGGACCCCAAAGAACCCTCCTCATGTTGAGGGCATGTGGCCTGGTACAGTTCAGGAGGGGGGGCGCTCTCTAGTTCCCCCTTTTCCTGCAGCCTGCCAGGTTGCATGCTCGAATAAGGGTCTGGTATGGATTTTGGGGGACCCCCACGCCATTTTTTTATTTTGGCACGGGGTTCCCCTTAAAATCCATACCAGACCTGAAGGACCTGGTATGGGTTTTAGGGGTGAACTCCACGCCATTTTAAAAAGAAAAAATTGGTGCGGTGTTCCCCTTAATATCTATACCAGACCTGAAGGGCCTGGTATGGATTTTAGGGGGGACCCCACGCCATTTTTTTTTATTTTGGCACGGGGTTCCCCTTAATATCCATACCAGACCCAAAGGGCCTAGTAATGGACTGGGGGGGGACCCACGCAGTTTTTTTCAATTATTTTTATGTATATTGCTAGGATCTGGCAATACATTACAGCTGCGAGCAGTTTTAAATGACATCTTTTCCTTTAGAAATGTAATTTTGCTGCTCTCATTTATTACACTATGTACAACCGCGCTATGCAAACAGGCAGAACATTTGGACGAACACGCGAACACCGTTAAAGTCTATGGGACACAAACATGAAAAATCAAAAGTGCTAATTTTAAAGGCTAATATGCAAGTTATTGTCATAAAAAGTGTTTGGGGACCCGGGTCCTGCCACAGGGAACATGCATCAATGCAAAAAAAGTTTTAAAAACTGTCCGTTTTTCCTGGAGCAGTGATTTTAATAATGCTTAAAGTGAAACAATAAAAATGAAATATTCCTTTAAATATTGTGCCTGGGGGGGTATCTATAGTATGCCTGTAAAGTGACACAGTTTTCCCGTGTTTAGAACAGAACCACAGCAAATTGACATTTCTAAAGAAAAAAAAGTCATTTAACTGATCGCGGCTGTAATGAATTGCCGGGTCTCGGCAATATAGATAAAACTCATTGAAAAAAACCGCATGGGTTCGAGTGACCCCGCCTGCCTCTGACGTCACGTGGCGTCAGAGGGGGTGGGGGTCACCCGTTTACATCACTGGGTGGCCTCGCCCTCAGCTATATAACAGCTGTCACCGAGAAGAAGAGTCACTCGCCGGGAGCCTCCCATGGAGGCGGAGCTGTTGCAGCTTTTTTTTTTTTTTGGCTCGTCGGCAGCGTGAGATGGATTTACATTGTGGGACATTTTTATTTTTTAATGAAGGACTTGTCCCAAAGTGTCTCCTGTCTTTTTTAATTTTTAACACTTTTTTTGTGAAATGGTAGGAGTACAATGTACCAGTTACCAATTCACATAGGGGGGAGGCTGACATCTGGGGGTCCCCTTGTTAAAGGGGGCTTCCAGATTCCGATAAGCCCCCCGCCCGCAGACCCCCACAGTCACCGGACAAGGGTTGTGGGGATGAGGCCCTTGTCCCCATCAACATGTGGGCAAGGTGCTTTGGGGGGCTACTCCAAAGCACCCTCCCCATGTTGAGGGCATGTGGGCTGGTACAGTTCAGGAGGGGGGCTTTCTCTCGTACCCCCCTCCTTACCTGCAGCCTGCCAGGTTGCGTGCTCGGATAAGGGTCTGGTATGGATTTTGGGGGGACCCCTAAGCCATATTTATTTAAATTTTGGCGCAGGGATCCCCTTAAAATCCATACCAGACCTGAAGGGTCTGGTATGGATTTTGGGGGGGACCCCACGCCATTTTTTTAAATTTGGTGCAGGGTTCCCCTTAATATCCATACCAGACCTGAAAGGCCTGGTATGGATTTTGGGGGACCCCCACGCAATTTTTTTTAAAGTTTTTGGTTTGGGGTTCCCTTTATTATTCATATCAGACTCAAAGGGCCTGGTAATGGACTAGGGGGGAACCCAGGCTGTTTTTTTCAATGAGTTTTATCTATATTGCAGAGACCCGACAATTCATTACAGCAGCGATCAGTGTTAAATTACTTTTTTTTTCTTTAGAAATGTCATTTTGCTGTGGTACTATTCTAAACACGGGAAAACTGCGCCACTTTACAGGCATACTATAGGCACCCCCCAGGCACGATATTTAAAGGAATATTTCGTTTTTTATTGTTTCACTTTAAGCATTATTAAAATCACTGCTCCCGAAAAAACGTCTGTTTTTAAAACTTTTTTTTGCATTGATACATGTCTCACGGGGCAGGATCTGGGTCCCCAAACACTTTTTTTTTTTTTTTTTAAATATGGAACGCTTCACGAATTTGCGTGTCATCCTTGCGCAGGGGCCATGCTAATCTTCTCTGTATCGTTCCAATTTTAGTATATGTCCTGCCGAAGCGAGGACCCCAAACACTTTTTATGGCAATAAATTGCATATAAGCCTTTAGAATGAGCACTTTTGGTTTTTCATGTTAATGTCCCATAGACTTTAACGGTGTTTCGCGGCTTTTGAATTTGCTACGAACACCACATTATGTTCGCTGTTCGGCGAACAGGCGAACACCCGATGTTCAAGTTGAACTTACGTTTGACTTGAACATCAGGCTCATCCCTAGTGGAGGCCATTTTGTTTTTTGGTTTATTGTATTTGATATACTTTTTCTTGAATTTAATGAAGTTATTTGAAGGTGAGACTGTTATCCGTCCTCTCTTTGGAACTACTCTGGTTAGTTTTTCTCCCATCTTATAGAGAAAAAGCAAGATTCTTGGCTTACTCAGGGCTTGGTAAGTCTGGGTTAGGTCCTGGAGCGTGGAGGCTTCCTAGAGACTTGGGATCAATGAAGTCTTTAACCTTAGGTGTACATATTGTGCAGTTTTGCACAATTACTTTGAGTTTGAAGTGACTGTGGCTCAGGACAACACCCAGGAGGCAGGAAGCTCTGCCCAGGAGAACTTAATTTTAATCAAAGTGGGCAAGAAAAGAAGATTTTAGTAAGTGGCTACATTCCTAAAGCACTACTTTGTGCTAATCCTTCCACAATATATAAAAGTCCAAACAAGTCAAAGAAGTACTCAGGGGTCTTGCAGTGGAGATAAGTCTTAGTAAAAGTATTGTATTGTCAATGTTTCAATGGAGCTCCGTCAAAGCAATAAAATGCTGTTGCTTTGACTTATCTTTGTTTCAAGACCCATGAGTGCCTTAATCCTTGTACTTGTCTGGATATCTCTTTGTGGGTGAGCACCCAGGCACTTACCTTGCAAACATTCTCACATCAGAACTCAATGCTAACTCATAATTCATAAACACAGAAGCTGAAGTCGAATATTAATAGATTTAGACTTTGGTACAGAAGATAATGGGTTGTGCTTGTAGTAACTAATTAAAGTGAATAAACTTTATTAATAAAACAGGTATCCAACAGGCAAATATTTTAGGAAAAACTAAATTTGATCAATTATATATATATTAATTTTGGGTGGAAATAACCCAATTGCCATGTTTTCTCACCCTCCCCAGACGTATCCATTATACTTGATTTAGGGACATACTTGGGGCCTTTAGGTTCCTGAGCAGCTGGTTACCCAAGCCTGCTATGGAGTGGTGAAACTATTTTACTATTCTTATCACATACTTTCAAGAAATCCATATTAGTTATTTCTGAGGGAATATATGCTAACGAAGATTTGCATGAGTACATTCTAAATGTGTCACTGCAGTTTTACAATTCAGCTTCGTTCACAGCTGTTCATAGGCTTGTACATATTAATTCAATTGAAATCCTGTAAAGAGTAATGAGAAAATCTACTGCGCTCAAAATGGGCTTCTCTGCGTGCTTAGGAGAAAAGGAGGTATTTCTGAATGTTACACGAGAGCACAAGAAATGCCCATCCGGTTTTCTTGCAAGACTAAAAACTCAGTGCAATTCATTTATAGAGTTTGTAAACCCTAAAATGAAGTTCTTTTTGCTGCCTTTTGGTATCTTAAATATTCAGTATTATTTAGTCTTTTGCTTTATCTGTTTGAAAAGTAGGAGAAAAATACCTGTACCGGTTGCTAGAAATTCAGCAATGTCTTTTGTTCTGTGCACTCTGCATTATCTCGAGCATTGTTATCCTCTGTGGACCACAGAACATTTCCACCTATGTTATGAGAGGAGCAAGAGGAGGTGTTCTGTAGTCCTAACATACTTCCTGTCCTAGGGTGACAACACTTCTTCACTAAAAATAAAGTATGGATATTGAGCACAGGAAATGTGTTACTGGCAGGACCACCAGGTAAAATCAAATGAAAAATACTTAAAGTTGCCCCACACACATGCACAAAGGTAAACGCAAGCCCAGGGTGCGCACGTGTATGTAAACCACAATCACACCACACATGTGACACATCACCATGAACGTCAGAGTGAGAACAATAATTCTAGCAGAAGAGCTCCTGTTTCCTTCTAAATTGATGAGCTGTAACAGCTTTAAAAAGTGTCACCTATGGAGATTTATGGGGACTATAGTTGTTTGCGATATCACAGGTGCACACAATTTTCTAGACTTGGCATGTTTGTTATCAATTGACTCAGCTGAACCTTATCTTTTATATTTTCCCCCCCAAAAAAAAACAGGTAGTATATTGCGTGCGCTTGCACTAAAATTAATTTTATTATATTTTTTCCTGAAAATGTGCATTTAATAAACAGTCGTGCAAATATCATGTG
This sequence comes from Aquarana catesbeiana, assembly GCF_042186555.1. Taxonomy (NCBI): domain Eukaryota; kingdom Metazoa; phylum Chordata; class Amphibia; order Anura; family Ranidae; genus Aquarana; species Aquarana catesbeiana. The sequence goes on from NC_133329.1 coordinate 363,069,299, forward strand.
ACATAAAAATGTGCAACTATCATCTGTTTATTCTGCAGGACCTCTGCTTTCAGGAGATTTATAATGTTTTGGGGGGTTTAAAGTGTTACTAAACTCACAACAGTAAAAACAGTCTGTATATGCAGTAAAGCATGCTTGTTATACTCACTGCGGAACCTAAGGGGTTAATTGTGTAAAAGGACTGTTTGATGCTTTCTTCTCTGATCCTCCCCTTCTTCCACAGTCCCCAAACTATCTTCTGATAATACAGAGCCTTGGGGGCAAGCTGCCATTGCTCAGTTTGGTGTGTTTTGCTACAGAGTTTTTTTTTTTTTCTTGCATGTGATCAGCACAGGGCCAATCAGCACTGTCCAGACAGAGGGTCAGGGGTCCTGCAGTCTCATAGGACAGAATGAAAACTCCTCCTACAGGCTTTAACCAGACACTGATAGAAGTCACAAGATTGCTCTAACTGCTGATGAGAAAAGGTATTTAACAGTTTATATTTACTAAAACTATTGCATTTCCATGTTCTGTGTACTGTGGGAGACCAGACATAGTGAATGCAGGGTCCTGGGTTTAGTAACACTTTAAGTAATTTTTATTGCCAAAAATGAAGATTTTTACACGTGTGCAAAAAATTCAAAAATTTGCTCTAAAGCCGAACTTGTTAAAAAAAATGCCCATAACTGTTATATAGTTATAGTAATACAGTCACATATTGTTTATTATAATATATGAATTATTGCAGAAATGTTGGAGTTTAAAGAGACGCCATGATGTGCAGGCTGCTGGATTCTGCAAAAATGTTAACTGGGCTGCCCTGTTGTCTTTCTGCTGATGAACTTCCAACACTATAGTTACCAGCTTTTGGTCTCTGAGCTATTCTGCACTAAGGACACTTTTAAGTAGTTACAGAGACAGTTTTAATTTATTTCTTTTTAGGATAAATATTTTACATACATGAATAAAAGCTGACCATTGTAAGCAACCTTGTCAATGTTAAGTAGTTGGTCCCAACCCTCTAACTGCCACCTTTGCTTTGATATCTTAGTTTGTTAAAGGATATTGAAAAAATAACAGTCTTTTTGGCTGGACCAGCAGGCAAAAATAAAAGAAAAAAGTCTAAAAAAAAGAAAGCTAATGCAGCCATCACATCAAAGATTGATAAGCTACAATATTTTTTTTTTTCTTTTGGGGTTAATACCACTTTAAATGTGCTATTTAAAAAATAAATAAATAAATAAACTTTTTTTTTTCAGTTTAATGTTGCTGGAAACAAATGCTGTTATTGTTTGACATAAAATTACTGAGCTATGGATGTTTTTTGTTAATTTAATATGATTTCTGTAAACATACCTACAACAAGAGACAATTCAATTTTTTAAAATAAAATGTATATTATATTATGTTACGGCTTCAGAACACATAGCAGCTTTAAAATGTTTCTGAAGAAATTTGGTCTATTTTCAGTAGAGTAGAAGTGAATTAGCATCGCTGATCTTAACATATATCATTTTAAAGAAACTCAAATTATTCACAGGCTGCCTGTAAAAAGAAAAAAAAATCATAATATACTGCCAAAGAAAATAGGAAACTCTTATTCACTGTCAGATTAAAATTCAGATCTCACAGGAATGTTCTGGGCTGAATCACAAATCGAACTGAACCTTGTTGAAATATCTTTCTATACGGCTGCTTGAATTAAAAAGATGCATTTTCACAATTCTGGATTATGGGCGACGAAGGGAAAAAAAAACTTTCCTGATGCTGATGAGAAAACCGTTATCTGACGGTTAATTTTCTCCCGTTTCATGCATAACTAGTGTATAGCAGCGAGGCACCGCAGAAACTTTTAAATATAGTAATACATAACTAAATAGAGTTTGTAAAATGATTACATATATATTGCATATTTAGATAGACTTGATAAATGTATTATCTACACATGACAATTCCTGGTAGAGAACAGAATGGTTCAAAACTTGATTTTCAATAGATCCTTCAAATAATTGCTAGAAAAAGTATATCAAACTCACACAACCAAAAAAAAGATTTCAAGAATGTATTCTATATTCATAGTTGCATGTGAAGCAATTTTGTTTTGGAAGGCTTTTAAAACTTAGTTGAAGAGACTCTGTCTGGTCTTTAAATGTTACCAGAGCCGATTTGCCCTATACGCTCACCTCGCAAGCTGCGTAGTGCCCCGCCGATGTGGGGGTGCCCCCAAGGGTGGATCAGTGTCTGCTCAGGGCCGGACTGGCCTACCGGGATACCGGGACATTTCCCGGTAGGCTGCCTGCCCTGGGGCCGCCTTTGAGCTATGCTGTGGCTGCAATGTAGCTCAAAGCAGAGTCCGGCTGTGTCACGGAGCTCAGTGTGAAGTCGCGGTGTGACAAAGGTCCCACCCTCCTCCTAGACCAGCTCGTGTGATAGATGCATTGTTCTGTCAATCACGCGAGCTGGTCTATGAGGAGGGCGGGACTTTTGTCACAGCGCGACTGCACCTTTCACACTGAGCTCCGTGATACAGCCTGAGATGCGCGCTGTGCCTGTACGTAATCCACTGGCACTAACTGGTGAGGTGGCAATGATTGGCACGGTAAGACAGCACTGATGGGCACAGTAAGGCTACATTGATTGGCATAGTGAGGTGGAAATGATTGGCACGGTAAGGTGGCAATGATGGGGACAGTAAGGCTACATTGATTGGTACGGTAAGGCGGCAATGATTGGCACAGTGAGGTGGCAATGATGGGCACAGTGAGGCTACATTGATTGGCACGGTGAGGTGGCATGAGGGGCACAGTAAGGCTGCAATGATGGGCATGGTGAGGCAGCAATGATAGGCACAATAAGACTGCAATGAAGGGCACGGTGATGCGGCAATGATGGGCACGTTGATGCTACATTGATTGGCACGGTGAGGTGGCATGATTGGCATGGTAAGGTGGCAATGATGGGCAAAGTAAGGCTGCAATGATGGGCACGGTGGGGCTACATTGATTGGCACAGTGAGGCAGCAATGATAGGCACAGTAAGGCTGCAATGATGGGCATGGTGAGGCGACAATGATGGGCATAGTAAGGCTGCAATGATGGGCATGGTGAGGTGTCAATGATGGGCACAATAAGGCTGCAATGATGGGGCACGTTGATGCTACATTGATTGGCACGGTGAGGCAGCAATGATTGGCGTGGTAAGGTGGCAATGATGGGAAAAAGTGAGGCGGTAATGATGGGCACGGTGAGGCTACATTGATTGGCATGGTGAGGCGGCAATGATCAGGACACTGATTTAAGGGGGCTTTCTGGGGACTCTGATGTAGGGGGAGACTCTCTGGGGACCCTAATGTAGGGGCAGGCTCTATGGGGACCCTGATGTAGGGGGAGACTCTCTGAGGACACTGAATTAAGGGCGGCTTTCTGGGGACCCTGATGTAGGGGGAGGCTGTCTGGGGACCCTGATGTAAGGAGGGGCTCTCTGAGGACACTGATGTAAGGGGGACTCTCTGGGGACCCTGATGTAAGGAGGGGCTTTCTGGGGGCCCTGATGTAAGGGGAGGCTCTCTGGGGACCCTGATGTAAGGAGGGGTTTTTTGGGGACCCTGATGTAGGGGGAGGCTCACTAGGGACCCTAATGTAGGGGGAGGCTCTCTGGAGACCCTGATGTAGGGGATGACTCTTTGAGGACACTGATTTAAGGGGAGCTCTCTGGGGCCCTGATGTAGGTGGGAGATCTCTGGGGACCCTGATGTAAGTGGGGGAGCCGCACTCAGATATGTAACGATATATATATATATATATATATATATATATATATATATATATATTTATATACACACGTATATTATATACATGTCTGTTCTATATTGTTGTACTTATTCTTTGACTGTTTTGTTTAAAGGAGGGAGGATTGTATTGGGAGCACTGAAGTGTCAGGTGTGACTGTGTGGCAATGGCAAATGTTTTACTTAGCTCACAGCATCACGGGTCAGGTAGAGGGCCCCTTAGCAGAATTTTGCTTAGGGACCCAGGGAGGTCAGGATCGGCACTGAATGTTACAGTAACTGAAAAAAAATTGCAAAAGGCATTAACACCCTAAGACCCCTTTCACACTGAGGGGTTTTACAGGCGCTACAGAGCTAAAAATAGGGCCTGCATAGCACCTGTAAAGCGCCTCTCCTGTCTCTCCAGTGTGAAAGCCGGAGTGCTTTCACACTGGAGCAGTGCACTGGCAGGTCGCTAAAAAAAGTCCTGCAAGCAGCATCTTTGGAGCGGTGAAGGAGCGGTGTATACACCGCTCCTAAATCGCTCCTGCCCATTGAACTGAATGGACACCGCTGCAGAACAGCCGGCAAAGCGCTGCCCCACTAGCGACCGAAAACCTCCACAAACGACGGTAAAGCGCCGCTAAAAATATTATATTATTATTATAAAATATTTTTAGCGGCGCTTTACCGCCGATGGCCCCGATGTCCCAGTGTGAAAGGGGTCTAAGCATACCCAAAAGAGGGGGGCACCAGTGCAATTGCCAAAAATGAGAATTACCATGATAAATAACATAAAAAGAAGGTGTATTATTATTCCTTGAGAAAAGTCCATATAGAAAAAGCCCATATAAAAACATTGTGGCGTGAAGAACACATTATGGTAATGTCAACAGTCTCTCTTCCAAGCAGGATCTGGGGAGGCTGCCACCAACAAACCATATATAAATAAAAAAAAGGGGGAGGAAAGCAGTTACCTATGTTTAATATTTGTTAAAACTTTTTTAAATAAAAAACAATAATGATTCACTTACATTTACAAGGTATTGAAAAGCAAATCAATATGTCTAGAGCAGGTGGCAACCTTCCAGGTGATCAATGGTGACAAAGCCTCACTAGGTGAATGTGATGTACGGTGCTTGGAACCAGGCAGTTTACCAGGGGAACACCAGGAAGAGCCAACAGAAGCAGCAGACAGTATGCATATATCACACGGATGAAAACCACTGTGGATAGAAAGCAAATGTTGCCGGTCAACCAGACGGCCATAATGATGTCGTATGTGGTGTAAATAAATGAGGTTATGCATTATTGTTCCTACCCCTGACTCCCCTACATCACTGTAGGGACATAGTAGGTCAGTGGAGGGCAACAGAGCATCGGGGACCCACATATCTGATAATCCTAGAAGCATTCAAACGCTAAAAAAGATTTCCAAGGCTGCAGTGCTGGTATGAAGAAGAGGTAGGGGAAATGGGCCATTGGAGAAGTGTGTATATGCAGTCTTCTATTACAGGAATCTTCTTGCTTCATCTGACATGGTCTCTTTTAAAAGAGAAATACAGGATTTTTTTTTTTTTTAAGAATCATACTTACCTAGGTGGATGCAGCGATCGGTCCCCCCACCGGCACTAAGACTGAGAATCGAGCGATCAAACACTGCTGATGGCTTGGCTCTCAGAGCTCCCTGAGCAGAGAGCTGGTGACTGTCAGTCACCGCTGTCTGCTCTTCCCCCCGCATGCTCACTGGAGCGCTGAGCTGTGGAGGGGGTGGAAGCGGCTGGGTCAGGCTCTCAGCAGCTCACTGAGAGGCTGAGCCTGGTGTCGGTCCAGGGTTGTTGGTGGGTCCTGACCATATTGTTGTGATCTTATCATAGCCTGGACTGGATCTATGATGTCAGCTGACAGTGGGCTTCCGCTCTCTGTCTGCTGAAAACAGGTAACAGGAGTGTAGAACGAACTGTACTTCTGTGATTCACAGAAGTGCAGTCAAACGAGCTTTGGCTGTACTGCTCCTGGAAAACCTGTCAAGGCTCATCAATATGGAGAGCCCCTGGATGTAAGCTGTACATAAGACCTGGGTTTCCATCCATCCCAACTATAAGCTCCCTTATAGATCTTAAACCACATTGATGTCATATGAAATGAACCTGACCTGATCTAAAAAGTGTGTAAGGTAACACTTAGTAATGCCTGAAAGTACTGATATAACGCTTCATATCAATCATTTTGTACTTTTTGAGCCATTTGGACTTCAGGCCCAAAGTGTATAGAGGTTTTGACATCTCTCCAACTGAAGATCATTCTATGATTCTACCTAGTGCTAAGTACTACTCTCTGTCTGCTACCTATCAAAATGCCCACTTTGTAGGCAGTTGAAGCTCTAACATTTGACAGCTCATAGACAAGGAGTGGGGCTATAATAAGCAGGGATGGGGCTTATCCATTTCTTAAATAAAAGCCAAGGTTATGTGCACAGCCTGGAACTAGGATCCAAAGGGCTCCATAAAAACACCAGAATCATTTTCAATTGTAACAGTGATCTTCGGTCCTTTTATAGGCCAAGTTAAGTCCACTGGTAATTAAATATCTGTCGATGGACTGTTAAATTGTCAACAGTATTTTATATGGAATTGCACTCTGTTGACTCATTGCCTTTTAACGGGAGTTATGGAAAAAAATGTTGCTTTTTAATACATACAAAACCTCAAGTCACATATGAATTTGTAGGGCACCATTATTTTGTGTGCTACCAAAAACCTGTTTGTGCACAAAAAAAAAGGGAAGTTTTTTGTTACCATGCTACATAGATGTTATCTATTGTATTTATCTATAAGTTAAAGCATTACACTGCTGTAAACAGCACAGGTGTAAATATGTTCCTGATATCTAAATTTACCAAGGCTAAACTAATAAAGTGCAAAACTATGTGTTACACAAAACAAACAAAAACAGTTAATTTCCCAGGAAGCATACTAGCTTTCTTGCTAGTCATCTAGACCCCAGCTTTAACCTTGCCCCTCTACCTCAAATCCTATTGTGGGCAGCTTTCAGGTAAATGGGAATGCAAAAGTGGTTGTTGGAATGTTATATGTTATAGTGAAATTACATTGCTTTGGAGTTCAGTTAGAGCCTTGGGGTTTTTTTCTGGGAGTTCCAATTTTATTCTAGGTATTATTATTATTATTATTAGTCCTAAATTAGTCCTAAATGTATTAGCAGATTTAGATGCATTAACACATTGAGACCAAACTCCAGTTCATATAATTGGTTATAGCAAATAGTTATATTTTTCCTGTTGGGATAACATTTTTGCATGAAAAAATAAAAGCTGATAATTTGAATCCCTCTTGCCAGTGTTAAGTGGTCTCATGTAAACTGATACATTCTGCTGGAGAGTTTGCACTTAAAAAAAAAAAAAAACAACATACCTGGTGGTTGGATTACAAGATGAAATAGAAGAAAGAAAGCCTAAAAAAAGGAAACTATTACAGCCATTACATCTAAAAACCGGTGAACTGCTACATAATGAATGTTTGCTTTTGGGTTTAATACTGCTTTAAACATTTAGCTATGGTGATTCTTCCATCTCAAGTCCTACCACATTTATTCAACGTGTGAGTCAGGAAGAAGTGGAATACCTTTGAACCCCCAAAATGCTTTGGATGTTTTATATCTTCTTGCTGAACAAACACCAGTATTACGTTTTTGAACTCTCAGTTCAATAATACAGACTTTCTGACGGTCAAGATTTGCACAGGCTAAAGCCCCGTACACACGATCTGACTTTCCAATGGGAAATTTCGGATGTGAGGTTGTTGGCGGACAATCCGACCATGTGTATGGTCCATCGGACCATTGTTGTTGGACCTTCCGCCAACAAATGTTGGCTAACATGTTCTCAAATTTCCCGCCAACAAATGTGTGTTGTCTGATTTTCCGAGCGTGTGTACACAAGTCCGTTGGACAAAAGTCCAAAATACAAATGCATGCTCGGAAGCAGACGCAGTCGGTCGGAAACTAGCGCTCGTAATGGAGAACTAACATTCGTGACGTGGCAAATTATGAAATCTCCAAATACAGTGCACAATTCTCTTCTTCTTTAATGGGATAATAATGAAGCTGTTTTGCTGGTGATACTGATGGAGTTATTGCAAACGGATTTTCAAAGGCTTTTTTTTTCTAGTGATATCAAGAATAATATTATTATTATTATTTTTTTTTATTTGTGCAAGTTACCACAACACCATTATCCTGTAGTTTTCAAAAACAAAGATACAACTATGTTGGTGTCCCTTGTCAATTTTATATTGTATTTTTTAAATTGTAACTGCCTACTCCCAAAATGTCATTTGAAGTAAAACACATAGCCAAGTATTATTCTACACAATTTTTTTATTGTGCATTAAAAAAAGAAAACAAATAAAATTAGACATGCTATCTGCCAATAGAACTTAACCAAAAAGTGCATTCTATGCATCCAAAAATATAGAAAATATACCAAATCAAATCATTATTCAACCAAAAAAATAATGTCAAAGCAATAACTCCAAGGCCAATAAAAAATAACACGTTATCTCCTCCGATTCCACAACATGTCTGGTTGACGAACGGCGGCTCAGAAATGAACTGAAAAGCACGAAATGAAAAGTGATAAATGAAAAACATGAAAAGAAAAGCGCGAATCAACACTCACCAAAATTCTACTAACACGAAATTAGCAGGAGCCCAAAGGGTGGTGCTAAAGAGCTGAAAAACCATATAGTACGTCTAGTATGTCACTATGTTCGTAATTGTTGGCCAACATTTGTGTGACCGTTTGTATGCAAGACAAGTTTGAGCCAACACCCTTCGGACAAAATTCCACGGTTTTGTTGGCAGAAAGTCCGATCGTGTGTACGAGGCTTTAGAAATGCTGTCCACCTGATGAGACCTGGGCCTAACTATAGACTACTTAGGCAGGAATTGTAGGATGGTGAAGGGGGCATGTTTGCTCTGTTCATACACCAGAAATCCCAGCAAATGTATCCTGGTGGATTGTACTTTTCTAAATAATGTACATTCGCGTATCCTATAGTGCCTATTTCCCAAAGTTTCCTTAATTTGAAAAATGTGTTCCCAATGAAGACTAACATTGTGGAGCAAGCAATCCAACTGTAGTATGTATCAACCAATTTAAAGAAACATTTCAATTAAAATTACAATAGTTTAAAAGAGTTTAAAAGAGAAGTATGGGAATCATTTTTTTTTATCATACTGTTCTGGAAATTAAATAGATAGGCAATTCCTATCTGTATATTGATTAGTGGTTCCCAATTAAATAATATCTACTGCAGTAGGGAACAGACACAAAAAGATACACTCAGCATCTTTCCAAAATAACTGTTCTGTTTTATTTGACGCAATTGAAGGTTTTTATACACATGATTACGTGGGTATCACATTAATATTACAATTGTACTTTTATGGTAACAAGGGGCATAACATAGGCAGTAGGGATGGGCTGAACGGACCCCTGTACGGTTCGCACCAGAACTTCCGAGCACCGCGAAATTTCGGACCCGAACAACGAATCCCATTAAAGTCAATGGGACCCGAATGTCAAAAATCAAAAGAGCCAAATTTTAAGGCTTATATGTAAATAATTGGGAATACAATGGTTATTCGAACTAATTTTCTTTTCAAAATCAGAATGTTCATTTTTTTTGTGATCCGATGATGCCACCATTGTTTTTCGAAATTCGGCCGACCAAGCCTTCAATTTCATCGCATGTTCTTTTCTCTCTGTAAATTTTCTTTTCCTATTACATTCCTCGCACGATTCTCCCATCATTAATTAGAAAATCGTTCGTTTTTCTAAAAATTTCCAACATTCATTCCATTCCGATTCCTCAAATTTGATTGCCTCACGAAAATCGGCGGTTGGTGCAGCCCACTAATGGTGTGAAATTCATACGAAAATTCTTTCATACTATTTTCGAAAGAAAATTCTTATGAAATTCGAACCATGTATGGCCGGCATTAGTCTACCTGTAAAGTCGCAGATCTGTACCATGTCTAGAATCTGCTGCAGCAATACTTGCATTTATAAAGCCAAAAAAAAGACATCTTCCCTGCAAGCTGCCTTTATTTTGCTCAGCAAAAGCTGGGGAGCCAGTGTGTATGATGAGGCCACAATGTAGTGCACTGGGAACAAAACTAGATTTTGGATACATTCTGGTGTCACTGTGACTTTGTATAGAAGTAAGGAGTGCATAAAAATTGGTCTTTGGGTGTTGGTGACGCCTTCCCACTGTAACCCTATAGAGGTAATCTTAATGAAAGCAAGAATTGGCCTTGCTGCAAAAAATTGCAATGATATGCACCTGTCAAACAGGTGCTGAAAAATTAATCTTTGGGTGTTAATTGTGCCCAAGAAACCTATACCAAAAACATTCTTCCAGATGAAATGATTGAACACCCTTGAAACTAGGTAGCCTTGAAGTCCTGCATAGATTCCACATCCCAAAAAGACTTAATCAGTGACATCGGCATCAGGGGCTTCATAGGTAATCCAGGACTGATTCATTTTTATAAAAGTCAAACGGTTCACGGAGTCTGTGGACAGACGCATTCTATGATCGGTAACAAAACCTCCTGTAGTACTGAATGCCCGTTCTGAAAGCACGCTGGATGCAGGGCGGCCCAACAACTCAATAGCATACTGGGCAAGTTCTGGCCAGTGGTCTATTCTCATGACCCAGTAAGTCAGTGGATCGTCAGCTGGAAATCTCTCCATCTCTGTTTTGGCCCCGAAGTAATCGTCCACCATGTGATGCAGACCCTGCCGATGGGATGTGAAAGCTGACAGCCCTGGGCGGCGAGGACTAAAAAAATTCCGAAATGCCTAACTTAAACAAGTGCCTTCTCAAGAAGACTCAAAACGACGTTTTCCACCTACCTGCAACCTACTGGAATCAGGAAAAACTTTCAATAAAATCCTCTTTAACGTGTCCTCAAGAGTTTTTATCTTCTGCACTCTGTGGGGACGGGATGAGTTCTGAGACCTTCCCCTTATAATGGTGATCAAGGAGGGTTGCCAACCAGTAATCATGCTTCTTTTTGCCACATATTCTTGGGTCCTTTAGCAGGCTTTGAGTCATGAGGTTGCCCATGTGCTTCAAATTTGCAGAGGCTTAAGAAGTCACTCAGGATGACAGCATCTGGAACTTCCTCCTCCCAGTCACGTACTACTCTCAAGGGTCCTGGGGTTGGAAAGCCATTGATTACAGATTGGCGCATGTCTTCCTCTTCCTCAAAGCCTATGAAAGTGCCAGAATCCTCATCCTCCTCCCCTCTCTCCTCCTGTGTGTTGTGTGACATAGGAATGATGGTGTCTGGATAAAGTGGGCTTTGAGAGAAAGGAGGTCCTCCTCTTCCTCCTGCTGCTCTGCCTCCAGTGCCCTGTCCATAATGCCATACTGCTCAAGCAGGAACACAACAGGGATTGTGTCACTAATGTATGCACTGTCACGGCTCACCATCCTTGTGGCCTCCTCAAATGGTGACAATACAGTGCATGCATCCTTAATGATCAGCCATTGGCTTGGGGAAAAAAAGCCGAGGCGGCCTGGGCCTGTCGTCGTGCCGTATTCGCACAGGTACTTGTTGATGACCCTCTGCTGCATGTATTGCCGCTGCAGCATTGACAAAGTTGAGTTCCACCTGGTGGGCATGTTACAAATCAGGCGGCTTACGGGCAGGTGGATTTCCCGCTGAATTTCAGCCAACCGAGCACTGGCTGTGTATGACCACCTGAAATGGCTACAGACTCTTCTGGCCAGCTTTAGCACATCTTGCAACCCTGGGTACGCATTTAGGAAATGCTGCACCACCAAATTGAGGACATGGCCCATGTGTCAACTTTCCCTGTCTAAGGGCGGACAGGAGGTTTGAGCTATTATCGCACACCACCATTCCTGGCTTCAGCTGGCGTGGTGTGAACAACCTCTGGGCCTGTCCCTGCAGAGCTGCAAGAACCTTTGTTCTGGTGTGGTTCCTGTCCCCTAAACATACCAGCTGAAGCACTGCATGGCACCTTTTAGCCTGACTCTGGGAATAGCCCTTTAAATGCTTAGGGGGTACCTGATGTTTATAGGACAATTCTGCAGAGGAGGGCATGGAGGTGGTGGAGGAGGAGGAGGAGGAGGGGGCAGAGCTCACAGGTCTGGCATCATCACCACCAGACATGGGGGCACAACAAGCTGCAGCACCAAGCCCTGTCCTGCATCCTGCAAGCAGCATTACCCAGTGTGCTGTGAACAAAATTTATCGTCCCTGTCCATGCTTGCTGGCTCACGTGTCAGCAGTAAGGTGGATTTTACAGGTAACTGCCTTGCCTAACAATGCCAGAACATTCCCTTCCACGTGATGGTAGAGAGATGGAATTGTTTTAGGTGAAAAGTAATAGCGACTGGGAACCTGCCATTGTGGTACCGCACATTTTGTGAATTCACTGGAGGGGGCAGAATCCACCAGGCTGAAAAGCAGAAGTTGGAGAGCCAACAGCTTTGACAAGCTTGCATTTAGACGCTGGGCATGTGGGTGGCAGGGACTGTATTTTGTTTCCGCTGCAGCAGCTAAATTTGCCGGCTACAGTCTACAGCTGGTGGTGTGCTGCTGGCAGATGTGCTGCTAGGACCTGGGACACCCTGTGCTATTCCATCATCCCTGTCAGTGGAGGCTGCTGAGAGGTAATGACTTGGTATAACAGGGGCAGACTGAAGTGGGTAAGGAGGAGGAGGAGGAAGAGGAGGGACAGATTTGTGCCCCTTTTGTGTGGCTTTTAGGTGCTCCGGCAAACAGGCTGAGTGGTTGGACATTAAATGCCTTGTTAAGCATGTGATACCCAAACGGTTGGTGTTTTTGCCACATTTGATGTGCCTGAGACACAGTTTGCAGATAGCAACACTGCGATCTGCTGCAGATGTGCTGAAAAAAGCCCAGACAGCTGAGCTGGAGCCAGGAGATAACAGTTGCAGAATGTGATGGAATGGGTTGGCGGCTCTCTACTCTTTCTTGATGTCGGTCTACTTGGGGTTGTGCCGCCTCACCTTCAGTTTCCCCCTCTGCTCTATCTGGCACCCAAGTCGCATCAGTGACCTCATCATCATCAGCATCATCTCCATCTCTTCCATCTTCATCATTTCCACTGAAGACAACTTGGCAATACACTGCGGCTGGGGAACATGAATGCCAATTTGTCTACTAGTGTTCCTCCCTCTCTCTAGGCTCTTGTTCCTGACATCCTCAACCTCAGAACCAACATCTGAATCCAGTAATGGCTGGGCATCATCAAGGAGCAAGAGGCTGATGCTGTGGTCAAATAACTGAGCTGACTCCTCAACGGCTGATGTTGGGGCTATGGCAGGAATAGATGTGGACAAGCAGGCAGGTTTATCCACTCTGGCAACTGCAGGGGATTGCACACTTGTCTCTGCTTGCGTGACAAAGGATGAGGAGGATGAGGAAGGTTTAGTAAGCCAGTCCACCACCTCCTCTGCATGCTGTGGCTGGATAGCATGGGCAAACTCACAGAGGAAATGATGCCTTGCCTAAGGAGTGACCACCACGTCCACCTTTGCCTGTGGACACATTTGTTACTGGCCTCCTTACAGTGCCACGGGAATGTCTATCTCTCCTTGTTGTCCTCCCAGACATTATTGGGAGGGAGGGGGTGGTGCTTATAAGCAAATGTAAAGAAGAAGAAGTTAAAATCTGTATGTAGATGCACTTTAATCAATGTAAAGAGGTGTTTGGTGCACTTTAATTTGAGTACTCACACTACACAGACACACTCCACAGATAAACTATAATATACTGCAATATAATGCGTCAAACGTACAGTGACGCACAGAACTATATGATGTTAAACTGGCAGTAACGCACACAAAATGATATGGCGTTAAACTGGCAGTAACGCACAAAACTATATGGCGTTAAACTGGCAGTAATGCACACAGAACTATATGACGTTAAACTTGCAGTAACGCACACAGAACTACAGTATATGGCATTAAACTGGCAGTGACGCACACAGAACTATATGGCATTAAACTGGCAGTAACACACACAAAACTATATGACATTAAACTGTTAGTGCGTTAAACTGGCAGTGATGCACACAGAACTATATGGCGTTAAACTGCCAGTAACGAACAAAACTATATGGCGTTAAACTGGCAGTAACACACACAGAACTATATGGCGTTAAACTGGCAGTAGCGCACACAGAAGTAAATGGCCCTAAACTGGCAGTAACGCACAAAGCTATACGGCGTTAAACTGGCAGTAACGCACACAGAACTATATGGTGTTAAACTGTCAGTAACGCACACAAAACTATATGGCATTAAACTGGCAGTAACACACACAGAACTATATAGCGTTAAACTGGCAGTAACGCACACAGAAGTAAATGGCATTAAACTGGTAGTAACGCACAAGACTATATGGCGTTAAACTGGCAGTAATGCACACAGAACTATATGGCGTTAAACTGGCAATAACACACACAGAAGTAAATGGCATTAAACTGGCAGTAACGCAATCAAATAGATGGCGTTCAACCATAACTACACTGACACTATCTGAACTGTCCCTACTCTAGCTATACAGTGTCACGGTCTCACTACACTACACAGAAACTATCTGCCCTGTCCCTACTTTACACTAATGTATGTATGAATGACACTGTCTCACTACACTACAGCGAACTATCTGAGCTGTCTCTACTCTAGCTGCACACTATGCAAAGCTGAATGATGGTCCTCCTCACTACACTCACACTAAACTAATATTCTACACTGACAATTGAAGCAAAATAGCACAGTATAGCACACTAACTATTAGCACTGAACAGAGCCCTGTTCTATCTCTCTCCATGCCGAAATCACACTGAAAGTGGCTGCCATTGAAAGAATACTTTTATACAGGGGGCGGGAATAAACCATGATTGGATAAAGTCATGATGACCATGTCCAATCATGACTCTGGCAGTGCTCTGTGCCCTGATTGGCTGAAGCTTTCACTGCTTCAGCCAATCAGGGCTAGCAATGCACTGTTCAGTGCTGGAATGCATTGTGGTCAGTTCGGGGGCCGAACAAACGCTCAAACTACCCATTTGTTCGGCTGTTCGAACGTCTGAACAGCGAAAGTTCGGTCCGAACTTATGCTCTGCCCGAACCGTTCGCCCATCCCTAATAGGCAGGCTAATTCTAATCAGGACTTGAAAAAGAATGTAAACATGTAATGAAAACATTATTAGCACCGTGTGCACAGTGAGTGCAGTGTGCAATTCATAAAAAATAGAATACAATAATGTACAGAATTGACAACTTTTCTTTACTAGGTGGATGCAGCAATGATCCGATGCTGCATCTGTCCCCAGCTGGCTCTAACACTGAAAACAAAGCCATCAAACACCGCCGACCGCTCTGTTCCAAGGGCTCCCTGAGTAGAGAGCTGGTGACTGTCAGTCAGCAGCACTCTGTTCTGCTCCCCCATGCTCACTGGAGTGCGGAGCTGTGGAGGGGGCAGGAGTGGCTGGCTCAGGCTCACAGCGGCTCACTGAGAGGCTGAGCCGGGTGGCGGTCCAGGCATGTGGGTGGATCCAGACCATATGGTTGGTATCTTGCCTGAGTCGGCTCTGTGACGTCAGCTGGTCACAGAATGCAGAACGAACTGCACTCCTATGATCTACAGAAGTACAGCCAAATGAGCTTTGGCTGTACTTCTCCTTTAAATAATGGTATAGGTGATCCAGTGCATAAAGGGATGTACCTTCATCCCAAATTAATCATATACAATGACAATTCAAATGCCCACTGGACTTTATATGAGAAACAGCACAGTCAACAATATAAGTAAAAAGGTTTTATTATAATCAAACAATTCTAAAACATTCTATTGATATAGTATCTGCAGATCAAAAAAATCTAATTTTAAATTAGACTTTTTGATCTGCAGATACCATATCAATAACATCTATTCCTGAGGAAGTGAGCTAGATTCACGAAACGCATCAAGAAATGGGAATGCACTTGATTTGGGCAATTAATTGTTATCTTATGCAATACAAATATTTTTATTTATGTGATAATTATGGAGCTTCCATTATAGTAGATCGGTTAGTTTATTTCATAGAGGCACATTTTAAATCTGTTTGATTACAATAAAACCATTTTTATCATAAAGTTGTCTGTGCTGTACGTCATATAAAGTCCCGTGAACATTTGAATTTTTATTGTATATATTCGCTTAAAATGATTGTAAAGTCTTGTTTTTTTTTTCCTATAAAAATAACAAACATGTTATACTTACCTGCTCTGTTGCAGTGGATTTGCACAGAGCATCCCGGATCCTTCTCTTCTCGGGTCCCTCTTCTGTGACCCTGGCCCCTCCCTCCTATCGAGGGCCCCCGCAACAAGCAGTCACAGATCCTGTGTCCATTCAGACATGGAGCCCCAACCTGGCCCAGTCCCCTCTCTCCCCTGATTGGCTAGCTGACTTTGTCTCAGCCAATCAGGAGGGGGAATCTTGGACGGCTGAGACACTCGGGGCCACCGTTGGACAGAGAGAGACCTCTGGTAAATATTAGAGGGGCTGAGGTGGGCTGCTGCACACAAAGGCTTTTTATCTTAATGCATAGAATGCAATACTTTTTTCAATAATCGTTATTTTATTTCAAAAAAATATATATTTTACAACATCTATATGTATTCCTAAAAATTCAAACAAACTTCTTTCACGTTGTCAACATCTATATATATAGTCTATAACTTTTACATTTCATATATACCTCTAACAACCTTCTATACACTCTTACTACTATCATATCCCAATCTTACTTATTCCTTTGGATGCTGCCAGTCACCTATTTATCCATTTATCTTTCATTCCTATCCACAGTTGCATGTGCATTATTCCATACGTCCTTATTCCATACAACACTTTTAAAGAATACGTAAACCCAATAAATACAATCACACACAACGTGTTAATATAATTTCAAAAATATTTTTCAATGTAATAATTTAATCATTTTAAATCTACAGTTGTCATTAAAATAATATCTGGCAAGCCTGCCATGAAGGCCCTTGTTCAGGCACTGCCTATTATAGGGTAACAACACTCCCTATCTCACAACTGAGCTCCTGTGTTGTCACATGTCTGATGGAGACTACAAGCAGTAGTGAAGTCATGGCCCCCTGCTCTATTGGGAAACCCAACCTGGGAAATGCTACTAGCTATTGCTGGAATGCATAAGACAGGATGTGACTGCAAAGAGACTGCAGGAGATCAACATGCAAAATTGTACAATGAATAATGGGGTGGGCCTTATTCCATGCTGCCAAATATATGCCTTGCTGTTTTGTGCTGGGAAAGCGGACAATTGTGCACCCCCGAAACTGTGACTGTGCTGTCATCAACAGGTCCTAATCACTCAGTGGCATCATCTGGAGCTGGTAGGACAGGCTCCCAATCAAGCTATTATTATTGTTATTATTATACAGGATTTATATAGCAAAAAATATTATATAAAAGATATCCAGCGCTGACCCAAAAGGACATAAACAATAATAAAATGCTGGCAAGCACAAAAAGGCTAATTCAAAACAAGGCCTCAGATAAACATATATAAATGAAGTGCTGCGCAATTTATAAGTCCATATAACATAAAATCCCAGTTGGTGCCGGTGTAGATGCAGCTAAGAACAAATGCAGTGCAGGTGACACACTTGAAAGTCCCGCCTTGGACGTAACACTTACGGGGGTCAGGTGCTTGCATGACGTCACCCGCGGCCATCTCGTTCTACACTTTGCATGCTTGTATGCCGGAACTCGTCTTAGAGTGCTCCTGCATGTAAGTGCAATATATATTTTCTTTACTTTAATAAATGTTGACAGAGAGCATTAGATCGCTTTGTTATTTCATTTCATACATTAATGAACTGACTGGGACGGACACTGGAGCGGCTTTCTCTGGTGATTTTGCTTGGATTGCTGTGTCAGCTGTTACTGACTTCCGCTCTGTGACCTGTCTCAGGTCGAGACGTTGAGGTGGGAGGCCATCTGTTTGCGGTGGAGGGATCACTGGCACTTATCTGAGATCCATTTTCAAGTGTGTCACCTGCACTGCATTTGTTCTGAGAGCCCTGCTCATTAGAGCTTACAATCTAGGAGGGAGGGTCAAGTGATACAAAAGGTAATAACTGTAGCGGATGAGCTGATCGAGAAAATAAAAGTACAGTTGTTAGGTCGAGGCAGGATAGGCTTCTCTGAAGAGAAAAGTTTTCAGGGATCACCTAAAAGTGGATAGAGTTGGAGATAGTCGGACAGATTGGGGTAAGGAGTTCCATGAGATGGGAAAGGCTCAGGAGAAGTCCTGGAGGCGAGCATGGGAGGAGATGATGAGGGAGCTAGAGAACAGGAGGTCTTGGGAGAAACGAAAAGAACGATTTGGTTGGTATTTTGAGGCAAAGTTAGTGATTTATTTGGGGTCCATGTTGTGGATGGCTTTGTAAGTTTAATTTGTTGAATGAGTGGCAGCCAATGGAGGGATTGGCAGAGAAGGGTAACAGACACTGAACAGTTTGTAAGGTGGATTAGTCTGGCAGAAGCATTCATGATGATGGACTGAAGGGGAGACAGACTATTTAAAGGTAATCCAATGGGGAGGGAGTTGAGGTAATCGAGGTGGGAGATGACCAGGGAGTGAACTAGGAGCTTTGTGGTGTCATTGAGTAGGAAGGGGAGTATTTTAGAGATGTTTCGGAGGTTGAGGCGGCAAGCTTTGGAAAGTGATTGGATGTGGGGCTAAAGGGAGGGTTTAGAGTGCAGGATAACAGCTAGCACCCTGGCATGCGGGGATAGGTTGATGGTTGTACCATTGCTCTTGACAGAGAAGTCAGGGGAAGGGGCACTTGGGGAAACCAATCACAATGATCACATGATCAGGATTCCCATGAAATGCCTTTTGGTTTTTTAAAGGGCCAGTGCAAAGCAGTTAAAAGCAAATGCCAGCTGCTTATAGTGGATGGCATATTAGTGTTCCTGCAATGGGAATGCCAGTCAGTAAAGATTTATACTTACGTTAAAGAAAAATAAAGAATGTCTTAGAAAGGAGCACACAAGTCAACTAAAGTCTGTATGATTATTATACACATCAAATGCAGACTTTTGCTCTGAATTGTAAGTGTAAGTGTATTCTGAAAATTAACACAAAGATGTACCAATCCATTACCAGTGAGGTGTTAAAGTAATGTAATTCATTACATTTCTGACTGCTTGATACATCAAAAGATAATTTGCCGTGTAATTTCAAGAATAGCTGAAATTGTAAGCTCCCATACTTCCCTGATAATACTATCAATACATCAAGAGTAAATAAAATGTTTAGTGGTAAGCACATTAATTATTGCTTTCATCTGCCGGTGTTTAAAACTAAGAAATAATTAAATGCACTTTAATAAGATATTGTTCTGAGCAGGCAAGATCATTTATGAATCGCTGGAGGTGTGTGCGGAGCTCCTTCTCCCTTGAGAGACTGAATTTATACTGAACACCCCGCTGATTGTTCAGGAGGTAAAGAACCAATAGCGTAGTGTACAGAGGTTTAATTTAAAGTGTGTTCCTCACTAGGCTGCGCACAACACTTAATTAAACTCCGCTGTTTTGGCAATGACAAATGCTATAGAGCAGTAAGAACAGACTAGCACTGACTGAGAACGTTTTCTAATTTCGTTCATGTGCCTGGGCATCCACATTCAGGTCAGAAAAAAAAAGAAAAAAAGAAAGATAAAAATGAAAAAGATTTATTTAGTGCATTGAGAAAATAAGTTGTTACTGCAAAGTATACAAACCGAAGACCATGAAATGTGGCTCTACAAAACTTTGGTTGGAGCATTTTCTTTTACAGATTGATTAACTAAACGTATAGGGATAGGGAAGGAATAGAGACTGTTCTTTTAGCAAAAAACAAAAATACCTAGCTTAATAAATAAGGTGAAGTTTTTGTTTACTTTGAATTTCCAATCATGTGCAAATGAAAAAAAAAAACAAAACAAGCTTATTGGATGATTGCAGTGAATGCAGAGATATATTATATTATATATTATGATTATATTCAGTTATGTGGTTATTTGAATATTAGGGATGAGTGAATTTTTTTTTCCATATAATTACTGATTTACTCTTTTTTTTTTTTATTAATTTAGGATAAATTAATTTAGGACTAGGTAGGGGTAGTTTTTTAGTGTACCTTTCTTATTTTCATTTATTCATTTATTTTTGTATTTGTATTTTTTGTATCTTTATTTTCTCTCTCTCTCTCTCTCTCTCTCTCTCTCTCTCTCTCTCTTTCTTTATATATATATATATATATATATATATATATATATATATATATATATATATATATATATATATGAGACTGATCGGGTATTTTTTTTTTTTTTTGTTTGGCGAAAGAACAGGTTCAGGGCAATTGAAAGGATAAAAGAAGTTTATAGAATTTTTAGGAACCACTTAAAGCCCATTTTACTCTTAAAATTGCCCTTTAAAAATGCCAGACATCAGCAGCTCTTGTGAGTCCCAATGGTGGTTTAGGCTGGAAACACCAGCTCTCATTGAAAGCTAGCATCCAGCTCTCAGATATAGGAGCGCTTGTAGCAGATCAATGTAAACACAACGCTTCCACATTGAGTTTACATTGGCAGTGTACTGACATTACAAATCATGCCATGGCACTTCTTTAGGGTACAGAGGCTGGGACAAAGCCTCCTGCAGCAATAGATCACTGTTACAATGATCTATTGCTGACAGATTGAAACCAGTAGTAGATCACTATTAGAACTGGTCTGTTGCTGCACAGTTGCAATGGGGGGAAGCTGGATCTGGTCTCCACTGACCAGATCCATACTCACTACTGCCCCCATGAAGAAAAAACTGTAAAAAATAGAACAACAACAAAACACACACACACACACATATATATATATATATATATATATATATATATATATATATATATATATATATATATATATACACATGATCACTAAACAGATTAAACCAATAGTTTCCTTTGGTAAGTACTTAGAGTGTTACTAAACCCACAACAGTAAAATCTGTCTGTATATGCAGAATAGTATGCTTGTTATATTCACTGTGGAACTTAAGGGGTTAATCCTTTGCATTGTGTAAAAAGGCTCTTTGATCCTGTATTCACAAATCCTTCCCTCCTGCACTGTCTATCTTGGCAAGGCCAGAAAATACAGTGAGGGTAGTCCTCCTGCACATGCTCAGTTTAGTCTGTATTGCTAGAGAGAACATTTTCTTGTTCTCAGAGCTAGCCAGGTCACATGATATTGACATCACACATGTGGGTGTGTATACAGGCTGCAGTGGATATCTCCTCCTACCTGGACACACAGCTCATGTGACCGTGGTATACAGATCAGCCAAAAAGGTATGTAGTGGTAGCAGGGGCATTGCTAGGGGGTGGCTATTGGGGCTATAGCCCCGAATCTGGGGCCCATAGCCCCGAGTCTCTTGCCGCAGGGTCCCTGCCTAACCAGCGGGTTGTGGCTGCTGCGGCAGGTGGGCTGGATGCATGAGAGAGGCGGAGGAGAGGAAAGAAGTGAGGGGGCAGATGAGCAGAGATGACATCTCACTCCGTCCACACCACATCAACGCTCTTCACAGCTGGGCCTCTTCAATTTGGGAGTGAGGTGTGGCGAGCAGCAGAGAGATAACATCATTTCTCACTGTCCGCCACAAATCAGCGCTCTTCACGTGCTTCCTGTCATCGTGGAGCTCCACTTTGCAGCCAGACCCCCTTGCTTCAATGTCGGAGGTGCGGCAGGGAGCAGCGAGATGACATCATCTCTCACTGCCCGCCCCACATCACCGCTCTCCTGCTCTCACTAAATGGACCAGTGCTGTCAGCCTGCCACCAATGCAGTGTCAATGCACATTTGGTGGCACTGCCTAGCATGGCAAGTGACAATCCACATCAGTTGGCAAGTGACGTGGCAACTGTCAATCTGCAAATGGTGCCCCCCCCCCCCACGGGCATGCAAAAAGGTTGGTGACCGCTGCTATGGGCTCTAGCCCCAGATCTTTTGCAGACCTAGCAAAATTTTAATGTAAAAGGAAGATTTATAAGCTGTGGGCACTGTGGGGGGGCAGATGAACTATTTTCATATTACTGGGTTTAGTAACACTTTAAGTAGTATGTGAAAGTGATTCATTTGACATATTTTCTCATTGTTCCAGTCATGTGTATCGCTACTACTTGCTGCTAAATGCTAATTGCATAGCCTACACCACGATAAAATGTGTTCGCTTTGTTTAGCAATTGATTGTTATGCCTCGTACACACGATAGGATTTTCCGACAACAAAACCGTGGATTTTTTTCCGAAGGATGTTGGCTCAAACTTGTCTTACATACACACGGTCACACAAATGTTGTCAGAAATTCCGAATGTCAAGAACGCGGTGATGTACAAGACGTACGACGAGCCGAGAAAAATGAAGTTCAATAGCCAGTGCGGCTCTTCTGCTCGATTCCGAGCATGCGTGGACTTTTGTGCGTTGGAATTGTGTAGACACGCTCGGAATTTCTGACAAGTTTTGTTGTCGGAAAATTTGAGAACCTGCTCTCAAACATTTGTTGGTGGAAATTCTGACAACAAATGTTCTATGGAGCATACACACGGTCGGAATTTCCGACAACAAGCTCACATCCAACATTTGTTGTCGGAAAATCCTATCATGTGTACGGGGCATTACAGTTTATTTTCACTCAGAATCAGCACAGCTGACTGACAATGCTGTTGATATTTACAAGGCAGTCACATAGCATTGTCAGCCTACAAAAGAAGTGTTCTTTGATGACTAGAGCTCTAAATAAGAACTTAGCAAAAGATTAACCACTTCAGCCCCAGAGGATTTTACCCCCTTCCTGACCAGAGCACTTTTTGCGATTCGGCACTGTATCGCTTTAACTGACAATTGCGCGGTCGTGCGATGTTGTACCCAAACAAAATTGACATCCTTTTTTCCCACAAATAGAGCTTTCTTTTGGTGGTATTTGATCGCCTCTGCGGTTTTTATTTTTTGTGCTATAAACAAAAAAAGAGTGACAGTTTTTAAAAAAACACAATATTTTTTACTTTTTGCTATAATAAATATCCCCAAAAATATATTAAAAAATTTTTTTTCCTCAATTTAGGCCGATATGTCTTCCTCTACATATTTTTGGTAAAAAAAACACAATAAGCGTATATTGATTGGTTTGCACAAAATTTATAGCGTCTACAAAATAGAGGATAGTTTTATGGCATTTTTATTTTTAATTTTTTTTTATAAGTAATGGCGGCGATCTGCAATTTTTATCGGGGCTGCGACATTATGGAGGACAGATCGGACACTTTTGCCACTATTTTGGGACCATTGTCATTTATACAGTGATCAGTGCTATAAAAATTATTATTAATATTATTATTATTATTATATAGGATTTATATAGCGCCGACAGTTTACGCAGGGCTTTACAACAATGCTTTACAAAAATGCATTGATTACGGTGTAAATGACACTGGCGGTGAAGGGGTTAACCACCAGGGGGCGATGAAGGGGTTAAGTGTGTCCTAGGGAGTGATTCTAACTGTGAGGGGGATGGGCTTCAACACACAGGACAGTGATCACTGCTCTCGATGACAGAGAGCTCTGATCTCTGTCCTGTCACTAGGCAGAACGGGGAAATACTTTGTTTACAAAAGCATCTCCCCGTTCTTCCTCTCCGTGACATGATCGCAAGCACCCAGTGAACATCGTGTCCGTGGGACCCGCGGTCACGGTCACGGAGACCACGGCGGGCGTGTGGCCACGACACCGCTTCTTAAAGGGGACGTACCTGTATGCCCTTTTGCCTACCAGTGCCATTCTGCCAACGTAAATCGGCATGCGCTGGTCAGTAAGCGGTTAAAAAAACCATTTTGGTTGAGAAAATAGTATCCACAAAAGTATAAGGCCAAACATACTAAAAATGTAGGGTTCACATACACTTTGAAAGTTTAAAATGGTTGACAAGTTTGCTTTAAATATGTTGGAAAGTACCCTATGCAGGCAGACAGGCCTGGGGCAAACACTTTCCTTTTATTAAAATGGTCCCCTTCCACTCATTTGTAATCTTCTATTTTAAAAAAAATCTGCCATTTATGCACCAGAAAAAGAGGATACTTTGTAGTTAGAAAATGTGATTGTCTAGGAAGTTACTGCAGTTCATCAGCAAAAGTGAAACACAGGTAAGGTTCATTGCCATTTTAAGGACATTGTGCAGTATTTAGCGTGAGGCTGACCTTTATAAGAGTCTTCCTTGATGTGGCTAAACAGACTTGCAGTGCTTTGTACAAGTTACCGCATGTGACTGAAATATCTATTTGGATTCGGAATGCACATATTTTTTAATGCAAAGAAGTATAAAACGTTTTTTTTAAATACCTCATGGCTGTATCTGTTTATCAGAACAGCATAGCTCCCAACTGTTCCTGATTTTGAGAGCCTGTCCCTGATTTGAAACAATGTCCCTCTGTCCCTCTTTCCTCCTCACTTGTCCCTCATTTTGGTCTGATCTTTTTAAGTTGTATATACAATGAACTATTTATCTTTCAAAAAGTGTTTCCCAGTACTAAACCTTTCTTCCAACTTCTAAATTGCTGCATTTCTTAATGTCAAAAGCCAGTATAGGAATAGTAGTGGTAAAAAAAAGATTGTATAATTCTCCTTTAACGGGGTGTGTCGGGGGGGTCCTATACCTACATACTTTTGCTAATAGGTGTCCCTCATTCCCATCTCAAAAAGTTGGGAGGTATGGAACAGTGTTAATTTTCTAACCACAAAAGAGTTGGATCTAAGCAAACCTAGACAAGGCTCTAAGCAAATATCACTGGAATTGGCAGGAGTGGATCTGATACTGCAGAATTATACTGCTGATTTTTTGTATAATTTGACCTTCTTATATTCAGGTTCAAAAAATTGTCAGCAACTGGTGAGTGATGGCCATCCTTCTACAGAAAAAAACCTCCAATGATGCCAAAACAATGCTGCTCATTAATATAACCTTCTACATTTAATATTTGCAAGAACATCCTCTGTCCATAAAGTCATGGCACTCCTTGGGAGCAATGTAAACTGCATTAAAAAAATAACAGAACACAAAAGATTACTCCCCAGGTAACAGGCGGAAGTGCATGTCAATGAATCTAGATAGCATTTCCTATTATATTCAAAAGAACCTCGAAGCAGATCCTAAAAATCCTTGCCTTATGTTGCACTGAGTGCTATGCATGCAACTTGTTGTTTTAAATGTTGCTTTATGCATTGACATGCCTCATTAGATGCAGTGGGGTTTACTTACTAAAACTGCATGGTGCAAGATCTAAAACCAATCAGCTTCCAGGTTTTATTGCCCAAGCTTATTTGAACAAGCGGAAGTTATACGCTAATTGGCTACCATGAACAGCTGCACCAGATTCTGAGTGCATCAGTTTTAGTAAATCCAAGGTTGAATCCAGTGCAGGTTTACTTTGGATAATTTCAGTACAGAGGATGTTTTTTAGGCCTTTGAAGTGTTATGCCCCGTACACAAGATAGGATTTTCCGACGAAAATGGTTTGATAGGAGCTTGTTGTTGGAAATTCCGACTGTGTGTAGGCTCCATTGGACATTTTCCATTGGAATTTCCGTCACACAAAATTTGAGAGCTGGTTCTCAAATTTTCAGACAACAAAATCCGTTGTCGTAATTTCCGATCGTGTGTACACAATTCCGTAGCACAAAGTTCCACGCATGGTCAGAATCAAACAGAAGAGCAGAACTGGCTATTGAACTTCATTTTTCTCGGCCAGTCGTACGTGTTGTACGTCACCGCGTTCTTGACGTTCGGAATTTCCGACCAACTTTGTGTGACCGTGTGTATGCAAGACAAGTTTGAGCCAACATCTGTCGGAAAAAAAACATGGATTTTGCTGTCGGAAAATCCTATCGTGTGTACGCGGCATAAGAAGTAAGTTACTTGTTCAAATATTTTATTAAGGTTTAACAATGGGCAACATTAGGGAGCGGTGTCCTAATATACGGATCTAAGCAGTATGAGGTTTAATAGGGCAGGCCCCTCAGTGAAGGGAGGGTAGGTAAGAAAGTAGGCATAGTGTAAGGAATACCATCTAATAACTTCAGTTAGAAGAATTTGTAGGAATATCAAGGAGTATCAGATGGGGGTGGTGGGAGAAGGGTTTGGAAGGCTCCGTCAGGCATCCACCAAAGACCTAAGGAGGGATCCCGAGGGGAATCATCTTTAGCAGTTTGCAAACATGTCGCTAGGTAAAAGGGGTTGGGAGGTCTGGTCTCCCAGGTCATCAGGAATAGGTGAAGGAGAGCAGCCTCGGGTACAGGAGAGGGGAGAGAGAGGATGGAGAGAGAAGATAGAGGTTGAATAAAAAGTGGAAATGGAGAGCTTGGATTGTAGTGGGGAAGGAAAAGGGGAGGAACTCAACCTGGGCAGTAAGTTGGTTAAGACCGCAAAAGTGAATGATTAATCGGAAGAGTAAAGTATGGGTGTCCCAGGGCCTCCATCGTTTATCGTAGAGAGCAATTTTGTCAAGGATGACATCTTCAGTCTTGGCGTGTATCATTGCTTGGGTGATTCTGTGCTTCGTAGCTAGAATACTTATGGAGGAGGATTTCCATGCTTTCACAATGGATTGTTTAGCTGCTGTGGTGACGAAGAGTAAGAGTTTGAATTGGCGGTGGGTCACAGTCAATGGTTTGTTGTTGGCAATTACTTTTCTAAGCCCTCTCTCTGTGAAGTACACCAACACCAACTGAGGAAACATGGAAGAAACGGAGGGTCTAGCTATGACTGAACTAACTAGCACCAAAAAAGAGTGGAGGACAGAGGGAGATACCAAATCACATAATCAAACAAATTGTAGTGGCCTGAAACCAAAACAAGATGTCAGCATACATTAAACAATAGTTAACTGCTATACTGTAGTTCAACACAACAGCAGGAAAAATACAAATTGGTGGGATGGAACACAACTTGTCTGTTCATATTGTTAAAAATGTGTTCAACTTTGAAAAAAGGTGTTTAAATTCCATGCTTATGTATTGGAGTTCTTTTTTTGTTTTTAGTTTTGGATCGAATCTGCAAATAATAAAATCAATGTCCTTTTTTTTCTGCTGTTTTTGTCACGTTGGGGTGATTTCCCTTCAGATCTTGTCCTGGAGATACAACAAGAAGTGTGAGGAAATTTCTGTAAAGAGAGGGTAAATTCTCTTCAGCTTTCAATGAAACAGGTGTCCCTTATGAAATATTTACCCTCATCTCTTGTTCTGGCGACAACATTAAAAGTTTAGGTTCCCCATCACTTTCTCTGTGGCAATGGTTGCCAGGACAAATAGAGAGAGTGACTTTCTCCAGCAGGGACATAGACAGCAATGGAAAACTGACAGAGGTTCTGATTTTTTCCTACTCTATTCAAACCTAAAAAGTTTTGGCTGTACAAATACTTTAAATTTAAACTTCAGTTCCTACTAGGTGTTTAGAGACTTCAATGTGGTGCCATGGTGGACAACCTAAGACATGACTCATCAGTGGACTAATATAAGAGGTCAGATTGTCTAATGACACTTTAAAACATGCTTGATCAAAGAATAAATGATTTTTTTTTATAATATGGTTAAAATTACCGACTTTCCTCAAGTATGTATATAGTTCCTAATTGAAACAATAGAAACAAGGAGAATTAGAATATCAAAAATTCAGCTGTAAATTTTTAATGGCTTATTTATACTAGATAATATATATTGTATATTTTGTAACAAATAGGAGGAAACCTATCCCAAATTTCTATTTTTTGGAATTGTTTTTATCCTTTTTAAAAATGATGAATTTGTATCTATCTTTAATAGTTATATTTTGTAGTATACACCTATTGTGCTATTTCTTTCACGTTTTAGGTCAAGACAGAGGCTTGATTCTGAGTCCAATGTGAATAGGAGGCTTGGATTAGTACTTCCACTTTTGTTGTATTTATATGTTTCACCTCAATATGAAACAGAGGCTTGGCATTTCAATTTTAAATGGAGGCTTGGTTCCGTCATGGCCCTCCCTCATTTCTGGTTTCCTCTTGTTTGTGATCTATATATGGTGCGTGTTGGCCGAACGCCAGCTCCATGCCCCAGATGACGTCAGTTGTGACGAAACGTGTAGGAAGGAACTGACGTATGTGGTGTCATCATGTACCCGAATCCCGGAAGTGGTGTGCGCCAGCCCGGGCTCGAATCTTGTACACATAAATGCATATCCTGATAATGTTTGTAAGTATTATTACTTAATAAATAAATAAACCATTGGCTTTCACAGACTTACACTATGCGGTCTCCCGGCTTTCTTTCCATTATTATGACCGAGTTTGTAGCTTTGGACTGATTGGAATTGTTGTTTAAAGATGCCATCTTCCTGCGCAATAGCAAGTTTTTCTGTGAAACAAACACATTTTGACTTATAGTTTAGAGGTCAAGAAAATCAGGTAAGCGTATTTTGGATTGAATGGTGAGGGTGCACTGAAGTGGTGTCCTTATTCATTTTAGCTCTCTGGCACAGGTTCATGCTGATGTGGCTTTGCTGTCCCTGGAGGGGCCTTTTTCTCACAATTATTCACTTGGCACTTCATGATATTCATATCCGGACTTCACTGATTGGACCCTGCTTAGTGGATTATCTATTTTTGACTATTTATGTTTGATTTTGTGCCTCACAGTTTTCTGCATTTTTGTATAATGGTACACTCATACACTTAGCACTGCACTTGGATTATTAAAGCGGGGTTCCACCCAAATTTTGAACAATATCTGTATGTATTTTCTTCCTTGCCTAGATGCTGACATGCCGTTTACAAAAATTTAAATCGCCGTAATTACCTTTTATTTTTCTATTCTTCTTTGCACTTCCTGGTTCTCCTCCCGTGGGAGTAGGCGTGTTTCTCGCCTCTCCCAGACTCCTGGGAGCTAGTCTCAGGCTTCCCAGGATGCCACTGAGCATGTGCTGGAACGAGCGGTGAATGCTGGGAGCACAGCATTCACTGCATCCAGGAAATAAATGCTTGTGGGCTTCAAATGCCCACAATGAAGATGGAAACCGCCTGCAGTGAATAATATAAGTTATTCTTTCCGACGAAATCTGACACAGCCGGACATATTACACACAATATGTGAGTATGTAATGCTGAGAAGAAAAGTTTGTGAATGAACTCAAAAAAAAAAAAAAAACGATAGATAGGTGGACCCCCGCTTTAACTTATTTTCAACTTATATTGGGTGATGTGATAGCTGCTTATCTTTACCTTGTATCGCAATTTTTTTGATTTTATGTGCATATGGATGGTCAGGAGAAATTCAGAGGTCAGGGCAGGGAGAAGACACAGATAGCTAGGAACAAGCCAGAGGTCAAGATGGGCAGCAGACACAAATAACCAGGAACAAACTAGAGATCAAGACATGTAGTAGATATGGGTAACCAGAAACAAGCCAAAAGTTGGTACACTGGAATCAAAAGGAAGATGCGGTGGATAATCAGGTACTAGCCAGGAGAATCAATGAAGGCTACAGGCTGACTAGAAGGAAGGTGTGCCAGGTGCTTGTCAGGTATCTTTCAAAAGTGTTACTTGGGCAGCAAGCTGGAAGTTTAAATAGGGAAGGCAAGAGGAAGAATCCACCCTGATAGTTAAAAAAAAAAAACAAACTCTTTATTTAAGGGAAGCGACATTGCACCCTAATAGGTTTCAGCTTGACAGGATAGAGTGCCGAACTAATAGCCATATGAAAGGGGGAGGAAAGAGCCACTGAGATTGACTGTGGCCATTCAAGGAAATGGAACTGCTGTGATTGGCTGCACAATTAGATGGGGGGGGGGGGACTGTGATAGGACAGGGATGTGATACTCCAGGTAACACCCTGAAGCGCATGTGACTACATGCCTTAAAAGCAGAGGCAGCACTGGAACGAGGAAGGTAAGCAGCACTGACAAAAAGCTTTTGGTTTGACATACACTCCAAGGTTAATTTACAAAAATAGGAGAGTGCAAATTGTAGCACAGCTCTGTAAAGAAGCCAATCAGCTTCTAGGTTTTTTGTCAAAGCTTAACCACTTGCCACCTGCATAGCATAGATGTGCGGTGGCAAAACGGCCTCCCTTCGCTGGATCACGTACCTAGTATGTGATCTAGTGCCCCCTGCATGGGCACACGGATCACATACTCGCTACAGGATCCAGCGCAGGGACGACTGTGCTATGATTTGTTACAACACAAGTCAATCAGAGGGTCTTGGCCAATGATTGACCACTAGCATCCACTAATTGGCTCAGTGATTCAGGGAACAGACAGGGGATCTTGCTGTGTTTTGTATTCCCTGCTAAGATTAAAAAAAACAACAAGAGATTCTTAGTAAAAAAAGCACAAATCATACACATTACACATAGTTAGGCACACATTTAACCCCTTGATCGCTCTAGATGTTAACCCCTTCCTACTCAGTGTGGTTAGTACAGGGACAGTGCATATTATTAGCACCGATCACTGTATTATTGCCACTGGTGATGTCAGCGGCAGTTAGTCAGTTCCCCCCAGTGTCAGTTAGTGTCAGTTTGTCCGCTGCAATATCCCAGTCCCATTATGAGTCGTTGTTCACCGCGATTAGTAGTATTAAAAAAATAAAACATTCAAGTATATATACCATAATTTGTAGACACTATAACTGTCACACAAACCAATCAATATACACTTATTGGGATTTTTTTTTTTATCAAGGATATGTAGTAGAATACAGTTTTGTTTTTGTTTTTTGGATACAGTATGTTTTATAGCCGGAGGTAAAAAAAATATATATTTTATTTTTCAAAATTGTCAGTCTTTTTTCATTTATATTGCAAAAAAATAAAAAAAACAGTGGTGATCAAATACCACCCAAAAAAAGCTCTATTTATGTGAAAAAAATTATATAAATTTTGTTTCTGTACAGTGTTGCATAACAGCGCAATTGTCAGTTAAAGTAGCGTAGATTCAATTAGCCAAAAATGTCCTGGTCATGAAGGGGGTAAAATGTTTCAGATGGCAAGTGGTTAATTGAACAAGCTGAAGTTAGAAGCTGATTGGCTACCATGCATAGCTGCACCAGATTTTGAACTCTCCAGCTTCAGAATTTTCAAACAATAAATTGTGTGAATATTCATTTCAGTTATCCAATCATGTGAAAAAAAAATTCCCTTCACTTTGAATAGCCAATCAAGTGCAGAAGAAATAAATAAACAGGAATTTGCTTTTGACATGAATGGATAATTAAAGTGAACATTTACACAATTTATTGAGTAAAGGTTCTCAACTCCTTTGGTAAATCAGCCTCCACAAGTCAGCTGGCTCATTCAGAACATTGACATCCCAGTTTGCCATACTGACAAGGCTTTCCAATTAAAATTGTATCCAATCTTCATTACACTCACTTCAAAAATTCAGTCAATTTCATTTTTATTGCCAACATATTTAGCAACATGGCAAACAATCCCACTCTGCTGCATTTTATTTCCATACACTTGAAACATGATCTAAGAAAAAAACGATAAAAACAAATCTGCGTATTTTCTTGAACAGGGGTATGATAAATAATGACCCAGTTTGCGTGGCAAGCACAGTCAAGCTGTATCCATGCAGTGTGTTGAGACACTATTGACATTATCAGTGATGTCGGTGATTGTGGATGCAGCTGGAGGTATCATTATTACCATACTGTGCAATGTACGTTGGAGAACTCTCAGATGAGCACAGCTGGAGCGCTTATTTGCATTTGATGTTTATAACTTCTAGTAATTGTCCTTTTTTTTTTTTTTTTTTTTTTTACGCAGTCAAGAAATCAAAAAGGTTGCCATTAAGAGAGCCAGAGAAAAGTGGCTAAGCTTAGCATGGTGCTCAGTTAAGGCTATCACCTCATATATTTTGTAAATCTGGACCCACTTATTAAAACTCTGCAAGATGAAGATGCCTCTCTACGATAAAATTGCTTTCTGTTTCTTCTCTCTCTCATTGACAAGCAGTAGGAATTCTATAAATTAAATTGAATTGACAGCGGTGTTTTACGTCATAATTGCTGTGCCATGGCATATATTATATAGCTGTTTAATGCAAACCGTATATGTCTTTTATTTATGTGTATTATTCTGAATCCATTCTTTTATAACTGTCATTGAGGAGCAATAAGTTATATTGCCTTACCATTTTTATTACTTTTAGCTGTGTGTTAGAAAACATATCTATGCCGAATTCCTGTTAGCTTCTTAACCCCTTGTTGCTTCTAGTTGTCAATGTTTGGTCTGTTAAGGTTGGTCTCAAAGAAACAAAAAGTTCATCATAGTTTTAGAGCTCTGTCTGTAATGCCACGTACACACGAGCGGAATGTCTGACAGAAAAAGTCAGACGGAAGCTTTTCATCGTATATACCGATCGTGTGTAGGCCTCATCGGACTTTTTTTTTTTAAAAATCTGACGGACCTAGAAATGGAACATGTTCTAAATCTTTCCGACGGACCCAATTCCTATCGGGAAAACCGATCGCCTGTATGCTGGCCCGATGGACCAAAAAAGACGCATGCTCTGAAGAAAGTACAAGACGGAAGCTATTGGCTACTGGCTATTGAACTTCCTTTTTCTAGTCCCCTTGTAAGTGTTGTATGTCACCGCGTTCTGGACAGTCGGACTTTGGGTTGAACGTGTGTAGACCGCTTGAATGGAATTCCGCCGGAGTTCCGTCTGAGTTTATTACGACGGCTAAACCGGTCGTGTGTACGCGGCATAACAGGTACATAGCAGAACTTAACCTTCTGCTGCCCACATAACACATATGTGTGACAACAAAGAGGATGAGTTTTTTTTTTTCTCATTTAAAGATTTATTAAGAGAAAATGAAGGTAATAACATGCATATTTCGTGAATTGCAGATGCAACTGCGTTTGTTTTTTCGATAAAGCATAAAGAAGAAAAAATCATAAACTAGCCCATAAATAGACCATAAACAATAACAATCGTGTATCTTATATTATGGTTACCTTAAGTGTATTTCACTAAAGTGTCACTAAAATTCAAGTTCAGACTGCTAGAGAATCTAACTGACCATTGTTCATGAAATTAACTTTATTCATCATTACTAACTACAGATTATCTGTAGTGTTATCTTATGTTATATATTCTTAACATCTGCAGGAATACTTATGTTGAGTGTATAGGTAAAGAAAGAGAGAGAAGAGGAAAGGAAAAGAAGTATAAAAAGGAATGGAAAGGTGCTGTGCAAGTCTTAGAGTTGTGTCTAGTTGTCGTTACAGATACCGAGAGGCGAACTCCGACCTCAAATATCCTTTCTAATCTTATGGGGATTAGTTGTTTACAATCTCCCCATAAGTTTGAGAGTATTTAAAGCTAAACCATGGTTGCCATGTCTTATGGAATCTTTCCACGTTACTCCGTTCCTGGGCCAGGGTGTCCTTCATCTCACAAACATCACGTACTCTGAGCAGCCATTCCGAGATAGAGGGGACCCTGGGTGAATTCCAGTGCAAGGGAATTAGTGATTTAGCTGCGTTAAGCAGGTGTTTGGTCAGGGAATGCTTATATCTCTTAAATGAGAAATTAGTCACATGTAGTAGGCAACATGCTGCATTTAAATTCAGTTTAGTGTCTGTAATCAAAGAGGATGAGTTTTAATGCCCACGTGGCACACATATGCGCCCCTAAGTGGCAAAGCTGTCTGTGCTGAGAGTGCACTCACTGTGTGCTCTTAGCACAGTAACCAAGCTGTCAAAGACACCTCTCGGTCTGTACTAATGATCAGGGGTCTGCGGGACTAGCTCCAGATCATGTGACCACTGTGACAGCCAATCACAGTGATGTGATTGGTAGATCCTTCCAGCACCTCCCTCCCTCCACCCTGTTAACGGGATGCTGGGGAGAGGAGGTGTTAAAGTTGAACACTAGCTAAACAGTTAAATTAAATTTATAGTGCCTGCCGTGTCAAGTTTAAGCTACCTAGCAGAGCATTAATGCTTCATGGCTAAGCGTATTGTGGTGAAACGCGTGGAATGGTCTCTGGGTGGGGACATCTTGTATGTTCATGCTGCTTATGGGCTAATAAAAACATTTGGAAGAGCTGACACTGATATATAGTTCACATTAGTCATTGCCTATTCATGCTCCACCTCTTGCTCATCTGCTCAGCTGCAGATCTTTTTTCTTCCCTGCTTGACGGCCAGTGCAAGGAGAGTACGAAGAGAAGAGAACAGGCCACCGCAGTCCAGGGGCTGTGACCAGACAGTGTAAATAAGAGCAGTAGAATGATCAGCTCATCCCCCTGTCACTCCACTCTCCCCTCATATCAGCATGTTCATTGTTAGCACTAGAGCACTGGAGCACAACTAATTGGCTTGGCATGGGCACATCTTTACAATAAAGATGCTGGAGAGGAGAGCAACAGGTTTTGGATTGTTTCAATAGTCAGCATAGTCAACATTCAGAGTGACAGTAGCAAGAGTGGGCTTTTGCATGCCTTTGCATGTAATGGTTTTGTGACAGTGAAGTCTGTTTTTATCACTTGGGGGGGGGGGGGGGGGGGGGGCATTTAATTTGAGCTAAAGAAAGTGGTAGGCTGTCACCAGGTGACCCGATCCTTGATCCGCCACTTCCGGCGGTTAGAGACAGACTGGCACAAAGCCGGAAATGGCTTTGTTCCAGTCTTCTCTCTGTAAACACGGAAGTGACATCACAACATCACTTCCTGTTTACTCGGCTGCCAATGGCGCTGGTTTTTTAAAAATATACAGTATTCAGAATTGCCGTTTTCAGAGATCTGAATATTTTCAAGTGCAAAGGAGGGATTTGGGGTCTTTTAGACCCCCCCGATCCCTCCATAAAGAGTACCTATCACCACCTATTACTGTCACAAGGGATGTTTACATTCTAGTGACAGCAATAAAAGTGATCAATTTTTTTTTTTTTAAAACACAATGTAAAAAAATAAAAATAAATGAAATTAAAAAAAAGATGTTTAACCACTTCAGCCCCGGAAGAATTTACCCCCTTCCTGACCAGAGCACTTTTTACAATTTGGCACTGCGTCACTTTAACTGCTAATTGCGCGGTCATGCAATGCTGTACCCAAACGAAATTTGCGTCCTTTTCTTCCCACAAATGGAGCTTTCTTTTGATGGTATTCGATCACCTCTGCCGTTTTTATTTTTTGCGCTATACACGGAAAAAAACCGAAAATTTTGAAAAAAATTGATATTTTCTACTTTTTGTTCTAAAAAAAATCCAATAAACTCAATTTTAGTCATACATTTAGGCCAAAATGTATTCGCCCACATGTCTTTGGTAAAAAAAATGTCAATAAGTGTATATTTATTGGTTTGCGCAAAAGTTATAGCGCCTACAAACTAGGGTACATTTTCTGGAATTTACACAGCCTTTAATTTATGACTGCCTATGTCGTTTCTTGAGGTGCTAAAATGGCAGGGCAGTACAAAACCCCCACAAATGACCCCATTTTGGAAAGTAGACACCCCAAGGAAATTGCTGAGAGGCATGTTGAGCCCATTGTATATTTATTTTTTTTGTCCCAAGTGATTGAATAATGACAAAAAAAAAAAAAAAAAATTACAAAAAGTTGTCACTAAATGATATATTGCTCACACAGGCCATGGGCATATGTGGAATTGCACCCCAAAATACATTTAGCTGCTTCTCCTGAGTATGGGGATACCACATGTGTGGGACTTTTTGGGAGCCTAGCCGCGTACGGGGCCCCGAAAACCAATCACTGCCTTTAGGATTTTTAAGGGCGTACATTTTTTATTTTACTCCTCACTACCTATCACAGTTTTGAATGCCATAAAATGCCCAGATGGCATAAACCCCCCCCAAATGACCCCATTTTGGAAAGTAGACACCCCAAGCTATTTGCTTTGAGGCATGTTGAGTCCATGGAATGTTTTATATTTTGACACAAGTTGCGGGAAAGTGACAAATTTTTTTTTTTTTGCACAAAGTTGTCACTAAATGATATATTGCTCACACAGGCCATGGGCATATGTGGAATTGCACCCCAAAATACATTTAGCTGCTTCTCCTGAGTATGGGGATACCACATGTGTGGGACTTTTTAGGAGTCTAGCCGCGTACGGGGCCCCGAAAACCAATCACCGCCTTCAGGATTTCTAAGGGCGTGAATTTTTGATTTCACTCTTCACTGTCTATAACAGTTTCGGAGGCCATGGAATGCCCAGGTGGCACAAACCCCCCCCCCCCAAATGACCCCATTTTGGAAAGTAGACACCCTAAGCTATTTGCTGAGAGGCATGGTGAGTATTTTGCAGCTCTCATTTGTTTTTGAAAATAAAGAAAGACAAAAATTTTTTTTTTTCTTTTTTCAATTTTCAAAACTTTGTGACAAAAAGTGAGGTCTGCAAAATACTCACTATACCTCTCAGCAAATAGCTTGGGATGTCTACTTTCCAAAATGGGGTCATTTGGGGGGGGGTTGTGCCACCTGGGCATTCTATGGCCTCCGAAACTGTGATAGGCAGTG
The DNA here is from genome assembly GCF_042186555.1 of Aquarana catesbeiana. Classification (NCBI taxonomy): domain Eukaryota; kingdom Metazoa; phylum Chordata; class Amphibia; order Anura; family Ranidae; genus Aquarana; species Aquarana catesbeiana. The sequence continues at coordinate 363,105,778 of NC_133329.1, forward strand.
AAGAGTGAAATAAAAAATTTACGCCCTTAGAAAGCCTGAAGGCGGCGCTTGGTCTTCGGGGTCCCGTGCGCGGCTAGGCTCCCAAAAAGTCCCACACATGTGGTATCCCCGTACTCAGGAGAAGCAACAGAATGTATTTTGGGGTGTAATTTCACATATTCCCATGGCATGTTTGAGCAATATATCATTTAGTGACAACTTTGTGCAAAAAAAAAATTGTCTCTTTCCCGCAACTTGTGTCACAATATAAAATGTTCCATGGACTCGACATGCCTCTCAGCAAATAGCTTGGGGTGTCTACTTTCCAAAATGGGGTCATTTGGGGGGGTTTTGAACTGTCCTGGCATTTTATGCACAACATTTAGAAGCTTATGTCACACATAACCCACTCTTCTAACCACTTGAAGACAAAGCCCTTTCTGACACTTTTTGATTACATGAAAAAATTATTTTTTTTTGCAAGAAAATTACTTTGAACCCCCACACATTATATATATTTTTATAGCAAATGCCCTACAGATTAAAATAGTGGGTGTTTCATTTTTTTTTTCACACAGTATTTGCGCAGCGATTTTTCAAACGCATTTTTTGGGGAAAAAACACACTTTTTTAAATTTTAATGCACTAAAACACACTATATTGCCCAAATGTTTGATGAAATAAAAAAGATGATCTTAGGCCGAGTACATGAATACCAAACATGACATGCTTTAAAATTGCGCACAAACGTGCAGTGGCGACAAACTAAATACATTTTTAAAAGCCTTTAAAAGCCTTTACAGGTTACCACTTTAGATTTACAGAGAAGGTCTACTGCTAAAATTACTGCCCTCGATCTGGCCTTCGCGGTGATACCTCACATGCATGGTGCAGTTGCTGTTTACATTTGACGCCAGACCGACGCTTGCGTTCGCCTTAGCACGAGAGCAGGGGGGACAGGGGTGCTTTTTTTTTTTTTTATTTATTATTTTTTTGCTTTTTTATCTTATTTTTAAACTGTTCCTTTCATATTTTTTTTTTAAATCATTTTTATTGTTATCTCAGGGAATGTAAATATCCCCTATCATAGCAATAGGTGGTGACAGGTACTCTTTTTTGAAAAAATTGGGGTCTATTAGACCCTAGATTTCTCCTCTGCCCTCAAAGCATCTGACCACACCAAGATCGGTGTGATAAAATGATTTCCCAATTTCCCAATGGCGCTGTTTACATCCGGCAAAATCTAAGTCATAAAATGCTCGTAGCTTCCGGTTTCTTAGGCCATAGAGATGTTTGGAGCCACTCTGGTCTCTGATCAGCTCTATGGTCAGCTGGCTGAATCACCGGCTGCATTCTCAGGTTCCCTGTTGAGACAGGAGAGCCAGAGAAAAACACGGAAGACGGGGGGGGGGGGCATTCCCTAGTCTAGAGGCTAATTAGCCGCTAGGATTGCTTTTACATGAAAGCCGACCGCTGGCTGAAAAGAATGATACCAAGATGATACCTAAACCTGCAGGCATCATTCTGGTATAACCACTCAAAGTCGTGAATGGCGTACCTGAAGACAAAAAAATGGTTAACAATAAAGCACAGTAAACGGTAAAGTATAAAAAATTGCAGACCTGAAAAACAAACATGATAAAACATAATAACAATAAAACATTGCAGAATAGAATACAGTAAAAAAGAGCAGAACAATAGAGAGAGAATAGAGAGAGAGAGAACAATAAAACGACAACTATTTTTTTTTTATTTTATATTTTTGTATGTGTTTTTTTTTTTTTGTTTTTACACTTTTTTTTGTAACTAACTTTTATAACTGTAACCGGTTCCAGGTTCGGGTCTCTCAAAATGTGATGGCATCTTGGGAGACCCTGTGAAAGTGTGTCTAGTCTGTGCAGTGCTGTACCCTACGCTAATACTCAACTAGTGAATGGTAGCGTTCAAAACATTCACCAATGCAAAGACCAGGATTGTCAGGACAGGAGGGACAATAATAGCGGGTGTCACGCCTATATCCGCGCTTGCTGCAGACACAACATCTTTTTTGGGGGGGTTCGTTGGGTAGGGGTACTTGGGAGGACATAAAGAAAATGCCTCTCATGCAGCCGACTGCATTTGGTTGGGGATGTGAATGGGGGAAGTACGGGCGCTGCAGAAGTGGTCGGTTCCCAATTAGGATTGGCGAATGCAGCAGGAAGGGCACTATGGGCACGACGGGCCTGTGTTTGTCTTTTTGGTGGCAGCGGGACACTACTTGTGCTTGCCACCTCACCAGCTTGAACTGCACTTATGGGACTCGCCACGTCACCAAGTGTTACTGCAGTGCTGGTTTGACTACGACCGGGGTGTACTAGGCCGCTGGCGCTTGCCAGTTCACCAAAACGCTACCAAAAAAACTGTTAGCGATTGCAGGGATCAGGCCTGACTCTGCGAATGCTGCAGTTATGCGTTTAGCGTTTTGTAAGTGACAGTGATCGATCGTTACTGCACTTGGGTGGGCTGGGCCGGGCGGAGGGGCAAAACGCAGGTGCTAGCGGGTATCTGGGCTGATCCCGCTAACACTGCGTTTTTGGGAACCCTAAACTGCTGGGGACGCTAGTATAGATCTGATCGGATCAGATATTGATGCGTTCAGATAGTATACCACTAAGGGAGGCGTATGCTGCGTGCGTGGGTGTTAGCGGTACTGGCGCTAATCTGACTCTGCCTGGGGCGACGCATATCACCGCCGGGCGATCAGGGGGCTAAACCTTTATTCGGTAATAAACGGCGGGTGCCCTGACACTATGAAAAATAAACGAACTAACCAGCGTCACCCGTAACGGTTATACGGTGATCAGTGGTGAAAGGGTTAACTAGGGGGCAATCAAGGGGTTAAAACATTTATTAGGTAGTATATGGGGGTCCTTGTCGCTATAAAATGCTGACGGCGAACCTAAATATTTACGTTCCTAACTAGCGTCACCAGTGACACTAATACAGCGATCAGAAAAATGATCGCTTAGCGACACTGGTGACAGGGGGTGATCAAGGGGTTAAAACTTTATTAGGGGGGGTTAGGGGGGTACCCTAGACCTAATGGGGGGTAACACTCACTGTCCTACCACAGTAACTGTCACTAACTGACACCATGCAGTAATCAGAAAAAAAAAATAAAAAATACTGCTTGGTGTCAGTGTTACAGGGAGGGGTGATTGGGGGGGGATCGGGGGGCGATCGGGGGGGATCGGTGGTGTTTTGTGTGCCTGGCATGTTCTACTGTGTGTGTGTGTTGGTGCACTTACATGTCTTCTCTCCTCTGCGCTAGAACGGAAACTGCCGAGCCGAGGAGAGATGACATCACATCCTCTGCCTGTGTGTACTATACACAGGCAGGGGATGTTCCTCATTGGCTGGGAGCGATCGCGAGGGGGGGGGCCACGATCGGATGGTCTCCCCCTCGTCTCTCATCGCTCCTAGCCAAATGCCGACCGCCGCTGGCACCGGGGGGGGGGGTCTGATCAGACCCCCTGCCCGCGGGAAGGCAATCACGTATGGGTACGTGATTTTGCCTGCCCGTGCCATTCTGCTCACGTATATATGCGTGAGGCGGTCGGCAAGTGGTTAAAGCACCCCCGTCCCCGTGAGCTCACGCAGCAAAGAAAACGCATATGGAAGTCACGCCCACATATGTAAACGGTGTTCAAATCACACATGTGAGGTATCACCACGATCGTCAGAGCGAGAGCAATAATTCTAGCACTAGACCTCCTCTAACTCTAACCTGGTAACCATTTTTTTTTTTAAATATTTCCTATGGAGATTTTTAGGTAGCGTAGTTTGTCGCCATTCCACGAGTGTGTGCAATTTTAAAGCATGACATGTTTGGTATCTATTTACTCGGCGTAACATCATCTTTCACACTATACAAAAATATTGGGCTAACGTTACTGTTTCTTTTTCTTTTAAATTCATGAAAGTGTCTTTTTTCCAAAAAAGTTGCGTTTAAAAGAAAGCTGCACAAATACCGTGTGACGTAAAATATTGCAACAATCGCCATTTCATTCTCTTGATTCTCTGCTAAAAAAAATAAACATAATGTTTGGGGGTTCTAAGTAATTTTCTAGCAAAAAATACAGATTTTAACTTGTAAACACCAAATGTCATAAATAGGCTTAGTCATGAAAGGGTTAAATTCACTTTTTGATGATATTCTAATTTTATGAGATGCATCTGTATATATATTACATACCACTTTCCAAGGGCCTTCAGGCCAGTAGACTGACATCATCATTGGTCCTTCTTCTGCTTCTCAGGTGATCTTTATCCTCTATGCATTAGTTTCCTGTTTTCTTGAAACATTGGAGTACTTATGGTGCTTGCACTGTATTAGTTAACACTCTTACACCACTGTTATGCAACCATATGTGCAGGAAGAAGCAAGAACACTAGTGCAACCCTGAAAATACAAATATTTCATAACATTCAGCATAAAATAAAAGATGAATGTACATGGATTGTCCAGATGGTCAATTTTTATTGAAAAACATTTGTCAAAGCTTAATAAATCGAGGTGAGATCTTGTGTCATCAGGACTGGTAATGTTTTCCAAGTGTATAGACCACTAGTCTAACCCTTTGTGCAGAGACAGAAAGGTCTGCTAGGTAATTTAATACAAAGAAGCCAGCACAGAGTCTGACCTTTTCTTTGTATGGATCCAGCTGGAAGTGATTGAAGACGCTATGCCCTAAAATGGAACATCTCTTTTGAGTTCAGTGCACTTAGAATTGAGGTTACACCCAAAAAGATTGTGATCTAATTCAGTGAGCAATGAGGAGGATGAGTCCCATATTATCACTGGAGATCTGATACATCCTAAAATAACAAAACAAAATAAACAATTCTCGGCATGCAGAAATCGCGAATTGTACGCTGATGTCCAAACTGCCCGAAAGATTGATGTTCTTATAATATTTGATATTTAAGGTCATCTCAAGAAAGTTATCCATGTGAAATTTTCTTTAACCCTTTGTGTCCAACTTATTTGTGACAAAAAAAGCATGCACGCTGCAACATGGTATGTACAACTATCGTGTGAGGCAACAAAAATATGTGGTACAAAAATAAGTAACAATAGTTAATCCCAGGAGCACAGTTCATATGTTTTAACTGGGAAGGCGGTGGATTAAATGTAATTCTTTTTGCTGACGATTCAGAAGGGGGAGGGGTTAATGCCAATGATTTTTTTTTTATTTTGAATAGAACAGGGAATTGTTAAAAGTCCTGTCAGGATTTTCCCCCCCCCCCCCATCTATGGGCCATTAGTAGTACTGGAGTAAGGTCATCTAGCACCCTGGGCGAAGATGGGAAACTGCTCTTCCTCCTTCCCATGCGTAGGAGGGGATAGGGCTAATAGTGGCATGCATAGTATGCTGAGTCGAAATGTATGTAATATTTGTGACATGCACTAATAGTGCCAATGGCTGTGGTACCCCACAGAGAATGAAAGAGTTTAATATTGGTGCACATATATGGAGTTAACAGTGGCAAAGTTAAAAAATGTTACTGCATAGGTTGTATCACTGGTGTCAGTGGAAGAAAAAATGTCCCTGCTTTAGCCTGGGTTCACACATGTGCGGTGTGAATTGAAGCTCAGATTTCACTGGGGAGATAAAAATCTCCTGTTCAAAGGATCATCTGCGTTTTAGCTCAGGATCAGTGAGCAGGGAGAGGGGGAGGTGTAGTGAGGAGAAGGAGAAAATCCATGTTCAGAACGCAATGCATCTGCGAAGCAGATGCGTTCCCATAGAAGATAAGGGGCTCGTAATTCGCACCGCAATGACCAGAAAACGCACACGTTTTTTGTGCAATGCGCAGTGCAATTGCAACGCACATATGTGAACAAGCCTCATTTAAATTAACCTAGTTTAAAATGTCCTGCGAATTGGATGCGTTGTAAGCCGCATCTAATTCGCATAGGTGTGAACGGGGGCTTAATGGTATCAGTGCAAGGAAAAATGTCTCTGCATTGGTGGTGTCACTGGAACGAAAAAATGTCAGAGCAGTTAAAGCTCTCAGAAAGCCAACCCCCCACATATCAACAATGCAGCCATGGCATGTGCCCCTTCTGTGCTCCTTCTGTCCCCCTCCCTTGTCCTGGCCCAGGCCAGTATTCTGTACACACAACAGTGAAATCCCCAAGAAGACGGTTATCAGTGGAACAAGTGCCTCACTGAAAGATTTGCCCACCATCACTGTTCTGGTGACACCTCAAAATTTTTAATTTTTGCCTTATTGCTGGAGACATAAACAGTAAGTAAACTCAACAGATGACCTCAACCTTTATTACTCATCCCAAACTAAGAAAAATGTTTTGGCCCTTAATGCAACCAAAAAAATCAGCACACCACTTCAACCAGGTGTATGATAGGGCCCCAATAGGGGGAGAAATGCATCAGAGAACAGGTGGAGTGTCCCTGATACTCTGATACTCGTTCAATAGTTTTGTACACATGATTGGAAGCATAGTGTGTTTTTTTATCTTTTCTGTTCACAAAAAGGGGAAGTGATGAAGCCCAGAGTTTTGCTTGTACCTGCAACTAGAGTGTGGTTTATGGATTTTTTTTATTGAACTGATGACTGTTTGGCTTTGGATACACTTTAAATCCCTACTTAAATTAACTTTAAATTTAATCTATGTCAACTTTAAATTTGGATAGCATGGGTAAGGGTTAGACTTCTGCCAGGTTGCCAAGGTTTAAATCCTGTGCCCCTGTTGCCTGAATTTTGGAAATGTGAATTGCTTGCACTAACATCCCTGAGTTTTTTAATGTTTCTTTTATATTATTCTTATCATCCAATAGTATGTTAGTGGTGTAAATGTACAGAATCTGAGTATTGAGCTGACAGCTTCTATACACTATAGGATTTTCGGTTCTTAAATAATGGCGTCACACAGCGGGAGCCTCCCTCCATGCCATCATGGATGCGGAGCGGCCCGAGGAGAAGAAGGGAAGAAGACGCCGACGCCGCGGAGGAGATGCCGGACGAGAACATCGGAGGAAGAACCAGAAGAACCAGAAGAAGAAGAAGCTGGAGAAGATAGAAGAAAGAAGAAAAAAGAAGCATTTAAATAAAGGAATTGTCAAAAACTGTCTCTTGTCATTTTTAACATTCTTGACAGTTTTTTAGTGAAATGGTAGGGGTACTTTTGTACCCCCTTACTATTTCACACAGGGGGGAGGGCCGGGATCTGGGGGTCCCCTTGTTAAAGGGGGCTTCCAGATTCCAATAAGCCCCCCGCCCGCAGACCCCCACAACCACCGGCCAGGGTTGTGGGGAGGAGGCCCTTGTCCTCATCAACATGGGGACAAGGTGTTTTGGGGGCTACCCCAAAGCACCCTCCCAATGTTGAGGGCATGTTGCCTGGTACGGTTCAGGAGGGGGGGGGCTCTCTCGTCCCCCCCTCTTTTCCTGCAGCCTGCCAGGTTGCGTGCTCGGATAAGGGTCTGGTATGGATTTTTAGGGGGACCCCACGCTGTTTTTTTTCTTTTTTATTTTGGCGCGGGGTTCCCCTTAAAATCCATACCAGACCTGAAGGGCCTGGTATGGAATTTAGGGGGACCCCCACATCATTTTTTTTTCAATTTTGGTTCGGGGTTCCCCTGTGGGGAATTCCCATGCCGTTTTTATCAATGAACTTCTACGTGTATTGTTGGACCGGCAATGCATTAATAGCTGCAAGTAGTTTTAAATTACTTTTTTTCCTTTGAAATGTAATTTTGCTGTCAGACTGTTCTAAACACGGGAAACATGCGCCCCTTTACAGGCATACTATAGACACCCCCCAGGTACGAAATTTAAAGGGATATTACACTTTTATTGTTTCACTTTAAGCATTATTAAAATCACTGCTCCCGAAAAAACGGACGTTTTTAGAACTTTTTTTTGCATTGATCCATGTCCCCTGGGGCAGGACCCAGGTCCCCAAACACTTTTTATGACAATAACTTGCATATAAGCCTTTAAAGTTAGCACTTTTGATTATTCATGTTCGTGTCCCATAGACTTTAACGGTGTTCGCGTGTTTGAACAAATTTTTTGCCTGTTCGCATGTTCTGGTGCAAACCGAACAGGGGGGTTTTCGGCTCATCCCTATTCATGTCACAATGTAAAAATACATATAATGTTAATACACGATAACAACAATAAAATGCTGATAATACAAATATCTCAAATTGTAACCATAAATGTCGAAGATGAAAGAGATAGACATGGTAGTAGACAATCAAGGGCAAAAGGGTAACAGTATCCCAATTAAGAGCATAATAAAATTCCTTGATACATTCCAAAGTTCCACACATTCAAAATATGGTAAAAATTGTAAATGCAAGGTAAAACCTGCAAGATCTATGACTTCACTAGACCTGTTAGGGTAATTGTTATATGGAGACTTGAAATAGATGTGATTGAATGAAAACACTGCATCATATAGCTCTACGCGTTTCGTGGCTGATACGCCACTCGTTAGGAGCATGCACGTGGTAATCTAGGGTAGAATTAATAAAAAAGATCAGTAATCATTATAACCATAGTTAGGGGTGAAATAACAACACCCGCAACACGTGGGTGCAAACTTACTAATTGAGATCCACCAGCTAAGGTGCGGCGGCGAGGTGCCAGAGCATCCAACAAAGCCTCCAACCGGGAGACGTAGTAGACGGCCTACAGGGGGCATCCCACATGGGACGCGAAACAGGGCGGGCATGGAGCCCCGAGGAATCACTGTAGAAAGTGAAAGTAGATGGATTGAAGTGAAAAAGTACCAATATTGACTGAAAAGGTGATGGGGTGGGGAGGGGGGGAGACCCTGTGCCAGTGAAGGAAATTAGTGATGAAGTAAGACCGGCAGCTAAGCTGCCAGAATTAATGAAAAACCAAGGTGGAGAAGGTGGTAAAGTGAGTGGCAAGGAAGCCATAGATAAAATTGTGCACATACACGTTGACCTGTGAGGAGGAGGACCCACTGAAAGCAAAGTGAGAGTGACAAACAAAATGACTGATGGTGAAATTAAATCATGCTGGATTACCTGTGTGGACAGGGAGCCCACTGGAGAGAAGGAGATAGGCTGCGAAGTGAAAGTACATGAAACCTCATGTGGGATGCCCCCTGTAGGCCGTCTGCTACGGCTCCCGGTTGGAGGCTTTGTTGGATGCTCTGGCACCTCGCCACTGCACCTTAGCCGGCGGATCTCAATTAGTGAGTTTGCACCCACGTGTTGCGGGTGTTGTTATTTCACCCCTAACTATGGTCATAATGATTACTGATCTTTTTTATTAATCCTATCCTGGATTACCACGTGCATGCTCCTGATGAGTGGCGTATCAGCCACGAAACGCGTAGAGCTATGATGCCGTGTTTTCATTCAATCACATCTATTTCAAGTCTCCATATAACAATTACCCTAACAGGTCTAGTGAAGTCATAGATCTTGCAGGTTTTACCTTGCATTTACGATTTTTACCATATTTTGAATGTGTGGAACTTTGGAATGTATCAAGGAATTTTATTATGCTCTTAATTGGGATACTGTTACCCTTTTGCCCTTGATTGTCTACTACCATGTCTATCTCTTTCATCTAAAGTCCCACCCTCTATGGGTGACATTTATGGTTACAACTCAAGATATTTGTATTATCAGCATGTTATTGTTGTTATCGTGTATTAACATTATATGTATTTTTACATTGTGACATGAATAAAATTCCTTTGTTCCACCTTACTATGCTCTCACTTCCATGTGCTTCACATAAAGTCCCACCCTCTATGCCTCCCTCTTTCATACCTCTGCATGGAGGTAGCTGTGTTATCCACAAGTGTTACCAGGTTGCAGCTACCATTACCCTATGGTTGACAGATGTAAGTCACATCAATCTTTTTTATCATACATCATGTTTTTGCACATTCTATCATAACACAAAATTTCACTATAGGGCTCAACTGTCTTTCTTCTTTTCCTTTTACCTAATAGACAGCTCTTAGCATCCTTCTTTTCTCAGCTTTCCTCACTCCAGATACCGCCGTCCAATATAAAGTCCAGATACAAGTTTATTCCAATGACAGACTGTTTTGTACAAGGTTTCCCCTTAAGGGCGGGATTTTAAAGGCATGGACTATGAAACAAGAGTATCGTAAAAAATAAATTTTATTAAATACTGTATAAAAAGACACATAAAACTCATACCGATATATAAGACAATCTGTGCAAAGAAAGTTCTCAGGTGCATAGTGTTCCAAAAGAGTCATGGAACAGTATGCACACATAATATGAACATGTAATAATAGAAATGCATACAGTGTTTCAACAGGATATGAACATATATGGATAGAAATGCATACAATATTTCCTACGTGTTACAGAGAAAAAACTCCTTCTTCAAGGATATTCAGGAAGCTTCCTTTTCAACTCTCCTTGGTTTCAACACCTGCACTTCTGTGGCCATCTGGTCACTCCCCTCCAGTCCATTGTTTGCAGCTGTCTGTTATGGACATGTAAGTATGGAACGGTAGATATGCATCTCGGGTTTTTTTTTTTTTGTCTGGATCAATCTGTCACCATTGGATGGATAGGGTAACATCGCTGAGGTGTGTTTTGTTGCTGAAAATATGTTTCTCTCTTTTAGATTACTACACTTAGAATGTAATGCATATCAGAATATCCCTGAAGAAGGAGTTTTTTCTCCGTAACGCGTAGGAAATATTGTATGCATTTCTATCCATATATGTTCATATCCTGTTGAAACACTGTATGCATTTCTATTATTACATGTTGATATTGTGTGTGCATACTTTTCCATGACTCTTCTGGAACACTATGCACCTGAGAACTTTCTTTGCACAGATTGTCTTATATATATCTGTATGTGTTTTATGTGTCTTTTTATACAGTATTTAATAAAATTTATTTTTTACGATACTCTTGTTTCATAGTCCATCCCTTTAAAATACCGCCCTTAAGGGGAAACCTTGTACAAAATTCAAATTGGGATGTTGGCTGGTTTTTACAGCAGACCATTTTATAACCTCCATTCCTTTTGATATTTAATGACAGACTGTTTATAAACCCAATGCACTTCGGTAGCTGCAGCCCCTGAACTTGAATATCAGTGTGGTGCTTCAATTCTAGATTCACTTTCCCCTGTCCATCCTGATGCTATATACAGTGGGGACGGAAAGTATTCAGACCCCCTTAAATTATTGCAGCCATTTGCTAAAATCATTTAAGTTCATTTTTTGTCCTCATTAATGTACACACAGCACCCAATATTGACAGAAAAACACAGAATTGTTGACATTTTTGCAGATTTATTAAAAAAGAAAAACTGAAATATCACATGGTCCTAAGTATTCAGACCCTTTGCTCAGTATTTAGTAGAAGCACCCTTTTGATCTAATACAGCCATGAGTCTTTTTGGGAAAGATGCAACAAGTTTTTCACACCTGGATTTGGGGATCCTCTGCCATTCCTCCTTGCAGATTTCTCCAGTTCTGTCAGGTTGGATGGTAAACGTTGGTGGACAGCCATTTTTAGGTCTCTCCAGTGATGCTCAATTGGGTTTAGGTCAGGGCTCTGGCTGGGCCATTCAAGAACAGTCACGGAGATGTTGTGAAGCCACTGCTTCGTTATTTTAGCTGTGTGCTTAGGGTCATTGTCCTGTTGAAGGGTAAACCTTCGGCCCAGTCTGAGGTCCTGAGCACTCTGGAGAAGGTTTTTGTCCAGGATATCCCTGTACTTGGCCGCATTCATCTTTCCCTCTATTGCAACCAGTCGTCCTGTCCCTGTAACTGAAAAACACCTCCACAGCATGATGCTGCCACCACCATGCTTCACTGTTGGGACTGTATTGGACAGGTGATGAGCAGTGCCTGGTTTTCTCCACACATACCGCTTAGAATTAAGGCCAAAAAGTTCTATCATGTTCTCATCAGCCCAGAGAATCTTATTTCTCACCATCTTGGAGTCTTTCCGATGTTTTTTTAAGCAAACTCCATGCAGGCTTTCATGTGTCTTGCACTGAGGAGAGGCTTCCGTTGGGCCACTCTGTCATAAAGCCCCGACTGGTGGAGGGCTGCAGTGATGGTTGACTTTCTACAACTTTCTCCCATCTCCCGACTGCATCTCTGGAGGTCAGCCATAGTGATCTTTGGGTTCTTCTTTACCTCTCTCACCAAGGCTCTTCTCCCCCGATAGCTCAGTTTGGCCGGACAGCCAGCTCTAGGAAGGGTTCTGGTCGTCCCAAACGTCTTCCATTTAAGGATTATCGAGGCCACTGTGCTCTTAGGAACCTTAAGTGCAGCAGAAATTTTTTTGTAACCTTGGCCAGATCTGTGCCTTGCCACAATTCTGTCTCTGAGCTCTTCAGGCAGTTCCTTTGACCTCATAATTCTCATTTGCTCTGACATGCACTGTGAGCTCTAAGGTCTTATATAGACAGGTGTGTGGCTTTCCTAATCAAGTCCAATCAGTATAATCAAACACAGCTGGACTCAAATGAAGGTGTAGAGCCATCTCAAGGATGATCAGAAGAAATGGACAGCACCTGAGTTAAATATATGAGTGTCACAGCAAAGGGTCTGAATACTTAGGACCATGTGATATTTCAGTTTTTCTTTTTTAATACATCTGCAAAAATGTCAACAATTCGGTGTTTTACTGTCAATATGGGGTGCTGTATGTACATTAGTGAGGAAAAAAATGAACTTATTATGATTTTAGCAAATGGCTGCAATATAACAAAGAGTGAAAAATTTAAGGGGGTCTGAATACTTTCCATCCCCACTGTAAATGCCTATGATAAATAAAATAGAAAAAAAATCTACTGTATCCAAATAAAGTTTATCCACCAGCACCTATTTAACATACAATAATGTGTATATTTAATACTAAATATCCATTTAAAATTTTGAAACTAGTGTAGAAAATAAATGCAGATATAGATCATTCAACATATTTAGCCAGCTGTGTAATGGCTGGAATATATGGAACATTATTGCAATGTATTAAACTAAACATCATTTTTAATGCAGCTTCAGGAAGATGCATATTGAAAGACAATGTTGACAGACTGTCAGCTTTGAGCGCCATCACGTGGAGGTGTGGAGAAGGTCTTCAGCCCTGTGTAGGCATGCACACAAACCAATGTATGGATCTGTTGCCCTCTACTGTCTGTGTTTTTTAGTGGCTGTTCTGCTAATGTCCCAAAGCTATTTATGTACACCACTTCCTGTCTGGTTGGAGTGTTAAACTGCAAAAGACGGAAGTAGAAAAAGAGAGAGAGAAACAAAGAAAGAAAGAGAGAGAACTGAGCCACATGACCTTTCACACAGAGGAGCTGCTGCTCTATTTCACCAAGACCAGAAGCAGAGACTATTAGGCAAGTATTCATATGTTCTAATAATTTAACTGCAGCTGCCCATAGCTTCTATAGTGTCTATCTGAATCCCTGTGATAGACATATCCATGGGTGTAGCATAAGGGGTCGCAGGGGTCACAATTGCAACCCCACCCCTAGCTCCAGGGTGCCCCTGCAGCCTCCCTTTCATATTATCATATCTTCTACAAAATCCAGCTCCAATCTGCCCTAGGGCCCCACAGCCACGGTCCAATACTGGGCTTCTACTTTGCCTTCCACAGTCCACACCCCTCTGTTCCCATTGGCTGGGGAGAAGCTGTGAGCCATTTCCTTAATGGAGAGGAGCACGATGTGAGAACAGCCCAGGATGGGGAAGTGTCTGTGCTGTGTGCTGGCAACATGGAATGGTAACCGAGCTCAACGAGGCAAGAGGAGGAGAGTGCCGTCCTGTAGCCACGATGGGACCGATGTCACTGGTGAGGTATTACACTGCTCAGCGTCTCCTAGTCACCAGCTGGGATTCTCTGTACCCCCCACCCCCGGGGATGTCTACTTATCCCACTTCCCTGATAACTGGGGTAAAGACACACACCTCCGGGAGGTGACCTTCCCCCAACACCTGCCAACACTGACAGAGAAACCTTCAGAAATTTCTAAAACAAATCCCTTATCACCTCCTCGGGGGGTCCCTGAAGGGCTACAGGCTCCAGATTTTGTGTCCCATGGCTTTGCCCTCCCACAGCTAAGTTGCCCCCCCCCCCGAAGCCCCCTGACTACCCCCTCCACCCTGCATGCTATCCCCAGCTGCTGAGCTCCTTTCATATTACAGCACTCTATACTGTTTCTCCTCCGCAGGGCTGAAATCACATTCCTTTACAACACAGTCAGTCAGCCATGATCTTCACAGGGTGTATCTGCCTACTGCAACTACACTGCCGTTCCCACCAGAGAATTTCACAGGTCAGAACGGCAACATAAAAGCCAGATACACCCTGTGAAGGCTGACAGATTGTGTGTAATGTAATGTGATTTCAGCCCTGTGTAGTGTGTGTGTGTGGGGGGGGGTGAGCTGTATACAGTACTGGGATGGGAAAGGAGCTCTGCCAAGTGACCTGCCAGGGGTCCCTGTCCTCTGATTCTCCAGCGGTAATCCCTGTCCTCTGATTCATTCTCCAGCAGTGATCCCTGTCCTCTGATTCTCCAGCGGTGATCCCTGTCCTCTGATTCTCCAGCAGCGATCCCTGTCCTCTGATTCTCCAGCGGTGATCCCTGTCCTCTTATTCTCCAGCGGTGATCTCTGTCCTCTGATTCTCCAGCGGTGATCCTTGTCCTCTTATTCTCCAGTGGTGATCCCTGTCCTCTGATTCTCCAGCGGTGATCCCTGTCCTCTGATCTAAAGAGGAACTCTGGGAACTCAAAACTCTTAAGCCACTTTGAGTGTGCGGTGGATGTATCTGCATGCAGGTTGGAAGTAGTGGGGGGGGGGCCAGGTCAACTTTTGAATCGGGGCCACAAGCTTCAAGCTACGCCTCTGGACATATCTCTGTTGTTTTGTTATTATCTAATATGCACAGTGGCAGATAGCTGTGTTTGTGTTACTGTATGTGTGTAGTGGTCACCTTTCAGTATATTAGTAAATTAACCTGTTTATTTCAATAGAGTTTATTTGAAGCACCTTTTATTTTTAGTTAACCCTGTCCCTTCTGATCTGGGATTCTAGAGCTAGTTTTAGCTCAGGCTCAATAACCATCATAGGCTAAAGCCAGATTAAGCACCCAACACCCAATTGGTTGTATGACAGATTAGAAGCTACTGGGGACTAAGATGCAGAGCAGATAGGCAGACTCTGAGTTCCAGTGCCACAGCACAGTTAATGCTGGTGAGAAGCTGCGTTCCAGGCTGGGTGGACAATGGTTGGAGGATCTACCATCTCAGCTGATCTTGTCCTCGGGTCTCTGACACCTAGACGGACACAGCATTGCAATCATACTCAGGGGCCCCTGCAATTGAACTATGCTGCAACATTCATCTGGAGGTTTCTTTATTAATAACTATATACACAGGTTTATGTGCACAATTCCACCAGGACTCTTGTTGGACCCTTTGCTGGTGATACGTTGTATCTGTTTGTCCATTGGATGTATGTGCTGTTATTGATCTTTTCTTATATAAAGCTTGTATTATTTCCATACTGGTGTACATCTATTTATCTATGGCTAATGGTATGTGCTGGTTGCAGAAGTTCCTCTGCTCCCAATTACTTCAATTAGATTACTGATTCATTTCCCAGGAATAGAATCCCCTCACATACAAAGGCCCTTGTCTGGGTGGAGGCACTGCCAACATTATTATGAAACCCACTCTTCCACTTAGCAAAGGTTCTGGTTCTCTTATTTACCTACAGGTTTAGCACAATATCCTGTTTGGAGAGGAGCATTTCTCATGCCTGCTCCCCCCTCCCCAAGAGGGTTACATCAACATGGAGCTTTTTTGGGTTGGGTTCTCTACTATGGGTTTTGGTAGGGTCAAACAGGGTGGTGAGAGAGTAAGGTAAGTATCAGAAGAAGCAAATAGGCAATCATGAGAACCTGTCACTTTGCCCTGAATGACCATAGAGACAGATTCACTTTCAAAGGAAACTTAACTTTTAGTGCAGCCCCCCTGGTATATTTGTCTTTAACCATGATCCAGCAGTCTTTCCTCCAACATGGTGTTGGTCAGCTCATCTTCTTATTGCACATGCACACTGTAACCCTACTAACACCTATGAATAGCTGTACCCATGGCAACCTCCAGCTGTCCCTTCTTTTATGACTTACCCATAGAAATGAATGGGGCTGTGGCACGTGTAGCACCCCATAGCTTCAGGTTGTTTAGCCAGTTCCTGTGTTAGAAGCCTTCAGTGAATACTTACAGTCTGAAAGGTTGGAAATTAATTCCTATGCCCGGGCACACTCTAGAACCAGGGCATTCACATTTTGCATCACAACAGAGTTGTAGGGGGGCCCAATTCTGTTGTTGCAGGTTGGGTTTGTTGGGGGTTGCACCGCACATGTGGCCAAAATACACCAGAGTCATGGATTACAAGGTGTAAGGTCCAGACTGGAGCCACATCACCACCACCAGGCTGGCCAACCCTCTATATCTTGACCACTACCGGTCCCCTGACCAAGCCAGCTACTAACTTCACTTTCCCCAGGTATTAGCTGTGCCCCCTCACATGTCATAGAGACTATACAACTAGTCCAGCATATTGAAAGGCAACCTTGCCTGATTTTTGACTGCCTGTAGCCATAAAGTAAACTAAGTCCATTTTACACGTTGATAGTCTTCCGGAACACACGGAGACACTTCTTCAATTTTATTCTTTATGCTGAACAAGTGAATGTAAATGGCACTTGTCTTTTTGCATAACAATTTCAAAAGCATGGCAATTTATCTCAGGTACTTTTGTGCGGTATCATTTGTATGGTGTTAAAGGAGGGTAGACGCTTTGCTTCTGATGCTAAGCTTAATAAGTTGCTGCAAACTACCTGTACTCCTCTCTCACAGACAGCTAATCTGAGGCCAATTGGCTTATCCCCAAAGGAGGAAAGCATACATGTACCTTATTATACATTGCTGCCTTTGCCCACAACTTTGTCTGCCTAACTGGTGAAATTGCATGTTCCCCCAGGGTGTAAGCCCACCGGGTGTCTCCTACATTCTTACATAGTCCAGCTCCTGCCCACCCTAAAAGAAAGTTCTTACTGTACTGAGGTACAGCACTGCCCTCTGGAAGAGGCAGCCACATGGGCCTGTTTACCACTGAAATAGTGCTGAGATGTCCTCCCTGTTCTCTTCCAATGCAAGCTTCCCTGACTTCTCCCTCAAGGTCCTTATATCTCCTCTAACTTAGAGTGAGGGTGAAGTTGCATTTGATGGGCGCTGTTGGGCTGCATTTGATGGGTGCTTTATTAAAAAGGTGGGATATACATGGGCAGGGCAAAGGAGGTGGGGTCAGGGGTGGAGCCAAGGGGGGGGGCGGCAAAATGAGGTTTTCGCCTACGGTGTCAAAAATCCTTGCACCAGCCCTGCCTCTAAGGAAGCATGGTTGATGAACATAAGGACTAGCAATCCCAGAATACGATCATCCATAACAGGAACCAAACAAGGAGCAAACCAGGGTGAACATCTATTGGTGCCTGCAGAAACTAGAGCAGACATCCTACAGGAGGATCCTAATACCCTGTTGCACACACATGCACAGTATGAAAAGAGCTGGTTAGGATGTTGTTGAAGGAAAGATTGCTGGATCGGGGAAGAAAGTATTATCTCAGGTGGGTTGCACTCAGGGGGTGGAGGAATTCATTAAAGGATAACCTTACTGAAAGACAACTTCTCCTACAGCATATAGAGTGT
Organism: Aquarana catesbeiana; assembly: GCF_042186555.1. Taxonomy (NCBI): domain Eukaryota; kingdom Metazoa; phylum Chordata; class Amphibia; order Anura; family Ranidae; genus Aquarana; species Aquarana catesbeiana. Next base: position 363,123,553 of record NC_133329.1, read on the forward strand.
TAATTGATTTGACTTGTTGCATACAGTCTCATCTCTCTAGCACATCCTTGGTCTTAGGTATTTGGATCTTGGATCTGAGCATAAACCCATCAATTTCCTGCTCTGATTGATCATTGTAATGTGCACTGCTTGCACCTTTAAGGGATCTGTTTTAATTAAACACTACTAGCTGTCAGCATATTATCATCATCTTCCAACAAAACACTGCAGCTACTTAGTGAATCCAACACCGTAATCTTCAAATACTGTGAAGTCAACATACACATACTGCATACTGTACTGCAGAGAGGAGAGGGTGCAGATCACAATTTTCTAGAAACAAGAAATGCTAGAATTTATTTACCTGGATATCTTCAGGGCTTACTGCAAATCTTAACATTAGCATTGATGCTGAAGTTCATTGTGCTTATATTTAACCTGGTTCCCCCCTCCCCCTTCTTCAACACACATATGAAATTTTAAAATAAAACCATTGAATTTTCATTACATACTTAATTTTTAAACCCAGTGATGTCATCACTGGGCCTCTGTGCTTATCTATGCAAAGCAGACAAATCATGGCTGATGGGAGGGGCTGGCAGTGTGCTGTACATAATACCAAAACCAATGCCTTGCTAAAGTGTTAAGAGAACATTAACTATTCTACTCAAAGACAAAAATTGAAAAAACAAATAAGAATAAATGAATGAACAAATAAATAAATAAAAGGACAGCAGCACTCACTTTATCTGCATACAATACAATAATCATAACTTTTTTATTTATTTATTTATTTTTTTTTTTTAAACATAAATTTTGTATTGATTTTTTATACAGTTTAAGAACACTTTACAATTGCGATGATACATGAAGGTTTAACATTTTGACAGTAGGTAATAATGTAGACACTGAAGATATGTATGACAGACAATACTTTCGTACTTCAAATCATAACGTTTTTTAAATATGTTGCACTGTCCAAAGATGCATATACTAACCAAATCTGTGTGGACAGTACAAATATTAATTCAAACCACAATTAGAAAATAGACAAAATTCATAAATAAGCAAAAAATAAAATGTGAATGCATAAATAAATAAATAATCAAATTACAAATTTTAACATTATCAAAAAGTAATTACGTGAATAAATAAACAAACACGCTCATAAATAGTCCCCAACAAATGTGAACATTCATAATTTTTGTGTTGTAAACGGTCCCAGCAAGGTGCTAATAAAAATGACAGCGCTCTATTTGTGCGCCAAACAAAAAAAAAAAAAATGAAATTTCCAATGTCTCAAATCTTCACCACAGTGCAATCCACTAAGAGGAATAATAAAACCTCTTACCAGAAATTCTAGACCTCTATGCAAAAGGTCTTACAGCGCTTAGGGGAAAAACCCCTCAAAGGATGGATGGATGGATGGATGGATTGATCGATGCTCCACTTTAACTAGGAATTAGGTAACTTGCCAAATGGCTGCAGGCATCCCCATTCAGCAGACCTCAAGCCACCAGCTCACAGCTCAGGATAGGAATAACATTCCCTATATGTTAGACACAGGGAATCATGCATAGAAAGGAAGGGGATTGCACATTGTGTAGTAATTAAAAACACATTTATTTAAAATATGGTATTTGCCTACATTAAAGGAGAAGCAAAAGGCATATCATAAAACCAACATCGAGCTCCTCTGCGGGCATGATGACGTCACCAATGAAACTCCACCCAACACGTTGCGTCCGAAGGGACAGCGTCGCCAGGGAAATGGAGGTAGCGGTGATGTGTTACAAGCAGAACTATATAGTCTCAATAGCCTCAATGTGCTAAATTGCCAGAAGGTGCCTCGCCTCACCAACGTGGAAATAAAAATGATGGGTCAGCTGCCATGTTGCTGAAGACCAATATATTAGCATGGGCTATACATAGCTTCCAGAAAGCTTCACAACACCCTGTCTAAGTCATCCTCAGCAGCAAGGTTTCTGGGTACTACCGCCCCCCAATCGCAACATATTCAAGTGAATGGGGCCACTCTGCAACCACCCCGCAACCGCACACTGGAGCAGGGTCCAAGGAGTTAAAGCAGTATTAAACCCAAAAGTAAACATAAATTATATTGCAGTTTAGCAATTCTAAATGTGATGGCTGCATTAATTTCCTTTTTTAGGCTTTCTTTCTTCTATTTTCATCTGGTGATCCAGCCAGCAAGTCTGTTTTACAAAAGCACTAGCTCTCCAGCAGTGGTGAATAAAATGTTCAGCTTTTATTTATTCATGCAAAACCTTTATCCCAAAAGGAAAAAAAAATATTTACTGCTTATAAAGTGTGAGCTGGAGTTTGGATTAAATTTGTAACACTACCCTCCCCCCAGACAGACAATGCTACTGTCTGGAGTGCCTCCTGTGCTTATTCCTCCAGTGCTGTGTCTCACTAATACAGGAGGTGTGTTACTGGACAGATCACCAGGTGAAAACAGAGGGGAAAAATCCAAAGGAAAGAAAACTGATGCAGTCACCACATCTTATGATTGGTAAGCTGCAATATACTGTATTTTTCGCTCCATAAGATGCACCTGAATATAAGATGCACCTATGTTTTAGAGGAGGAAAACAAGAAAAAAAAAGATTCTGAACCAAATGGTGTACTAAAATATTTACCAGTGCCCATGAAATGCAGCCTGACCTGTGCCAATGAAATGCAGCCTGACCTGTGCCAATGAAATGCAGCCTTACCAGTCCCATAAATGCAGCTTTACCAGTCCCATAAATGCAGCTTTACTAGTCCCATAAATGCAGCCTGACGTCACGTCATCACATCCGCCTGACTGAAGACAGAGCAGTCCAAGTGGCCGCTGCAGCCGTACTCCATTCGGCCGCTCAGGCTGCTCTGTCTTCTGTCTGAGTGACAGGTCCAGCAGAAGATCGCCCTGCAAATTACTGGCCTCTCTTTTGCCAGTAACTTGGCGGTGGTGGTGGCGGTGCCTGGTCAATATTTGCTCCATAAGATACAGAGACATTTTCCCCCATATTTTTGGAAGAAAAAAGTGCATCTTATGCAGTGAAAAATACGGTAGAACATTTTTGGTTTTGAACCACTTTAAAGCAGGCGGTCAGGAGACAATACAATGCCTCCCTTCACCACCTGTCAAGTTTTCATTTAGGCTCGGTTCACGCTGGAACCGGCTTCTGATCGCACAGGAACGCTGTGCATCCCCATTTTCTGGTTCAGGGACGAATCAGGGCAGAATCTTTGCCTGAATTCGGCCCTGAAACTAAGCCAAATACGCACAGCGTTTCTGTGCAGTGCCCTCCGCAGCCGCCCCAGAGATATGTGAACCGGTTCCATAGAGAGCCGATCACATTCTCCTGCTATGAGAATTGGATGTGGGAGAAGCCACATTCCATTCGCATAGGTATGAACCCAGCCTGAAGAGCAATCTGAAAACGCTTTTCAGAGAGCAATGCTAGTGTGAACAAGCACTAAATTAGTGATTCTTCTGCTGATTACATCACAGTGGTTTATTTACTAAAGGGGTTGTTTAATAATGAATATGTAGAAGCTACTTGCACTTCAAGCACATAGCATACATGCAAAAATCTTGTGTTTTTGAATTTTCCTTGCACTTGATTGAGCTTTCAAAGTGAACACAGCTTCATCTTAACCATTAGAGTGGATGCAGACCCTAACTGAATGACACTTGCTTTTGCACTGTGTATCAAAAACAACTGGCATTTAAAAAAACAAAAATACAGTTTTCACTTTTTTTTTTCCATTTTTTTTTTTTGCATCTCAGTGCTGCCTATCTCCTGTAGCGGCTTTGTAGCCACTTCCTATCTATTCCAGTGGGGGGGCAGTTCCGCCAACTCCAGCACTGAATGCATGCAATGGTAAGGGATTCTGGAGGGTCTATGATGCTGGCTGCTGTGGGATCTATTTTTGCATGGGGGTCTAATGTTGCTAGGGGGCATCCTTTGTTGCTGAGGGGTCAGTTATTGCTCAGAGGGATCTACTATTGGGGTCTACTGTTGCTTGCTCCTGAAAGATCTGTTGTTGCTGCTGGGGGTATCTTGTTGCTGAGGTGTATCTATTGTTGCTGAGGTGGTGTTTTGTAACAGGGGTCCATTGTTGCTGGGGGGTATAATGTTGTGTGAGGGGGTCTATTATTGTTGGTGGGATCTATTGATGCTGGGTGAGGTCTATTGTTGTTGGGGAAGGTCGATTATTGCTGGGTGGATCTGTTATTGCTAGGGGGGTCTAATTTGACTGGGACTGGGGTCTATATTGCTGGGGGGATCTTTTGCTGCTGTGGTGGGGTCTATTGTTGCTGCCTGCTTTTTTTCCTCATCAGTAACAAATTGCATACAAATTATTTAACACCACAAAATAATATTTGGTTCTGCATTCTCTAAAAAAGGTGGGTAGGGGGTGGAAAGAAGGGACAGTACTCGGAGGTGGGTAGGGGGCAGAGACAAGGGGCGACTCAAAAAAACTCGGAAAAAAAAAAAGCTCTGCAATGCATGCTGCAATGGTCACTTGTACTCTCCCGAAGTTTGTGTGATAGGGTGGCAACACAGAAGCAAAATGGGGATATAGTGTTGCCACCTTAGGAGAGGAAATGCTTAAAGTAATTGTAAAGGATGTTTTTTTTTTTTTTTTTTTTTTAAATAACAAACATATCATACTTACCTCCACTATGCAGCTCGCAGCTTAAGTGGCCCCGAACATCCTCTTCTGGGGTCCCCCGGCAGCACTCGCGGCTCCTCCCCGCATCAGATAACCCCCTAGGAGAAGCGCTATCCCGAAGGGGTTACTTTGCACATTCTCGAGTCTAGTATTTGCGTCCGCAGACACAAAATCCGGACTCGGCCCCGCCCCCGGCAACAAACGTCATTGGATTTGATTGACAGCAGTGGGAGCCAATGGCTGCACTGCTATCAATCTATGCGATCAAGTGTTGGGACCCCATGCAGAGAAGGACAGCGCGTCCCTGCCAAAGAGATGAAGGGGCTCAGGTAAGTAAAACGGGGGGGCTGGGGGGTCGGTGACTGCCAGGGATGCATTAAGGTGAAAAAAACACAAGGGTTTGCAACCCCTTTAATGAAGAACCTTCAAAGCAAGGTGATCAGGTATTATTTTAATAAAAATGCCGTTTTAAAAATTATGAAAATTATTGGCAAAAGATTTTAGTGATGTTGTCTACAAATACTGTAAGAAGTGATCAATCTCTCTTCCTTACAAACCAAGTCTTTGCTCTACAGTACCATGGTCTTCTGACACATGTGGGGAATTCGCTTCAAAAGATATCAATTTGAAAATACTTTTACCTTTTTTTTTTTTTTTTTACCTCTCTAAGGAATTTGCTATTGCTATTTGTTCCAAGCTGACACGGTTCAATGATCTTTTTGCTGCCGGACACAAAACACCAAACCCTACCACCGAGGTGAGCCTAGAATTTTTGCTCCTGCCATTGTTATGGGGTATAAGAGCATGCTTAGTCCTCCACTATTTATTGAAAAGCAAAGCAAATAGTCACGTAAAACCCAAGTAATTTGACGGCTTCTATGTTAAGGCCTTGGGCCAGCTTCTTCATCTCTTGTGTCGTGTCCTTGTATGTCAGGGCTCTCTCGTTCTTAAATGCTGAACACAGAACAAGTCTATAACCCCAAAGCCTTTAATATCTTGAAATTTTCCTTTTTCTTCTCAGATATAAAACTCTTTTTTTGGCCCTGCAAAAGAATTAAAGGCAAAACACTTATTAGCCCCAGGCCTGGCTGATTAAGGAAAATGACTATATATATATATATATATATATATATATATATACTGTATGTATATATATATATATATATATACTGTATGTATATATATATATATATATATATATATATATATATATGTATATATGTCCCTTTTTTCCCACAAATAGAGCTTTCTTTTGATGGTATTTGATCACCTCTGTGGCATATTATTTTTTGCGCTATAAACAGAGAACAACCGACAATTTTGCAAAGGAAAAAATGTTGTTTACTTTCTGCTCTAAAACACATCAAATAAAAAAAATATAAAAATTTGAATTTCTTCATAAATTTAGGCCAATATGTATTCTGTTATGCCACGTACACACAACCGGTTAATAAACTCCGAAGGTTTCTCCGACGGAACTCCGACGGAATTCCATTCAAGCGGTCTTGCCTGCACATGGTCAAACCAAAGTCCGACCGTCCAGAACGCGGTGACGTACAGCACATACGACGGGATTAGAAAAAGGAAGTTCAATAGCCAGTAGCTAATAGCTTCCGTCTCGTTCTTGCTTCAGAGCATGCGTCGTTTTTGGTCCGTCAGAACAGCATACAGACTAGCGGGTTTCACGATAGGAATTGATTCCGTCGGAAATATTTAGAACATGTTCTATTTCTAGGTCCGTCAGAATTTTCTAAAAAAAAAAAGTCCGATGAGGCATACACACGATCGGAATATACGTTGAAAAGCTTGCGTCGGACTTTTTCTGTCAGACATTCCGCTCGTGTGTATGCGGCATCACATATTTTTTGGTAAAAAATAATCCCAATAAGCGTATATTGATTGGTTTGCACAAAAGTTATAGCGTCTACAAACTATGGTATATTTTTAATTTGTTTATTTATTTATTTATTACTAGTAATGGCGGCAATCAGCGACTTATATCGGGACTGCAATATTGCGGCGGACAAATGGGACACCTAACTGACACTTTTGACACTTTTTTTTGGAGACCAGTGACACTAATACTGTGATCAGTGCTAAAAATATGCACTGCCACTGTACTAATGACACTGGCAGAGAAGGGGTTAACATCAGGGGCAATCAAAGGCTTAACTGTGTGCCTAGCTAATGTTTCAGTGTAGTGGGAGAGGTGCTTTTACTTGTGGAAGGCATGGATAGATGTTTCTGCTTTACAGAAACACAGGATCCATGTCTTCTGTACTGACAGAATGGCAATCTGCCTGAGTAACGAATGGTCCGCGGGTGCCGGCGGACAAAAAAAAGTATTTTTTTTTCCCAGGTGTTTTCAGCCAAGTTTAGTGACATCATAGGTCATCTTTGCCATCTTTTTCCTGAAGAAGATCCTAAATGCTGCAGAAAGTTGGGCCACATCACTACCGAGCAGAGCCTTTGAGGCCACAGGAAGTGAGTTGAATGGCTCGGGTGTCATTCACCCTGGAAGAGGAGTGGTGCACATTGGGTGGCCTCCCTTTTTTTGGGTTTTTAGAAGCTTCTAAGGTATCCATCATTTATTTAATAGCCAAACTGGAATTAAATTCTAATCAGGTTCCATCCAAGCTGGGTTATGTATATCTGACTATAGTAGAACATTAGATCATAAGCTCACAGAGGCTGATATGAATGTCTCAATGTACTTTTAGTCCAGAACAAGTTGCTGAGGGAAAAAGACACCTACATTAGAAAGTATATTTATCATGTATATAGTTCAGATAGGGATAGTGCCTGTTACATCCTTAAAATAAGGAGGAAAAAAAATTGCATGCATTTCACTATTCTGCAAATGCCACTTTGATGCAGCATCCGTTAGAGTTAACGGTGCGACACTTTTGTGTTGGGTAGCATGAATCATTAATCATGAAACCGGCCATATCCTTGTACAGCTTCGGCTTTCATTACTTGGCCTAATTAAACAGTTCTGTGAACTGGAATCTCAGATTCCTCTGTTACAGATTATCATTAATTATGGTGAAAGTGCTCAGAGATGTTGGACTCAATTATATTCAGCTCAACACTGGCATTGTGTGATTCATTGCGGGGCCCTGCTTTGCAGATGTACATTTTTTTTTTTTTCTTATCTTGCGCTCCCACTTTGGTAAATTGGGCCCTGCCAGAGAGCAAACTTAAGACTTATGTGCTGCATTTTCATTAAAAACATGTTGGAGAAGCACAGGCCAATTAAGGATTCTGTATTTTATAGAGAGTGATGAGAGGAACACCGGATACTGAAAGAATTAGCTACACAAGAAATCCGTCATGTACAAATATTACCTCTATAGTCTTGGCTTGAAGGATTTTTTTGCTTGTATTTTAGCTTATTTTTGTAAGAATTTCTTTTTTTTCTCACTTGGCAATCTGAAAAACTTCAAACTAATGTTTTGGGTTTTTTTTTTGTATTTAGAAAGTTTCCTTTTGTCCCTTTTCACCATAACCTTCATGGTTGCATTTTCAAGCCCTGTGCCATAGAAGCCATCGTTTCCATGCACTGCACTGCTAATGATCAACAAATCCCTGGGCCTCTAATACCCATCCTTAACTTTGGGATATGTGATAGAATAAGACATGTGAATACTTTTTGTTTTAAGAAGGAACTGCTATGTTATTTTAAATTTTGTAAGGGGATTTCCTACAAAACACAAATAGACAGTTTAGAAGATTTCTGTAAGTCAACAATAGACGTGCATGACGAAAAGATTTGTTTAGTTTTGTTTCATTTAGATAAGGTAATATAGTTATTTTGTTTCTTTAAATTTGGTTGATTCGTTCAATTTGTATTCGGGATTCGTAATCGGAATTCGTACTTGGAATTTTTGGAACTCTCTTTGAATTTACCGATTTTTTCGATTTGAAACGTTCAAATTGATAAATTTCAAATTGGTCGAAACCAAAATGTTATATTTTTTTCAATTCGAATGTGGTAAAGTAAACAAACAAAAGACAAATCTTCATCAAATGATTACAATGACTCTTTAAATCACCTTTGGCGTAACAAAAACAGCATTTTTTTGAAATGGTACTCTAATAACACACGCAGTCTTTGATTTCAGAAATATGTTTACAGTTCGAATTCGAATGGAATTCAATGTAAAATTCAATTTGAATTTCAGTTTGAATTTACGAAATTTGGACGAATTTTGTTTCGTTATTCAGAGGATACAGTAAACTTTGTTTATACTGTGATTTGGGTATTCGGATATATCGGAATCTCCGAATAATGAAAAATTTGTCCGAATATCAATTTGGAATGAAACGAACTGCACATGTCTAGTCAACAAAAAAAAACAAGAGATGTACAATTTAACATTTCTGCATCCTGGATGGGAAGAATAGTAACTTTAACAAGACGTGAGATTATGAAGATAAGTGAATCATATAGAAGACATAAACTAGCTGTTATAACATGCAGCCTGTTCATTCTGGATTTATTCCTCATTCAGAACACAACCACAATCTACACAACACAATGTTGTGTAGAAAAAACAGAAAAACAAATGGTTTCCAATTTTATTTGAGGCTATGTGATTCCTATTTTCTCGCCATTATAGCAACAAAAATGTAAAAAAAATCAAACATTTAAATTGAGCACATAGCCTGCCCCATCTTCTTTAATTCAATGAAATGATAGGTAACATCTGAACTATAATATGCACAGTATATGCAAAGGTTAGTGTGCTACAGTATGTTAACAAATACTTTTTACATGCTAGGAAAAGTGTTTAAAAGATTTTAATGAAAAGTTAAATTTAAGTAAAGCTGCAGGCGTACAATTACTGTATGTGCAAAGTATTGTAACTGAATAAACAAAAATTGGTAATTGTTTTTTTTTTTTTTGCATAAACATTTCAAATGTATATTTGTCACTCAAATTCAAAGCAGCACAGTTATTAACTCATCTCTCTGTCACTATAATTTTAGCATCCTCCCTGTGCTGCTTTTTCCACTTACACATAAAGTGGTTCTAAACTCAGAAGGTTTGTTATCTTAATACATTCTATACATTAAGATAAAAAACCTTCTGTGTGTAGTAGCCCCCCTAATACTTACCTTTGCCTCATCTCAATCCAGCGAATTTGCACGAGAGTCTTGGCTGTCCAGGACTCTCCCTTCTCATTGGCTGAGACAGCAGCCAATCAAGCCAATCAAAGTCAGTGATAGAAAAAAAGTGCAGCGCTTAAATGTATTATGTGACAAATTATGATGTTGTACATCAACAGTATTAAGAAGTGAATACAAAAATGTATAAAAATGAAATCACCCTATGAATGAGTGAACAACAAATGTCAGATAAAATAACAAAAATGAAAATAGAATTAACAAAAATAAAGTCTACCATGTGAATGTTGATTGTCATCAATTATCAATGGAACAACATATCTAGAGAGTCTTCAAAGCAAACTTGTTTGGGAGGAAAATCTTGTGAGGACACCGCCACCAGTTGTATGAAGGCTTACCAAAAAAGATGGACTTAAAGAGGCATATATCACTTAAAACAACCAAGCTTGTAGTGATAAACACTGTATACGATATGAAACCATCAACGATCCAGATATGATGACCACAATGGAGACTTATGAATGGCACTGGTCAGCAGATTGTTTTCACAGACGGACAAGTAGGTTTGAATGGAGAGAGGAGCAACCAGAGGAATTTCTCATGCCCACACGTTGAAATCCAGAAATGAAACAGAGTTCCACGTAGTGTGATACCGTGTGACACCCCAGATGACGTCTATTCAGACGAAACACGTTGGGTTGAATGCTGCCATCACTACTGTGCTTTTTTTGTCCGTTGAACGCCTTTGATTACTTCATAAAATGTGAGTTTCAATTTCACTCTCTCTCTTTTTTAATAAACATTCCTTAAACAGTATCACACTATGTGGAACTCTGTTTCATTTCTGCGTTTCAACGTGTGGGCATGAGGAATTCCTCTGGTTGTTCCTCTCTCCATCCGAACCTACTTGTCCGTCTATAAAAACAATCTGCTGACCAGTGTCTCCACTTTTTTCTATTTTGGTACTTGTTCTGTATGTCTTCGGCTGTGCTGGCTGCTTTTATTGTATAACACAGCGCGGTATATATTTTTTCGTAATCAAAGTCAGTGAGCCTATGAGGAGAGAGAAGGGGTGGGGCCAAGCCGTGGCTCTGTGTCTGAATAAACACACAGAGCTGTGGCTCGGCTTGGGTGCCCCCATAGCAAGCTGCTTGCTGTGGGGGGCACTCGACAGGGGGGAGGAGCCAGGAGCGCCAGCGAGGGACCCGAGAAGAGGAGGATCTGGGCTGCTCTGTGCAAAACCACTACACAGAGCAGGTAAGTATAACATGTTTGTTATTTTTAAACAAAAAAAACAAGATTTTAGTATCACTTTAAGGTATGGGGTGTATTTTATTGAAAGGTCTGCTTTAAAGTTGCTACCTAAAAGGTGTGAATTTTTTTAATGTTTTATCCACTAAAGTAGTATGCCGTTTTACAAATGTATTTTTTTTTTTTTTACATTTATTACAGAGAAAAATCTAAGAATCATTGAGTACGTCAGCAGTGTCAAAAAGTTCCAAATGATTCCGGTTAGCTAGATCCCTATTATTTTCCTTCCCTTTGAAAATGCCGTCAATCTGAATTACATCTAAGCCAGGCAAACTTTTAAATATGAGCCGTAACAGACTGAAAGCTCCATCTTCCAGCGCTGTCATGGGTTTTAATATATATGAAAATCAGTATTCTTGTATGCATGCATATATGCTTTCAATAATATCTCTTCCGCAGATGGTGAACTAGCTAAATCTAATTCCTGACAATAAAAAAACTGTGCTTAAATTACCCTGCACCTGCTTGAAATGTGTTCAAAACATGTTTATAGTTTATCTTGAAATTATTTCCCAACAATTAATTTGTCTCTTCTTTCCGTTGTAGTTAACCCAACAAATATTAAGGTAAACAATGGAGAAAAAAATTAACATTTTTATTTTTTTTATTTTTTTTTATCCTGTGTTCTAATCTTGGAAATGTACATTTTGTTTTATTAGAATAAAATATGTTTCCTTGCCCCTATTTACACCTAAAATTTTGACAACTATATCGTAGTAGCGGAATATCCAACAGTTTTCTCATCTACCGGCTTCACACATTCTGCTCATTGGAAATGTAATACAGTACTGACATGTCACAGGTCACCTGGCAATCTGAATTTTAAAAGGAATATGAATAATATTCTGTTTTATTTTGAAAATGAACTTCATGCCCTCCATCATGAATCCAATATAAGTCTTAATCTTCTATGCTCTTGAAGCCTACGGCTCCTATCGGAGTCCTTTGACTCCTGAACCTCATAAGAAAATAGGTTGTTTTCTGATCCAAGTTTCATTTTTAGGGAGTCTAAAGCAAACAGTCCCTATTTCAGGCGTAATTGACAAAGCATAAAAAAAATAATAAATAATAAAAAAAAACACATCTGCAATATAAATGTATGACTACAAATAAACCTGGTTGTAAATTGTTTTTTATTTAGAATTTCATTAGCGCGGCATATTTTGAAATTTAAAATAGTGGTTTTCCTGTTTTATAATCACGATAAAGTCATGATGCGGCAATTTATGAAAGGGTAAAAAAATTCTACAATAATAACATATTCACAAATGAGGCGTCTGTTATTTCAGTTAACCCAAGCATGTTACACGATCCCAAAAAAAAAAAAAAGACGCTGGTATTGATTTAAAATATACATAAAAAAATCACTAAAAATGTACATAATCTTTAAAATGAATGTAGTTTTCAGTTGTTTTAAATTCAGCAGCTTACAAAATATTTAATGTGTGTTTCCTGCACTGCGTACAAAATGCAATCTGCTGCGGGTGTCAGTGTATTTCTAACAACACCCCAAATGCAGATGGCAAATGCAGTCTGTTTGCCAGCACCGGATCATATGGTATCGCAGTACATTTTAACCACTTCAGCCCCAGAAGGTTTTACCCGTTTCATGACCAGGCCATTTTTTGCAATATGGCATTGCATTACTTTAACTGACAATTGCGCGGTCGTGCGACGCTGTACCCAAATAAAGCTTATGTCTTCCAATTTAAAAAAAATAATAATATTTTTTACTTTCTGCTATAATAAATATCCAGTACAAAATTTGAAAAAAATCTAATTTATTTAGGCCAATATGTATTCTGCTACATATTTTTGGTTAAAAAAAATCCCAATAAGTGTATATTGATTGGTTTGCGCAAAAGTTATAGTGTCTGCAAACTATGGGAAAGATTTAGGGACTTTTAAATTTTTTTAGATGATTTACTAGTAATGGCAGCCATCAGCACTTTTTAGTGGGACTGCGACTTTGTGGCGGACAAATCTGACACTAAGTGACACTTTTTGGGGACCAGGGACACCAATACAGTGATCAGAGCTAAAAGAAATGCACTGTCACTGTTTAAATGACACTGGCAGGGAAGGGGTTAACACTAGGGGCAATCAAAGGGTTAAGTGTGTCCCTAGAAAATGCTTTCTTACTATGTGTGGATTGCTCTGACTGGGAGAACACAGAGATCCATGTTCCTTCTTAGCAGGAACACAAGATCTCCATGTTTTCCCCTGACAGAACGGTGATCTGCCTTGTTTACAAGGCAGATCGCCATTCTGCCTCTCTAGGAAATGGTCGCAGGTGGTCGGCGCACTCGCTGTATGGCTCCACCTCTGGCCAATCGCGCACGCCCCACGGAGGCTACTTCACGGTACGTCGCTTCGCGCAGCCAGAAGAGGTTAAAAATAGTGCATGCACTACTTTTGGTGTGATCCAGTGCAATTTCAGTTCATACCATAATAATGGACTAAATGAATCACTGGTGTGAACCAGCCCTTAAAGCGGAGTTCCAGCCAAAAGTGGAACTTCCGCTCATTGTACTCCTTCTCCCCTCCGATGCCACATTTGGCACCTTTCGGGAGTGGAGGGGGGCAGGATACCTGTCTTTCACGGGTATCCTGTCCCCACTTCCGGGAGCCTCAGCCACGGGTATTGACATCACTGCGGGGCTCCCTCTTCCTCCCTCCTCTTTCCCCGGCCGCCGGGCCAGTAGGAGAGAGGAGCGGCACCTCGCGCATGCGCAGTAGGATTCCCGGCGTGAAGCCGTAAGGCTACACTGCCGGATTCCCTTACTTGCAATGGAGGTGGCAGCACCCGACAGCTGATGGAAACATCAGCTGTGGTGCCAAAATTGCTGGACTCCAGGACAGGTAAGTGTGCGATTATTAAAAGTCAGCAGCTGCAGTATGTGTAGCTGCTGTCTTTTAATTTTTGCAGCGGTGGGCGGACCTCTGCTTTAATGCAGGAATATCTTTTCTGTCTTTATGGTGAAATAAAAATAGAAAAATATTTTTACATTTTTTATTCCAAACACCTCAACTGAAAGAGGTGGATAATTCTCAAAGATATATTAATATTACAAGGGGAAGGTTACAGAATACAAAGGTGCCAGGTAGTTAAAAACACCTCCTGGTTTCAAATATGTATTGGCATCCTCCATTTTTTTTTGCTGTTACATCCTGCAGTACTGCCTTTCTTGAGAGGTCATATAAAAGTTGTCCTTTGCTCATTGCTAATTTCTGAAATGATTTGATTACTCTGTATTGGGCATGAGCCCAATGTTCTTACGTTCGAGTGTTTGCCGAATAGCAAACAATTTGGGGTGTTCGCGGCAAATTCGAAATCCGTGGAACACCCTTTAAAAGTCTATGGGAGAAATAAAAAGTGCTAATTTTAAAGGCTTATATGCATGGTATTGTCATAAAAAGTGTTTGGGGACCTGGTTCCTGCGCCAGGGGACATGTATTAATGCAAAAAAAAGTTTTAAAACTGGCCGTTTTTTCGGGAAATATTCCTTTAAATTTCGTACCTGGGGGGTGTCTACAGTATGCCTGTAAAGTGGCGCATTTTTCCCGTTTAGAACAGTCCATGCACAAAATGACATTTCTAAAGGAAAAAAAGTCATTTAAAACTACTCGTGGCTAAAATGAATTGTCAGTCCCGGCAATACAGATAAAAGTCATTGAAAAAAAACAGCATGGGATCCCCCCAGTCCAAAATTTTTTTTTTAAAATGCGTGGAAGTCCCCCCAAATTCCATACCAGGCCCTTTGGGTCTGGTATGAATATTAAGGGGAACCTCGCACCAAAATTTTTAAAAAGTGGCGTGGAGATCCCCCCAAAAATCCATACCAGACCGTTTTTTCGAACACGCAACCTGGCAGGTCATAGGAAAAGGGGGGGACAAGAGAGCACCCCCCTCCTGAACCGTACCAGGCCACATGCCCTCAACATGGGGAGGGTGCTTTGGGTTAGCCCCTAAAGCACCTTTTCCCCAAGTTGATGGGAACAAGGGCTTCATCCCCACAACCCTTGCCCGGTGGTTGTGGGGGTCTGCGGGCAGGGGGCTTATCGGAATCTGGAAGCCCCCTTTAACAAGGGGACCCCCATATCCCGGCCTCCCCATTTGAAATGGTAATGGGTACATTGTACCCGTTCCATTTCACAAAAAAAGTGTCAAAATGTTAAAAAAAAAAAAGACACACCTTGGGACAAGTCCTTTATTAAAAAATAAAAAATAAAAATGTCCCACGAAGTCCATTCATCTTCTATGGCTCCGCCGACAGACCGAAAAATAAAATAAAAAAGACCTGACTCCATGGAAGGCACCCGCCATATGACGCTTCTGCACCGATAACAGTTCTTTTTTACTGAGGGTGGGGCCACACGGTGACGTACCCGGGTGACCCCGCCCCCTCTGATGCACGGGGACTTCCCAATGAAGTCCCCGTGGCGTCAGAGGGGAGAGGGGCCACCCGTTTACGTACCTGGGTGCAGGGACTGTTCTAAACACGGGAAAAATGCGCCACTTTACAGGCATACTATAGACACCCCCCAGGTACTAAATTTAAAGGAATATTTCACTTTTATTGTTTCACTTTAAGCATTAATAAAATCACTGCTCCCGAAAAAAACGGCCCTTTATAATGACGTTATAAGTGTAGGCAAACTGCTACATTCACAGTTAAAGTACAAAAGTGTAAACTATTTTCCAAAAAATTTAATCATTCTATGTAGCCAGTTTGCTAACCCATATATCCCCATCAGACAGGACAGTCAGCTTCTCTGACCTTAATTTTTCTCTACTGCAGTTAAAACAATACAGACTGGTCACAGACCACCCCAACCTGTGATTGGATAGTGAAGGAATGGCAACCCACTGATGAGTTTTTCCTTCCATCAGTTAGCCCTCTGTGCCATGTAGAAAGGCTGATAAATTTAATCTATACATTAGTAGAATAAAATATTAGTGGGATCAGATCGGGATTGGTTTTCGACTTAAAAATTTGAAGGGGGAGGATGGAAATTTTTCTCAAATAAATACATTTCGAACAGTGTATGTGGATTTCATTTGGTAAAGTCCATTCATTTCAAAATCTATTGTTAAAAGCAAATTTAAATTTTGAAGTACTTTGAAACTAGATATGTCAAGTCATCAAATGTACTGAGAAATGTTATTACAAATTTTTGCATGAATGTTTGTACGAAATCTTATTTGAAAATGTACTGTTTTGGCCAGTTTTAGGATGCTGGTACTGTGTGCGCGAGGAATTACAAGACATGTATAATAAAGATTTATGTTGGCCATATATGGCTCAAATTCCTGCTGAACTGACCAAAATTCAATCTGAAATTTGAAGGAACTGGGCAGATAATTCTTGCCTCAATAATGACTGCACCCAATCAGATACAGTCACTGTTTGGTTATTCTGACATCCACAAGAGCAGTGACTCTCAGAATACATTAGCTGGCAGGAGGAATTCTTCCATCCACTCTGTTTGGCATAGATAGGTTAATATATTGATGTCCCAGTCTGCGGGTGAAGCCTGGCTAGCCCTACTTAGGCACAATTTAAAATTACATTGATGCCAACCTGAAGTCACAGAAATAGATGCACAGTCAAATAGACATTGTACTAGCACGTTAGGCTGGGGACCAACAAGGAACCCCAAAACCTCGCTCCCTAGGGGCACCTTGGGAGTAACTCAATTCAACTCTCATTTTACATTTAAAGTGGTTGTAAAGATGTGTGTGTTTTTTTATTAAAATATCAAATATATTAGACTTACAGTGAGGGAAAAAAGTATTTGAGCCTCTGCTGATTTTGTACGTTTGCCTACTGACAAAGAAATGACCAGTCTATAATTTTAATGGAAGGTTTATTTTAACAGTGAGAGACAGAATAACAACAATAATATCCATATCAAAAAGTTATAAATTGATTTGCATTTTAATGAGTGAAATAAGTATTTGACACCTTCTCAAAACAAAACTTAGTACTTGCTGGCAAAACCCTTGTTGGCAATCACAGAGGTCAAACATTCCTGGTAGTTGGCCACCAGGTTTGTACACATCTCAGGAGGGATTTTGTCCCACTCCTCTTTGCAGATCCTCTCCAAGTTATTAAGGTTTCGAGGCTGATGTTTGGTAACTCGATCCTTCAGCTCCCTCCAAATATTTTCTATGGGATCAAGGTCTGGAGACTGGCTAGGGCACTCCAGAACCTTAATGTGCTTCTTCTTGAGCCACTCCTTTGTTGCCTTGGCCATGTGTTTTGGGTCATTGTCATGCTGGAATACCCATCCACGACCCATTTTCAATGCCCTGGCTGAGGGCAGGAGGTTCTCACCCAAGATTTGACAGTACATGGCCTCTTCCATTGTCCCTTTGATGCAGCGAAGTTGTCCTGTTCCCTTAGCAGAAAACCACCCCAAAGCATAATGTTTCCATCTCCATGTTTGACGATGGGGATGGTGTTCTTGTGGTCATAGGCAGCATTCCTCCTCCTCCAAAAACAGTGAGTTGAATTGATGCCAAAGAGCCCGATTTTGGTCTCATCTGACCACAATACTTTCACCCAGTTCTCCTCTGAATCATTCAGATGTTCATTAGCAAATCTCAGATGGACCTGTACATGTGCTTTCTTTAGCAGGGAGACCTTGTGGGCGCTGCAGGATTTCAGTCCTTCACGGCGCAGTGTGTTACCAATTGTTTTCTTGGTGACTATGGTCCCAGCTGCCTTGAGATCATTGACAAGATTCTCCCGTGTAGTTCTGGGCTGATTCCTCACTGTTCTCATAGTCATTGAAACTCCACAAGGTGAGATCCTGCATGGAGCCCCAGACCGAAGGAAATTGACAGTTGTGTTTCTTCCTTGTGCGAATAATCGCACCAACTGTTATCACCCTCTTACCAAGCTGCTTGGCGATGGTCTTGCAGCCCATTGCAGCCTTGTGTAGGTCTACAATCTTGTCCCGGACATCCTTGGACAACTCTTTGGTCTTGGCCATGGTGGAGAGATTGCAATCTGATTGATTGATTCATTGCTTCTGTGGCGAGGTGTCTTTTATACAGGTAACAAGCTGAGATTAGGAGCACTCCCTTTAAGGGAGTGCTCCTAATCTCAGCTCATTACCTGTATAGAAGACACCTGGGAGCCAGAAATCTTACTGATTGATAGGGGATCAAATACTTATTTCACTCATTAAAATGCAAATCAATTTATAACTTTTTTGAAATGCGTTTTTCTGGATATTTTTGTTGTTATACAGTCTCTCACTGTTAAAATAAACCTACCATGAAAATTATAGACTGATCGTTTCTTTGTCCAAATGTACAAAATTAGCAGGGGATCCAATACTTCTTTCCCTCACTGTACTTGCTTTATGCAATGGTATTGCACAGAGCCTCATCTTTTGGGGTTCCCCACTGGTGCTCCACCAGAGGAAGCCACTTCCCATGGTGCTGCACCTGTGGGCTCGCTCCATTGACACACACAGCACAGCTTGGCCCTGCCCCCCACTCCCTCTTCACAGGCTTTAATTAACAGCAGCAGGAGCCAATGGCTTCTGTTGCTGCCTCTGTGTCCTATGAATCCAGGGATAGAGGGAGAGAAGAACTGCTGCCAGGCACAGCGCTGAATCAATCCAGGAGTCAGGTTAGTGTTTGGGGGAGGGAGAACAAATGGCAAAACCTTTTTTACCTTAATGCAGCGAATGCATTAGGGTAAAAAAAAGGTTTAAAATTTAGAGCCACTTTAAACAGTTAATTTGAGTAACATTACACAATGCACTTACAGCATCAAATCATTGCAGAAGAACAGCATCTTCTTCTTCATTTCCTCAGCTAGTGACATGGTCTGTTCCTACCTGTTCCGACATAGGACTCCGTAGTATTTTGATAAAGTAATACTAAATACTGTATGCACTCAACTCCACTAGCTTGTCTCAGATCTTCACACTGCACCTATTACATGTACCACCCTTGAGAACACAGGGAAGTCACCTTTATACCAAAAATATAAATTAGCAGCAAAAGACAAAATAAAGTAGGCACCTGCCTACAGACAACCTCCACTTTCTTGTTACAGCATTTGTGTAGGGTGTCTGATTATGACTTGCACAGTCCAATAGGCTCCAGAGTTAAACCCAGCACAAGTAGTTATCAGAACTCTGCAGCAGACCTGGACAGAATACACCATCTTCCGCGACAATATAAGTCTAAAATATGTGGGGACACCTGAGATGTGAGGACACCTGAGATGAGAGGTATGGATGTTACTCAGCTCTGTCACAACGGAGCATTGGAGTTGAAGGGTAGGAAGCAACATTTTAGCCATGGAGAAAAATAAGTTATTTTTGAAGCACCCCCAAACAAAAGTAATTCGCACATTATAGCACGGGGGTGGGAGGATAGAAGACTATAGAAATAAAATAGTATAAATCTTCACTTGGAATGTAAGAATTTTGAAGGAATATATAGCCAAGCTAAATAGTAAGAGTTAATGTATGTCCTTTCTTCTGCTTTTACGTTCCAGCACCGCTTACAGGTAAAATCTCAGCCTTGGAAAACCAATTAAAACTTCAAAACTATTATTTTTTTTAATCATTATTAGTTTTATTTAGCATTTTATAAATTACAGACCTAATGGGGGAGTAATTTTTCCTAAAGAATTAAGCGTTAATTAAAAGTATGCTGGAATAGATATTAGGGGGGTATATTTTTTTGCTTTTGAAAATTTAGCCAAATATTCACTACAATGGTGAAAAATAATTAAAGTGGCATTTTCTAAAAGCACATTTGATTCATAGGTTCCGCTATGAGCGACATGCTATTTTTTCCCCATTCTGAGTGCCGTTATTGATCCATCTACATAATGTGACTTATGACCGCATATTTGATGCAAAGGTAAACTTTATGCAGAATTACTCCTGGAGAAGACTGGTGTTTATGGGTCTGTTATCTTTAAATAAATAGAAATTTATGATGTGGTTTTGCATTTCAAATATACACCATACTTGCTGGATGGAATACATGAAATATACATTTATCATGAACGCATTTATATCCTGGATGTAATGTCTTGTTACATGTGTAATCTGCTTTAATATGGTAGGAAAAATACATTGTTGATCCATCTTCATTTACAATATGTGATTTTTTTTTTAAAAACCTTGGTAAAAACAAAAAAAAAATTACAAATATTCAACACAACTCAGACTTATACAACTGGGATGGATCTTTTTCTGGACAAAAAACTGGACAAAGACTTGCATGTCCAGCCTAAATGCCGGTTCACACAGGGGTGGCACGACTTGCAGGTCGCCTCAGCAAGGCGACCTGCAAACGACTTCCTTGGCGACTTGCAAAACGACTTCTACATAGAAGTCTATGCAAGTCGCCCCCAAAGTAGTACAGGAACCTTTTTCTAAGTCGGAGCGACTTGCGTCGCTCCTATTAGAACGGTTCCGTAGCACAGAACGGGAGGCGACTTGTCAGGCGACTAGGTCGCCTGACAAGTCGCCCCTGTGTGAACCGAGCCTTAGGTGTTGATTTACTAAAACTGGAGAGTGCAAAATCTGGTGCAGCTGTGCATGGTAACCAATCAGCTTCTAACTTCAGCTTGTTCAAATAAGCTTTGACAAAGAAAACCTAAAAAATGATTGGTTTCTATGCAGAGTTGCACCAGATTTTGCACTGTAAAGTTTTGTTAAATTAATATTAATGACCAAAAAGGGTGGAGTAATTTGCAATGATCATCCTCCAGATAGATACAAAATACACAAATAAATGCAGATCTGTATTAGGCTGGGTTCACACCTATGCGAATTGGATGAGGGTTTCCCCCCATCCAATTTGCATAGCAGGTGATTGTGACCGGCTCTCTATGGAGCCGGTTCACACATCTCCGCAGCGGCTCCGGTGTACATTGCACAGGAGCCCTGTGCCTCTTTTGGTCTTTTTCAGGTCCGAATTCAACCCAAAATTCAGCCTGAAATTGGACCTGAAATGGAGACGTACTGGACTCCTGCTGTGAGCCGCTGAGTTCTATAGTGTGAACCCAGCCCTAATTAATACATTGGTAAAATGCAATGAGGGCAAGGATCTTAGTTTGACTTAGGCCAGCTGAGATTTGAACCATTAATGGGCAGGCTGAATGTACCAAGTTGTTTGATTGATCAACTTAGGTGCAACCAGCCTGACAGATTCTCTTGTGATTATTGCTAGCGGCTGCTATAGATGCTAGCAATAATCACTGTCTTCTCCCGTTGTGGATGGCTTCCCCCATTAGGAGAAGAAAATTGCTGATTTCCCTGTCAACACTGTGTTGATGGGGAATTGTGCAAATTGCAGGAAAGAAATTTGCACCATGTACGGCCAGCAACCTCTTGCAATCCCCTGTACATTAACCTCCCTGATGGTATTCCCGAGTCTTTTTCAGCACCAAAAGCAGTAACCCCGAGCCACACTCAGGATCGCATCGCAGGATCCAGGTACAGCTAACTTACCTTGTTCCCAGGATCCTGCAATGTCTCCCCACACTGTGTTCGAGCCGTCCTCCGCTCGATTTATCACAGAGCTGAGCTCCGTTCCCTGCGAGCGTTGCGACGCACGGGGATGGAGAACTGTGCCAAATTCAAAAAAGTAAGACACACAATACATATACAGTACACTGTAATCTTACAGATTACATTACTGTATCAATTTATTTCACATCCTTTTTGTCCCTAGGGGTCTGTCCAGTGCCCTGCATGCAGTTTTATGTTATAAAAACTGTTCTTTCTGTCTGAAAACTGGAGATTGTCCATAGCAACCAAAACCGTCCCTTTACATTAAAAGTGGTTTTAGACCAGCTAGAAAACAGCGATAATAAATTAGAATCACTTGCAGAATTCAGCGATAGTGATTTGTGGGGGAGATCCGTCATCAAACACTAAAAGTAATGACAGCGATAATTCTGCAAATGAGCAAATTTCAGTGTTTTTGATTTGATTACATTATTAAATAATTTGTATTATTATATTATTATTTGTTATAATTATTTATAGTTATTTATTATATTATAATTTATAATTTCATTTTTCAACCTTTATCATACCCGGGATATCTACTAGACTCTTGTTTTGACAGATTTAAGAGAGTTATTCCTAAGAATTACAGGCCTACAATATAAAACGCCAAATTACCATGCAAAATAACTGTATCGCTTTCAGCATCAAAAATCTGAAATAATCATACCGCCAGGGAGGTTAAGGCTGGGTTCAAATTAGTGCGAATTGGATGTGGGGAAATCCGAATCCAATTTGCATGGCATGAGACTGTGATCGTCTCTCTACACATCTCTGGGGCAGCATAGAATCCTCAACATAGAATCTATCCACAAACCCTTTAGACATGTTACAACACATATCCTTTTGGCTGCCAGACTGAGCCTAACAAGGCTTTGGAAATCTGACAAGGCACCATCCACTGAGCACACGCTTGACATGGTAAACCTTCACTACAGTTATGAAACAATGATGGCCTTCAGCGGAGGTCTACTTGCTAAATCACAAAAAGTCTGGCAACCGTGGTCACAATGGTCTGGAGCAGCGACGTTTTTATAATAAAATATGATTTACCCTTAAGTTTAGTCATGACTCAGCTATAAGTTATGTTTATTAATTCTCAAGTTGCTTCAAGTTTTTTTTTTATAACACATACTTCCGGTGACAGTACCCCCCCCCCCCCCCCCAGGCAACAAAAGAGATCCCAGTAGGGGAGTGGAGGTCACACTCTCATAGTTTAACATATAACTGAATCTAAGGTGATAATTTTAAATTCAAAATTTCTGTTAACCTATATCTAATGCATTTATTTGCACCAAGTTATACGCGACAACTTATTGTACAACGAACAATGCCCACATTGTTATCTTGTGTGTTCAAGTGATATAAAAATAAAAATCCATTGATGAAAAAAACGAAGGCGAGAGCAGAGTAACAGAGTGATGAGCTCATCAGTCTAATGCCGTGTACACACGGGTGAACTTTTCGACCGAACTCGTCCACCGGAACGAATCCGTCGGACAATCTGACCGTGTGTGGGCTCCATCGGACATCCGACTAACCTTTTCGGTCGAAAATCAGACAGACTTTAGATTTGAAACATGTTTCAAATCTTTCCGACGGATTCGAGTCCGGTCGGAAAATCAGTTCGTCTGTATGCTAGTCCGACGGACGAAAATCGATGCTAGGACAGCTATTGGCTACTGGCTATCAACTTCCTATTTCAGTCCGGTCGTACGTCATCACGTACGAATCCGTCGGACTTTGGTGTGATCGTGTGTAGCCAAGTCCGTTCATTCGAAAGTCTGTCGGAAGTCCGTCAAAAGTTCGTCGAAAGTCCGTCGGGAAGACCGTTGACGCTGAAAAGTCCGCCCGTGTGTACACGGCATTATGCTTCTCCTTCCACTGTCCAGTGACAGGCTTGAGGATGGAAAAGATCTTTAGGAATTTTTTTAACTGCTGCAGAAACAAATCAGATCCCCAGCCCTTCTGGGTTGGGCTGTGCTACATGGCAGAACTGACTAAATCCTAGGACTGAATGAAAAAGACCTGAAGGGGGATTTAAAACCAATCTTAATTCTGATTAAGTGGGGGATGTGGGGGAACCTTTTCACACGTGTGTGAGCTTATTAATGCCGAAGACCAGACGGGGACCAGTCAATCACAGCTTCCTGGTAAATTTGAGCTTTGTGCATTTCTAAGGAAAAAGCCACAGTTGTTTGAAAGTTCAGTCTGCAGTCAGGGAGGTTTTTTTTAAAGCAGTGGGCCTCTGTCATAGGTGTGCGCAGCCTATTGCATTAGGTTGTGCACCCCAAAGCTCAAACACTCATGACTTTCTCTGCAGCCTCAGCTGCACTAGACAGAGAATGAATGGGAAGTGCTCTGTGCTGAGCGGCTCCCTGTTCATTCAAAAACTGAAGCATAGTAAACAAAGTTCCCAGCCAGTGTTATTAGTACAGTGACAGTGTATATTATTTAGCACTGATCACTGCATTAGTGTCACTGGTCCCTAAAAAGTTTCCGAAGTGTCAGTTATGCCGCATATACACGGTCGGACTTGCCAATGGGATAACCTCCGTTGCCATTTCTCTATCTAAGTCCGTCAGAAATTCCAGCAGAAAAAGTCCAATGGGGTATACACATGGTTGGAATATCTGACCAAAAGCTCCCATCTGACTTTTTCTGTTGAAAATTCCGACGCGTGTGTACGCGGCATTAGTGTATAAGTCGCTGAGCGCTGCCATTACTAGTAAAAAAATGTAAACAAATAAATAAAAATATCCCATAGTTTGTAGACGCTTCAAATTTTGTGCAAGCCAATCAATATACGCTTATTGGGATTTCAAAATTGACGTTCTTTTTTATGTTTATAGCTCAAAAATAATATCAAATACCAACAAAAGAAAGCTCTATTTGTGTAAAAGATTTTTTAATTTTGGTACAGTGTCGCACGACAGCGCAATTGTCAGTTAACCTCCCTGGCGGTATGATTATGCTAGATTTTTTATGCTGAAAGCGGTACATTGTTTTGCATAGAAATTTGGCGTTTTATATTGTAGGCCTGTAATTATTAGTAATAACACACTTAAAGGGGTTGTAAACCCTCGTTTAGAAAAAAAACAGAGAGAACAAACATGTCATACTTACCTCCACTGTGCAGTTCGTTTTGCACAGAGTGAGCCCGGTCCTCCTTTTGTGGGGTTCCTCAGAGGCGCTGGTGGCTCCTCCCCGCATTGAGTGTCCACATTGAAGATGCGCTTCCAAGTCCATTGGATTTGATTGACAGCAGCGGGAGACAATGGCTGCGCTGCTATAAATCTATCCAATCAGGACACAAGACACAAGCTAGTGCTGGTGTGCTCATTCCCGGCCGGAGAAAGATCTGAGTCAGGTAAGTAAAACAGGGGCTCAGGGGGGAGCTGCAGCACCACAGAAGGTTTTTGAACTTAATGCATAGAATGCACTAAGGGGGAAAAACCATGAGGGTTTACAACCCCTTTAAATCTGTCCAAACATAAGTAGACATCCCCGGTATGATAAAGTTTGAAACACGAAATCATAAACTATAGTATAATAAATAACTATAAATAATTATAACAAATAATAATATAATAATAAAAATTATTCAATAATGTAATCAAATCAAAAACACTGAAATTTTCAGTGTTTGATGACGGATCTCCCCACAAATCACTATCGCTCAATCAGATTAGAATCAGTGATTCTAATTTATTATCGCTGTTTTCTAGCTGGTCTAAAACCTCTTTTAATGTAAAGGGACGGTTTTGGTTGCTAATGGACAATTTTCAGTTTCCACGCAGAAAAAACAGTATTTATAATATAAAACTGCATGCAGGACACTGAACAGACCACTAGGGACAAAAAGGATGTGAAATAAATTAATACAGTAATGTAATCTGTAAGATTACAGTGTACTATATATGTAGTGTGTGTTTTACTTTTTGAATTTGGCGCCATTCTCCGTCCCCGTGCGTTGCAAAGCTCACAGGGAACGGAGCTCGACTCCGTGATAGATCCGGTGGAGGACGGCTCGCACACAGTGTGGGGAGACATCACAGGATCCTGGGGACAAGGTAACTAATTAATATCTCCACAAATCACTATCGCTCAATTCTGCAAGTGATTCTAATTTATTATCGCTGTTTTCTAGCTGGTCTAAAACCGCTTTTGATGTAAAAGGACACTTTTTTGGTTGCTATGGACAATCTCCAGTTTCCAGGCAGAAAGAACAGTATATATCATATAAAACTGAATGCAGGACACTGGACAAAGCACTGGGGACAAAAGATTACAGTGTACTGTATGTATTTTTCACTTTTTGAATTTGGCGCCGTTCTCCGTCCCCATGTATCGTGACGCTTGCAGGGAACGGGGCCCGGCACTGTGATGAATCTAGCAGAGGACACATCTCGCACACACAGCGGGGAGACATTGCCGGATCCTGGGGACAAGGTAAGTAACGTTGCCTGGATCCTGCGATGCGATCCTGAGTGTGGCTCGGGGTTACTGCTTTTGGTAATGAAAATTCACTCCGATCCACACTCGGGAATACCGCCAGGGAGGTTAAAGTAACTCAGTGCCATATCACAAAAAATGGCCTGGTCATGAAGGGGGTAAATCTCCTCCGGTTAAAGTTTTGAGAGTGCCCTCTCCCTAGTAGACAAACAAAAAAAGTACCACTGTAATGCGCCTATCACTGATATCAGCCAGCATGACATGTCATGACCTGGTGCAGATCATAAAAATCAGCCTGTCAGGCTACAATAGGCTAGAAAAATGGCAGTTGCATTTCGCCCCCTAGAGGCCTCAATAATTAAACCCACCAAGGACCTCTCCCTGCGGGTGTAGAGCTGAGTTGGAGCCATCTGACATTACCTGGTTTCGTTTTGGTAACAGGGAGTCGCCATTTTGTGTGTTATCGGTTGTCATTTTTCTGTAACCTCTCGCTGGGGTGCGATTTAACTGCAGACTGAACAGTGCTGTCTCCCTATTAGAGGCTGTGGAAAATAAATACGTATAATGGCAGCATTAACAGGTAAGGCTGGGTTCACACATGTGCGGTGCGAATTCCAGCTCCCTTTTCTCTGCGAAGAGAAAAAACATCTGTTCAGCGGTTCCTCTCCATTGTAGCTGTGGATCAGTGAGCAGGGAGAGGGGGGAGGTGTAGTGAGGAGAAGGAGACAATTCGGGTTCAGAACGGATTGCATCTGCGAATCAGATGCGTTCCCATAGAAGATAATGTGCTTGTAATTCACACCGCAATGCCCAATGCGCAGTGCAAATACAACGCACATATGTGAACCAGATGCATTCAAATGAATGTATTTTAAAATGCAAATTGGATGCGGTGTAAGCAGCATCTAATTCGCATAGGTGTGAATGGGGCCTAATAAAACTATGTTACGGGGAAACTCAGAAAAACAAAACCACTAATGCCAGTGACAAACTGCTTTGTATATGTTGTTTTTAAATGTGCCCATAGCTTTACTTTAAAGTGTTACTGAATCCAGGACCCTGCATTCACTATATCTGGTCATCTACATTATAAGGAACATGGAAATGAAATAGTTTTAGTAAATATAAACTGCTAAATACCTTTTCTCATCAGCAGTATTTAGCAGTCTTGTGACTTCTATCAATACCTGTTTAAAGCTTGTAGGAGGAGTTTTTATACTGCACTGATCTGTCCTATCAGGATCAAGGACCCCTGACCCTCTGTCTGGACAGTGCTGATTGGTCCTGTGCTGATCACATGCACTCTCCCAAGAAGAAAAAACACACCAAACTGAGCACGTGCAGCCTGACTCCAGTAATTCTGTCTTATCCGGACATGTTCTAGGGTCAGTGGAAGAAGGGGAGGATCAGAGAAGACAGGATCAAACAGCCTTTTTACACAAGGCAGAGGATTAACTCCTTAGGTTCCACCGTGAGTATAACAAGCATGCTTTACTGCATATACAGACTGATTTTTACTGTTGTGGGTTTAGTAACACTTTAAGATTAAAAGGGGAAGTTTCTTATTAAATGGAATGTGTAGTGATTTTGTATTTTTATTTATTTATTATTATTGTTATTATTTTTTATGTTTTTACTTTCTTTCCTAATAGGTTAACCCCCCCCCCCTAAAAAAAAAAATGTAAATAGGAAATATTGCATACTAGTGTTATGTAGTCTTCTATCCATTGATCTCTTGTCTATCCTGTTGATATATAAATGCTGTTGTTCTTGCATTTCCAAGATTGGCTCTTTTTTTTTTTAAAGCCCAGAGATACCCTTTAATCCTGTACAGGATGTGACATACAGTATTTGCACTCCTATTGCTCTGTTTTGCAGAATGTTTTACACTTTTAGTAACTAATTGATTTGTATGTTAATTCCTTTAAGAACAAAGTGCTAATTAGTGTATCAGTTAAAGGGCGTAAATGGAATCCAATACATTAATTGGAAACAGTTAATTATAAAATGTTTGCCTGACACATATTGTTTTGTTATGCTTATTCCTTGATTTTTTCATTCTGAACACACACATTGCAGGGGTTTCCACTTACTCAGCAGATTGGGGTCATGCAGCTAAACAGATTTTGTCACATGGTACACATTTATGGTGAAGGATACAGCTTACATTTGTTAGCTCTTTCCCTTTATCTAATAGCAAAGGTTTTCCTATTTATTGAGTACAAAGATCCTGGAAAGGATGGGGGGAGATTTACAGATTTTCAAAAATGATGAAAGGATATATTTTTTGGGTAATATAATATAATGAGGCTTCATTCGCGGATGAAAGGGAACGGTAGGCCACCTCTGGACACAGCTGCATTCTGCTCTATGGTCACTTACAAACTGAATGATTAGGCAGCTTGTATGTGTCCAGTAGGGATGAGCTTCGTGTTCGAGTCGAACCCATGTTCGACTCGAACATCGGCTGTTCGATCGTTCGCCGAATTGCGAACGTTATGGGCCGTTCGCGCTAAATTCGTGTGGCGCGTCACGGCCCATAATTCACTGCGGCATCGCAGTGCATTGCTGGCTGATGATTGGCCAAGCATGCACTATGACCCGCATGCTTGGCCAATCACAGCGCCGTCAGTAGAGAGAGCTGTAATTGGCCAAAGCCAGGGTGGCTTTGGCCAATTATGGCTCAGGGGATTTAGTACACACCCCACACTATATAAGGCCGCCTGCACGGCGGCCCTGTGTAGTGTGTGTTCCGGTGTGCTGAGAGATAGAGAGAGAGAGAGACAGTGTCATTTGATTTGAGTTAGATAGATTAGGCAGAACAGTCAGTCAGTTAGCTGCACTTACAGTGTATTGTGTATATATATGCATCCCAGGTGTTGCATATATATATATACACTGTATTCAGTTTAGCTAGATCCGTTCCTGTTATCTTCTATCTAGACTATTTACATTTAATGCAGTGCGTCCTGCTCACAGTGTTCAGCTAGATCCGTTCCTGCTATTTACATTTAGTGCAGTGCGTCCTGCTCACAGTGTTCAGCTAGATCCGTTCCTGTTATCTTCTAGACTATTTACATTTAGTGCAGTGCGTCCTGCTCACAGTGTTCAGCTAGATCCGTTCCTGCAATTTACATTTAGTGCAGTGCGTCCTGCTCACAGTGTTCAGCTAGATCCGTTCCTGCTATTTACATTTAGTGCAGTGCGTCCTGCTCACAGTGTTCAGCTAGATCCGTTCCTGTTATCTTCTAGACTATTTACATTTAGTGCAGTGCGTCCTGCTCACAGTGTTCAGCTAGATCCGTTCCTGCAATTTACATTTAGTGCAGTGCGTCCTGCTCACAGTGTTCAGCTAGATCCGTTCCTGCTATTTACATTTAGTGCAGTGCGTCCTGCTCACAGTGTTCAGCTAGATCCGTTCCTGCTATTTACATTTAGTGCAATGCGTCCTGCTCACAGTGTTCAGCTAGATCCGTTCCTGTTATCTTCTAGACTATTTACATTTAGTGCAGTGCGTCCTGCTCACAGTGTTCAGCTAGATCCGTTCCTGTTATCTTCTAGACTATTTACATTTAGTGCAGTGCGTCCTGCTCACAGTGTTCAGCTAGATCCGTTCCTGCTATTTACATTTAGTGCAGTGCGTCCTGCTCACAGTGTTCAGCTAGAGCCGTTCCTGCTATTTACATTTAGTGCAGTGCGTCCTGCTCACAGTGTTCAGCTAGATCCGTTCCTGTTATCTTCTAGACTATTTACATTTGGGGCAGTGCGTCCTGCTCACAGTGTTCAGCTAGATCCGTTCCTGCTATTTACATTTAGTGCAGTGCGTCCTGCTCACAGTGTTCAGCTAGATCCGTTCCTGTTATCTTCTAGACTATTTACATTTAGTGCAGTGCGTCCTGCTCACAGTGTTCAGCTAGATCCGTTCCTGTTATCTTCTAGACTATTTACATTTAGTGCAGTGCGTCCTGCTCACAGTGTTCAGCTAGATCCGTTCCTGTTATCTTCTAGACTATTTACATTTAGTGCAGTGCGTCCTGCTCACAGTGTTCAGCTAGATCCGTTCCTGTTAAATTCCTACTGACAGGCAGGCTTGTCTGGTTACAGTATATAAAGCTACCTGAAGAAAATTACAGGTGTTCTATTTGATCCTATTAGTACCACGGTCAGGCAGCTAGACTATTTACATTTAGTACAGTGCGTCCTGCTCACAGTGTTCAGCTAGATCCGTTCCTGTTATCTTCCTACTGACAGGCAGGCTTGTCTGGTTACAGTATATAAAGCTACCTGAAGAAAATTACAGGTGTTCTATTTGATCCTATTAGTACCACGGTCAGGCAGCTAGACTATTTACATTTAGTACAGTGCGTCCTGCTCACAGTGTACAGCTAGATCCGTTCCTGTTATCTTCCTACTGACAGGCAGGCTTGTCTGGTTACAGTATATAAAGCTACCTGAAGAAAATTACAGGTGTTCTATTTGATCCTATTAGTACCACGGTCAGGCAGCTAGACTATTTACATTTAGTACAGTGCGTCCTGCTCACAGTGTTCAGCTAGATCCGTTCCTGTTATCTTCCTACTGACAGGCAGGCTTGTCTGGTTACAGTATATAAAGCTACTTGAAGAAAATTACAGGTGTTCTATCCCAGCTTAGTGCAGCTACAGGCCATTAGTATGTCTGGAAGGCCAAGAAGGAGAGGCAGACAGTCACAAGCCAATAAGAGAGGGCAAGCAGGCTCTGTGTCTAGTGCTGGTCGTGGAGACGGTGCATCCTCATCAGCACGTGGCCATGGGACACGCTTGGCCTTTTTTTCGGCAGCTGGCCGTGTTGAGCCGCAACATGCGGAAGACTTGGTCGAGTGGATGACCAAGCCGTCCTCATCCTCCTCATCCTCTCTCACCCATGCCCAGGGTGCTTTGTCTGGCAAAGCAGCGGCCTCTTCCCTCAGCTCAATGTCATCAGTGACTCCTTCCCTAGCTCCACCATGTCCTCATGAGGATTCCCTCGAACTGTTTGACCACAGTGTTGGGTACATGCTCCAGGAGGATGCCCAGCGTTTGGAAGGCTCTGATGACGATACTGAGCTCGATGAAGGCAGTAACATGAGCACGGACAGAGGGGGTGCCCAAGAAGGACAGCAATCTGGCAGTCATGCTCCCCCTGCTGCAGCATACTGCCAGGTTTGCTCCAGTGATGAGGAGGGAGGGGATGATGAGGTCACTGACTCAACGTGGGTGCCTGATAGGAGAGAGGAGGAGGAGGAGGAGGAGGAGGAGGAGGCGGCGGCACATCACCAACGAGGCAGGATGCCCTCCAGGGGCCAGCCTAAGGGCAGCACATTGACTGCATCACACCCCAAAGCTCCACATGTGCAGGGCGCTGCAGTCTCTGCGCGTTATTCAAAAAGTTCTTTGGTGTGGGCCTTTTTTGAGACGAGTGCATCAGATCGCACCGCTGCTATTTGCAACATATGTCTCAAGCGTATCTCGCGTGGCCAAAACATCTCCCGCTTGGGTACCACATGCTTGACCAGACATATGTTGACCTGCCATGCAGTTCGTTGGCAAGCGTATCTAAAAGACCCACACCAAAGAACAAAGAGGATCTCTCCTTGCTCCTCATCAGCTGAGATTTCCAACCCCACTAGACCTTCAGTCCTCTCTGAGACCTGCAGTGAGAGGAATGAAGGTGTAGAATTAGGTGTGTCACAGCCAAGTACTTGTGGGCAATCTGCTTTTGGTACACCGACGTCAGATTGTACCAGGCAAATTTCCCTGCCCCAGCTGCTGCACCGCCGAAAGAAGTTTGCTCCCAGCCATCCACATGCCCAGCGGTTGAATGCTAGCTTGGCAAAATTGCTAGCACTTCAACTGCTGCCTTTTCAGTTGGTAGACTCTGCCCCCTTCCGTGAGTTTGTGGAATGTGCGATTCCTCAGTGGCAGGTACCCAAACGCCACTTTTTCTCACGGAAGGCGATTCCGGCTCTCTACCGGCATGTGGAAGGCAATGTCCATGCCTCGCTGGACAGGGCGGTCAGCGGTAAGGTGCATATTACCGCTGACTCATGGTCCAGCAGGCATGGACAGGGACGTTACCTAAGTTTCACGGCGCATTGGGTGACTCTGCTGGCAGCTGGGAAGGATGCAGGACAAGGTGCAGTAGTGTTGGAGGTTGTTCCGCCACCACGCCTCCAAAATGCTGATTGTGACACACCTCTCTCCTCCACCCCCTCCTCTTCTTCTTCCTCCATGGCCTCTTCCTCGGAACCAGCGGTGCTCTGTAGGCGTTCAAGGGGCTACGCAAGTACGCAGGCCAAAAGATGCCATGCGGTGCTTGAGCTGGTGTGCTTGGGGGACAGGAGCCACACTGGGGCAGAGGTTCTGTCAGCTCTGCAGGGGCAGGTTCAGAGGTGGTTGACGCCACGCCAACTTAAGGCAGGAATGGTGGTTTGCGACAATGGCACCAACCTCCTCTCTGCCCTCCGACAGGGACAAATGACCCATGTGCCCTGTTTGGCTCACGTCCTTAACTTGGTGGTGCAGCGGTTCTTGGGCAGGTACCCGGGCTTACAGGATGTCCTGAGGCAGGCCAGGAAAGTCTGTGTGCATTTCCGCCGGTCATATAATGCCAGTGCTCGGCTGACGGACCTCCAAAAGGAGTTTAACCTGCCCAAGAACCGCCTAATCTGTGACATGCCCACCAGGTGGAACTCAACGTTGGCCATGCTGCAGCGGCTGCACACGCAGCAGAGGGCCATCAATGAGTACCTGTGCGACTATGGCACCAGGACAGGGTCAGGGGAGCTTGGTTTTTTTTCCCCACGCCAGTGGGCCATGATCAGGGATGCATGCACTGTCCTGTCACCATTCGAGGAGGCCACGAGGATGGTGAGCAGTGACAGTGCATGCATCAGTGACACTGTCCCCCTTGTCCACCTGTTGGAGCACACGCTGCGCGGAATAATGGACAGGGCACTTGAGGCAGAACAGAGGCAGGAAGAGGAGGACTTCCTTAGCTCTCAAGGCCCCCTTTATCCAGACAGTGTTCCTGCGTGCCCGCCGATCACACAGGAAGAGGACGAGGAGGAAGAGGAGGAGGAGGAGGAGGAAGATTGTGTCAGTATGGAGGTGGAGCCTGGAACTCAGCATCAGCAGCAGTCTTTAAGGGATCAGTCCCAAGAAACACATGGACTTGTACGTGGCTGGGAGGAGGTGGCTGCGGACCATGTCGTTCTTAGTGACCCAGAGGACTCCGGACCGAATGCCTCAGCAAACCTACGCTGCATGGCCTCCCTGATCCTGCAAAGCCTGCGTAAGGATCCTCGTATTCGTGGTATCAAGGAGAAGGACCAATACTGGCTGGCAACCCTCCTTGATCCACGTTACAAGGGTAAGGTTGCGGACCTTATCTTGCCATCGCAGAGGGAGCAGAGGATGAAACATCTTCGGGAGGCCTTGCAGAAAGGTCTGTGCAACGCGTTCCCAGAGACTGGGAGGTTACAAACTCCTGTTTCTGGACAACGTGTTGCTGAGGCTTCGGTCAGTCAAAGAAGGAGCGGTGGAGAAGGTGGCCGTCTGACCGATGCATTCAGACAATTTTTTGGTCCGCAGCCCCAAGGTATGATCGGTTCCAGCAACCATCGCCAGCGTCTGTTTTACATGGTGCAGGAATACCTAGGGGCAAGATCAGACTTGGACACCTTTCCCACCGAAAATCCTCTGGGTTACTGGGTCTTGAGGATGGATCACTGGCCAGAGCTTGCACAGTATGCAATTGAGCTACTGGCCTGTCCTGCATCCAGCGTTCTTTCGGAACGCACATTCAGTGCTGCTGGAGGCGTGGTAACCGATCACAGGGTGCGTCTGTCCACCGACTCGGTCGATCGGCTGACCTTCATAAAAATGAATGAGTCTTGGATCACCACCAGCTACCAAGCACCTGATGCTGATGTAACCGAATAATTTTTTTTGAAATCTCAGATCCCTTCAAAGACTGCCTATGCTGATGCTGAGTGACTATCCCTGAGTAATTATCCTCTTCCTCCTCAATCATCACGCTGATAGCTTGTAAGAACATTTTTGGTTCTGGGCGCCACCACCAGTGCCTAAGGCACAATTTTTCAGCCCCTGTTTAACAGGGGCGTGTAATTACAATTTTTGATGTAATACTTTGCAGCAGGGCTCGTTCCTGCATTCCAACTAGAGTGTCTGTGAGGGGTTGCAGTGTTGTGGCACCAGCACCAGTGCCTAAGGCCCAATTTTTCTGCCCCTGTCTAACAGGGGCGTGTAATTACAATTTTTGATGCAATACTTTGCAGCAGGGCTCGTTCCTGCGTTCCAACTAGAGTGTCTGTGAGGGGTTGCAGTGTTGTGGCACCAGCACCAGTGCCTAAGGCCCAATTTTTCTGCCCCTGTCTAACAGGGGCGTGTAATTACAATTTTTGAAGCAATACTTTGCAGCAGGGCTCGTTCCTGCGTTCCAACTAGAGTGTCTGTGAGGGGTTGCAGTGTTGTGGCACCAGCACCAGTGCCTAAGGCCTAATTTTTCAGCTCCTGTTCAACAGGGGCATGTAATTACAATTCTTGATCTAATATTTCACAGCAGGGCCCTGTGAGGGCTTACAGTGTTGTGGCCACAGCAACACCTAAGGCCCAAATTTCTGCTGAGTATATAGGGCAGGACCCTACTTTCAAACATCTAACTTACAAACGACTCCTACTTGCAAACGGAAGGAGACAACAGGAAGTGAGATGAAATCTACCCCTAGGAAGGGAAATTCTCTCCTGTAAGAGTTAATATGGGAAAACAATTTCTCCTTTCCACTGATGCTTTCCAATCCTTGTTCCACAAAAAAACCCAAATTTTCAAAAAACATTTTTCATTGGGACAAAAAAGTGAGGTGAAATCTTCTGAAGAGGAGGAAAGACAGCAAAACAAATGTCACAGGGGTGATAACCCTTCCCTATGTTTTCCAAAAAGCTTAGAAAAGATTTTTTGGCTGGAGCTAAACACGTTAAAAATGTTCAAAATTACAAACAGATTCTACTTAACAACAAACCTACAGTCCCTGTCTTGTTTGCACCGCCTGTATACTGCTGTTCAGAGTATATAGGGCCTGGTGGCCCCACACCTTTCCTTATTTTAATTTGGGTGCGGGGTTCCCCTTAATATCCATACAAGACCCAAAGGGCCTGGTAATGGACTGGGGGGTACCCATGCCGTTTGTCTCACTGATTTTCATCCATATTGCCATGCCCCGACATGACATTAAACCCGCAAGCAGTTTTAAATGAGATTTTTTCCTTTAAAAATGACATTTGGTGCAGGGACTGTTCTAAACATGGGAAACACGCGTCACTTTACAGGCATACTATAGACACCCCCCAGGTACGATATTTAAAGGAATATTTCACTTTTTTTTTTTTACTTTAAGCATCATTAAAATCACTGCTCCCGAAAAAACGTCCGTTTTTAAAAGTTTTTTTTGCATTGATACATGTCCCCTGGGGTAGGACCCGGGTCCCCAAACCCTTTTTAGGACAATACCATGCAAATTAGCCTTTAAAATTAGCACTTTTGATTTCGAACGTTCGAGTCCCATAGACGTCAATGGGGTTCTAACGTTCGTGCAAACTTTCGGTCCGTTCGCGGGTTCTGGTGCGAACCGAACCGGGGGGTGTTCGGCTCATCCCTAGTGTCCAGGAACAGAGTCGCTAGATGCAAACTTTTTGTGTCCAGGGCCAATAAAATCTGTAATCGTTTGCATTAGCGCTTACATGCAAACAGCAGTGGCGCCAGTCCTGCCCACGCCATTGCTGGGTGCTGCTGTTTGATGGGGATAGTTTATCCAACAGCAGGAATATCAACTTCTTCTTCAAATTGAAAACTCCCAATTTTGCTCTGAAGGTGGGCAAATTTGGGAGTTTTTGGTTTGCTGACATTTTGGTGAAATGCTTTGAAATCAATTCAAGGTTAATGTGCTACTAATGAAATAGGATTCGTATCGCCACAGAGTGGTGCTGTGGATACAGAGATTGAGTATATAATGCCACGTCCAGATAAATTTAATTAACAAGAAAATTGGTGGATGCAGGGCCGATCCTAGGGTCACCGGCGCCTGGGTGCAGAAATATTTCTGGCGCCCCCACATGGGCGTGGTCATCTTACCAACTCCTCCCCTTTACAAATGTTTCTATGGCAATGACTCAAACACAGAGATGCTCTCCTAAGAACTCTTTGTTACCCTAGGATCCTCCCATGATCTTTTAACAATAAAAAAAATACAGGAAGAGTGTACACTAATGAGACCTGGAGGGGAGTCTCTCTGATGCACACAAAGAGGGCTTCTGTTAGAGAGTCTGTTAGAAAGAACCCCCAGACATAGTACAGGAGATGATCAGAGACTGCAGACATGATACAAGAGATGGTCAGAGACTGCAGACATAATACAGGAGATGATCAGAGACTGCAGACATGATACAAGAGATGGTCAGAGACTGCAGACATGATACAGGAGATGATCAGAGACTGCAGACATGATACAGGAGATGATCAGAGACTGCAGATATTGTACAGGAGATGATCAGAGACTGCAGACATAGTACAGGAGATGATCAGAGACTGCAGACATAATACAGGAGATGATCAGAGACTGCAGACATAGTACAGGAGATGATCAGAGATTGCAGACATAATACAGGAGATGATCAGAGACTGCAGACATAGTACAGGAGATGATCAGAGACTGCAGACATAGTACAGGAGATGATCAGAGACTGCAGACATAGTACAGGAGATGATCAGAGATTGCAGACATAGTACAGGAGATGATCAGAGACTGCAGACATAGTACAGGAGATGATCAGAGACTGCAGACATGATACAGGAGATGATCAGAGACTGCAGACATAATACAGGAGATGATCAGAGACTGCAGACATAGTACAGGAGATGATCAGAGATTGCAGCCATAGTACAGGAGATGATCAGAGACTGCAGGCATAATACAGGAGATGATCAGAGACTGCAGACATAGTACATATTGGCCGATCGGCCCTCTCACCTGACCCAGCGATACAGCAACGGTTCCTCTGATCAGGAGTCAGCTCACTCTGAATTGCCCATGGTGACTCCGCTGTATTCCTGCAATGACTCCATTCCTTTCAATGCCAGCGATGGCGCTAGGCTGTGTGGCTTTCCCTCTGGTGGCGCAGGGCAGCGGGGTTCTCTCTCTGATGGTGTTCTCTCAGCACTGTCCTCTCCCTCTGGAGTCCTGGGTGTACTTCCCTGAAAACTTTCCCAGGCTCCTGTCTCTCTCTCTCTCTTTCCCATTCAGCTGAGCATGCTGTGTGGGCTGCAGTTTCCGTGTTACAGTGGGGCTGCCAGTTCTCGGGACTATATGTCCCACAATCCTCTTCTCTGCTCCTTTTTTCTTTTCCATTAGTACAGACCCCCCAGGACAGACCCCCCTCCATTAGTACAGACCCCCCAGGACAGACCCCCCTCCATTAGTACAGACCCCCCATTAATACAGACCCCCCTCCATTAGTAGAGACCCCCATATTAGTACAGACCCCACCATTAGTACAGATCCCCCCTCCATTAGTACAGACCCCATTAGTACAGACCCCCCCTCCATTAGTACAGACCCCACCTCCATTAGTACAGACCCCCCCCATTAGTACAGACCCCCCAGGACAGACCCCCCTCCATTAGTAGAGACCCCCATATTAGTAAAGACCCCCCCTCCATTAGTACAGACCCCATTAGTACAGACCCCCCCTCCATTAGTACAGACCCCATTAGTACCTACCCCCCCTCCATTAGTACAGACCCCCCTCCTTTAGTACAGACCCCCACTCCATTAGTACAGACCCCATTAGTACAGACCCCCCAGGACAGACCCCCCTCCATTAGTACAGACCCCCCAGGACAGACCCCCCCTCCATTAGTACAGACCCCCCCATTAATACAGACCCCCCTCCATTAGTAGAGACCCCCATATTAGTACAGACCCCACCATTAGTACAGACCCCCCCTCCGTTAGTACAGACCCCACCTCCATTAGTACAGACCCCCTCATTAGTACAGACCCCCCCATTAGTACAGACCCCCCAGGACAGACCCCCTCCATTAGTAGAGACCCCCATATTAGTAAAGACCCCCCCTCCATTAGTACAGACCCCATTAGTACAGACCCCCCCTCCATTAGTACAGACCCCATTAGTACATACCCCCCTCCATTAGTACAGACCCCCCCTCCATTAGTACAGACCCCCCCTCCATTAGTACAGACCCCATTAGTACAGACCCCCTCTCCATTAGAACAGACCCCCCAGGACAGACCCCCCTCTCCATTAGTACAGACCCCCTCTCCATTAGTACAGACCCCCTCTCCATTAGTACAGACCCCCCTCCATTAGTACAGACCCCCCAGGACAGACCCCCCTCCATTAGTACAGACCCCCCAGGACAGACCCCCATCCATTAGTACAGACCCCCCAGGACAGACCCCTCTCCATTAGTACAGACCCCCCAGGACAGACCCCCCTCCATTAGTAGAGACCCCCATATTAGTACAGACCCCACCATTAGTACAGACCTCCCCTCCATTAGTACAGACCCCATTAGTACAGACCCCATTAGTACAGACCCCCTCTCCATTAGTACAGACCCCATTAGTACAGACCCCCCCATTATTAGTACAGCCCCCTCCATTAGTACAGCCCCCCTCCATTAGTACAGCCCCCCCTCCATTAGTACAGCCCCCCTCCTCCATTAGTACAGCCCCCCCCTCCATTAGTACAGCCCCCCTCCATTAGTACAGCCCCCCTCCATTAGTACAGCGCCCCCTCCATTAGTACAGCCCCCTCCATTAGTACAGCCCCCCTCCATTAGTACAGCCCCCCCTCCATTAGTACAGCGCCCCCTCCATTAGTACAGCCCCCCTCCATTAGTACAGCCCCCCCTCCATTAGTACAACCCCCCCTCCATTAGTACAGCCCCCCTCCATTAGTACAGCCCCCCCTCCATTAGTACAGCCCCCCCTCCATTAGTACAGCCCCCCCCTCCATTAGTACAGCCCCCCCTCCATTAGTACAGCCCCCCCTCCATTAGGGTACATATATACACCCGGGCGGCAGCTGAAGAGGAGAGAACAGTGTGCAGCCAGCCGCGCCGCCCGGGTGAAGAGCAGAGGAGTTTAAAGTAGGCAGGAGTGGGAGACACAGAGCAGAATGTGTCGGGCACATACCGCTCCTCCGCTCCCCCCCCGCGCGACATCACTGTACGGCTGGTCTCTCTCCACGCAGAGACCAGCCGCTCAGGAGGGAGGGGCTTGAGCAGCACACACAGCGGCGGCGCCTTTCTTCTTTTAACACCGGCGGAGAGCGCCGCCGCCAGACGCAATCAAGAGGAGGAGGAGGAGGGAAGGGAGCACTCCGGCGCTTCAGCACCCCCACCTCTCTGGCGCCTGGGTGCACTGCACCCCGTGCACCCCGTCTAGGACCGGCCCTGGGTGGATGATTGACTTTATAGGCATAACACAGTTATAGATTAAAAAGGAATATTTATTACAGAATTTAGAATTGGGACAATTGCATAAAAATGTCATCAAGTAGTCACAAAAATTTGCCTTTAAGCATAAACAACACACCACCTACTGTACACACATATACACTATTAATCACGGACTAGAGGACCAATTATATCACTTCCAATATTGGTAAAAAGAACAAAATCGCGGTGTCATAGTCTAGCTCAGCTCTACATGTTGTGCGTATTCAACCGACGCTTCTTCAGGAACTTATGGCGTATTCTATGAATAGAAAATTTACAAATAAAATCATCACATTTATTCATTTGTTCAACGATATCATATAATCATATATCATATAACATTGTTGCCCTGGTGGATTCAATACTGCAACATGGTCAACCCCAGCTCAGAAGACTCCCTACCAAACCCAGGACAGTCAATGCGCATGTCGATTGTGGGAACGAGTGTAACATTTGGACAGTTAATCTATAGTAGCAAACAAAGGCCATACACGGGGAACGTATCAGTAGTTGAATAAAGTATGTATTAATGGTAAAATAGAATAGAAATAATAAAAAATAAAAATACAATTTTTTATTTTATTTATTCTATATATATTATTTATTATTTCTATTCTATTGGGGTGATTGTCCACAATCCAACTTCTGATAGAACAGAGCCTTGGGGGCAAGCTGCACATGCTCAGCTTGTTGTGTATTGCTAGAGAGTTTTTTTTTTCTTGGGAGGGTGCATGTGATCAGCACTGTCCAGACAGAGGGTCAGGGGTCCTATAGCCTCAGGACAATCAGAGTAGAATGAAAACTTCTCCTACAAGTTTTAACCAGACACTGATAAAAGTCACAAAATTGCTCTAACTGCTGATGAGAAAATGTATTTATCATGTTATATTTACTAAAATAATTGCATTTCCATGTTCTATATACTGTGAGATCAAATATAGTGAATGCAGGGTCCTTTATTTTCACCTGGAACTCCTGAAAATAACATACTTCCTGTTCTCTCATGGCTAAACTCTCTTCTCATAATAAAGCTCAGCTCCATTCTAGCATTTCTCAACCCCCATCTTTTCCTCCATCATCCATGTACTTCTAGTAATAGGTGGCCAATTTCTACCCACCGGGACATACTACGGCCCATATAGACATCTACTGGCTGGTAAAAACAGGGATGAGACGTGGTTGTGTTACATCCGGGGCTGTCCTTGTGTCTGACACTCGGGAGCTGCGATGCGTCCTGTGTATCCCCCCCACCCCCCCTCCGCACCGTTCGGTGTATGGGGGGAGTGCACTTTGTTGCTCAGCGTCACCCCCTCTGCCCCACGTCGGACGCCAACACTGACTTCACGGCATGGTGCATAAGTTCCTCCATGTAGCCAGTCTGATGGGGAATATGGACGTCTCTGACTGATGGAGTTCACCGTCAGTGTCAGAGCCCCTCCCCCTTCCTGCCGTGCTCGGGTGACGCTGGTGTACGCGGCCAGCATGCACGTGGTGGTTGTTGGGTATATCTTGCCTCCCCTGTCACAGCGTGGGCGTCTTTCGCTCAGAGATGTTTTATCTTCACCTCTAATCCATAGCGCCTTTTTCCCTGCCTGGGATGCATGTAAGTTTACACATGGCTATTTTTATCCAGCTTTTTGCCAGCTAGCCTTTCTCTATGCTGTTTGAAAACGGGTTTGTCTCTGCTGTTTGCTTCATTTTCTTTTTTCTTTTTTATCTGTGTATATACCATAGTCCACTATGGTTGGATGTGGTCATGTTTTAATATCCAAGTATATTTACATTTTTTCTTCCTGCCGTGTTTCACCATGCTTACCAGATAGACATTATTGGTCTATCGTACCAACATTAACTCTGACATATTGCTTTTTTTAAAATTTTTCTCCCAGGCAGTCCATACTGGCACTCTTTTGTTGATATCTTATTTACATCAGCCCTGTGGTTCCCACGCTATCTTTTAGGGGGGACTCTGTGTGCCCGACCCACCAGCGCGCATTCCGCTGCACCTCAGCTCCCGGGGAGAGATACTTGTTGGCCCTGGTCTTGTACCTGCCATGTCCCATTGCACTGTTCATATGTAAGTATTTTAGGGTGGCTCACCCTCCTTCGCCGCTAGTTTGAGCTATTAGTTAGACTCACTATATGTTGTATTATATTTTTTAGAAATCCCTGATTATCTGGCCCCTGATGAGTGTGTTTAAACAAAACGCGTTGGGAATTTGGGATACAAATATGTTTTACAGTACAACATTTCAAGAACTACCTATGGTTTTTTTATACTACATTACTTTTTTCCTCTGTTGTGCTGTGGTATTGTTATTTGTACATACTATGTAATTCTTGTATATGCACTAATCCTTCAACGAGACCACTGTGTGGCGCCAAGCTGTATGTACCCTTGATGCCGATCGCATATGCACATATACATGTGTTGTGATTTATGAAATGATATTTATTACAATGTCTTTCTCTATGTGGTTCTGTTTTGAATTGTTTTTATGCATGTCACTTGATTAATAAATTGTACTGCTACCCCAGTCACCTGACATCTTCCATGACCTCATTCAAAGTCCCAACCTTTATTAATTTTGAGTTATTTTGAGGGGACAGAAAATTTACACTGTTATACAAGCTGTACACTCACTACTTTACATTGTAGCAAAGTGTAATTTCTTCAGTGTTGTCACATGGAAAGATATAATAAAATATTTACAAAAATGTGAGGGGTGTACTTACCTTTGTGAGATTCTGTATATGCTCCAGTTAACTAGCATATTACATATGTAGTTATACGATCAACTGTAATTTCTACACACAGAAATAGGTATTTATCCAAGTCAAAATCACTATTTCAAAAAATTGTTGGTGTTAGGTACATTTTTCAAAAATAATATAATTCAATATGTCTCCAGATAGGTACTTAACACCACATACATACGGGCCATATGCCGGGTGACATTGGCCGGTTCAGTAAAGACCGTCCAACATTCTGCCTGTGTGTATGGCAGCTGGTCTGATAGAAGCTGGCCGTTTGACCAGCTTCTGTCGGACGATCATGCTGGAAAACCAGCAGCTGACCGATTCCCAATCAGTGCTCTTAGTCAATGACTGAGAGCACTGACCAGAGTGTTCTGGTGGAGGGGCCGTCCCCCTGTCAGAACACAACAGTTTAGCAGGGGAGATCGCTGTACTAACGTCTGATCATTAGTACAGCAGCTCCGACCGGACCTGACAGTTTCTTTTCGTTCAACCCGCTGGGTTGAATGGAAGCAGACTCATATGCCCTGTACACACAGTCGGACATTGATCGAACATTCCGACAACAAAATCCATGGATTTTTTCCGACAGATGTTGGCTCAAACTTGTTTTGCATACACACGGTCACACAAAGTTGTCGGAAAATCCGATCGTTCTGAACGCGGTGACGTAAAACACGTACATCGGGACTATAAACGGGGCAGTAGCCAATAGCTTTTGTCTCTTAATTTATTCTGAGCATGCGTGGCACTTTGTGCGTCGGATTTGTGTACACAAGATCGGAATTTCCGACAACGGATTTTGTTGTCGGAAAATTTTATAGCAAGCTCTCAAACTTTGTGTGTCGGAAATTGCGATGGAAAATGTGTGATGGAGCCCACACACGGTCCGAATTTCCGACAACAAGGTCCTATCACACATTTTCCGTCCGACCGTGTGTACAGGGCAATAGTGTGTACCAGGCTTAAGGCTAGTTCCATTTTTTTTTGTAGTCACTAGTTTGATTAGAGTTTCATCAAATAATATATGGTTTGAAAAGATTAGGAATAAGGAAATAAGGAGAAAGCAAAGAAAAAGAAAAGCGAAGAAAAGGTGTTATTTTCCCTTATCGGTAGCTTCATACTATCAGATTTATGCCCTGTACACACAATCGGCCTTTCCGACAGAAAATGTGCGATCTGAGCTTGTTGTCAGAAATTCCGACCGTGTGTGGGCTCCATCGGACTTTTCCCATTGGAATTTCCGACACACAAAGTTTGAGAGCTGGATCTAAAATTTTCCCACAACAAAATTCGTTTGCGTAAATTCCAATAGTGTGTATACAATTCCAAGGCAGAAAAGTGCCGCGCATGCTCGGAATCAAGCAGAAGAGCAGCACTGACTATTGAACTTCATTTTTCTCGGGTTGTCGTACATGTTGAACGCCACCGCGTTCTTGACATTCGGAATTTCTGACCAACTTTGTGTGACCGTGTGTATGCAAGACAAGTTTGAGCCAACATCGGTCGGAAAAAATCAGATGGATTTTGTTGACGGAATATCCGATCGTGTGTACAGGGCATTAGAGTGACTTCCTATAAAGTAACCAAGGTGTCCAAATGTTGAAATGTTTGTCAGACTTGTTCTTTATAAATGTTGTAAGCTGTTCCAATAGTTGAATTTCAGAAGCTCCTGTATGCCATTGTGCTAAGGTTACATAGTTACATAGTTACATAGTAGGTGAGGTTGAAAAAAGACACAAGTCCATCAAGTCCAACCTATGTGTGTGATTATGTGTCAGTATTACATTGTATATCCCTGTATGTTACGGTCATTCAGG
Organism: Aquarana catesbeiana; assembly: GCF_042186555.1. Lineage (NCBI taxonomy): Eukaryota > Metazoa > Chordata > Amphibia > Anura > Ranidae > Aquarana > Aquarana catesbeiana. The sequence continues at coordinate 363,167,808 of NC_133329.1, forward strand.
TGATTATCTAATAGTTTCTTGAAGCTATCAATGCTCCCCGCTGAGACCACCGCCTGTGGAAGGGAATTCTACATCCTTGCCGCTCTTACAGTAAAGAACCCTCTACGTAGTTTAAGGTTAAACCTCTTTTCTTCTAATTGTAATGAGTGGCCACGAGTCTTATTAAACTCTCTTCTGTGAAAAAGTTTTATCCCTATTATGGGGTCACCAGTACAGTATTTGTAAATTGAAATCATATCCCCTCTCAAGCGTCTCTTCTCCAGAGAGAATAAGTTCAGTGCTTGCAACCTTTCCTCATAACTAAGATCCTCCAGACCCTTTATTAGCTTTGTTGCCCTTCTTTGTACTCGCTCCATTTCCAGTACATCCTTCCTGAGGACTGGTGCCCAGAACTGGACAGCATACTCCAGGTGCAGCCGGACCAGAGCCTTGTAGAGTGGGAGAATTATCGTTTTATCTCTGGCGTTGATCCCCTTTTAATGCATGCCAATATTCTGTTTGCTTTGTTAGCAGCAGCTTGGCATTGCATGCCATTGCTGAGCCTATCATCTACTAGGACCCCCAGGTCCTTTTCCATCCTAGATTCCCCCAGAGGTTCTCCCCCCAGTGTATAGATTGCATTCATATTTTTGCCACCCAAATGCATTATTTTATATTTTTCTACATTGAACCTCATTTGCCATGTAGTCGCCCACCCCATTCATTTGTTCAGGTCTTTTTGCAAGGTTTCCACATCCTGCGGAGAAGTTATTGCCCTGCTTAGCTTAGTATCGTCTGCAAATACAGAGATTGAACTGTTTATCCTATCCTCCAGGTTGTTTATGAACAAATTAAATAGGATTGGTCCCAGCACAGAACCCTGGGGAACCCCACTACCCACCCCTGACCATTCTGAGTACTCCCCATTTATCACCACCCTCTGAACTCGCCCTTGTAGCCAGTTTTCAATCCATGTACTCACCCCATGGTCCATGCCAATGGACCTTATTTTGTACAGTAAACGTTTATGGGGAACTGTGTCAAATGCTTTTGCAAAATCCAGATACACCACGTCTACGGGCCTTCCTTTATCTAGATGGCAACTCACCTCCTCATAGAAGGTTAATAGATTGGTTTACCAAGAACGATTCTTCATGAATCCATGCTGATTACTGCTTATTACTAAAATCTTGTATATAGTCCCTTATCATCCCCTCCAAGAGTTTACATACTATTGATGTTAGGCTAACTGGTCTGTAATTCCCAGGGATGTATTTTGGGCCCTTTATAAATATTGGTGCTACATTGGCTTTTCTCCAATCAGCTGGTACCATTCCAGTCAGTAGACTATCTGTAAAAATTAGGAACAACGCTCTGGCAATCACTTGACTGAGTGCCCTAAGTACCCTCGGATGAAAGCCATCTGGTCCCGGTGATTTATTAATGTTAAGTTTCTCAAGTCTAATTTTAATTCTGTCCTCTGTTAACCATGGAGGTGCTTCCTGTGTTGTGTCATGAGGATAAACACTGCAGTTTTGGTTACTGAAGCCCCCCGATTCACTTGTGAAGACTGAGGAGAAGAATAAATTCAATACCTTCGCCATCTCCCCATCCTTTGTAACCAGATGTCCTTCCTCATTCTTTATGGGGCCAATATGGTCTGTCCTCCCTTTTTTACTGTTTACATACTTAAAGAATTTCTTGGGATTTTTTTTGCTCTCCTCCGCTATGTGTCTTTCATGTTCTATCTTAGCCGTCCTAATTGCACCCTTACATTTCTTGTTGCATTCTTTATAGAGTCTGAATGCTGAGGATGATCCCTCAACCTTTTTTTTTTTAAGGCCTTCTCCTTTGCTTTTATATGCATTTTTACATTGGAGTTAAGCCATCCAGGATTTTTGCTCTTTTAAATGTATTACCCAATGGGATACATTGGCAAATGCCCTTATTTAATATGCTCTTAAAGCAAACCCATCTCTCCTCCGTATTCTTTGTTCCTAATATTTTATCCCAATTTATGCCTTTTAGCAAGGTTTGTAGTTTAGGGAAGTTGGCTCTTTTGAAATTCAGTGTCTTTGTGTTCCCTTTATGTTTCCTATTTGTGTGATTTATACTGAAACTAATTGACCTGTAATCGCTGTTACCTAAATTGCCCCGTATTTCCACATCCGTGATCAGGTCTGTATTGTTGGTAATCAGTAGATCCAGTAATGTTTTGTTTCTAGTTGGTGCGTCTGCCATCTGACCCATAAAATTGTCCTGCAAGACATTAAGGAACTGGCGAGCCTTAAATGAATGCGCGGTTCCCCCCGCCCAGTCTATGTCTGGATAATTAAAATCTCCCATTATGATAACACTTCCCATCCTTGCTGCTAATCCAATTTGTGATAGGAGATCTGTCTCCACTTCCTCCCTCAGGTTAGGGGGCCTATAGCATACTCCCAGTATTATTTTCCCCTTAGCTTCATCCCTTTGGAGCTCTACCCATAAGGATTCCACCTCCTCTCTAGCTCCCTCAGTGATGTCATCTCTCACAATAACTTGTACATTATTCTTGATATATAGGCATACCCCTCCCCCATTTTTAACACTCTCTATCCTTGCGATATAGGGTATACCTTTGAATGTTTGCCAGCCAATCATGAGAGCTGTTGAACCAGGTCTCTGAAATTCCCACAAAATCCAAATCCTCCTTGTACAACAGTATCTCTAGTTCACCCATCTTGTCCGCCATGCTCCTGGCATTGGTGAACATGCCACATAGTTTAGACCGGTCGCATATTGTCCTCGTATTGGGTGTTTCGAGATTGCAACTAGGACTTGCTACTATACTCACCTTGTGTTTTTGTGCTTTGGTTAACCTACCACTAATACCCCCAATACTACCCTCTGGAATATCTTCCGCGCTGGCTATCTCTGTCTCTGGACCCTCCCCCCCATCGCCTAGTTTAAAAACCCCTCTAACTTTTTGGCCATCTTCATTCCCAGCAGATCTGCATCCTCCTCATTTAGGTGCAGTCCGTCCCTTCTATAGTACCGGTTACCGACTGAGAAGTCGGCCCAGTCCTCCAGGAACCCAAACCCCTCCTTACTACACCAGCTCTTCAGCCACTTATTTACTTCCCTAATCTCCCTCTGCCTTTCTGGTGTGGCTCGATGTACCGTTAGTATTCCTGAAAATATTACCTTGGAAGTCCTTTTCCTCAATTTAGCTCCTAAGTCCCTAAAATCGTTCTTTAGGACACTCCATCTGCCTCTGACTTTGTCTTTGATGCCAACGTGCACCATGACAGCCGGGTCTTCCCCAGCCCCTCCCAGTAATCTGTTCACAAGATCCGTGATGTGCCGAACCCGAGCGCCCGGTAGACAACATACTGTTCGGCGCTTCAGGTCTTGGTTACAGATTGCCCTCTCTGTCCTTCTAAGAATTGAGTCCCCTACCACCAGAATCTGTCTTTCCTTTCCCTTTGCTGCCCCCCCACTCTCACTGGAGGAGTTCTTCCCCCGGCAGCTAGGAGAGTCCCTCAGCCCCAGCAGTGCTGGTCCCTGACTGGTTTCACCAATGTCACTCAATGGAGCGTACTTATTGGGATGCTCCAGTCCTGGATCGGCCTCGCTGGCTCTTCCTCCTCTACCCCGCCTGACTGTCACCCATCTACTCTTTGCTAGTGCCTGCACCTCTTTGTCTCCACCCGCCTCTGTGCTGGCCCCTGCTGGCACCTGCCGTGTACGTTCCTGGCTCTCCTTTAGTATGGAGGGTCTTCTCAGTGCTGACAGTTGCTTCCCCAGATTCAGAACCTGGGCTTCCAGGGAAACAATGTGCTTACATTTTGCACAACAGTATTCGCCCTCGATCGGATGATCAAGGAACGCATACATGCAGCAAGATGTACAAAAAGTCACCTCTCCACACCCGCCGGGCATCGTACCTATTAAATTTAGTGAGGATTTGGGGATTTGACCCTGTCCAAATTACCTAACAGCTAGCTTCCTGGCACTAATACTCAAGACAATACACAGGTACACAACAAGACAATACACAGGTACACAACAAGACAATACACAGGTACTTACAGACCTACGTGCAATCGCAGAACAGTCGCAGACCTACGTGCACTCGCAATACTCAAGTATACAGTACACAATACACAAGTACTAACGATCCACACACACTACTCAGAAAACACTCAGGTACTCACACTACACAGGTACTATGACCCCTGTTATAAACTCCTGTTTTAAACTCTGGTTTTTAACTCACCACTTAGACCAGTTCCACTTGGACTGAGTTCCACAGCCTCACACTGAGCACACTCAGAATGAGTCCTACACACAGTTATATAGGCACCTGTGAGCAATTAACCACCCCCCTTAATTAATAGCCTGAAGGAACCAGAGAAAAAAAAAAAAAAAGCTATTTAAAAAGTGACAGAAAAAGGTGATTGAAAAACTAAAAGGAAAAGCCCCAAAAATGCAACCCAGCAAACAAAAAGCAAGACTTGTTCACTCTAACTCTGGTTTTTAACTCACCACTTAGACCAGTTCCACTTGGACTGAGTTCCACAGCCTCACACTGAGGTTAGTAGGTCTGTTTTTTCTTTTTTCAACCCAACTATGTAACTATGCAAATATCGCTTGACCATATCATGTGCAGCACAGCAGAAGTGTTTAAGGACTAAAACAGCCCATAGAGGACTCAATGACTCGATTCCCCCATCAACACAGTCAGTGTTGATGGGGAAATCCCTCCCGCAATGCTATGTTCGTGGCCATGTGTCTGTTTACATCCATCTTCCTCTGAGTCTATGTCTAGATCTAAAAGAGACAGATTGAAAGTAGCCTCATGTAAACTATGTAAAGATTACTGCTAGCAGCTATACCCACCGGCAGTAATCACATGTAAAAATTCTGGCAGGCTGGTTGTACCCAAGTTGATTGATGGAGCGATTTGGGTACAACCAGCCGGTCCATGGATAGAGCGATTCTAGGCCAGTCCCTGCTGAACCTGCTGAGATTTTAACCATCTATGACCAGCCTTAGGCAGAACCAGATATAACCATACAGTATGTTACATTGTGGCAGTACTGGCAAATATCTGTAAATCAGATGATAGATGCTGGAGTTTGTCTTTATGTTTTAGTTATCTACACACACACAATCTTCAATATCACAATTCACAGGAAACAAGGGGACTATATCTGATCCAAGGTCTTCTTTCATGTATGTTATGTTCATCCAAAAAAATATATAAAAGCACAACACAGTGATCAATAATGCACAACAATGGAGCATCCAAAGCAACTTCTCAAATATATTTTTTAAAATAGCGTTCTGAAAGAAAAGCAGGAAAGTTTGACTGACACTAATACACTGTACAAGACACCCTGGAAAGTCGAGTTTATCTCGTAAAATTGTAACAGACAGGGTTTGTGATGTCCCCTGCACCAGATTCTTTATTCTGTCAGATTATAGCATTTGGAGTGACGGAAAGAGCTGCTTCCCTTTCATATGCCAGTGAGGGGAACAGGACCTGTCAGCGACAGTGGAACACGATATGTATTATCACTCTGACTGATTCACAGGCCGGGAGACTGTCATTCCTTTCCAACTGTACAAGTCAACACAAATAAAGCTGAGGAGGCAAATGATAATGGCTGAGATAAATCCAAGCTTGTCCTCGCCATTACGTTTTATTCACAGCGTACGGATGACATGATTTGAAAAATGAGCCTGTGTCTAGTTCAGCACCCATTAGTGTGTGAGCGCATTATCTCCTACTTTCCCTATAACGTTACCACGTCTACAGCCGGCTGATTGTATTCATCAAACCAATCAGAGGGCAGGCCTAACACAGTATGGGGGATATTTTTTTTTTTTTTTTATTGGGGAAATGAAACATAACTCAAAATTGTCCATTGTTTGGTAGGACAGTGTCTCTGTTGGACACCAATTCCTCTGATCCATTTCATTTTTCCCTAGTTGTTTTTTTGTTTATGTGTTGAATTTAGCATATGTGTTTTAGAGTGGCACCTTGGTGTGTTACATAGTTAGTAAGGTTGAATAAAGACACCAGTCCATCCAGTTCAACCTGAGTGAGTGTGGGTGTGTGTCCACAATTGTCCCTATCACTGTACATTGTGTCTCATTATGATGCTTATCTATTATATTATTATTTATTTAAGGTACCCATATAGTGCCATCAATTTACGCAGCGCTCCACACATACATCGCACACTGACATTGGTCCCTACCCTCAAGGAGCCCACAATCCAAGGTCCCCAGCTCACATTCATATACTAGGAACAATTTTTGGACAGAAGCCAATTAACCTACCAGCATGTCTTTGGAGTGTGGGAGGAAACCGGAGTACCCGGAGGAAACCTACGCAGGCACAGGGAGAACATGCAAACTCCAGGCAGGTAGTGTCGTGGTTGGGATTCGAACCAGCGACCCTTTTTACTGCTACTGTAGGCGAGAGTGCTACCCACTGTTCTGGGATCAGGTTGATGTAACTATGTAAATTAGGTGCCTTATTAGACTCATTAGTAGTAAGTACAATGCCTTGCAAAAGGCTTCACCCCCCTTGGCTTTTTACCTATTTTATTACATTGCAGCCTTTAGTTCAATGTTTTTTTTAATCTGAATTATATGTGATGGATCAGAACACAATAGTCTAAGTTGATGAAGTAAAATTAGAAAAATATATACATGAAAATATTTTTCAGAAATTAAAAACTGATAATTGGCAGGTGCGTATGTATTCACCCCCTGTGTTATGAAGCCCATAAAAAGCTCTGGTGCAACCAATTACCTTCAGAAGCCACATAATTAGTGAAATGATGTCCACCTGTGTGCAATCTAAGTGTCACGTGATCTGTCATTACATATACACACCTTTTTGAAAGGCCCCAGAGGCTGCAACACCTAAGCAAGAGGCACCACTAAGCAAACACTCCCATGAAGACCAAGGAACTCTCCAAACAAGTAAGGGACAATGTTGTTGAGAAGTACAAGTCAGGGTTAGGTTATAAAAAAATATCCAAATCTTTGATGATCCCTGGGAAAAAAATCCCAGTGGTAAGATGTGGCAAGCTCATAGAGACTTATCCAAAGCAACTTGCACCTGTGATAGCCACAAAAGGTGGCTCTACAAAGTATTGACTTTAGGGGGGTGAATAGTTATGCACATTGACTTTTTCTGTTATTTTGTCCTATTTGTTGTTTGGTTCACAATAAAAAAAAAATCTTCAAAGTTGTGGGCATGTTCTGTAAATTAAATGATGCAAATCCTCAAACAATCCATGTTAATTCCAGGTTGTGAGGCAACAAAACATGAAAAATTCCAAGGGGGTGAATACTTTTGCAAGGCACTGTACTTTTAGCACAGGAGTAAGCCTACAGTACATAATTGTTACCGGCCCTCAAAATGGCACAACAAGCAGTGGAGGACATAGTTAGTAACTGGCCCCTGTGCAAGAAAATGTTTATTCCCTCGTTCCATTCAACCAGGAGCCTCTGATGAATGCCTTCTTATTAACGCCTGCTCAAAAATGAGCAGTGTCCAGATCTACACATGACAGCAGGAGGTACCAATACTGATACACCTTATCTCGTGTAAAAGGTTCCCAAAAATTCCCAAGGACTCAAATGATGTGTTGCTCCTGAACAAGAGACTTCATTTGAAAATTGTGTAAGTAAAATTATAATCTCTTTTTTATTTAAGGGACCCATTCACATCAGAATGTGCTGGGAGAAACTCACGGTCTGTGAGCGTTTCCCGCACAGCATTCAAAACGCAATGAGTTGCTGTGGGTGTCAATGCATTTCTAATGATACCACAAACGCAGTGTTTGCCTACACCAGAATGCATGGTGCTGAAGTACCATGCAATCTTGTTGCAGCACGTTTTTCAAAGTAGTGCATGCACTAGTTATGGTACAATCCGGCCAATCAAATGGGCTGAAAAGGGCATCACACTTCTTGAGTGATCCCGGTGTGAACCGACACTAAATGTATCCGATTCGATGTGTAATAGGCAACCTGAGTGTATTCTGGGACAGAGCCCAGGTAACCATAATATTTTTTGAAAGGTGCCCAATAACAAGAAGTGATCAATGGCTGATCCAGCTGGAATAATGTAATGATCTCAATGACTTATGCCGTGTACACACGACCGGACTTTCGACAGACTGAATCCTGTCGGACTTTTGGACAGACTTTCGACAGACTTTCGACGGACTTCGGATGGACTTCCGTCGAATCGGACTTGTCTACACACGATCACACCAAAGTCCGACTGATTTGAACGTGATGACGTACGACCGGACTCGAATAAGGAAGTTCATAGCCAGTAGCCAATAGCTGCCCTAGCGTCGTCTTTCGTCTGTCGGACTAGCAAACAGATTTTTCGACCGGACTCGAATCCGTCGGAAAGATTTGAAACACGTTCCAAATCTAAAGTCCGTCTGATTTTCGACAGAAAAAAGTCAGCTGAAGGTCCGATGAAGCCCACACACGGTCGGATTGTCTGACGGATTTGTTCCGTCGGACCAGTTTGGTAGAAAAGTCCAGTCGTGTGTACACGGCATTTGAGTACCTCTCAGACATCCATAGACTTATGATCTTGGGGAATTTAATTGGCCATACTGGATAGAGAAATTTACCACTAGGTAAATTGGGGCTAGAGATATTTTCCAGCTCATTGCCCTCTTTCTGTTATTGCCATAAGCACACAAAGAGATCCAAATGTCCACTTTTATGGTACTGCAACTTACAACTTACATTTGGTCAAAATGCAACATTGTGAATTTTTTGTTTTTGTTTTTTTGCATAAACATTTTTTTGAATATAATTTGAATATTACACATAAATGAGAGCAAATACAGTGTAACAAGTAAGGCAATACTAATGCCCCGTACACACGGTCGGATTTTCCGATGGACAATGTCCGATCGGAGCGTGTTGTCGGAAATTCCGACCGTGTGTGGGCTCCATCGGACATTTTCCATCGGATTTTCCGACACACAAAGTTGGAGAGCAGGAGATAAAATTTTCCGACAACAAAATCTGTTGTCGGAAATTCCGATCGTGTGTACACAAATCTGACGGACAAAGTGCCACGCATGCTCAGAATAAATAAAGAGATGAAAGCTATTGACCACTGCCCCGTTTATAGTCCCGACGTACGTGTTTTACGTCACCACGTTTAAAACGATCGGATTTTCCGACAACTTTGTGCGACCGTGTGTAGACAAAACAAGTTTGAGCCAACATCCGTCGGAAAAAATCCTAGGATTTTGTTGTCGGAATGTCCGAACAAAGTCCGACCGTGTGTACGCCCTATAATAGGTACAAGGTGAACTAGCATGAGCTATAACTAAACCAGCTAATCGTCTTGACATTCTGATGTGCAAAGAAAAAAAAAAAAGAAAAAAAAATGTTCATGGGGGTGTGATAAAGGAACAACTGCATTCATAATAGCCCACGTATCTAAGATTGTACCCTAAAAAACTATATCTTAATTAGCTAGTTAAAACAAAGAACGTAGGAGTCCTTATAAGAAGGTCCCACATAAGGTCGCAGGGGGCATGAGAGGGGAGACTATCGGACTCCATGAGCCCCTGATCTCATATCCCATCTCAGCTAATCTCAATCTAAGTGGGGAGGGGGAGAGAGAGGAAAGAAAAAAAAACACACCACAGACAAGGGCATACAAAAGATAAAGTGAGGAGAGGGGTGGGGAAAAAAAACACTATCTACCCTCTCCATCTATCCCTGGGTAACACATCTTTGTGTAGGCTAAAAGCGAACAGTTAGAAAGGATTTCCACTTCTAACAAGTCAGGTCATTATTTCAGACACTTATCTCAGTTGCCATCCTGAACTAAATCTTGATATAATTGTGAGTTTCAAAATACTGTCCAGGCTTCCCATGTGTCTTGGAATATTTTGTCAAGGGTAGTATATATCAGCTTCTCCATTGCTGCAACATGGTTGATCCAACGTACCCACTACTTCATAGAAGGGGAAGTTGTGGATCTCCAGTGGATCGGTACGCAAAGTCTGGCAGCGTTGATCATATTCATGGCTACCGATTTATAATATTTTTTTTGTGATATCTTAGAAAAATGAAGGAGGTACTGTGCAGGCGAGAACTCCAATCGGAGCAAAGAGATTCCAACTGTCATGTACCCTACGCCAATATTGCTGGATCAGGATCCACCAAATATGGAGGAAGGTGCTCATCTCTTTGTTACATCTCCAACAGCGGTCAGAGACCGATGGGATAAATTTATGAAGCAGGTGTGGCGGTTTGTACCACCTCGTTTTAAGTTATGTGAATTTTTTTTGGGTGTTTTTTGAGAGGTATGCTGTTCCTCTAAGGTGGCATCCACCCTTTCTGTTATACATACTTACAGTGCCTTGAAAAAGTATTCATATCCCTTGAAAGTTTCCACATTTTGTCATGTTACAACCAAAAAGGTAGATGTATTTTATTGGGATTTTATGTGATAGACCAACACAAAGTGACACATAATTGTGAAGTGGAAGGAAAATGATAAATGGTTTTCAAAATGTTTTACAAACAAATATGTGAAAAGTGTGGTGTGCATTTGTATTCAGCCCCCTCTGAGCCAATACTTTGTAGAACCACCTTTCGCTGCAATTACAGCTGCAAGTCTTTTTGGGGATGTCTCTACCAGCTTTGCACATCTAGAGAGTAAAATTTTTGCCCATTCTTCTTTGCAAAATAGCTCAAGCTCTGTCAGATTGGATGGAGAGCGTCTGTGAACAGCAATTTTCAAGTCTTGCCACAGATTCTCAATTAGATTTAGGTCTGAACATTGACTAAGCCATTCTAACACATAAATATGCTTTGATCTAAACCATTCCATTGTAGCTCTGGCTGTATGTTTAGGCTCGTTGTCCTGCTGAAAGGTGAACCTCCGCCCCAGTCTCAAGTCTTTTGCAGACTCTAATGCCCTGTACACACGGTCGGATTTTCCGACGGAAAAAGTGCGATCGGATTGTGTTGTCGGAAATTCCGATTGTGTGTTAGCTCCATCTGACTTTTTCCGTCTGAATTTCTGACACACAAAGTTTGAGAGCAGGCTATAAAATTTTCTGACAACAAAATCCGATCGGTTAAATTCCGATCGTGTGTACACAAATGCGACGCACAAAGTGCCATGCATGCTCAGAATAAATTAAGAGATGAAAGCTATTGGCTACTGCCCCGTTTATAGTCCCAACGTACGTGTTTTACGTCACCGCGTTCAGAACGATAGGATTTTCCGTCAACTTTGTGCGACCGTGTGTATGCTAGACACGTTTGAGTCAACATCCGTCGGAAAAAATCCATGGATTTTGTTGTCGGAATGTCCGATCAATGTCCGACCGTGTGTACAGGGCATAAAAGGTTTTCCTCTAATGCCGCATACACACGAGCGGAATGTCCAACAGAAAAAGTCAGACGGAAGCTTTTCATCGTCTATTCCGATCGTGTGTATGCTTCAGTGGACTTTTTTTTTTTTTTAATTCTGACGGACCTAGAAATGGAACATGTTCTAAATATTTCCGACGGAAACCAATTCCTATCGGGAAAACCGCTCGTCTGTATGCTGTTCCGACGGACCAAAAACGACGCATGCTCTGAAGCAAGTACGAGACGGAAGCTATTGGCTACTGGCTATTGAACTTCCTTTTTCTAGTCCCATCGTAAGTGTTGTACGTCACCGCGTTCTGGACGGTCGGACTTTGGTTTGACCGTGTGTAGGCAAGAATGTTTGAATGGAATTCCGTCGGAGTTCTGTCGGAGAAACATTCGGAGTTTATTCCGACGGCAAAAAGGGTCGTGTGTACAGGGCATAAGACTGCGCTGTATTTGGCTCCATCCATCTTCCCATCAAGTCTGACCAGCTTTCCTGTCCCTGCTGTAGAAAAGCATTCCCACAACATGATGAGCCACCACCATGTTTCCCTGTGGGGGATGGTGTGTTCAGGGTGATGTGCAGTGTTAGTTTTCTGCCATACATAGAGTTTTGCTTTTAGACCAAAAAGTTCACTTTTGGTCTCATCTGACCAGAGTACCTTCTTCCACATGTTTGCTGTGTCCAAATTTGCTTCTCGCAAATTGCAAATGGGACTTCTTATGGCTTTCTTTCAACAATAGCTTACTTCTTGCCACTCTTCCATAAAGGCCAGATTTGTGGAGTGCACGACTAATAGTAGTCCTGTGGACAGATTCTCCCACCTGAGCTGCTTCTCTGATTAATGCTCTCCTTGCCTGGCCTGTCAGTTTAGGTGAACGACCATGTCTTGGTAGGTTTGTAGTTGTGCCATACTCCATTTTCGGATGATGGTTTGAACAGTGCTCTGTGAGATGTTCAAAGCTTGGGATATTTTTTTTATAACCCTGCTTTAACCACTTAAGGATCGAGCCTCTTTTTGAGATTCGTTGTTGCAATACTTTCTGTCACGCCATGTTTGCGCAGCGGTCTTACAAGCGCACTTATTTTAGAAAAAATATACTTTTTTGAATTAAAAAATAAGACAACAGTAAATTTAACCCAATTTTTTTTATATTGTGAAATATAATGTTACGCCAAGTAAATTGATACCCAACATGTCACGCTTCAAAATTGTGCCCGCACGTGGATTGGCGACAAACTTTTACCCTTAAAAATCTCCATAGGCAATGTTTAAAAAATTCTACAGGTTGCATGTTTTGAGTTACAGAAGAGGTCTAGGGCTAGAATTATTACTCTTGCTTTACCGATTGTGGTGATACCTCACCTGTGTGGTTTGAACACCGTTTTCATCTGCGGGCGCTACTCACGTATGCGTCTGCTTCTGCACGTGAGCTCAGCGGGATAGGGCGGGTTTAAAGTTTTTTTTAATTTTTTCTTGTTTATTTTACCTTTTTATTTTTTATTTTTACACTGTACTTTTAAAACAAATTGTGTCACTTTTATTCCTATTACAAGGAAAGTAAACATCCCTTGTAATAGAAAAGAAAGCATGACAGGACCTCTTAAATATGAGATCTTAGTTACATAAATACATAGCTAGTAAGGTTGAATAAAGACACCAGTCCATCCAGTTCAACCTGAGTGAGTGTGGGTGCGTGTCTACAATTATCCCTATTTTTTTAAGGCATCCATATAGCGCCGTGAATTTACGCAACGCTCCACACATACATCGCACACTCACATCGGTCCCTACCCTCAAGGAGCCCACAATCCAAGGTCCCCAACTCACATTCATATACTAGGGCCAATTTTGGACAGAAGTCAATTAACCTACCAGCATGACTTTGGGGTGTGGGAGGAAACCGGAGTACCCGGAGGAAACCCACGCAGGCACAGGGAGAACATGCAAACTCCAGGCAGGTAGTGTCGTGGTTAGGATTTGAACCAGCCACCCTTTTTACTGCTAGGCGAGAGAGCTATCCACTACACCACTGTGCCGTCAAAAAGACCTCAGATCTCATATTTACACTAAAATGCCGTGAAAAAATAAATAATATTTTGTAATTTAAAAAAAAAAAAAAAAAAAAAAGGCCCTTTAAGAGCTATGGGCGGAAGTGACGCTTCCGCCCAGCAATGGTATGGAGATGGGTGGGAGCCATCTTCCCCTCACTCGTCTCCATACCCAGCATGGATGAACATCCGATCACCTCCGCCGCTGCCAATCTCCTGCTGCCGATAAAAGTAATCTCGCCACAGAGACCACTATTATCAGGCCCGGATTTACTCCCTTTGCCGCCCCAAGGCCGGGTCCTTCAATGCCGCCCTCCCTCCCCCACACACACACACACACACACCACCATTCTCGTCCTTTATCGATGACTGCTACAATAGATAAATTAAAAACATATCTCCACACACGAGAACACTGAAAATAACTGGCTTTAATTGTACAGACTGAAAATACTCTGTAATGCAGAAAATGGCTTTTAAAAATTATAGCAGTAAGAAACTCCCTACAGTTTTCACTTGCTGCGCTCGCCCCCGACGTCCTCTTCACTGCTCAGCCTGGCCTTTGATTGGCTAGAGTGGATGGATTGAAAGCAGCGCAGGCATTGGCTCGCGCTGCTGTCAATCACATCCAATGACGTGGCACGCCGGGGGGCGGGGCCGAGTGATACAGTGATCGGCTATAGCCGCCGGCTGTATCACGGGAGCACGCCCGCACGAACTAACCCATATGCAAGAGAGCTCGCATGAAGGGGGTTAGCTCTTGCGGGGAGGAGCCAAGACAGGCGCCGAGGGACCCCAGAAGATCAGGTTTGGGGCCACTCTGTGCAAAACGAGCTGCACAGTGGAGGTAAGTATAACATGTTTGTTATTTTTAAAAAAGAAAAAAATTGCCTTTACAACCCCTTTAATGAGCTTGTTGCACAAATCACTTTATTACACTTTATTTACCCACTGACATACATGACTGACCTGACTACTGACATACATGACTGACCTACCTACTGACATACATGACTGACCTGACTACTGACATACATGACTGACCTACCTCCTGACATACATGACTGACCTACCTCCTGACATACATGACTGACCTACCTCCTGACATACATGACTGACCTACCTGACATACATGACTGACCTGACTACTGACATACATGACTGACCTACCTCCTGACATACATGACTGACCTACCTCCTGACATACATAACTGACCTACCTGACATACATGACTGTCCTGACTACTGACAAACATGACTGATCTACCTACTGGCATACATGACTGACCTACCTGACATACATGACTGACCTACCTGACATGCATGACTGACCTATCTGACATACATGACTGACCTGACTACTAACATACATGACTGACCTACCTGACATACATATTGTTGCTGCTCAGTCTTACCTGTCCTGTAGTGTGCGAGTACACTCATCCCGGGCCCCGGCATTCACCGTCCACCACTCAGACAGCCCTGCAGGCAGGAAGAGCCAGGATAGAAGAGCCGCCTGCCCATTTACACAGAGCGAATGGCTCAGCGTGGATCTCCCAGTGCCCGGCGCGGCCGCGCAGCGTCATTCCCGCCTGCTCCTTGACCCGGCAGCGTCCCGGGGGATATGTATGTTAGTGCAGGGGGAGGGGCGACTGCAAAAACCGAGACATTGCCGTGGGAGCGGCTCCACCCCTGCACCACTGCTGCCCCGGGCCCCGGCATTCACCGTCCACCACTCAGACAGCCCTGCAGGCAGGAAGAGCCAGGATAGAAGAGCCGCCTGCCCATTTACACAGAGCGAATGGCTCAGCGTGGATCTCCCAGTGCCCGGCGCGGCCGTGCAGCGTCATTCCCGCCTGCTCCTTGACCCGGCAGCGTCCCGGGGGATATGTATGTTAGTGCAGGGGGAGGGGCGACTGCAAAAACCGAGACATTGCCGCGGGAGCGGCTCCACCCCTGCACCACTGCTGCCCCGAGGCCTGGCCTCAGTGACCTTGTGGGAAATCCAGCCCTGACTATTATCGGAAACCGGACCTCCGGCCGAAAAAGAGAATACTGGGGTTATGGCAGCTACCTGCTGCCATAACAACGAAACTCCTCTTCAAACTTAGGACGTATATTGGCGAGCGGCGGTCCGGAAGTGGTCAAACTTCTCCACAACTTTATCACTGACCTGTATGGTGTGTTCTTGGCCTTCATAATGCTGTTTGTTCACTAAGGTTCTCTAACAAACCATTGAGGGCTTCACAGACTAGCTGTATTTATACTGAGATTGATTTACACACAGGTGGACTATTTACTAATTAGGTGACTTCTGAAGGCAATTGGTTCCACTAGATTTTAGTTAGGGGTATCAGAGTAAAGGGGGCTGAATACAAATGCACACCACACTTTTCAGATATTTATTTGTAAAAAATTCAGAAAATCATTTATCATTTTCCTTCCACTTTACAATTATGTGCCACTTTGTGTTGGTCTATCACATAAAATCCCAATAAAATACATTTAAATTTTAACAAAATGTGGAAAACGTCAAGGGGTATCGAGCATCTGTGTGGCATCCTCAAACGGAGGGTGGAGGAGAGCAAGGTCCCTAACATCCACCAGCTCTGTGATGTCATAATGGAAGAGTGGAAGAGGACTCCAGTGGCAACCTGTGAAGCTCTGGTGAACTCCATGCCCAAGAGGGTTAAGGCAGTGCTAGAAAATAATGGTGGCCACACAAAATATTGACACTTTTGGCCCAATTTGGACATTTTCACTTAGGAGTGTACTCACTTTTGTTGCCAGCGGTTTAGACATTAATAGCTGTGTGTTGAGATATTTTGAGGGGACAGAAAATTTATACTGTTATACAAGCTGTACACTCACTACTTTACATTGTAGCAAAGTGTCATTTCTTCAGTGTTGTCACATGAAAAGATATAATAAAATATTTACAAAAATGTGAGGGGTGTACTCACGTTTGTGAGATACTGTATGCTCCAGTTAACTAGCATATTACATATGTAGTTATACAATCAACTGTAATTTCTACACACGGAAATATGTATTTATCCAGGTCAAAATCACTATTTCAAAAAATTGTCCAGTGTTTTCTACTACAATCCCCAGTAGCTGAGTGGGCCCTGCCGTGCACTCAGCGCCTCCGATGACGTCCGTGTGACGAAACGCGTAAGGCGGGACTATCTTGGCACGCACAACGTCATTTCCTGTTATCGTGGTTTCTGTTAGCTGACCGGTGGAACGCAAGCGGTGGTTCCCGGGATAGAGAGGGAAGATAGAGAGCTTGCACGCTCCCTCCTCTATTTTTTAAAACTACACTACATTCCTTGGAATTGGCTACACTCCTTGGATTTTATGAGCATTTGTAATAAACTTATCTAAATGGAGTTACGCTATGTGGATCACGTCTTTATTTTTATATAATACGCTGGAGCGGATGTTCGGCTGGGAATAAGCTCGCAACAGGGGAGTATCATCTTCCCCCATCTCCTTCCTTTACAGGAGTGGATGATCCAGATCGAGGAACCGGATTGGAAAAGACACCAACACCTGAAGATTCGATCGGCACCTGGATTCGATCGGCACCTGGAAAACAAACATCTCACGCTTATACCCCTGCAGGGGTATAGTGCTCCGGTGAGTGGAATCACATCAGGGGGAGTGTGTTAAAATCGGGAAGAATTTGGTTGGAAGACATTAAATGAACACTTGATATTTCACATGAGACTTTTTTATCGTTGGTTTAATATAAACACGCATTTATTAATTGAAATTATAGAGAATTTATTATAGAAATCTCATATATATTAATTATTATTTTTATTTTCATATTTATTTAATATTTATTTTTCACATATATATTTTTCATATATTTTTTTTATATACATTCTCTGAGCATCACCTGCACTTCACCATTGAGGGGTGTGGATATTCTCTACTTTTTACACACTACAGGGGTCCCCGGGTTACAAACAAGTTAGGGACTGTAGGTTTGTTCTTAAGTTGAATCTGTTTGTAAGTCGGAACGGGTACATTTTTTAAGTGTAGCTCCAGCCAAAAAATCTATTTTTAAGCTTTTTGGATTACATAGGGAAGGGTTAACACCCCTGTAACATTTGTTTTGCTGTGTGTGCCCCTGTTCAGAAGATTTCACCTCACTTTCTGTCCCAATGACAATTGGATGTTGAAAATTTTGGGCTGTTGTAGAAACAAGCCTTGGTGATAAAGCATCAGCAGAGGTACCTTTTCCCCATAATAGCTCTTACAGGAGTGAATTTCCCTTCCTAGGGGTCGATTTCCTCTCACTTCCTGTTGTCTCCTTCCGTTTGTAAGTAGGAGTCGTTTGTAAGTCGGATGTTTGTAACTAGGGGACCCCCTGTATTTGTAGTTTATTTTTTATATTATCAAGTAGGGGTTGGAACACCATTAATTGGACTGCACCTGACACTTTGCACTTATCACTTTTGGGTTTGTCTAGTCAAATAACAGACCGGTACATACATTATAGATCACTATAGAGGCCATTAGTGCTCATTATTTGTATATGGGATTAAGGCTACACAAAATAATTAATTTTTTTGGTTGCACCAATTGAATCAGTTGTACTATTTTTTAATTTTGTCATACTAATTAGCACTTATCAATTTTTATGTGGGATATACACTAATGCATCTAAAGCTTTATCGTTTACTGTCATTCCTATAGAACATCATATAGACACACCAATCACTATAATTAAGAAAATTATTATATACTAACACTCCCTCTTTTATGCACAGCGCCACTCCCTACTTTTTGAATTTATTTGCCGTGCACTGTGCATGGGCTCCACATGTGCACTTACCTAATGCTCAAACCCTGTACCTCTGTACAGAATGGGGAACCTCTGCTATTTAATCTATTCACATTGCTTTGGGAAACAGACCACTGATGGAAGAAGTGATAACAGTATCTTCATCGCTGCTAGAGGATGTGCCACCTACAACAGGTACACGCTATCGACAGGCTGCTAGTTACACTTCTGTTACTCCTGGCAACTACTTATGTCTTCGCATTACTGCACTCTGTGCTGATGTCTCCACACCCCAATGTGTTAAGTCCCATAGATGGACTACTGTAAGTGTGTGTCAGTTACTTACGATACACCTTGGTAATAAGCTCAGACCGGGGCTAGGACAACTTTTCAATACTTTTCTTGAGAAAAGTGCAAAATTAACATTTCAAAGTCCAACATACAAGTGCAAGGTTGTCTTATGCCCCTACTCCTAACTACAGGCTTGTGTGCTGCCCCGGCCTACCAGCAAAGGTGCATTTTAGAGCTCATAGTCCTTCCAAGGCTCTTTCACGCAAGTATAAATCCTTATGAGGCACATTCCAGTAGTGGAAACTTTAGGGTGAACTCCAGGTTCTGAAAGCTTCTCATCCTTTGAGTGAGAAGTGGCATTTCTGTGGCTCCGTGGAGAACCTCCACACACTGACCAACTTTGAGCCACTCCTGGGCTGTTCCCCTTGTTCTTCTCTGCTTTTCTCTCTTCTCCTCTGTATATCCAGACCATGGTCCCTTTTATATGTCACAGGACCTGTGAGTCGGACCCAGCAAAAAGACCTGCCAAAACAGCCAAAAAAAGTCTTAACTCCTACCTTCCCAGCCTGGATAGCACCAAACTAACTGGCAAAAATCCAGACCTGCTTACAGGTTCTCAATACAACATTCTTCTGTGAGCTCAGCCTGACTAATGATGCACCCTAGGGGATGTGCAATGACAGCCTGGGCTCACAGGAAGTGTGCAGAATAACACTGGCCATCATTCAACCGGGAAGAAAATAATGTACGACGATGGAGGAGAACTTGTTAGTTTAGTGCAGGAGGGTAAAGAAGGTGAGTAATGATTTGGGAACTTTTTTTTTTCCTTTTGAATGGGGTGGTGGGGGAAGGAATTAAAAAAAAAATAACATGGAGTTCTGTTCTACATTACATTTCCTATGACTTCATACTTTTGGCTCTCCCTGACAGCGGTTTTGACCCTTCCATACACTATACAAGACTAAAGTCTACTATATATGGATCAAAATTCAGCTATTTCTGCAGTGACTGGACAAATTTTAATCCATGTATGGGTAGGCTGGTTGTACAGAAGTCGAACTACCGATCGACTTTTGTACAAACAGTCTTTTCGGTTTTTCCTTTGCTCGATCAGCACCACTGGCTATAGCCAACGGCACTAATCATTGTATTCTGATGGCGGGGATGTCTCCTTGCTGTCATAATACAAAACCTCAGTGGAGAAGATTCCCCCCTCTACCTCAAATATGTGGATGGGGGGACCGGGTCATTTTGTTTTGTTCAACCTGCTGGTTGAATTAAAAAAAAGAACTAATCTATGGGCTGCTGAATAAAAAAAATGGGTAGACTTCTATTTTATAGATGGTTCAAAGAAAGCCTAAATTAAAATAGGCTGATAAAAATACTGTAAATTATGTACCATAATTCTCTCTGGTGACGCAGGCCACTTTCTCCATGGCAGAAAGTGAGGGGAATTTTCATTAATAAAAAATGCCAAAGTTTCTAAATCTTCTCAACTTCACGTTCACTTTAAAATGACTGTGTGATGAGAAAAGTATGGAGGTAATGAGCAAAAGAGGCAATAACTTACAGTTAGTATGGTGTGTCCCTTGTTTTGATTGTTCTGCTTTCCATAGAATTGTTTATCTGTCCTACCACCCTCCGCCCCGGCATACTCTTTTAGTGTAACAAGGTATAATACAACTAAGGGGCTTCAGGAGCTCTCATGATAAGACCTCGAGTATAACTAGCCTTTCCTGCCAGATCCGTCATTTATAGAAGCCATACTACAGCTGATCATCATGCTGATGCTATGACTTCAATGCTTTCCGAATAACTGACCCAGAACAAATGTCAGGATAAGGAATTTTAACACCAATCCAAACACAACCAAGCAACCAGTATTTTCAAAAGAAGGCCAACAATGTCAACTCTCATGACAAAGTCACTTTAAGGAAACCCTCTTCATTACTTCTTGCTGTCACAACCCATACAGTAATGAAACAAACGTTTATGTTTCTTGTGGACATAGGCACATCAATTCATTCGTCAGATCACTCTGAAAGTGTCACATTCCTACAGCCGTGGATGGAAAAATCAACTCTGAAGCATTTCAGCGGGACGTAGGGTTACCCAAAGTGACATAATTCAGTTCTTACAGATGCTGATATCCACAAATTCTACAAAACTCTTAAGACGTGACTGGGTTTCCTGAGGAGGTTTTAACACTGTCACTAATGCTATAAAATATCCACAAAGAAAGTATGTTACTCTTCTGTATAACCTTTAATTACCCCCACCACCCAAAAACTATCCCTCAATTAGCTTAGGGCTAGATTTATTCATACGTTTAGAGTTCTCCTGAGGATATAACACTAAGCATTGGGCTATCATGGTTCAGTGCTTCACATTACTGTGTTCTTAATTAGAACATAGTAAATGCTTTTCCTATACTGCATTACACCAATCTCCCTTTCTGCTTGCTACAATCTACTTTTAGATACATGTTCTCTATATTAAATCTTAGCTGGACTTTTTTCAGTACGTCTGAGCTAATATCTCATTTTAGCTTACACGGTGGCACTTAAAGTGTAATTGTAGCCTTGTTGAAAAAAAAAAAAAAAAAACGAATGCTTTCAATAGGCAGGCACGTTATAAGTATAAATGGGTATTGGTTATATGACAAAACCAACTTCAGCCTGCCTGGAATGTATAGACCACCACAGTGTTATGATCCTCTAACACTCTGTATAGTGTAAGGGTATGGGGAGGGCTCTTAAAGACACATTCTGGGGGTCTGAGATAAGTTGACTTGGGCTAAAAATGACCAATCTTATACAGACTTACTCACTTATACCTGGAAATTAGTTTGGGGTCCTGTAGAAGTAAAAACTTCTACACTAAAATTATAGGAAAGAGTAATAGCAAAAAATGCAGTAATATCTCCCAAGAGGTATTATTTTGATTATTATTTTTTTTTATTTTTATTATTATTATTATTATTATTATTATTATTATTATTATTATTATTATTTTAATTAATTATTTTTTGTATTTAGTATTTTATTTAGTGCTTCTCTTATTCTCATTTGTCTTAATTTTTCCACTCGTTCTCAACTTCATGTTCATCTACCTCCCACCTTAGCTGCTTTTATATTGCTTGATTATTTTATGTATATATTTTAAATTCTCTCCTGTTGTATAATATGGTATTTTACCCCCCCCCCCCTTTTTTGTTTGTATAATATTATTCCAATTGCGATGTATACACAATTCTTTGTTTCATTTCTGTGCTCATTCCCGTTTTATATGAGCTCAATCCAGCCTGTCACACCAGCGCCTACTTTGCAATTAAAGGTCTGTTTGCGAGCTGTTGCCATGACGCATCAACATCTCCTGGGAAAATAGACTATAAAAACCACTTCCAACATGGCCACTGTTATTACCTGACGAAGGAACACACATGCTCCGAACGCGCGCTCCTCCCCACTCCCTCTCCATCTGGAAGTGACGTGTACAGCCGCCCCTGAGCCGTTTCTGAGAACCAGGAAGTGCTGGGAACCACCAGCGCAGCCGGGATCATCAGCTGTCTCTCCACCTGTGAGTGTACTGCCTTCCCCCAGGAGTATATGAACCATTTATAACCTTCTACATGCGCTGTTATCTCTACGATCTTGTGAGTTCCAAAATGTCTGTCCTGTATTAAAATGTTTAACATTGCTGCACTTAGATGGCACTGCCCTCCTTTTTTTTTCTGTCTGCAGAGCCCCTTCTAGTTTGTTATGAGCCGGCAGCCATCCACAGTCCGTCTACCTGTGACCACCGACACACCTTGTGCTCCATTTGAACTTTCATACATGGACTCCCTGTTATAGAGAGCTTTCTAATTGCCCACACTCTCTATCAAGCTGGCAGAGCGCACATGAGCATATGTATATATATTTTCTGTGTCATCTCTTGACAGTAGCTCGGAAGAGGAATGGGAGACAGGAGGTTCCCAGGTCCTGGAGATTCAATCCGAGGGAGGAGAAGAGCCAGACTTTGCTGGGGAAACTGAAGAAGCCACATGAACCCCCATTAGTAGCAGACAACTGTTCTATAACAGACCTTCCACCACCCAGACCAGAGCAGCTGGATACAGGCAGTGGGTCAAGTGGTCCCCGGATGTTTTTTGTCCTCCCTGGAAAAGGAATGCCCAGAGAACTGCCCAGGTTTTCCCAGTTCCAGAGGGAGGTTCAGAACAGAGTTGCTCTGGAGTGGGGTCTGAACTATCCCTATGTCCCTCCCAAGACTATTATCGAGAACTCCCGGGGAGAGTGGAAGGATGACTTGGTCTGGGAATATTTGCACATCCATAAGCCTATGCGGGTGCCAAAGTATGAGGAGACCTGGGCCCACTTTGAGAACATTCTGTGTGAATGGCGGCTGGGGAGAGCAATTCACAGAGACCGGGTGGAGATCGTAAAGGCAGGACAGCCTACGAAGAGTCACTCAGTCTCCATCAGGGAGGATGTTGGTGGTAGGAAGAGACTGCCTGACCCAGATTTCTATGCATGAGAGGACTGTTGGAGAGTACAGCCTGCCATGGAAACTTGCCACATGAACTGCTGGAGGATAGCAGATTGTGTCCTTTCTCCCTGACTTCTTTTGCAGGATCAGACCGACCTGCCACCCTGTGTTGTGCCCAATGCATGGAACCTTTCCTGTTGCAAGGACACTGAACGTGAGGTCTGATCCTTGAAATGAATTCTTAAAGGAACCTGTTTGCCCGGGGAGGGGCCCCTTCCATCCGGAACTCCAAAGAGAACTGTGGCTTCTTTATGCTGTGTTTTTCTCTTTAATATTCTGTCAGGCTATAACCCCCTCCTGACAGAATTACAGGTGAAAGTGCATTTTAAAGCGACTCGTGTGCTATTGTTGCTGTTGTTAGTTGTTATTTCTGTTAGCAGGTTTATAACCCCCTCCTGACAGAAATGTTGTAGCTGGTAGGATAGGATGATGTGTTGTTTTACAGGACTCCTTCAGATGGGACAGCTGCAGGGCCATCTTTGATATTGATTGGGCCCTGGGCAAACATTTTCTTGGGGCCCCCTCCCTACATTCTGAGACATACAAAAAATAGCAGGTGGACTCAAAATCAGTTTACTGTAGCAGATCACGCAGCGATTGCAATTGGTTGCCAGAGGTTACAGCCTATCCTTACCGGTCACTGGCTGGTTGCTAGAGGTTACAACATATAATTTCTGCTTGCCGATTGGTTGCTAAAGGTTGCTGCACATTAGCGCTCACTTATTGGTTGCTAGGGGTTACAGCACATCATTACCACTCACTGATTGGTTGGTAGCGATTACAGCAGATTACTACTGTTCACTGATTGGTTGCAACAGGTTAATGCACATCATTACCACTCACTTAGTATTGGAGCAATCCCAAATAATTGAGCAAGTAAAGCAGCACATTAATACACATACTACAGGTGAGGGTCAGAGACTGCAAATATACTGCAGGAGAGCATCAGAGACTGCAGAAATACTACAGGAGACAATCAGAGACTGCGGACGTAATACAGGTGACAGTTAGAGACTGCGGACATACTACAGGTGACAATCAGAGACTGCGGACATGCTACTGGTGACAATCAGAGACTTTCGGACATGCTACAGGTGACAATCAGAGACTGTGGACATGCTACAGATGACATTCAGAGACTTTCGGACATGCTACAGGTGACAATCAGAGACTACAGATATATTACAGGAGACAATCAGAGATGGCGGACATACTACAGGAGACAATCAGAGACTGCGGACATACTACAGGAGACAATCAGAGACTGTGGACATGCTACAGGAGAAAATCAGAGACTGCGGACATTATACAGGAGATGGTCAGAGAACTTTCAGCAATGCACAGCTTTACAGTTGAATAACACAAGTCAGAGTTTCAGCAGTCAGGCATTTTATGGGTGTAAGGACATACCTGGTCATCCGAGCAAACAGCATACAGCCAGAGGTCCGGAGGCGGGGCTTCCACTCTCTGCTCTCACTACAACTGCTCCCCCTGAGCATACAGGCATACGGTGGGAGCATTAGTGGAGCTCCCGGCCCCACCCTCACCCCCGGACCTCTGTATTCCCAGAGGGGGTGGGGCCAGGAGCTCCACTGACGCTCCCACTCCGATCACTACAGCCGCTCTGTTCCGAGCATACAGGCTGCATGGGGCGGTGGCAGAGCATCAGTGGAACTCCCGGACCCACCCCCTCTCTGCTGGCTCAGGAATACAGCCTCCCGTGTCCTCTGTGCGCTCTGCAAAGCCATCATCGGGCCCCAATTCATGGGTAGCGTGGGCTCAATGCTTTGGGCCCCCCAACCAAGATTGTGCCCAGGGCAGGCGCCCAATTTACCCTGAATTAAAGACAACCTTGTTCTGCCTGAATGTCTGAGCTAAGGGCAGATGGATTTCAGGAAGTAAATGCTGCATGAATCATTTGCCCTTGCTCAAGATGGCCACAGCTAGAAGTGCTAGAAGGCTTTTTTTAAGTGATTTCTCAACAACATAAAGCATGATGAGACATGGATGGATGGATGACTTTACCATGAATATTAAAAAGGAATTAAATAGCTTTTTCAATTTGTGGTGCTCAGATACAGTTTAGTTCCACTTTAAAGGATAGCAGTACTAAAAGCCCAGTATTATAACCTTGCTTCCACACAAGGTATGTAATTATATATGTACATGGTGGCAGCCATATTTGTTAATAAATTAACTAATTCTGCTTTTATCTTAGTAGTACTACACAATGATGATGCCTTATGGCTCCGTATCTGACCAAAAGAAATGTGCTTTCCATATATGGCTGAGATTTAATCTCAGTAGCCATTGAAATTGAAGAGTTTGCAATGAACTGCACATAGCCGCTACAGAGGAGATCCCTACTTATAAAATGTAATAACAGGAATATGGTACAGCAAACACGTAATAATGTAACAGTAGATTTTACTTAAAGGTAAATATTGAAATAAAAACTGAAAATTTGTGTTCCCTCGAAATATACAGCTTCCCCTAAAATGACGAGAGCAGTAACTGTGCAGCTGGAAATTCTTAGTCAGCACGAGAATGACACTAATAAAAGAAATACGCTGCAACTTTCTGTTGAACTTTCATTGGCGTGTGTATGGATAATGACATTTGATTAAGCCAATCTCCCGCAAAACATATTTATTTTGCTTGTGCGTCATTTGTCTTAACACCAAAGATGCTTTCATTACAAGTACCTGGCTCATTTAAATATACATGAGCCTGACCATCGTGATTTGTCGTTGAAAAATGGGGAGTGCTGGAATGATGAATCCCATTTGTTTTTCCCATTTTTCACTAGAAAAAAAATGTTTGGTAATTTTGCAAAATGCTAAATGTCCCTGGCAGTGACTGATCACCCCCCAAGCTTAGGCAGACTTCTCTCTGCAAGTTGCGTGGAAATAAATAGGATTTTTTTCTTACCTTTTATTATAGCGGACATAATAATTACATTATTTAAAAGGCAGACATGGGCTTACTTAATAAGGCAGTGCAAATAGCAGTGACAATATGCAAAGTGTGATAAGGGTTGCCTTACACAGTATTAAGATGGGCAGATGTCTCACCAAGGACAATGCTCTCTGTGTGCAATGTTGAGCACTTCCGACAGTTGGAAAAGCATATTATCGTCCTCTTGGGATGAAGATTTTTTTTTTGCTCTGGGTTCTGATTTTGAAGTCGGACCTACTTGCTATCAGTACAGAGGCTTGCATAGCTGGATGGCCTATACTCATGCTTGCAAAATGCGTGCTCATAACTCACTATGCAATAATAAATTCAGACAGGTCAAGCGTACTTCCCCACGTTGTTGCAGCCTTTTTCCATGCTTGAAAACTAATTTCATACCGTGCTAAAATTAAACAAAATAGAAAACACCAAGCTGCGGCTCAGTTTGTAAGATACATACAAACAAAATGCATGGAAAAAGCTGCGCTATAAGATTGATATATATACCTAGATAGGCACAGTTTAACAGTCTAGCCAAATGTGATTGATGACTAAGTCAATCTTTGACGAAACATACGTCGGGAGGCAGGCGTGCTGACGTCATCGCGGTATACAGCGCGTGTGTGGACGGGTGTCTGCGAGCCGGCCGGCATTTCTTTATGATCTTTTCGATTTTCAACTTTATTGTAAGTGCAATATTTTTATTTACAATAAAATTGCTTTTTATGGTTTTACACTATGGAGAGTTTCTTTTTATGTTTCTGTAATCCGGATCCCTGGTCCATCCACTGAGCTACGATCCTCTGGTATCTCCCTCTGGTATCTCCACCTGTATCATGAGTTTTATTGCTGGTGATGATCTGATGTCCGGATATCCATCTCAGTTTACAGGCTTGCTACCGCTTGCCCTCTGGTAAGCATGCATTTTGTATGGTGGAGGTTCACTATCACTGGTGTTCTTTATCTTCACACGGAAGGATTATTCTAACAATTTTTATTTCACTGGACGATATTTTTCACAGGACTGTGTTTGTTGCTATCCCCTTTTCATTTGGGGAGTTGTCACTTCATTTCACATTTGGCTAGACTATTATACTGTGCCTATCTAGGTATATATTTCAATCTTATAGCGCAGCTTTTTACTTTTTTACTTTTTCTATGCTTACTGCTTCTTCTCACCTCACTCTACTGGTAAGTTCAATGTCGCATCTGAATCACACACGTTCCCCATTCTGTGCATGCCCTCTCAAGATGTTCCCACTAGGCATTGCTGCCATCATTCCTGGGGTATATGTGTTGCATTCAATATAAAACCATTCAGGCCCTATCCACTCTAAAGCCATCTGCTGCAGTGCATTAAAAGAATAGTATGGAAATAAAAAATTATAGAATCATACTCACCTAGATGGCTGCAGCACTGATCCCAGCTGCAGCTGTCCCCTGCCAGCTCTACTCCGTGAACTGAGCGAACACCTAAATCGCTCAGTTCTCCCCTCCGCTTGTCAGGGCATGGACCTCGGCTGTGTTTAGCAATGACTCTGCTTGCTGAGCAACCTGGAATGCTGGACATTGACATGGACAATCCCTTCAATGATTCTGCCTTGAATCTTGTTTTTCTTGAACCTTGAACTCTTTGCTCCTCCCACGACATTCCTGATTTAAGCCATGTCTATGCTCTTCCTGTTTGGCAGATTATTGTGCTCCCTCCAGCCAATATCTTGCTTTTGTCTCTCCTGCTCCTGTCCGTAACTTTGCTACCATTCTTAACCAACCTTTGGCTTGTTCATTGAAAATTCTTCTGCTTAAGCCCAACCTGCAACCATTCGTTACTGACCTTTTGGTTGTTTCCTGACTATGCTTCTGATTGATCCCTACCTGCTATATCTGCTACCGGACCCCGGCTTGCTCACCTCCTGTTGGGGCGATCCTGAGGACCATGACCTGGTCTACTAACAAGCAGCAAAACCCATCTCCACCATCATGAGATCTAGTTAACCGCTTGCCGACCAGCCGCTGCAGTTATGCTGAAGAAAGTTGGCTCGGCTGCGCAAATCGCCGTAGCTGTACGTCGGGCTCGTTCACAGCTTTCTGTGTGTGCATGCCCCGATTGGCCAGTGAGGGAGCCAATGTCATTAAGATTGACAGAGAGCTGTAGCAGGGGAATTTTACAGGGCATAATTTTAAAGTATGACACCAATAAACATTAGACATGTGCACACTGAAATATTTTGTTTCGGAATTTCGTTTTCGTCCGAAAAGTAAATTTATTTAGTTACTCCCGAAATTCGTTTTTATTCATTTCGTTTTTCGTTAAAAATTGCATTCGTCCAAAAATCCAAATTAATTAAGATCGAATCTGTCATTGAAGACTTATGGTGTCTGTTGAATGTTCAAAGAAGATTCGACGGCGCAGCTAAACTGTATGTGTACATTTCCGGTCAAATTTTCTGCCTACAAGCTAGCTGTAGTAGAATTCTAATGTTGTATGACTAGTAATAATTATATTTAATAATTATTTTACTAGTCAACCAACATTAGAATTTTTCTATAGCCTATGGGCAGATGCATTTGGCCGGAAATGTACGATTGCAGCGTCGTACAGTTTAGCTGCCCTGTTGAATCTTCTTAGAACTTTCGACAAACACCATAAGCCAATGATTCGACGTTTGTATGCTTTTCGTTGCTTTGTCGAATCTTCATCGTTCATGTTGAATGGTCTACTCTACCCCAACAGTCAGCCAACTTTCACATTTGTTTCTCAATCCCCAAGTGCAATGGCGGGCGCAGCATCCGACGTTGTGTCAGATATTGATATGGCATTATAATATAAAATCTATAATAATAAATCCCCCCTAACACAACACTAGCAACACTAGTATCACGATCAAGTTCACAACACTAACACAATAGCAGCAGATTATTATGAAAAATTAAGTTGAACTGTAGCTTGCTTTACTATTGTTCTGCTGCTGTGCTTATGCTTAATTGCTAAATAATTCAGGTTCTCTGACAAATGGACCACCTAAGATAGACTGTCTTCTGAAATGATTCAGTGTGTGTGTCTCTTTCTGCTAGCAAATCGTAAGAGAAAGTAAGTTGGCTGTACGTGTGTACTTAGTTCTAGCTATTTTACTGCCCCTCCTCTTTGGTTACAATCGGCCAATAACATTTATCATCATCGTTATTTTTATTTTACTTCCCCCACCCAATTCCAGCAGCGATCTTTTCTCTCTATGTCGAATCTTTTCTCTCTATGTAGAATAATCTTGGACTAATAGAGTTAAGGTTAGGCACATTCCACCACAGGTTCGATAGACACAGATTGTTATTGTCAGCATCATGTCGAATCTCCTATCTATATCGAACTGTTGTCACAACGAAAACGAAAATAAAGCATTTGTTTATGTTGGATCTTTCGGTTTTCGTATTCTGCACTTTCGTTATCGTTTGTTAAAACGATAACGAAAATACCTGAAATTCGGACGAAAATGCCTTCGGATGAAAACGAATGCACATGTCTAATAAACACACAAAGTCATAAAAATCTACAAAGTTTGTTGTACAAATATTAAAAGCACACATAGATACCGTGCCATATAAAAATAGGTTAACATAAAAGCATCCTATGAAGACTGTGCCACAATAAAGCTAGATGCATTTCGATAGAAAATATATCTTCAACTCAAGCATATGTGGATGCATTCTAAGAAAGAATGATCACATAAAGATTGACCATCAAATATGGCAAAAATTACATTCCTATCAGCATACTGAGTCAATACATCAGTCCTTATACCTTTTAGGAGAACTTGATTTTTTTTAAAAAGAGATAATATGGATAATGGATTCCAAAAATAAGAAAGAAATAACAATCAGCATTCCCAGTGTGGGAACCCAAGAGAGCATTAAACAGCCAGAAGGTTCCCGATTTAACACAAGGGACACCAGTGAGAGACAGCCAGACCTGAAAGTATAAGACTGCAAAATATTTAGAGGTATGTAAAAGTATGTAAGAGACCACTACATTGCAGATATAAGTGCACAGATTAAAGTGAATCAACCCAACCCAAGGGAAGGAAAGGCTACCCTCTGAAACAGTCTCACAATTTGTATCTGCGAGTCCTGATTGAATAAGGACTATTATATTGCTGCCATTGATGACCTCCTTGTGAAAATGCAAATCAACTGGCTGCTTTTGGTTTCAGCATTTTTTGAGTCACTGACCTGGGAAAAGCATTCAGTATGCATGTCAGAAATACTAATTAGCATTCCTGCTCTGGGTCAACAACATAGAGTACTAAAGCCAAAGGATCAGCATGGCCACCAGGCACTTAACATTTTCAGAAGTCAGCAGTGAACTATTTTTATGTTATCTTTAAATACACTATATTACCAAAAGTATTGGGACGCCTGCCTTTACAAAAACATACACTTTACTGGAATCCCAGTCTTCATCTGTAGGGTTCAATATTGAGTTGGCCCACCCTTTGTATCTATAACAGCTTCAACTCCTATGGAAAGGCTGTCCACAAGGTTTAGGAGTTTGTCTATGGGAACGTTTGACCATTCTTCCAGAAGCGCCTTTGTGAGGTCAGGCACTGATGTGGACGAGAAGGCCTGGCTCGCAGTCTCTGCTCTAATTCATTTGAAAGGTGTTCTACTGGGTTGAGGTCAGGACTCTGTGCAGGCCAGTCAAATTCCTCCACCCCAAACTCATCCAGTTCTTTATGGACCTTGCTTTGTGCACTGGTCCAAATCATTTGGTGGAGGGGGGATTATGGTGTGGGGTTGTTTTTCAGGGGTTGGGTTTGGCCCCTTTAGTTCCAGTGAAGGAAACTCTTAAGGCGTCAGCATACCAAGACATTTTGGACAATTTATTTTCAATATTTTAATAGAATGTATATAAAAAAAGTGACATCAATTACATTTGTCTTAAACTGTAGTAGACAGATGGGAGACAAACAGGGCCCACAATAACAATTAGCATATAACAAGCCGTTGGTGAAGGCTAAACAGTTGATTGTCGTATGCATAAGACTATTAACCATTGTAGTCCCCTTTTTGTCATTTGTGACAATTTCATGCTTCCAGCTTTGTGGGAACAGTTTGGGGATGATCCCGTCCTGTTCCAACTTGACTGCTCACCATTGCACAAAGCAAGGTCCATAAAGACATGGATGAGTGTGTTTTGGGTGGAGGAACTTGACTGCCCTGCACAGAGTCCTGACCTCAACCAGATAGAACACCTTTGGGAGGAATTAGAGTGGAGACTGCGAGCCAGGCCTTCTTATCCAACATCAGTGCCTGACCTCACAAATGCCCTTCTGGAAGAATGGTCAAATTCCCATAGACACACTCCTAAACCTTGCGGCCAGCCTTTCCAGAAGAGTTGAAGCTGTTATAGCTGCAAAAGGTGGGACAACTCAATATTGAACCCTACAGACTAAAGCCTGGTACACACGATCAGATTGTTGGCCAACCGAGTGTCTGATTTTTATCAAAAGGGCGTGTGCCAGGATCTTGTCTTGCATACTAATGGTACACAATTGTCGGCCAACAAACAGGAACATAGTGACGTACTACAAGGAATTTCAGCTCTTGAGCGCCACCCTTTGGGCCCCTTCTGCTAATTTTGTGTTTGGTGAGCATTGATTCTGAGCATGCGTGTTTGTACTTTCAACTTTTGTGTGACGGACTTGTGTACTGACCATCACAAAATCTGACAACAGACCGTTGTCTGCTGAAAATTTACTAGCCTGCCATCCAACATTTGTTGGCAGAAAGTTGGACAACAATTGTGAAAAGGAGTGTACTAACGGTCAGATTTTAGGACAACAGTCTTTCAATAGACAATCCCCTGCCAACAATCTGATCGTATGTGCGAGGCGTAAGACTGGGATGCCATTAAAGTTCATATGCCTGTAAAGGCAGGCGTCCCAATACTTTTGGTAATATAATGTATGTATATATACAGTATTTGACATGCAGTTAGGAAAGTTCATCTGTCCTTAGATTAGGTTCCTTTAATTCCCTGTATAGTATGCTTAGAATGGGAGAAGGCAGGGAAGCACTTTAAGTCAATTAGACTCTGCTGCGTTGGGCAGTGCACAGTTTGCTTGCCTGTGCTGGAAATATTCAGCTTTCATTGTGCTGGAAATCAATCAGGGTTTCTCACTTACACCCCAGGAATTCACCATCCAGCAAGGCCAGCTGACCGATGGATACACAAATAGAAAGCATAATTTGGCATGATTACCTATCAGAGCATTTTCAAAATCTTCTTTCTGCAAAGTTTTAGAAAACTATCACATTTCTGCATTCATTAGCTACACACTTACCATCGGCTAAAATGTTTTAAAGTGTATCTGAAGCCAAAAATATTTTATTTTTGAGTAATGAATGGTTAAAACCCTGTCATTTTTTATTGCTGTGTGTCCCATTAGGAATATATCCTCTTACTTCCTGATCTGGAGGCACAACAGGAAGTAAGGGGAATTACTCTCTTGGTTGTCACCAGAATAGTACCCTCATTGGAAGAGTTCCCAATTCCTCCTGTACCTGTGACAACTGTGGAGTCTTGGATTTACATTCTAATGCCCTGTACACACGATCGGACATTGATCGGACATTGCGACAACAAAACTCATGGATTTTTTCCGACGGATGTTGGCTCAAACTTGTCTTGCATACACACGGTCACACAAAGTTGTCGGAATTTCCGAACGTCAAGAAAGCTGTGATGTACAACACATACGACAAGCCGAGAAAAATGAAGTTCAATAGCCAGTGCGGCTCTTCTGCTTGATTCCGAGCATGCATGGAACTTTGTACATCGGAATTGTGTACACACAATCGGAATTTGCGCAAACGGATTTTGTTGTCGGAAAATTTGAGAACCAGATGTCAGATTTTGATGTCAGAAACTCCGATGGAAACTGTCCGATGGGGCCTACACACGGTTGGAATTTCCGACAACAAGCTCCGATCGCACATTTTACGTCCGAAAGTCCAACCTTATGTACGCGGCATTA
This sequence comes from Aquarana catesbeiana, assembly GCF_042186555.1. Classification (NCBI taxonomy): domain Eukaryota; kingdom Metazoa; phylum Chordata; class Amphibia; order Anura; family Ranidae; genus Aquarana; species Aquarana catesbeiana. The sequence goes on from NC_133329.1 coordinate 363,200,890, forward strand.
CAGTGTTAATTTCATTAAGTAAAATATTTTTGTCATAGTTTTCGTCAGCTGCATGTTTTCAGTGACGAAAACGCAGATAAAATTCAGCTTTAATTCGGTCACTGCCGATTCCAATACCATTTACATTCTTTAAAAAACTTCAATCGCTGGTTTTACAAATTAATTTGGGGTGGTGGTGGATGTAGGGTGGCCCACTCCACTCTGTATATCTCCAAGTGGAGAGGTGAACTGAGAGTATCTCATTTTTTGAGGTACTACAGGGCTGCTCAATTGTTACAACTATAACAAATTTTCTCCACAACGTACCAACCTGATTGGATATGGTTGGAGGCACAAGCTAGTCCCTCACTCCTTATAGACCTCCTGATGTGGCTCCCGACAAGAGAGCATCGGGCTATTCTGAGTCCTTCCATATCCCACTCCCTACGTCTCTGGGACACGGTGTGCAAATTGTACCCACTGAGGTCTACCCATTCCCCTGTGGCCCCTATACCTAATAACCTGTATTTTCCTCCAGGACAGAATTCAGAACAATTCACGTGGTGGGTTAACAAAGGCCTTTAGAGGATAGCACATTTCATAGATCACAAAGGGATTAGGCAACAGTCTTATTTTCTGGACACGCTACAGATGCCCCAGACGGAATCCTTCCATCTGTACCAAATTATGCATTTTATAAAATCCCTGGGTATATAACCACTAGGACCTTGTTTGAAAACAAATGCATACGTGGACCCAAGTCACGGGGGGGGTTGGGGGGTTCTCAGAGCTCTATGTCCTCTTCAATACTTAACGGACTAAGCCCTCATATCAAACGGCATGGGAATCAGATCTAGGTGGGCTTATAGAGGAGGAGGTTTGGGGGCAGTGGTCAACCATGGTGCGCAGAGGAATACTCAATACTTCCTTGGTGGAAGTGAATTACAAGGTGCTGTCCAGATGGTACCTGGTCCCGGCGAGGCTGGCAAGATTGTACCCTGGCACTTCACCCCTTTGCTTCAGAGGTTGTGGGCGAGAGAGTAATATGTGTTTGGTGGTCCTTTCCAAAGGTCCAGCACTTTTGAAACAGAGTATTCACTCTGGTCTATTCAGTGACAGGACAAAATATACCTACAAATCCTAAAACTGTGCTGTTTGTGGACCTGCTGGAGGAGATCCCTAGACATCTCCGAACTCTTTTTTCAGCAGCTAAAATTACTATAGCGCGAGCATGGAAAGCCCCAGTGGCCAGTGTCGCATTAGTAAAACACAAACTTTCTTGGATCATGGTCAATGAATAATTGACCAGCATCCTTAGGGACAAACAAGCCAAATTCGAAAGGGTGTGGTCCCCTGGATTAAATACCTTCAAGCTTGATAGTTCCAATAACTGGGCAGTCGGGGGCCTAGGCCGAGGGAATTGACTCCTGCTTCTTTTCTCTGACCTATTTTTTTCTTCTTTTCGTCCCTCTCCTTTTTTATTTTTATTTTCTTCTCTTCTCTTTTTATGTTCAATGACATTTACCTTATGGATGCATTTTTCGCTGTCAATGTGGGAGCTAAGTAAAGTGACTTTGAAGTACCAGATCAACCTTGGTGATAAGTGATCTGATCTCTAGTTATGGTATAGGCCAGTGATGGCGAACCTTGGCACCCCAGATGTTTTGGAACTACATTTCCCATGATGCTCATGCACTCTGCAGTGTAGTTGAGCATCATGGGAAATGTAACTCTAAGACATCTGGGGTGCCAAGGTTCGCCATCACTGGTATAGGCGCTATAGTTGGATCAACTGTTACAGGAATGTTTTTCGGAATAGGGTTCCTGAATTGTTTATACCACAGAGAAATTATGATTATTCCATATATGCCCTGGGCAGGCAGTAGCCTAATTCAATTGAATGTACCTTTTCCAATAGATTTTTGTATTATAGTTACAATGATCTGACACTTGGTTACCCTTGAGGGTGCGTGGATCTTTCTATATCTGTATGATACTATTTTTAAGAAGTTAAATATGGTTTGTTAAGCTTTTTGAATAAAAATCTATTGCAAACGAAAGCTTCAATTCACATGACTAAAATATGACTAAAACGAAAATGACTAAATCGAAATTTGCGTCAAAATTAACAGTGGTCAAAAAGCAGTAGTCTTGTTTGTTTACAAAAACTTGGTTTTATTTATAAAGATGTTACTTGATACTTGTTTTCATTATTAACAAAGAAATAACGTTTTTATATTCAGGTAATATGTGCAACGGCATTACAGCCAATAGAGTTTACAGTTTTTTATATTTTTATATTTTAAAGTTCTTCTGTTTTTAAAAAAGCAACATTTTTATTTGTTTATGATACTGGAGATTTTAGTCAACTAAAATACGACTAAAACAAAAACAAGTTAAATTACTAAAACTAAAATGGCATTTTAGTCAAAAGATTATGACTAATTGAAAATTGAAATTTGACGTCAAAATTAACACTGCATCCTAATCTCTCCTGGTGATAATGAACAGCATTCATCAGGATAAACAGAGAGGGTTTTAAATGGCTGGAGCTTATCCAGGTGGACTCCTGTAGCCAATAGGTGGTAAAGGAACATGGAACGCAAGGGGAGAAGAACGGTGGACTATCAGGAGACAAGTGAGTATGAGCAGGTGCTCATCTTAAATCTGGCCAGATGCATGTCCTAAACAGGAGCAAATACTAATTATAAATACTTGTGTGCAAACTAAAAAAAAAAAAATTAGGATTTTTATTGTCTGAAATAACTAAACAGTGTTCTAGAGCAAAATACAAGGCTTTGGCCTTCACCTTGGCTTTGTGAAAGCTTTTGTCTGAACCCCAAAGCTTTCACAAGATGTCCAGTATGAGGGTTCTTTACTTTTTTCTACACTGTGTACATTTTAAAATCATCATTACTTGTTTACTCTTTGGGTCCATTCAGACTATGTGTTGTGTTAACAAGCGGCCTGTATCTCGTCTACATTAAGACCATGTGTGCGATCCAGTAGGAACCATGTTGTATATGTGCCTGCCACACCCTACGCAGCTATTACATTTTGAAAGGTAGGAATGGCCACTCATTCTTTTCCATATGGATATGACTGTTGGTAGCATGGGGGCCCATAAACAAAGAATAAACCTTATGCCGCGTACACAGGATCGGACTGGTCCGACAGACTGAGTCCGGCGGACAATTCGACCGCGTGTGGGCTTTATCGGACCTGCAGCGGACTTTATCGGTCGAAAATCTGACAGACTTTAAATTTGGAACATGTTTAAAATTTTTACGTCGGAACTCCGCCGGACCCAGTTCCTATCGAAAAGTCCGCTCGTCTGTATGCTAGTCCAACGGACAAAAACCGACGCTAGGGCAGCTATTGGCTACTGGCTATCAACTTCCTTATTTTAGTCCGGTTGTACTTCATCACGTACGAATCCGTCGGACTTTAGTGTGATTGTGTGTAGGCAAGTCCGTTCATTCAGAACGTCCATTGGAAGTCCGTCGAAAGTCCGTCGGATAGTCCGTCGGACCAGTCCGGTCGAAATGTCCGCTCGTGTGTACGCGGCTTAAATGTCTGAATATTGCACCTTTTATGGCTTCACTTTCTCAGTGTTAGGTAACCCAATCTGCAACAGATGCATAATCCATATATAATGATGGGTAAAATTAGCATTTAAGAAAGTGGCCAACCCCATATTGTGTGGTAGACTACAGAAATGTTCAATATGTTCAATATGTACCAGTGCCATCGTTGGCTATGAAATCACACCTTAATTTTAGGTGTTGGTGGGTAAGGGGTGCTTAGAACAGCAAATAATCAATGTATTTACAGTTAATAAAAATTTACGAAGGTACAGCCAACACATTTTGCCATTTTGAGAGGTTAGTGGACAGATTTTTCAGGCTTAAAATCTGCCAAGTGCTCTGTATGTGGCATTGTATCAAACATGGGTTGAATGCTTACCACATTGTAATATCTGAAAAAGGAGGTGTCCCAAACCCCTGAAATGCATTAGCTTTTGCCTTGTTCACTTTTTCAAATAAATAGATGGTTTTGGCATACAGTCAGGTACATAAATATTGGGACATCGACACAATTCTTATAATTTTGGCTCTATACACCACCACAATGGATTTGAAATGAAACGTACAAGATGTACTTTAACTGCAAACTTTCGGCTTTAATTTGAGGGTATTTACATCCAAATCAGGTGAACGGTGTAGGAATTACAACAGTTTGTATATGTGCCTCCCACTTTTTAAGGGACCAAAAGTAATGGGACAGATTAACAATCATTCATCAAACTTACACTTTTTAATACTTGGTTGCAAATCCTTTGCAGTCAAATACAGCTTGAAGTCTGGAACGCATAGACTTCACCAGATGCCGATGTTTTATCCCTGGTGATGCTCTGCCAGGCCTCTACTGCAACTGTCTTCAGTTCCTGCTTGTTCTCGGGGCATTTTCCCTTCAGTTTTGTCTTCAGCAAGTGAAATGCATGTTCAATCAGATTCAGGTCAAGTGATTGACTTGGCCATTGCATAACATTCCATTTCTTTGGCTTAAAAAACTCTTTGGTTTCTTTCGCAGTATGCTTCGGGTCATTGTCCATCTGCACTGTGAAGCGCCGTCCAATGAGTTCTGAAGCACTTTGCTGAATATGAGTAGATAATATTGCCCGAAACACTTCAGAATTCATCCTGCTGCTTTTGTCAGCAGTCACATCATCAATAAATACAAGAGAACCAGTTCCATTGGCAGCCATACAAGCCCACGCCATGACACTACCACCACCATGCTTCACTGATGAGGTGGTATGCTTTGGATCAGGAGCAGTTCCTTTCCTTCTCCATACTCTTCTCTTCCCATCACTCTGTTACAAGTTTATCTTGGTCTCATCTGTCCATAGGATATTGTTCCAGAACTGTGAAGGCTTCTGTAGATGTTGTTTGGCAAACTCTAATCTGGCCTTCCTGTTTTTGAGGCTCCCCAATGGTTTACATCTTGTGGTGAACCCTCTATATTCACTCTGGTGAAGTCTTCTCTTGATTGTTGACTTTGACACACACACACCTACCTCCTGGAGAGTGTTCTCGATCTGGCCAACTGTTGTGAAGGGTGTTTTCTTCACCAGGGAAAGAATTCTTCGGTCATCCACCACAGTTGTGTTGCGTGGTCTTCTGGGTCTTTTGGTGTTGCTCAGCTCACCGGTGCGTTCTTTCTTTTTAAAGATGTTCCAAACAGTTAATTTGGCCACACCCAATGTTTTTGCTATCTCTCTGATGGGTTTGTTTTGTTTTTTCAGCCTAATGATGGCTTGCTTCACTGATAGTGACAGCTCTTTGGATCTCATATTGACAGTTGACAGCAACAGATTCCAAATGCAAATAGCACACTTGAAATGAACTCTGGACCAAGGAGAAGATAGCTCCTTGTAAATGGGATAATGAGGGAATAACACACACCTGGCCATGGAACAGCTGAGCAGCCAATTGTCCCATTACTTTTGGTCCCTTAAAAAGTGAGAGGCACATTTACAAACTGTTATAATTCCTACACCGTTCACCTGATTTAGATGTAAATACCCTCAAATTAAAGCTGAAAGTCTGCAGTTAAAGCACATCTTGTATGTTTCATTTCAAATCCACTGTGGTGGTGTATAGAGCCAAAAAGATTTGAATTGTGTTGATGTCCCAATATTTATGGACCTGACTGTAGTTATATGCATCTTGATTATTTTGTGTGATCTCCGTACCCACCAGCAGTTAAGCATATTCCTTTTGGGTGGTGATCGATCAAGCTATAATTTGGAATCTAGAACTCACATGTGTTGAGGGAATAAGCCTTATATTGTTCAATGGCTTTTTAAACACCATTATGAATATGGGTATACAGGGGGTAATAATTCCAAATATTTAGGGTGCAACCTTTTATTGTAAACCTATTTCAAAAATATTCTCTATGGATTATTTTTAATGGAATTGTAATAAAGATGGAATTATGTTAACCACTGGACGACTTACCCCCCTTCATGACCAGGCCATTTTTTGCGATACGGCACTGTGTTACTTTAACTGACAATTTTGCGGTCAAGCAACGCGGTACCCAAAAAAATTGATGTCCTTTTTTTCCCATAAATAGAGCTTTCTTTTGGTGGTATTTATTCACCACTGCATTTTTTATTTTTTGCGCTATAAACAAAAAAAAAGACAGACAATTGTGGAAAAAAAAAAAAAAAAATTACTTTTTGCTATAAAGCATATAATATAATTTTTTTTTAAAAATCAAATTTCTTCATAAATTTAGGCCGATATGTATTCTGCTACATATTTTTGGTAAACAAATTCCAATAAGTGTATATTGATTGGTTTGCGCAAAAGTTATAGCGTCTACAAACTATGGGATATATACTGGAATTTTTATTTATTTACTTATTTAGTAGTAATTGCGGCGATCAGTGACTTATAGTGGGACTGCGATATTGCGGCAGACAATCAGACACTAACTGGCACTTTTAAAACTTTGGGAACCAGTGACACTAATACAGTGATCAGTGCTAAAAATATACACTGTCACTGTACTAATGACACTGACCGGGAAGGGGTTAAACATCTAGGGCGATCAAAGGGTCAAATGTGTGCCTAGTCAGTGTTTTTGTGTACTATGTGTTCTGCTTTTACTAAGGGAAGTAAGGTATTTTATTCCCTGCTTTGCAGGGGAAAAAATCTATTGCTTCCCAGCTGACAAGACAGAGCCCCGCCTTGTTTACATAGGCAGAGCTCTGTCCTGTGTGTCTTCCCATCAATCGGCGGGTGCTGGCGGACATCCATTGGCTGGTACCTGCTGATCGGCATCTGCTGTGTACAATCACAGCAAAGCCGGGACGCTGGTGGTGCATGCACATGCCCCCTAGCCGGAAGTGCCAGATCACGTACCTAGTACGTGATCTGGTGCAGGAGAGCCGCCTTGACGCTGTATATGTACATTATGTGATATTGTGATATATTGTGAAATGTATGTGCCTATAAAGTCCATAGATTTCTATACAAAACACTCTACACAGTTAAGCTTACACATGGAGGGCCCCTTGCAAGAATTTATCAGCCATAGGAGAACCTTCCAATACAGCAGGTTATACATATTCTGAAACAAACCAAGGATTTATTCAGAACAAAACAAGTAAACTTTTACCCCAAAGACAGCGCTACTTCCCACTGCATATGGACATCCCTCCTTAAAGTGGGGTTCCACCCAAAAAAAAAACCGACATGAAAAATCCTACAAAAAAAAATACAAAAAAAAATTGGATATTTTTTTTTGTTTACTCACCTCTAAATGCCTGTTGCTAGGGGGTCCCTAGTAGTCTGCCTCTTTCAGTGCCTGGGCTGGTGACATCACTTCCATCTCGGCACAGGAAGGGCTCAGCTCTGCTCCCTCCCTCCTGTCAATCATCTGGGACCCATTACAGGTCCCAGGTGACTGAGCGGCCAATCATGGCGCGCGGCGCCGCTCACGCATGCGCAGTGGGTGCCAGGTTGTGAAGCCACAGCCCGGCGACGCTGAACGGAGGGGGAGACGAGCGGGGCTTCGATCCCCCGCATCGCTGGACCCTGGGATAGGTAAGTGTGAAATTAAAAGTCAGCAGCTGCAGTATTTGTAGCTGCTGACTTTTATTTTTTTTTTTTTTTAATGGCCCTCCTCTTTAATATCCAAGTCGTTAACTACTGAGCAGTGAATCATAGAGGCAATCATTACCAAGCACAACCTTAAATCCACTATCCTTTGCAGACAATCTGAACACATTTCAACACTTTTAAAGGGACACTAAAGATTTGGGTTTTTTTGTTTTTTTTTTTAAATAACAACAATATTATACTTACCTCCACTGTGCACCTCGTTTTGCACAGAGTGGCCCTGAACCTGCTCTTCTGGGGTCCCCCAGCGGCTCTCTCAGGTCCTCCCCACATCAGATAACCCCCCGGGAGAAGCGCTCTTCCGGGGGGGTTACCTCCCGAGTCCAGCATTCAGTTTATATAGACGCCGAATGCAGGACTCGGCCCCACCCCCAGCGGCAGTGTCATTTGATTTGATTGACAGCAGTGGGAGCCAATGGCTGCGCTGCTATCAATCTATCCAATCAAGAGCCGAGAACCCCCTGCAGAGAGAGAGCGCGTCCCCGTGGGACAAGTTCGAGGGTTCAGATAAGTTAAACGGGGGGGGGGGGGGTCTGGGGGGCCGGTCACGGACAGGTGTTTTTTCACTTTAATGCATAGGATGCATTAAGGTGAAAAAACACGAACCTTTGGTGTCCCTTTAAGTGATCTCAACAGTGAGTTGTAATTTCCGTAACATTATATTAAGTTATATTTTGTGGCCAGTTTTGATGTACACGGCGCATAGCGAAGTTCTTCTTTAACTATCTAAAAGAGAAGTCTTTCCTGATTTCTTATTCGAAATTTAAATACTCGTGAAAACCTGCAGATTTTCTGTAACATGCCAATTTCCAACTCATTATTTGCAGTTTGTGAACCAGTGACCCATAGCTTCTAAATTATGAAACATTTTTGAAGTGTGGCAAAGCAAAGGAAACGATTTCATGAGGCACTTCAAATAGCGCCTGACAGGAGCGTGGGTAACGTCATTGAAACAGCGTGGTATTAGAGGCCGCCAAATGACAGGGTGTAGAATTGAGGACAATCAGGACTGAAAGGGAGACTGACACACTTCACAGCAATCGCGTTACAGAAATCAAAGGCTGCAATCGCACGGCGCGACGAATTGAGATTTGCTGAAGCAAGGTCCAATCAAGCAGAGGTAAAGAACATAAAACAGATTTATAACCATTATTGGGGATGTCTGACCACCTGCTGTCTGCGCTCTTATCTGGGCCATTCAGTGTAAACAAGTACAGTTTTACAGGAACCAGCAAAGGTAATTCACCTTAGGCGACTTACGTTTTTATAAAATATTTGTAAGTAAATACATTTTGATTTATATTACATGAACAAGCAATAAATAGATATTGTAGAACTTGTTTTATAGTTTACTCACAGTTTAGTCATATTAACTGAAAGCACCTTTATTACCTCTCCCAACAGATTCTTGCATATTCTTGTCTGTTTCCTTGGTAAAAAATAGATTTTGTAAACTGATTAACCCCCGGAAGGATTTACCCCCTTCCTGACCGGGCCATTTTTTTTATATGGCACTGCGTCGCTTTAACTGACAATTGCGCGGTCGTGCGACGCTGTACCCAAGCAAAATTGACGTCCTTTTTTTCCTGCAAATAGATCTTTCTTTTGGTGTTATTTGATCACCTCTGCATTTTGTTTTTTTTGCGCTATAAACAAAAAAAGACAGACTATTTTGAAAAAAAAAACAATATTTTTAATTTTTTGCTATAATAAATATCCCCCAAAATATATATTAAAAAAAACAAATTTCTTCATCAGTTTAGGCCAATATGTATTCTTCTACATATTTTTGGTAAAAAAAAATCGCAATAAGCATATATTGATTGGTTTGTGCAAAAGTTATAGTGTCTACATAGTAGGGGATAGATTTATAGCATTTTTATTATTATTATTTTTTTACTAGTAATGGCAGCAATCTGCAATTTTTATTGGGACTGCGACATTGCAGCAGACAGATCAGACACTTTTCACACTATTTTGGGACCATTGACATTTATACAGTGATCCGAGCTATAAATAGCCACTGATTACTGTATAAATGTCACTGGTAGGGAGGGGGTTAACACTAGGGGGCGATCAAGAGGTTAAATGTGTGTCCTAGGGAGTGATTCTAGCTGTGGGGGGATAGGACTGCCTGGGGGAAGAGACTGATCGTTGTTCCAGAGCAGTAGAAACAACAGATCGCTCTCCCCACCCCTGACAGAATGGAAATCTGTCTGTTTACATTGACAGATCACCGTTCTCTCCTTCTCAGGAGCAATCGCGGGTAGCCGCCGGCCATCGCAGCCGCAGGCCACAGGTACGGGTTCCTTCGTCATGCGGCGGGCACACGCGCACCCTATACTCTTTAAATCGCCTGCTGTTCTACGGTTGGCAAACGGTTAATGAACATACATACATACATACATTACTGTGCAAAAGTTTTAGGCAGGTGTGAAGAAATGCTGTAAAGTAAGAATGCTTTCAAAAATATATATTCTAATTGTTTATTTTTGTCAATTTACAAAATGCAAAGTGAGTGAACAGAAGAAAAATCTAAATCAAAACAGTATTTGGCGTGACTACCCTTTGGCTTCAAACCAGCATCAATTCCTTCACTTGCACACTTTTTACACTTGCACAAAAGTCAGGGATTTTGTAGGACTAGAGTCAGGTGTATGATTAATTAATTAAAGCATGCAGGAGCTAATGATCATCAATTTCAAATGTAGGTTGAAACACATTAATTAACTGAAACAGAAACAGCTGTGTAGGAAGCTTAAAACAGGATGAGGAACAGCCAAACTCTGCTACTAAGATGAGGAGGCAAGGATTTCAAAGCAGACTAGGGTTTCAAGATGTGCTGTTCAAGCTCCTTTGAAGAAGCACAAAGAAATGGGCAACTTTGAGACGTAATGGTCAGCCAAGGAAACTTAATGGAGCAGATGAAAGACACAGCAGTGCCATCAGCACAAAACTCAGAAACTGGTGGAGCACAGGTACACCCATCTTCTGTCTGGAGAAGTCTGTCCAGAAGTTGTCTTCATGGAAGAATTGCTGCCAAAAAGCCAAAACAAGGCTAAGAGACTCAATTATGCACAAAAACATAGGAACTGGGGTGCAGAAAAATAGCAGCAGGTTCTCTGATGAGTCACAATTTGAAATCATTGGCTGTAGCAGGATGCAGTTTGTCCGCCAAAGGGCTAGAAAGCGATACAATAATGAGTGTCTGCAGGCAACAATGAGGCATGGTGGCGGTTCCTTGCAAGTTTGGAGCTGCATTCCTGCAAATGGAGTTGGAGATTTGGTCAGGATCAATGGTGTCCTCAATGCTGAGCAATATAGGCAGATGCTTATCCATCATGCTATACCATCAGGGAGGCGTGTGATTTCCCCAAACGTATTCTGTAGCAGGACAACAACCCTAAACATACAGCCAATGTCATTAAGAACTATCTTCACATAAAGAAGAACAAGGAGTCCTGGAAGAGATGGTTTGGCCCCCCACAGAGCCCTGATCTAAACATCATCGCGTTTGTCTGGAGACAGAAGGATTATTGCCCTCCCAAAGCACCTTGTCCCATGTTGATGAGGCCAAGGGCCTATTCCCTACAACCCTGGCCCGGTGGTTATGGGGTTGTGGGGGGTGTCTGAAGTCTGGAAGACCCCTTCGACAGGGGGGCCACCAAATCCTGCCCCCCCATGCGAATGAGTATGGGGTACATACAGTATCTCACAGTACCTCACATTTTTGTAAATATTTTATTACTGTATATCTTTTCATGTCACACTGAAGAAATTACACTTTGCTACAATGTAAAGTAGTGAGTGTACAGCTTGTATAACAAATGTCCAAGTTGGGCCCAAAGTGTCAATATTTTGTTTGGCCACCATTATTTTCCAGCACTGCCTTAACCCTCTTGGGCATGGAGTTCACCAGAGCTTCACAGGTTGCCACTGGAGTCCTCTTCCACACCTCCATGACGACATCCTGGAACTGGTGGATGTTAGAGACCTTGCACTCCTCCACCTTCCGTTTGAGCATGCCCCACAGATGCTCAATAGGGTTTAGGTCTGGAGACATGCTTGGCCAGTCCATCACCTTTACCCTCAGCTTCTTTAGCAAGGCAGTGGTCATCTTGGAAGTGTGATTGGGGTCGTTATCACGTTGGAATACTGCCCTGCGGCCCAGTCTCCAAAGGGAGAGGATAATGCTCTGCTTTAGTATGTCAGAGTGCATGTTGGCATTCATGGTTCCCTCCAAGAACTGTAGCTCCCCAGCGTCGGCCGCACTCATGCAGCCCCAGACCATGACACTCCCACCACCATGCTTTACTGTAGGCAAAACACACTTGTGTCTGTATCCCTCACCTGGTTGCCGCCACACACGCTTGACACCATCTGAACCAAATACGTTTATCTTGGTCTCATCAGACCACAGGACATGGTTCCAGTAATCTATGTCCTTAGACTGCTTGTCTTCAACAAACTGCAGACTTCCATGTGCATCATCTTTAGAAGAGGCTTCCTTCTGGGACGACAGCCATGCAGACCAATTTGATGCAGTGTGTGGCGTATGGTCTGAGCACTGACAGGCTGACCCTCCAACCCTTCCACGTCTGCAGCAATGCTGGTAGCACTTTATGTCCCAAAGACAACCTCTGGATATGATGCTGAGCATGTGCACTCAACTTCTTTGGTCAACCATGGCGAGGCCTGTTCTGAGTGGAACCTGTCCTGTTAAACAGCTGTATGGTCTTGGCCACTGTGCTGCAGCACAGTTTAGGGTCTTGGCAATCTTCTTATAGCCTAGGCCATCTTTATGTAGAGCAAATATTATTTTTTTCAGATCTTCAGAGGGTTCTTTGCCATGAGGTGCCATGTTGAACTTCCAGTGACCAGTATGAGAGAGTGAGAGCGATGACACCGAATTTAACACACCTTCTCCCCATTCACACCAGAGACTTTGTAACACTAACGAGTCACATGACACCGGGGAAGGAAAATGGCTAATTGGGCCCAATTTGGACATTTTCACTTAGGGGTGTACTCACTTTTGTTGCCAGCGGTTTAGACATTAATGGCTGTGTGTTGAGTTATTTTGAGGGGATAGCAAATTTACACTGTTATACAAGCTGTACACTCACTACTTTACATTGTAGAAAAGTGTCATTTCTTCATGTGTTGTCACATGAAAAGATAGAATAAAATATTTACAAAAATGTGAGGGGTGTACTCACTTTTGTGAGATACTGTAGTTCCCCTAATCATTCACTAAAAAAAGTTCAAAAAGCAAATAAAAACACAACAGTTTTTGAGTCCTTTATTAAAAAACAAAAAATAAATGTCATCCGAGGTAGATCAAACGTCAATCACGACGTCCACTGCTACTGCCAATCCAAAAAATAAAAAAAAAAGAGCTCTGCACCTGACAAAGACTCCTGCCATCTGAAAGCTCTACTATCTGACAGTTCTTAAATAACTAAGGGGCAGGGGCCACCCGATGACATCATTGGGTGACGCCACTTGGGACGTCATCGGCCCAGCATACCTCGGCCAATGATGTCACAAGGGGTGGGGACAGGCACCCCATGACGTCATAGGGTGGCCTCCGGCCCTTAGTTATTTAACTACTTGCCGACCAGCCGCTGCAGTTTTACTGAGGCAGAATGGCATGGTTGGGCGAAACGAGGTTATGTAACATCGCTTCACCCTGTGGCCACTAGGGGCGCGCGCCGCTGTTTGCCCCCGGACCCGATACGAGTGCCGGTGGTCGCGATCACTGCCAGGCTCCTACGATCGCTGCTGACACACCAAGAACCAAGATCTGCGTGTGTAAACACACAGTTTCTGGTTCTCTGAGGGGAGAAGAGACTGATCGTCTGTTCATACAAAGTATGAACAGCTATCTGTCATCTCCCCTGGACAGTCCCCTCCCCCCTTTAGTTAGAACACAGAAAGGGAACACAATTCATCCCTTGATCGCACCCTAGTGGTTAACCCCTTCCCTGCCAGTGCCATTTTTACAGTAATCAGTGCATTTTTATAGCACTGATCGCTGTATAAATGCCAATGGTCCCAAAAATGCGTCAAAAGTGTCCGATGTGTTCACCATAATGTCGCAGTCCCGATAAAAATCGCAGATCTTCACCATTACTAGTAAAAAAAAAAAAATAATAAAATGCCATAAAACTATCCCCTATTTTGTAGACGCTATAACTTTTGCGCAAACCAATCAATATATACGTTTATTGCGATTTTTTACCAAAAATATGTAGAAGAATACGTATTGGCCTAAACTGAGGAAAATAAATTTTTTTATATCTTTTTGGGGGATATTTATTATAGCAAAAAGTAAAAAATATTGTGTTTTTTTCAAAATTGTCACTCTTTTTTTTTTGTTTATAGCGCAAAAAATAAAAGCCGCAGAGATGATCAAATACCACGAAAAAGAAAGCTCTATTTGTGGGAAAAAAAGGTCAATTTTGTTTGGGTGCAACATCGCACAACCGCGCAATTGTCAGTTAAAGCGATGCAGTGCCGAATTACAAAAAACGCTCTGGTCTTTGGCCAGCCAAATGGTCCAGGACTGAAGTGGTTAAAAGACAAAAAAAAATGAAAATGAATGCAGCCATTAAATCTAGAGACTGGTAAGTTGCAATATAAAAAATATTTCTTCTTCTTGGGTTTGGATACTTTTTAACGGATATAGGTATATAGGACAACTTCACTAAAAAAAGGTTGGAGTTACTGATCAAAAGTAGAAACTTCTGAAGCTTGCCAACCAATTAAAATAATTTTAATAGCTTTATTAAACTGAGATCATTTTGTATTTCCTATAGATTCTTTTTACGTTACTTTTGCAGCCTCCACTGGAGATCATTTTGCATAATTCAGGATTTGTTATATTTAGTAGCCAGGTCTCCTTTTGTCATTTCGCAGGCTATTCTGGCCGAGTGTATTCATGTGGACACAAACGTTGTGTATTACTTACCGCGCAGTATTATATAACGGCGTATCTGCTACAATTGGAGTCAATCTCTTGGAAACTGAGCGAACATTTACCAGTCAACTGGAGAAAACATTCAGATACTTAGACATATGTACAAAGAGGATACATTAACCTCTTTCTTGCATTCAATAAATTAATTCCGTAGTGTCAAGCTCTTTGCTCTTTTCCTCCATGCATAAAGGCTGCTTGTGCTACAAGAAAAGAGAGAATATGAAATTAAATGACATCCGAGGGTAACATGTAAACTAGAATGGAGGCTACCTCCGCTACTTCGCTTTTATTGCTGCCTAAGGCTAGTGAATAGAGCGGCTTTAAATAAAATGAGCCACTTTACTTGTATCAAAGAAAAATAACGCAAAACCGCGGCAACTATTTTATGCTTCATTATGCCAGGGCACAGAGATGGCTGGTCATAGAAAACTGCAGAGGAAAGCAAATATCGAATAATAGCATCAGGCGATAAAAAAAGTGTTTTATACAAAGGGGAAGGATCTCTAAGGTGAACCGGACATGTTTTTCTTGTGGGAAAGAATGAAACAGTAAAGAAAGCCACTTTAAAATACGTAAGTTGCAAACCTAGACAACACAGACTGAGCATGTGATAACATTTGAATAAGCAGAGGGTACTTTGTGTGGACACAGCATGTCAAAATGTTCAATAGTTCTAGAGCAGGGTTCTTCAAACTACGGCCTGTGGATTTTGTCCCGGCCCGCTGCTAGGGTCAGGACATGTGGACTAATTCAGGATTAAGGTCAGCTGAGGCTACCTATGGTCATTGCTTCTGAAGAAAGAGGGGACTCTGGTGGGGACCCTGATTTAAGGGGAACTCCTAAGACAGGCTCTGATGTACAGTAAAGGTCTCCAATGAAGAAAAAGCATCCAAAAGGTGCCAGGACTTTGATGTGAGATCCTACAAGGTAATGATAGGACAAAAACATTCAAAGAGCTCACGGGCTATGTTTGGGCTGCTCAAAACAGACAGGGCTACCCCCCAGTGGGTACCCCAAAAGGTTACCAGAAAGGAACATATACTAATGGAATGAACGCCAGACCAAAGCAAAAAAGAGTCCAAATTAATTTATACTCAAATGTAAGGGGGGTTTTGATGAGGACCCTGATGTAAAGGGGAACTCTGATGGTGACCCAGATGTATGGGTGGCCATGATGGGGATTTTTTTCAGCCCACAATTTGTCAGGGTCTGCATCTGAACCTACAACCTCTGTGGTGTCTGACTGTTGATTATCTTGAATGCCACCTGAGATGCTGGACAGCTCCCTGTCTGATCTCTTAGGACAATCTTTCCTTGTCTCTTGTTTCTGGTGAACCTTGAACTCTTTGCTCCTCCCATTAACTTTCTGATTTAAGCCATGCCTCTGCACTTCCTGTTTGCCAGATGCTCTCTCAAGCCAATATTTTGCTCCTTTGTGTACCTGCAACTGTCCTTATCTCCACTAGCACTTGTTACCCTCCTTTGGCTTGTTCCTTAACTACACTTCCACTTGATCCCAAACTGTAACCATTTGTTATCGTGACCTTTGGCATGTTCCATGACTATGCATTCGTTTGATCCCGAACTGCAACCACTTGTAACCTTCCTTTGGTTTGTTTACTGACTAACTTCTGCTTGATCCCTACACGCTATATCTGCTAATCTGCTACTGGACCCCAGCCTGGTCACCTCCTAGTGGGGCAATTCTGAGGACTGTGACCTGTACTAACACGCAGCAAAACCTAGGAATTTTGGTGAATACCGGTTAGTGATTAGACTCGTGTAGGCTTGCATCACCCACCAGGGTGGCCTACTTGTGTACTTATTCAGCTGGTTGTGGAAGCCTCTCTACTGCTATAGCTACTGGTTTCCGAGCCTGACCCCTAACTGTGACACAATTATTTGTTAAATATACATTTTGCCCCTTGTACTGAAAAGTTTGGAGGCCCATGGTGTAGAGTTATTTTGCCACTCTCTCATACTGGTCACTGGAAGTTCAACATGGTACCTCATGGCAAAGAACTCTCTGAAGGTCTGAAAAAAATAATTCCTGCTCTACATAAAGATGGCCTAGGCTATAAAAAGATTGCCAAGACCCAGAAACTGAGCTGCAGCATGGTGGCAAGACCATACAGCAGTTTAACAGGACAGGTTCCACTCAGAACAGGCTTTGCCATGGTCAACCAAAGAAGTTGAGTGCATGTGCTCAGCATCATATTCAGAGGTTGTCTTTGGGAAATAGACATATGAGTGCTGCCAGCATTGCTGCAGAGGTTGAATGTGTGGGAGGTCAGCATATCAGTGCTCAGACCATACGCCGCACACTGCATCACATTGGTCTGCATTGGCTGTCGTCCCAGAAGGAATCCTCTTCTAAAGATGATCCACAAACAGTTTGCTGAAGACAAGCAGACTAAGGACATGGATTACTGGAACCATGTCCTGTGGTCTGATGAGACCAAGATAAACTTATTTGGTTCAGATGTTGTCAAGCGTGTGAGATGTACAAAGACAAGTGTGTCTTGCCTACAGTCGAGCATGGTAGTGGGAGTGTCATGGTCTGGGGCTGCATGAGTGCTGCCGGCACTGGGGAGCTACAGTTCATTGCGGGAACCATGAATGCCAACATGTACTGTGACATACTGAAGCAGAGCATGATCCCCTCCCTTCGGAGAGTGAGCCACAGGGCAGTATTCCAACATGATAACGACCCCAAAAACACCTCCAAGGTGACCACTGCCTTGCTAAAGAAGCTGAGGGTAAGGTTATGGACTGGCCAAGCATGTCTCCAGACCTAAGCCCTATTGAGTATCTGTGGGGCATCCTCAAATGGAAGGTAGAGGAGCACAAGGTCTCTAACATCCACCAGCTCCATGATGTCGTATCTATATTGTTAAACATATATATTTGCAAAAATAAACCTAAACTTTAGTTCCTTTAAATAAAGAGTAACGTTGAAAAAATTTTGTTGACTTACCGAATACTTATTCAATGTAAGTTTACCTTTTTGTATAAAATCCAATAAAGATTGTTGAAAAAGAAAAAAATGTTGGCTACCAATTCCTGACCACATTTCTCCACATTAGGAAATTAACCTATGTCGTTATAGTAGGTTTGATATAAGTGGTTAACTCCCCCACCATCACTGGTGCTCTCTCCCTCTTTCTTTTTCCTTCTTCTCTATGTGAACTTCAGAACAAAGCAGCCCTGCAGCAAAGCATTCAATGAATTATTAAAAAGTGCTGAATGTTGCTTTATGAATTTAGGGACTAAATAAAGACCTCTGGCTTTGATGACTTATCGACAACTTGATGCAAAAGAAAAATTGCTGTAGATGATTTTCCTGAAGAAATAAAGGTAGACCAGAGCACATTGCTGGTCCTTTAGAATCTGCTCCATTTAATAGCCTAATAGGATACAAAACTGCACAGTAGTAGAAAAAAATTACATATTTTCAGAGTACGTTTATGTACAATTTCAGACCTATGAGTCATGACCAAATATAGGGTTACAAGATTATTTTTATTGGGTCACCAAGCCATCCTTCATACTTTATAAAGGATCTCCTTTCCTCTAATAATAAAAACTGTTGATTAAGATTCTTTAGAAGCAAGGGAAGTGATTGATCTGATGAATTGTCCACCAGCCTGAGAGATGCTTGCAAAAGTAGAAATTGGAAAAGGGAATGGCTTCTTTTATTACCCCATGTCTGACCTTGGCTTGGTATCAAAAGAGACCCTAATTTTCCATTAATCAGGTGGTTAAACAGTACTGACTGGTATATTCAAGACTTTGGATATCTTTTTATATCCGTTTCCACCTTTGTAAAGTTTCATTACCTTGTTACGCAAGTCTTTTGACTGTTCTTTTCTACCTCCTCATGGCTCAGTGTCTAGCCTGCTTAGTGCATCCAAGTGAGAGCTAACAAACTCATTG
The DNA here is from genome assembly GCF_042186555.1 of Aquarana catesbeiana. Lineage (NCBI taxonomy): Eukaryota > Metazoa > Chordata > Amphibia > Anura > Ranidae > Aquarana > Aquarana catesbeiana. Next base: position 363,219,484 of record NC_133329.1, read on the forward strand.
ACTATTTATACACAGACACTAATTGTTATTTAAAAAGCCACAAATGTGGGAGATGAACCTTTAATTGCCATTTTAACCTGTGTGTGCCACCTTCTGTGTCTGTAGCAAGGCCAAATATTCCAGGATATGCAAACTTTTTATCAGGGCCATTTGGGTGATTTCTGTTATCATTATGATTTAAAAAGGAGCCAAAAAACGATGTGATAATAAATGGCTTCATGTGATTGCTATCCTTAAATAAAAGAACGTTTTTTGGCATCATCGGTCATATTTTCAATATTAATGCCAAAATTTCACAATTTCTGCAAACTTTTGAGCACGACTGTAACTGTATCTGGGAGCAATGTGCACTATATCCAGAATCTGGGGGCAGGCTGCAGTATGCAAATCGGAGCAATGGACAACATGCAAATTATCTGGACAATGTGCACTATGCTAATTAGTTGTGAATATGCTAACTTGTTGTGACAGTATATAATATGACAGTTCTCCAGGAAACATTTAAAATGCTAATTACACAAGTTAATGAATGATATAGTAATTATATGGGACAATGTATGCAATGTGAATTGACCAACTGGGCTAAGGCATCTATAGAATAAATGTGGCAGGGTGTATATAATTTAATCAGCTGAAGCTCTACACACATGAAGTGAAAACAATATATGGCATATCATATATACTATATAAATTGATTTATATGGTCTGTGAGACAGTGTATCTATTAATGAATTGATTCGGGATGTGTATATATTAACTCATTAGAGCACTCCATAGTAATATTTGCTTTGGGCAATGTATATATTCAATAATTAAATAGACTAGTCTGTGTAACAATTGATTGCTGTTGGTACTATTGACTGAGATGTTGCAACATTTTAATCTAATCTATATTACACAATCCTAGTATACCAGAACAATGAATAACACTCTTACTTTGGTAAATTTTTAGTATTGGAAGAGGCTTGAAAAAATTTCAATCGCAAAAAATATCTTTTATTTTCCCTTAGTGCATATCATTTCCATAGGTCTAGGGCAGTGATGGCGAACCTTGGCACCCCAGATGTTTTGGAACTACATTTCCCATGATGCTCATCTACAGTGCAGACTGCATGAGCATTATGTAGTTCCAAAACATCTGGGGTGCCAAGGTTTGCCATCACTGGTCTAGGGTCTGGAAAATGTGTCAGTAAAATGTTGCAGGTTCAACCTTTATGTTACTCTAAATATGTATTTTTTTTTCTATGAGTGTGTTCCCATTTGTGTAGCGAAGGAGCCGCAAGTAGAATGGGACAGGCACACCATGAACAGCCAGGCACACTGAATTTCCACAGGCAGAGAACAGTCCAGTACTTTGTTTTGTTTTGTTTGCTTTGTTGAGGGGTAATAACTTGGATAGGGATTGGAGGTTATGCAAGGCCCACTTCACATCATCATCAAATTCAGGGACAACTTTTCCTATATGCAGTTCTATATACACCCCCTCTTCTTCCTCCAGCACACTCTTGTTTTTTTTTCAGAAAAAAGTTTATTGAAGAACAAAAGTTACAATCATGTCATAAATTCCAGTTTCACCAAATCACGGTATGCATGCATTATATCTTATCACCTCTACACCTCTGCCTAGGGCGTGGTAGTTTCAACATACATTTTGCTATAGCCCAACAACCTACATGGCCTGCTGTGCTTGCCAACATCTATCAATGAAACCTGGTGTTAATCCTTTTGTGGTTGACTCACCCCAGTAGCCTATCAAGTATGAGGTCCACCGGGGATAAGCTGGGGGAGCTCAGCCAGGGTGACCACTGCTCTTCAAATTTGCTAGGGCATTCCCTGTGTTGACAGGTAAACTTTTCTAACCGTAACGTGTCTCCCACCTGGTTAATCCACTCCCTGAGCAAGGGGGGATTTGTCGCCTTCCATCATCGAAGCATGAGTAGGCGTGCCTGAAATAGGGCTCTTGCTATGGGCGGTTTACAATTGTCCTCCAGGGGGAGGTTGTCTAGGATGCCCAAGATGCACGGTCTGGGGTCAGTCGGGATAGTAACTGAGAAGGCTTTGTTGATGGTGTTCAGGACCCCTGTCCAATATATGTGTAGCTTGGGGCAGCGCCACAGCAGATGAATTAAGTCTCCATGGTCTCTCGCACACCTTGGACATTCAGAGTTTGGTCTCGCCCCCATTCTGACCAACCTGGCGGGCGTATAATGCACCCTCAGTGTGATGTACAGCTATGACAGGCGCTGTGCTACATTAAGGGAGGACATTTGTACCACCTGAAGCACCTCATCCCACTGTTCCCCCTCGAGGGCACCTACATCATTCTCCCACTTGGTCACCATTCTTAAGGGGAATCCCGGCAGGAATACCCCAAGTACCATCAAGTAGCAGTTAGAAATAAAGCCTCTAAAGCTGACCACATCCTCCATATAGTGAAATATGGGGGCCAGGGATAGAATCCATGAAGTCCCACTGGATTGAGCACTGATAGCCTGTTGCAGTTGGAGATAATAAAAGTGCATTGTCTGTGGGAGCCAAAATCTCTCCCGCAGATCAGAAAAGGTGCTCCAGCACACTCTTGCTTGCAAAAAACCCAGCTATGTCACTTTTAAAGGATTTGTAGCAATGGCCTATTACAGGCAGGGACTCACACCCCCTATACTTGGAGATAAGGTGACACAGCTAAAAGATTTCCAGCACTTCCTCCCATGGTCACTGAGCCCAGCACCAACTCTCCAGGCACTGACAGCCCACCCAACTGCAGCTGCCCCATTCATTAGCCCTCCTGGCTAACATCTCCAGACTGAACATATGTTGGATACACCAAACACACCTCCAAGATGAGGTGTGTTTAGCCTTTCTAAAGAAGCTGAGGGTAAAGGTGATGGACTGGCCAAGCATGTCTCCAGACCTAAACCCAAACGGAAGGTGGAGGAGCGCAAGGTCTCTAACATCCACCAGCTCCGTGATGTTGTCATGGAGGAGTGTAAGAGGTCTCCAGTGGCAACCTGTGAAGCTCTGGTGAACTACAGTGCTGGAAAGTAATGGTGGCCACACAAAAGTTTGACACTTTGGGCCCAATTTGGACATTTTCACTTAGGGGTGTACTCACTTTTGTTGCAGCGGTTTAGACATTAATGGCTGTGCGTTGAGTTATTTTGAGGGGACAGCAAATTTACACTGTCATACAAGCTGTACACTCACTACTTTACATTGTAGCAAAGTGTCATTTCTTCAGTGTTGTCACACGAAAAGATATAATAAAATATTTATAAAAATGTGAGGGGTGTACTCACTTTTGTGAGATACTGTATATGGATCCTCTTATATACCTTATAGCTGGATGATGCTATATTCACTTATATTTTTTTTTATGTGGATTTGTTTAAAGAGTTAATTGAGAATTTCTCTTTTATTTTTTTCTCCCCCTTATCATAAAGTTCTTTGGGGCATTAAATTGCATTTTGGTCTTATGTTTTGGATATATGTGGCCCTTGTTGGTGGGTGTTATTGCGACCTGGGATTCATGAGAAGGTGCAGTGAACTCTGAGAGCAATGAGTTGGTTTGCATCTTTGTACGGTAAGTATGTGTCTAGTTACAGTACATGATATAGTTTTGCTGCAATTCAGTTTGGAAAACAGAAATTATTTATAGTTTTATAGAGTGACACTCTATCCCTGAAGAAGAAATTGCTGGCAATAATCGAAATGTGTTGGATCTCCCACTCCATTTAAATAAGCTGTAATCTAAATTTTAGTTATATGCAGTGAAGCATGGTTTTGGTTAGTACCACCCAGCAAACACCTATTATTTTATGTATATTTTGTTTTTTGTTGGATAGACATTGATGTTTTATGATCTGATGAGTCAAATGATGGTTTTAAAAAAAAGTCTTGATAAAATATATATTTTTTATACAATTACGATTTTAAATATTTTTGGTTGCCCTGATACAGTTATGATTCTTACATAGTTATAGCTACTTACCTAGAAAGTTAGATAACTTTTTATGTTTACAACTACTTTAAAAAAGACATTCAAGAATAAAAATAAAACATTTATACTCAGCTAGGTGGATGCAGCATCGGTCCAATACTGCAGACTAAGAACCGAGCGATCAAAGACCACTGATCACTCGGTTTTCAGTCTTCAATGAGTAGAGAGTGGTAACTGTCAGTCAGTTACCACTCTCTACTCATTGAGACTGAAACTCTCTGCTCTGCCCCTCCAGTGCTCACTGGAGCACCAGGCTATGAAGGGGGTGGGAGCGGCTGGCCCAGGCTCTCAGCAGCTTGCTGGCAGGCAGAGCCAGCTGCAACTCAGAAATCTGTGTGGATCCCGACTTTAAAGTTGAGATGTTTCCAGAGCCTGGACCGGCTGAGTGACATCAGCCAACAGTGGACAGGAGTTACAGGAGTGCAAAACGTCCACTCCTGTGATTCATAAGAGAAGTAGGGCCAAATGAGCTTTGACTGTTCTCCCCCTTAAGGCCGGGTTCACACTATTGTGAATTGGATGCGGTCTTCCCTGCATCCAGTCACATCCAAGTCGCATAGCAGGAGATTGTGACCGTCTCTCTGTGGAAGCGGTTCACACATCTCTGCAGTGGCTCCAGTGCGAAATGCAAAGAAGCCCTGTGTGTCTTTTGGTCTGTTTCGGGTCCGAATTCAGCCAAAAATTCGAGCTGAAATCGGACCTGAAACGGTGAGTGGAAACGCACTGGACTTCTGCTGTGAGCCGCTGCAATCTCTAGTGTGAACCCAGACTTAAGGTTTCATAATGATAAAGTGCCTATAGCCTGACACTTCTACTTTGACAGGGTAAGCTTCAAAGTCTAACTAAAGCCAAAATGTTTTCTTTTGTTTTGGATAGAGTGGAGAGGATTAGAACCCGTGTCAGTTTTTATTTCTGTCTGTGCCCCCATTAAGGAGATTCACAGTCTCTATGTGTCATGTTCGTGTTTATCATTAAAAGGAAAAGTAAAAGAAAATCCCAAATTTTGGGTTGTCCCTAGAAAAGTAAGAGAGGGGAAACCTTAATTAAATTAAAGACACATCACCACAATGGAGCACAGATGGCAACAAATAAACCAAAAGGGGTTATAACCCTCCCTTACTCTATCCAAAATGAAAAAAAAAGTTCTACTTTAACCACTTCCAGACCGCCCACCACCCATATACTGCAGCAGGGCGGCCCAGCTGCGCGAAACAACATACCTGTAATTTCCGGGTCTGGGGCGTGCATGCGCCCCCAGCGGCCCACTCTTGCTGTGATTGGATTGGCGGTGTTTCGTAGAGAGGCAGAATGGCGATCTGCCTATGTAAACAAGGCAGATCGCCGTTCTGTCAGAGGGGAAGTGGGAGATCTTGTGTTCCTACTAAGCAGGAACACAGATCTCTCTCTTCTCCCAGTCAAACCACCCCCCCCCCCAGTTAGCAAGCACCCCCTAGGAGCACATTTAAACCCTTTGATCGCCCCTGATGTTAACTCCTTCCCTGCCAGTGTCATTTATACAGTGACTTTTTTTTTTGTTAGCACTGATAACTGTATTGGTGTCACTGGTCCCCAAATGTGTCATTTAGTGTCAGATTTGTCTGCCGCAATGTCGCAGTCCCGCTAAAAGTTGCTGATCGCCGCCATTACTAGTAAAAAAGATATTAAAAAAATAAAAAGTCCATAAATCTATCCCATAATTTGTAGATGCAATAACTTTTGTGCAAACCAATCAATATATGTTTATTGGGATTTTTTTTTACTAAAAATAAGTAGAAGAATACATTTTGGCCTAAATTGATGAAGAAATTTGATTTTTTACATTTTTTAAATTTTGTTTTAATTGGATATGTTTTATAGCAGAAAGTAAAAAAAAAAAATATTTTTTTTTTCAAAATTGTCACTCTTATTTTGTTTATAGCGCAAAAAATAAAAGTGATCAAATACCACCAAAAGAAAGCTCTATTTGTGGGGAAAAAAAAGGATGTCAATTTTGTTTGGGTATAGTGTCACACGACTGCGCAATTGTCAGTTAAAATAACGCAGTGCCGTATTGCAAAAAATGGCCTGGTCAGGAAGGGGGTGAAACCTTCCGGGGGTGAAGTGGTTAAGTACATATAAAATATAGAGATGCAAAAGCAGCACATAGATGTGTAAAAATGAGCATGACCATAATAAATTAATTGAACACATAATAGATTACCTTTAACGTGAAAAATTAACAAAGCATATCCTTCTATAGTATGTACTTGCCTCAGTACCCGAAGTAACTGGTGTGATTTCTGTCTCCTCTCTCATTCCTCTGCTATCTACATGAGTCACTTCTGACTGTCTATGCCCACACCAATTAGTCTCAGTCTCAGCTGTGCATGTTTCCCTATGAGACTGTGTAGAGAGGGGAGGAGTCCATTCCAGTTCAGATTACACTCAGCTCCCTGCTCTATGCTGTGCAGTGTGTGATGTCAGATCCCGGCCCCTGCCTTCTAAAAGCTCAGAGGTGCTGTGTAAATTCTGGACTTTGAACAGATCTAGAGAAGAAAGGGCTACAGATAAACAGGTACAACTTATGTAGGAGGATTTGTTTCATCTCTGTGTATCATCCGAGGCCAGTCACTTCAGTGGTTATATGTAAGGGTTTACAACCACTTTAAGCCCTGGTTCACATTGATGCTACTTTGAAATCGTGTTACTACGCTTGAAGTAGCATGATTTCAAAGTAGCAGATCAGCGTAATTTCAGGTGCTATCTGTGTGGCTTCATTCACAGATGTCTATTGAAGTCGCACCTGAAATCAGCCAAAAGTAGTGCAGGAAATACTATTGCAAATCGGTGCCACGCCCCAAAGTCAGCATCGCACCAATTGGAACGATGCCATTGCAATAGGCTGCAACAGGTCAAATCGCATGACAAATCGCTCCAATGTGAATGAGGGCTGAAGGATAACCAAACCCAAGAACAAAAATGTAATATATTGCAGCTTACAGACCTTAGATGTGATGGCTGCATTAGTTTCCTTTTTTCTTTCCAAGCTAACAATATTTTCAGCAAATAAAAGAAATGCTTGTTGATCCTACCAAAAATACAGCGTCCTTGTCATTTCTTGTGAGCTGCAGGAAAGAATATCTTCCTTCATGGCTATATTCTGAAAACTACCAATTGATCCCGATGTGATGCAAATAAAGAGATCCAGACATATTCATGGTCCATATCAGGGTGACAACCATGGCTCTCTAATTAGATACAAGAGTGACGTAGCCAACCAGGCACATGAAGTGTATTATTTGCAGGATTACCAGGTGAAAATAAAGTAAAGGAGGGTTGATAAAATAAAAAGAATGCAGCCACCACACCAAGGACCAGGGGCGACCCGTCCATTCACCACTTCAATACAGGGCACTTATACACCTTTTCTGCCCAGACCAATTTTCAGCTTATAGTGCTTTCACATTTTGGATGCCAATTACTCGGTCATGCTACACTGTAACCAAACAACATTTTTATCATTTTTTCCACACAAATAGAGCTTTCTTTTGGTAGTATTTAATTACCACTGGGTTTTTTATTTTTTGCGACATAAGTGAAAAAAGAGCGAAAATTTAGAAAAAAAACACTTTTTTTTAGTTTCTATGATAACATTTTGAAAATAAGTAATTTTTGTTCATAAATTTGGGCCAAAATTTATACTGCTACATCTCTTTGGTAAAAAAAAAAAACAATTAAGTGTATATTTTTTGGTCTGTGTGAAAGTTATAGAGTCTACAAGCTATGGTGCTAATCATTGAAATTTGATCACACCTGATGCCTATCTCATTTCTTGAGGCCCTAAAATGACAGGAAAGTACAAATACCCCTTTTTGAAAAGTAGACAGTCCAAGGTATTTAGTAAGAGGCATGGCGAGTTTTTTAAAGTTGTAATTTTTTCCCATAATTCTTGGGGAAATTAAGAAATTCTTCTTTTTTTTTTTTACACAGATTTGTCATAATAACAAGTTATTTCTCACACAGCATATGCATACCTCCAATTACACCTCAAAATACATTCTGCTACTCCTCCCAAGTATGATGAGTATGGGTCTTATTCACAGCCTGGCCACATACAGAGGTCCAACATGCAGGGAGCACTGTCAGGCATTCTAGGAGCATAAATTACACATCTAATTTCCTAACGACCTCCTGGCGAGAACGGGAGGACGTCATATGAGCACAGGCATCGCCCCCCCATCCATGCATCCAGCCCCCATGCAGGTGGCCGGATGCATGGATTCCAATGGGGGATTTTTTTAAGCAGGTGATGAGAGCCAGAGGCTCTAATAAGCTTCAAAATAGGTTGGGGTGCAGAAAATGTGAACCAAGCCCACCCAGGTGTGCTACAATAGCAAATGGATATTCGCTATTGTAACACTAATCTTCCTCCTGGCCAATCAGGAAGTGGGTCCTATTGGAATCCTATTGGACAGCTAGGAGGAGGGGAAGAGACGCAGGGCGGAAGCCGTCGTAATAGAGGAAAGGACAGGGACACATGAGCCGCTGCCCGCCACCAGACACCTGCCACCTAGATGAGGTAAGTGCTGTACCGACCGACCAGCAGACAGCAGGCAGGTGGAGGGAGAGTTGTTGTGCCGATGGTCGCCCAGGGAGTGGTTGCTTGCCGCCCCCTCCCCTAAAAAAAACACCAGCCGCCACTTCCAAGGACTGGTACGCTGCAATGTATTACATTTTTGCTTTTGAGTTTAGTTACACATTAACATACAGTATCCCACAAAAGTGAGTACATCCCTCACATTTTTTGTAAATATTTTATTATATCTTTTCATGTGACAACACTGAAGAAATGACACTTTGCTACAATGTAAAGTATTGAGTGTATAACTTGTATAACAGTGTAAATTTGCTGTTCCTTCAAAATAACTCAACACACAGCCATTAATGTCTAAACCGCTGGCAACAAAAGTGAGTACACTTCTAAGTGAAAATGTCCAATTTGGGCCCAAAGTGTCAATATTTTGGGTGGCCACCATTATTTTCCAGCACTGCCTTAACCCTCTTGAGCATGGAGTTCACCAGAGCTTCACAGGTTGCAACTGGAGTCCTCTTCCACTCCTCAATGTTGACATCATGGAGCTGGTGGATGTTAGAGACCTTGTTCTCCTCCACCTTCCATTTGAGGATGTCCCACAGATGCTCAATAGGGTTTAGGTCTGGAGACATGCTTGGCCAGTCCATCACCTTCACCCTCAGCTTCTTTATCAAGGCAGTGGTCGTCAGACATGTGCAGGATGAAAAAATTCGTTTAGTTTAGTTTCGTTTCGATTCGTTATTTAACTAAATTCGTTTAGTTAAATTCGTTGCATTCATTACATTCGTTTTCGGAATTTGTTTCGTTTCGTATTCGAATTCGAAAAATTCGACCGCATTCGAAAAAATTCGACCGTATTCGAAAAAAACTATCAAATTCGAAAAAATTCTAACACATTCGAAAAAAGCTGTCAAATTCGAAAAAATTCTACCACATTCGAAAAAACTATCAAATTCGAAAAAATTCTAACAAATTCGAAAAAAACTATCAAATTCGAAAAAATTCTACCACATTCGAAAAAAACTGTCAAATTCGAAAAAATTCTACCACATTCGAAAAAACTGTCAAATTCGAAAAAATTCTACCACATTCAAAAAAAACTATCAAATTCAAAAAAAATTTTACTACATTCGAAAAAAATATCAAATTCGAAAAAATTCTACCACATTCGAAAAAAAACTGTCAAATTCGAAAAATTTCTACCACATTCGAAAAAAACTATAAAATTCGAAAAAATTCTAACACATTCGAAAAAAACTGTCAAATTCGAAAAAATTCTAACACATTCGAAAAAAATATCAAATTCGAAAATATTCTACCACATTCGAAAAAAAACTGTCAAATTCGAAAAATTTCTACCACATTCGAAAAAAACTATAAAATTCGAAAAAATTCTAACACATTCGAAAAAACTATCAAATTCGAAAAAATTCTACCACATTCGAAAAAAACTGTCAAATTCGAAAAAATTCTACCACATTCGAAAAAAACTGTCAAATTCGAAAAAATTCTACCACATTCGAAAAAAACTGTCAAATTCGAAAAAATTCTACCACATTCAAAAAAAACTATCAAATTCAAAAAAAATTTTACTACATTCGAAAAAAATATCAAATTCGAAAAAATTCTACCACATTCAAAAAAAACTATAAAATTTGAAAAAATTCTACCGCATTTGAAAAAAACAATAACTGAATTTGAAAAAGTAAACTATATATATGGTTATATATATATATATATATATATAATATACACATACACACACACACAGAAGAGAATAATAAAGAAAAAAAAATTATATATATATATATATATATATATATATATATATATATATATATATATATAATTTTTTTTTTTTATTATTCTCTTCTATTGTTTTTTTATGCTTTTCTTTTCTATTATTTTATATTTTATAATAGTCTTTTCAATTCAAATTCATTCTATACGAAATTCAAACTTCAGAAGCCATGTACCGAAATTCGAATTTCGTATAGAATGAATTTGAATTTGAATTGAAAAGACTATTATAAAATATAAAATAATAGAAAAGAAAAGCATAAAAAAACAATAGAAGAGAATAATTTAAAAAAAAAAAATATATATATATATATATATATATATATATATATATATATATATATATATATATATATATATATATATATATTCTATTGCTTTATTATTTTATATTCTATCTTATTGTTTTTTTTTAGAAAAACGTTTTCTATTTTTTTCGAATTCGAGTATGTTTTCGAATTCGATTCGAATATGTTTTCGAATTCGATTCGAATATGTTTTCGAATATGTTTTCGAATTCGATTCGAATATGTTTTCGAATTCGATTCGAATATGTTTTCGAATTCGATTCGAATATGTTTTCGAATTCAATTCGAATATGTTTTCGAATTCAATTCGAATATGTTTTCGAATTCGTTCGTTTTTTTTTCGGATTCGTTTAAACTCTTTACTTTTGTAATTCGGAAATTCGGATGCATCCGAATTTCCGAATAATGAAAAATTCGTCCGAATTTCGATTCGGAACGAAACGAAATGCACATGCCTAGTGGTCGTCTTGGAGGTGCATTTTTGGTCGTTATCATGTTGGAATACTGCCCTGCGGCCCAGTCTCTGAAGGATGGGGATCATGCTCGGCTTCAGTATGTCACAGTGCATGTTGGCAATGAACTGTAGCTCCCCAGTGCCAGCGACACTCATGCAGCCCCACACCATGACACTCCCACCACCATGCTTGACTGTAGGCAAGACACACTTGTCTTCATACTCCTCACCTGGTTGCCACCACACGCTTGACACCATCTGAACCAAATAAGTTTATCTTGGTCTCATCAGACCACAGGACATGGTTCCAGTAATCCATATCCTAAGTCTGCTAATCTTCAGCAAACTGAAGACTTCTTGTGCTTTCTTTTGCATCATATTTAGAAAAGGCTTCCTTCTGGGACGACAACCATGCAGACCAATTTGATGCAGCGTGCTGCTTATGGTCTGAGCGCTGACAGGCTGACCCATCTACCCCTTCAATCTCTGCAGCAATGCTGGCAGCACTCACACGTCTATTTCCCTAAAGCCTCGTACACACGATCAGATTAATGACCAACAAAACTGTGGACTTTTGACCGAAGGGCGTTGGCCCAAACTTGTCTTGCATACAAACGGCAAGGAATTGTCGGTCAACAAATACGAACATAGTGACATACTACGTTGTTTTTCAGCTCTTTAGTGCCACCCTTTGGGCTCCTTCTGCTAAATTTGTGTTAGTAGAAGTTTGGTGAGTGTTTGCGCTTTATATTTCCTGCTTTTCATTTCGCGCGTATTATTTCCCACTTATCATTTCGCGCTTTTCAGTTAGTTTCTGTACGGCCGTTCGTCAACCAGCCATGTTGCAGAATTGGAGGAAATAACATGTTATTTATTATTAGCCTTGGGTTATTGCTTTGACATTATTGTTTTGGTTGAATAATTATTTTATTTGGTATATTTTCTATATTTTTGGATTCATAGAATGCACTTTTTGGTTAAGTTCTATTGGCAGATAGCATGTCTAATTTTATTTGTTTTCTTATTTTAATGCACAATAAAAAAATTGTGTAGAATAATACTTGGCTTTGTGTTTTACTTCAAATGACAGTTTGGGAGTAGGCAGTTACATTTAAAAAAATATAATGTCAAATTGACAAGGGACACCAACATAGTTATATCTTTGATCTTAAAAACTACGGGATAATGGTGTTGTGGTAACTTGCCCAAATAAAAAAAAAAAAAAAAAAGCATAATAATATTATTCTTGATATCACTAGAAAAAAAAGCCTTTGAAAACTAGTTTGCAATAACTCCATCAGTATCACCAGCAAAGCAACTTCATTATTATCCCATTAAAGAAGATTCGAGATTTCATAATTTGCCATGTCACGAATGTTAATTCTCCATTATGAACACTAGTTTACAAGACCGACCGCTTTTGGCTCATCTTTGCTTCTGAGTATGCGTGTTTGTACTTTGGACTTTTGTCCGACGGACTTGTGTACACATGCTCAGAAATTCCGACACCTTCAGATCCGACAATAGTCCGATGGAGCGTACACACTGTAGGATTTACCGTCAACAGCCTTTCATCGAACATTTCCAGTCGGAAAGTCCAATCGTGTGTACGAGGCTTTAGACAACCTCTGGATATGATGCTGAGCACGTGCACACAACTTCTTTGGTCGACCATGGAGAGGCCTGTTCTGAGTGGAACCTGTCCTGTTAAACTGCTGTATGGTCTTGGCCACCGTGCTGCAGCTCAGTTTCAGTGTCTTGGCAATCTTCTTATAGCCTAGACCATCTTTATGTAGAGCATCAATTCTTTTTTTTAGATCCTCAGAGAGTTCTTTGCCATGAGGTGCCATGTTGAACTTTCAGTAATCAGTATGAGAGAGTGAGAGCGATAGCACCAAATTTAACACACCTGCTCCCCATTCACAACTGAGACCTTGTAACACTAACGAGTCACATGATACCTGGAAGGTTAAATGGCTAAATGTGCCAAATTTGGACATTTTCACTTAAGGGTGTACTCACTTTTGTTTCCAGTGGTTTAGACATTAATGGCTGTGTGTTGAGTTATTTTGAGGGGACAGCAAATTTACACTGTTATACAAGCTGTACACTCACTACTTTACATTGTAGCAAAGTGTCATTTCTTCAGTGTTGTCACATTAAAAGATAGAATAAAATATTTACAAAAATGTGAGGGGTGTACTGACTTTTGTGAGATATTGTATAATACATGGAAAAGAGACAAAATAAAAAAAATGTGTGTTTAGTATAAGACAACATATATAGAAATCTAGGATCAATCTGCTCTTTATTGCTAAAATATTTAGAACCTCACTGAAGACTCATAAAGACAAATGCACAGCCAGGCAGCCTCTGAAATCTACACACAAATAGACCTGTCGGCTTTGAATTCAGTATGTGGGTGAAATCAAAGCACAGAACAAACACTGTTATGAAAGGACTTTGAAGATGATAACAGTTTTCTAGCCGAGAAAGAGGGAGGGCGCCGAGTCTGCAAGAAGGTGCTGAGTGAAACGCACAACTCCGCGCTCCAACACAACGAGACCTCTTATTAATGAATGCCTCTAATAACCATAATACATGCATGTACAACAATTATTAGCCAGGTAGGGAATTACTGTACTATCGGAAAGGAAGTCTGCAACCTATTCAGTAATCATAAAAGGAAAATTCCCGGTGAACACATAAAAATACCCTATCATTTTGTTATATGTGCTTTCACGCAGGTAGAGCATTTACCTGATTGGTGTCTTTATAATGAGTTGCTATTGGAAATGCAGTACAGATGTAAAACCCACTTGGATACTGAATCAGCAAATTAGTGAACTGATAAAAAAAAAGTCCAGAGGACCGCTTGCTAGTTTACTCCCTGCAGGTAAAATCTACCACTGAGATATCAAGAAATACTAGCAATACCGAGCTTCAATCCTTGGTTGTTTAATGTAGTAATATCAAGTGCTATCACCTATTATAACTGCTTTGCCCCACTTTAGTTTTTTTTTTTTGTATGTCTTGTATTGAACTGCATAGGAATATTTTAGTATTATAATTAGTAATTATTTTAATATTTATTATTTTACTGTAGTCTGTTATGTAGTGGCAGTTGCCATATTGCTTACTAATGTGATTTTGGTAGCTTCATCTGTCCTTCCCTCCTGTTCAGTGCTAGTTAGTTTATTTCTAGCTATTTGCAGAGACAGGGGTTATGAAAGAGTTAATTTACTAAAACTGGGGAGTGCAAAATCTGATGCATCTCTGCATAGAAGCCAGTCGGCTTCCATTTTTTTTGTCAAAGCTTAACCACTTGTCGACTAGCCGCCATCATCGCACTGTGTTAGGTCGGCACATTACCGTGAATCGCCATCATTATACGTCGGCTCGGGAACAGTAGTTTGTGGCCCACTAGCCAGCGGGGGAGCCAATCAGTGGGTGGGGTGGACTCGATGTCTGCCGGCCACCCACAATCGTTCCCTGCAGTGACAGAACGGGGATCTGCCTGTGTAAACAAGGCAAATCTCCGACTTGACAGGGGAGATCACACAGATCCTGTCTTTCTGTTATGCAGGAAGACGGTTCTGTGTGTTTCCCCAGGCATCCCATCCTCCATACAGTTAGTAAACACATCCAGGGCACACATTTAACCCCTTGATCGTCCCTGATGTAAACCCCTTCCCTGCCAGTGTCGTTAGTACAATAAAAGAGCATAATTTTAGCACTGATTACTGTAATAATGTCACTGGTTCCCAATTGTCAGTTAGGTATCCGATCTGTTCGCCACAATGTCCTAGTCCCGCTAAATATCGCTGATCACCACCATTACTAGTAAAAAAATAATAATAATAAAAATGCCATAAATCTATTCTCTATTTTGTAAACGCTATAACTTTTGCGCAAACCAATCAATATAGGCTTTTTGCGTTTTTTTTGTTTTTTTTTTTACCAAAAATATGTAGAAGAATACATATCGGCCTAAACTGAGGAAGATTATTATAGCAAAAAATAACGCTTTTTTTTCAAAAGGTAAAAACCGCAGAGGGGATCAAATACTACCAAAAGAAAGCTCCATTTGTGGCAAAAAAAAGGACATCAATTTTGTTTGGGTACAGCGTAGTACGACTGCGCAATTGTCAGTTAAAGCGACTCTGTGCCGTATCGCAAAAAATGGCCTGGTCATTAAGGGGGAAAATATTCCAGTCCTTGAGTGGTTAAATGAACATACTGAAGTTAGAAGCTGATTGGCTACCATGCACTGCACAGCTGCTTCAGATTTTGCACTCTCCAGTTTTAGCAAATTGACCCAATTGTCTTTTTATATTTTAAAAGACTGGAAAAAACATCCACTGTACTGCAATTAGCTGAAGTAAAATTGCATTGGATTTAACTTCTATGTCTGGTTGAAGAGTTAAAGCGTTTGTTACCCCAACATTTCATAGTCCTGATATGTGTCTGCTGTACCATGTACTTGAATGCAGAAGTCTCCTGGTCTCTTTGTATTGCCACCTTTGTGTATAATCCTTGGTGTTCCTGCCAGTCCCTCTGCTTTCATATTTAAAACTGACCACACTAAGCAGGAGAGTGGTCAGGTTTATAGCTATGCTGGGAACTTTGCCTGCTCTCCTCTAATGATCAGACTTATCCTGACACGCCTCCCCTGCACAGCCATTCACTGGGAAGCTCAGTGTACTGCTGCTTCTCCTCCCCCCAGCTTTTTTGCAGCTGAGAACAGAGGGAATGTGATCACTTATAAAAAGGGAAAACAAGATATTTATAATGTTTTTTTTTTATATCTATAAAAAAGTGTTTTCATTTCTCTTTCAAACTGAATGGGTTGCCTGTTACAGGGCACATCTAGAACTATTAATTGTGCCTAAGGATTTCCCTGGAAAACTAATATTTTGCGGTCTCATTTAATAGAAATAACAGTGCACTGCTATGTGAGCAGTGGCGGCTGGTGGTATTTTTTTTGGTGGGGGGTGGGGGGCGGCAAACAGTACGCCTCTGGCTCTAATCAGGTGCTTTAAAAAAAAAACGCTGTAATTCATGCGTCCTGAAAGGGGCCAGGCGCATGAATAGGGGGTGGCAGCAGCAATGGAAAGGGGAGGCAGCACCCATGCGCCCTTAATGGACAGGCCGCCCCTGTATGTGAGTGTGTCTAGGCAGCCTCATAGCTGTATAGCTGCAGTATGAGATCTAAGGCACTGCTGTCTCTGACTGCTAGTCTCAGGAGGTCTGAAATTAGATTTGTTGATGTCACTACTGTGCTGCTCACTGTTCTCCTTGCTGGAGGCTCCAACATGAGGAAGCAAAGCAATCCTGGCATTCCTGGAATGTAACTGTTTTTTGAAACTGTTAAATTGATGTGTTTAGTTTATTATTTGCTACTGTTCAGGGGCTCTGGGCTTCAGCAAAATGGCAGCCGCCAGCAAGAAAAAATAGGGGCAATGCTGGAGCCAATTTATAGCACACATTAACTTTGGTAGCATAATTATAAATTTGAAATGTGGAATATGTTCCTTGCTAAAGAACATTATTTTTTATCAAGTTTTATGGGTAAAGTTCCGCTTTAATTGAACAAGCTGAAGTTAGAAACTGATTGGCTACCATGCAGGAACCGCACCAGATTCTGCAATCTCCAGTTTTAGTAAATCAACCCCCAAATGACTAAAATTCGAATGCCGTGTACACACAGGCGGAATTTCCGACGGATTTTCGACTGACTTTTGACGAACTTCCAACGGACTTTCGAATGAACGGACTTGCCTACACACGATCACACCAAAGTCCGACGGATTTGTACGTGATGACGTACGACCGGACTAAAAAAAGGAAGTTGATAGCCAGTAGCCAATAGCTGCCCTAGCGTCGGTTTTCATCCGTCGGAATAGCATACAGACGAGCGGATTTTTCGACCGGACTCGAGTTCGTCGGAAAGATTTGAAACATGTTTCAAATCTAAAGTCCGTATGATTTTCGCACGAAAAAGTCCGCTGCAGGTCCGATGAAGCCCACACACGGTCGGATTGTCCGATGGATTCGTCCCGTCGGACCAGTCCGGTCGAAAAGTCCGCCCGTGTGTACACGGCACAAAGCTCTCTTTGGTTAGAAGAGAAGAGCAGTCGAACTAAACTCTGAACCTTTCCTTGAACAGACATGGCTTAATATGTGGGATTTTGTTTTTTTTGTGAGCAGCACCAAAGGGAGCCCGTGACAGCATTTTCTCCTGCAAAAGTAAGTATTTTGATCCTTCTGTTATTTTTTATTTCAGCCACCCTAGCAAGAGTGTTAAGAAATGTTTAGCATTTTAAGTATAGGTCCACTTTAAAAAACAGTCTTGGGATTCTGGTTTATCTAGGCCGTGCTCACATATGCAAGGGATGCTGGGAATCGTAGTCTTGAACCAGCTGCAGAGCAGGCTGCCAAATCTTGACTATTGGAAATGAAAGCCCAGGACTATGTTTGTGCTTGGATTTTAGCCGTTGAGCCGAAGCGTCCACTTCTCGCAGCAACTTCTTTACACTCTACCTTTTCTAAATGGAAATACAAGATATTTGAAGCCAAAAGCAAATATTTGGGGAGAGAAATTAGATATGTTATAGGGGGAGAGAAATCTGATGCTACAAAATTAAATATAGGTTATAATGCAGTGACATCCAGCAAAATGCATTTCCCGAATACCAACACCAAAATCTAATCGAATTTGTGATAGGAATTTTAATTTGGAAATCCCCCAAAGCTGGAGAGACCATATGAGGACACAGAAGGACTTGGTTAATTGAACAATGCAAAGAGCAATGGTGATGTGAAAAGTGCAGTATCTCATAGCAACCAATCATATTTCGACTTAGTGTTTGCAGATTAATAAAAAATCTGTTAGGATTGGCTGATGTGCCTTTCTATGGCTGAGCTTTTCTTTGGTATTGGGAAAGGATTGGGGAAAAGTTAGACCCTCTGAAAGGTTTCTGTTGACGAGCGTGTCCCAGATGAGGGACGTACCTCTGACTTCCCATGTGGTCACAGACACATGAATGAGAAATCTTCCCAAGGATAGAGGTGCTAAATCCTCCCAACTCTAACAAAAACAAGAGAGTGGATGTTATAATCCATGCTTTAATTAATTTAATTAGCCACATAGCCTGTGCATTTCATATATACCCAGTTTTAAAGGGATGATGCGGTCACTGCTCAACAGTATTGCATATTATGTAACGGTTAACTTGTGATGTTAAAGCGGGGGTTCACCCACACCGCCAAAAAAAAAAATATTAAAAGCCAGCAGCTACAAATACTGCAGCTGCTGACTTTTAATACATGGCCACTTACCTGTCCCAGGGTCCAGGGGACGCCGAGAACCCGCTCGGTTCTTGGCAGCTGCCGCCGCCATCCTAGGTGAGGGAAACAAGAAGTGAAGCGTTGCGGCTTCACTTCCCAGTTCCCTACTGCGCATGCGCAAGTCACGCTGCGTGTCCCAAGTGGTCCCCGCTCTCTCCTGGGAGCTGTGTGTTCCCAGGAGACAGCGCGGTGGGGACGGGAAGAGGCGTAGACTCCCATGGGAGTCTATGCCGGAAGTGGGTGCAAATACCTGTCTTAGACAGGTATCTGCACCCCCCTCCCCCCTTAAAGGTGCCAAATGTGACACCGGAGGGGGGGAGGGTTCCGAAAAGCGGAAGTTCCATTTTTGTGTGGAACTCCGCTTTAAGCTAGGTCTCTGTTGAGTTTCTGGGTTTCTTCTCACTTCCTAGAAATACTAATCTTTTAAGCTGATGCTTGTCAAGACTTTATTTAGTTTAACCATTTCGGCTCTAGAGCTATTTTTTTCATTTTTGCACACATGTAAAAATCTTGATTTTTGGCAATAAAATTACTTAAACCACCAGAACATTAGCAGAGACCCTTTGGAATAAAAAGATGATAGTTGCACATTTTTTATGTCACATGATATTTGTGCAACTGTTCATTAAGCGTACATTTTCAGGAAAAAAAAAATATAATAAAATGAATTTTATTGCAAACATACACAGAATAAAACCCATTGTTGGTCAAATATTAAAGATGAGGTTGTGGTGAGTGAATAGATACCAAAGTGCCAAGTCTTAAAATTGAATGTGCTTGCAAGAAACGACGATACACAAAAAGTTCCATTGATAATGCTTTAAAAGCCTTTATAACCTAATGCCCTGTACACACGGTCGGACATTGATCGGACATTCCGACAACAAAATCCATGGATTTTTTCTGACGGATGTTGGCTCAAACTTGTCTTGCATACACACGGTCACACAAAGTTGTCGGAAAATCCGATCGTTCTGAACGCGGTGACGTAAAACACATACGTCGGGACTATAAACGGGGCAGTAGCCAATAGGTTTCGTCTCTTAATTTATTCTGAGCATGCGTGGCACTTTGTCCGTCGGATTTGTGTACACACGATCGGAAAATTTTATAGCTTGCTCTCAAACTTTGTGTGTCGGAAAATCCTATGAAAAATGTATGATGGAGCCTACACACAGTCGGAATTTCCGACAACGAGGTCCTATCACACATTTTCCATCTGAAAATCCTATCGTGTGTACAGGGCATATCAGTTTAGAGTTAACCAGGAGTTCTCGTGTTAGAATTATTGCTTCACACTTGTGGTGCAACCACCGTTTACATACAAGTGCGCACCCTGGGCTGCCTTTGTATTTGCGCATGTGTGCGGGCCAACAAGGGTTACGGCAATTTACATTTTATTATGATTTTATTTATTAAAACCTTTTTTATTTATTTATTTATTTATGTTTATTTGATTGCTATCACGAGGGGTTAATAAACCCCAATGTAATAGCATTGGGCAGGTGACAGGTACTAATTTTGGAGACATTATAGGTCTAACAGACCCCAGTGTCTCCCCTACCCCTCGCACAATCCAATCAAGCTCAGATTTGCTTGGTTAGGGGTGTCCCCTGGCTGTACCAGCTAGGAAATGGTGAATTTGAAATTGGAAGCGATGAAGTGACTGTGTACATCCTAAGAGCTGAACTAGTTAAAAAAAAAATGACACCTGGAGAAAAGCAAATGGACAGAGGGTCTGTATGACTATGGTGAAGGAACAGGTCAGAAAAGGGTTAAACAATGTGAGTTCTGTGTGGAGGGGGTGTAGGTCTTACCAGATTGGCGGCTGAAGGTCAAAGAAATGGACAGGGTGAAGCCGCAAGGGGCATTTATTTCGGAAAGTTCAGGCAAAGCGGAAGTTTCCACACCCATCCGCCCTGGAATTGTGGGTCATTGTCCAAGTCATTTGTTGTGGAGACATATAAAAAAAATAAAAGTCACAGCAGCTTGGTGGGTCAGAGGTTCTTTGGGGCGGTCAGTGAATACTTGCATTGTTACAAAATGGGGGGGGGGGGGCCTATCTGGGGTATGGCACTTTCATTTAAATGGTTATTGGTGGCAGCATTAAAGTGCATAGAAACCCAAGAAAAAAAAATATTGCAACTTACCAGTCATTAGACATTAGATGTGTTAGCTGCATACTTTTCTTTTTTTCATGCTTCTTTTCCCATATTTTTACCCAATGACCTTGCCAGCAACACCCTTTTTATCTAAGGCCCCATACACACTATAAGATTTTCTGCTGATTTTTGTCTTCCGATTTACCAAAACCATATAATATGAGGTCAAACCTTAGGAGTTTCAATTTGTATGCAATCAGGCAGGCCCTTACACTACATGGTTTTGGTAAATCTGAAGACAAAAATCAGCAGAAAATCTGATAGTGTGTATGGGGTTTTAGGGTGACAATGCTCACTCACTGTTCTGTATCAATGGGAAAGTAGCACTGTCACCCTAGGCTGCTCCCCTGAATTGGATTACAACCCCCATCCCTTCTTCTCATCACAGAAGGTAACAAGAAACATTGTTTGAGAATTCAGTTAAATCCACAGGAAGTTCCGTATATTCCAGATCTATTCAGGTATATTTCTATCATTGCAGAAAATTGTACTTAAAAAAATAAAAAAAAAGAATGCAGCCACTACATCCAAAGGAATAGTAAGCTGCAATATATTACATTTTTTTTCTTTAGTTTTGATATATTTTAAAGCGGAGCTTCCCTCTTTCAATCAACATTGACTATTTTTAATCTTTATGCTGCTAGCATTAGTAAATTGATAAGTACAGGCATACCCCACTTTTAAGTACACAATGGGGTTTATTTACTAAAGCTGGAAAGTGCAAAATCAGGCTCACTTCTGCATAGAAACCAATGAGCTTCCAGATTTTATTACCAAAGCTTAATTGAACAAGCTGGGGTTAGAAGCTCATTGGTTTCTATGCAGAAGTGAGCCTGATTTTGCACTTTCCAGCTTTAGTAAATAAACCCCATTGTGTACTTAAAAGTGGGGTATGCCTGTATTAACCACTTCAATTCCAATACTGGGTGCTTTCACTCCTCTCCTGCACAGGCCACTTTTCAGTTCTCAGCGCTGTCACGCTTTGAATGACAATTGTGCAGTCATGCAACATTATACCCATATGAAATGTTTATATTTTTTTGAGACAGATAGAGCTTTCTTTTGGCAGTATTTAATCACCACTGGGTTTTTTTTTTTGCTAAACAAACAAAAAAAAACCTGAAAAATTAAAAAAAAAAAACAAAAACGTTTTTCTTTGTTCCAATTATAAAATTTTGTTAATAAGTAATTTTTCTTCTTCACTGAGGCTGCACTGATGGGCACTGATGAGGCTGTATTGATGAAGCGGCACCGATGGGCACTTATGAGGAGGCACTGATATGCGGTACTGATGGCCACTGATAGACAGCACTGATGGGCACTGACAACCTGCACTGATGGGCACTGATAACCTGCACTGATGGGCACTGATAACCTGCAATGATGGGCACTGACAACCTGCACTGATGGGCACTGATAACCTGCACTGATGGGCACTGATAAGCTGCAATGATGGGCGCTGAAAACCTGCAATGATGGGCATTAGACTACAGTCTAATGACTGGTAAGCTGCAATGATGGGCACTGATAACCTGCAATGATGGGCACTGATAACCTGCAATGATGGGCACTGATAACCTGCAATGATGGGCACTGATAACCTGCAATGATGGGCACTGATAACCTGCAATGATGGGCACTGATAAGCTGCACTGATGAGTACTGATAAAATGCACTGCTGGGCCCTAATAAGCTGTATAGATGGACATTGATAACCTGCACTGACGTGCACTGTTCAGGACTGATGGGGCTGCATGTGATCAATGCCCTGATTATTAGTGTAAACAATGTACTCACTGTGTCCTGTCAGACTTGCTGGTTATCAGCTCTCCTTTCCTCACAAGCTCTCTGTGAGGAATGCTGATAACCGGCAAGTCTGTTTACATGTCACTAGCTGTGATTGGACACAGCTGATTACATGGTAAAGGGCTGCTGTGATTGGCCCTTTACCTCGATTTGTGATCAGCTGTGTCCAGGAGAGGTGTGCTCTGTAAGGACATCCATCGACATCCTCTCAGAACAAGAGAGCCGCTTTGTAGCTGTCTGGTCGGGAAGCAGTTAAAAATGAATTTGTGTTAAGATGCTGTATAGTTCTGCTATCTATCTATCTATCTATCTATCTATCTATCTATCTATCTATCTATCTATCTATCTATCTATCTATCTATCTATCAATCTTTGCATCATCTGAATTACAATCTTTTTGTTAGATTAACTGATTGAAAGAGTAACTTCTACTGCTAATAATAATAATAATAATAATAATAATAATAATAGTTATTAATACTTATCAGTAATTATGTTTAGGATTTTCAATATGTACAAAATGTACATGAAAACTGTGAAAGTCTTTCCGTATTATTAATTACCTTTGGTCAGTACTATTAGAAAAGTCAGTTTTCTGGGGTTTGTGCTGCAAGAGAAATGTAGGAGACTTAAAAATACTGTCTAAATTTGTACAATCCCATTCCTGTAGTTATTATGATGACTGACTAAAAGCGTTCTACCAGTCTATCTTGATTAATATGTTGTAGCACGAATCATTAAACATTTTGATATGTGTCTACTATTTCGGAATATGATGGAGTACGGTTTATTATGCATTTTACAGTATGAATAATGTTTGAATTGCGCACCACCCCGAGTATTTTATAGATGAGGCTCTTTCTATGGATGTTGTATGAAGCAGAGCTCGTTCGACATCCAGATAGGCAGCTACTTAAAGGTTTCTGGAGAATCACATCTCATCAAGCTCTTTCTCGTGTCTGTTCATTGGCTTCCTGTCAGGGTCTACATTGATTTTAAAATGTTATTGTTGACTTGTTAAGCATTTAAGGGCCATGGGGCTGTCTCTGACTCTTGTTCCCTATGGACTGTGGTAAGTCATAAATTCATTATTTCCAGAATTGCTGTCAGCACCAGATTCTATCTCAAAACCCCTTTGGTTATGAGAACTCCAAATTTTGGGAATATTGCCCGGAGGGAGCAAGTTGTATTATGGAACTAACTCAGGACAGGGGTTGAAATAGCAAATTTCAAAGTGCCACTGAATATAAAATATACATGTGTCATAAGTTGATGTAAAATAACATTTGATTAGTATTTACAGGAAAATGTATATTTTTGGAAGAATATTTTCATATTAAGTATTTCCAAGCAAATCGGCTGATTCAACCTAATCCCATAGAAAAAAAAGTAATGTTTGCCATTTTTCTGCCTCTTTTTGCCTAGAATAGTTTGGCAGTTTACACAGGCTATACAGGTAAATTATTAAAATGTCACATTTTGTACAGTTGTAGAATCTTTTAGGACCCATTCACACTTGTGTGTTGTGGCGCATTGCGACAAAGTATGGCAACTCAGCAGAGCAGCATTTGTTTGCTTTGGGCTTCTCTGGGTTCTGCAGGCTGCAGGTTTGATTGCTTCCTCCTGATTTCTGGAGACTTCCAGAATCTAGTGGGTGGGAGGGTCAAGCAGGCAGCCTGAATATTTATGCAGCTCCAGCCAATCCCTGGGGAGGTGTACCCAGATGGGGGTACACCTCCCCAGGGAAAGTTTTTCTTTGTTTCTGTTATAAAATTTTGTAAATAAGTATTTTTTTTCCTTCACTGACAGGCACTGATGAGGCTGCACTAATGGGCACTGATGAGGCGGCACTGATGGGGCAGCACTGATGGGGCAGCACTGATGAAGTGGCACTGATGGGCACTGATGATGAGGTACTCATATGCAGCACTGATGGGCACTGATAGGCAGCACTGATATGCAGCACCAGTGGACACTGATATGTTGCACTGATGGGCACAGATAGATGGCACTGATAGGCAGCACTGATGAGGAGGCACTGACAGGTAATGATGGGCACTGATAGGCAGCACTGATGGGCAATGGTGGGCGGCACTGATGGGCACAGATAGATGGCACTGATAGGCAGCACTGATGAGGAAGCACTGACAGGCATTACTGATGGGCACCGATTGCCATCCCTGGTGGGCACAGGTTGGCACTTGTGAGCATCCCTGAAGGGCCTGCACTGATAATTGATCTGCTGATTATCAACGCAGACCCCCCTGTCAGCAGAGTCGCTGAACGGCTCTCCTCTACTCCTGCCTTGTCAGCACGATTAGAGGAAAGGCTGATAAACTGCATTTCCTGGTTACCATGTGATCAGCTGTGATTGGACACAGTTGATCATAAGGCTCTTTACCAAGATCGAAGATGCGGTGTGTCACAGCGACACCCCGCACTACTGATCGCTGTGCTGCATGCCCTTGTGGGCACACGCAAGCAGTTTATCCTGCTGGACGTCATGTGACCCCCAGTCAGGATAACTTAGCCCCCCTGCGGCCAACTCTTTTGGCTGGAAGTGGTTAACATAATAAGAGCAAAAATATGATTTTTTTTTTAACTCACTGTAAACTTCTTTTCCTGAATTTATTTAGGGACACAATGCTGGTAATATTCAGCAACCTTTGGTTATGCTGCCAATTGCAGGAGTATATGCAGGTGGCACTATAATCCAGCAGAGCTGTGTCCCTCAAAAAAGAATGGTGAAAAAAAGTGTAACAATGTGATTTACTACAGTTATTCTTCCATAAATAAAGGTGTCAGAAAGCAATCTCAAAAGAAAACAAATACAAAATTCTTAATTTGGCCTTGGGTGAAAAAGTAGTCAGAGAGCCATATTCAGCTCAGAAAGAGATTCCTTTGAATTGCCTGAACTATACTAAACCCTAATTTGAATCTAAAATAGCTTTATAACATGACTCCAGTATATATATATATATATATATATATATATATATATATATATATATATATATATATATATATATATATAGATATATATCTATATAGATTCATATATATTTTTTTTATGATGCCTTCTGGGCCTGGGTCTAGATGCAAGGACCATTGTAGAGATGTTTGAATTTTGTCACCAGGCATGTCTCCTTCCTAGCATGGTAAAGTTTAGCAGGTCAGAACCAGTGGAAGTGCAAGGCATGGCTACAGACAGAGAGGAATCAGTTTTGAAAGGTTAGCTCATTTCTTTAATCACTGTTTGGCCTGTTAAAGGGACACAGTTGCCATTTACATTTGTATTTCTTAATGGGGTTTTTTTTTCACATTCTGCATAGGAACAGTTATGAAGTTGCCAAATCGGATATTGAAAAACAAAAGAAAAAAACTATTTAGTACTGGTATGACACTGGTTGATTTATTAAATCTTTTTTTTTTTCATAGTGAATGATGGGTTTTGAAAGTGAACATCTTCACTACCCCTTTGGTAAATTCACCCGTATGCCACTTGTGTGCATATAAAATATTTTAAAATATCCTAACTTTTGAAAACCACTTCTTACTCGTTTTTCTGCTGAAGATTGCTGCTTCATTAAAGTAGACATTGCAGTAAAAACGCAAGAACTGCTTCTTTACTCTGCACCTCTTCCTATGCCAAAATGCTGCAATAAATGAAAAAAAGTGAAAAAAAAATAATACATATATAATTACATTACGTCTAGCTTCCTTCCACAGCATGCATTGCAGGTTAAGGTGATACCATGCTCCCTCTGGTGAGATCCCAAGGAATACTGAGTAGTCCAAATCTTGAGGTAACTCCTGCATTGTGTTGGAGCTTTAGCTCGTAACATTTGGGCTACCCAACATTCCCCAGAATCTTGTTGGAAGGAACGTCACCCTCTGCAATTCAGAAACCAAATAAAAGTATATTTATAAACTTTTCCGCTATTTTTTTTTTTTATGGTAATGTATTGCAGCAGTTTGGCACAGGGGTAAATTTTTAAAAAGTGGACCTTACTTTAATTTCTAAGCATAACTCGTAAAAAAACATTCCCCCCTGGGTGATCGGTGTACATTGCAAGGATTACAACAACCTTTGTTGCAGATTCTTACATTTTGTCATTCTGAAGAAATCTAGGTGTGTTTGTCTGTGCCTCTGGGCAGAGTGGGTCTAATGGGAGTGATTTCATAATTATCAGTCAGCTGTGGCTGCTGGGCCTGTATCCCTTTAGACGTGTTCCTATTGGAAATATCTCACCAAAAATGACATATTTGTTGCAGGGGATGCCTGAAATCTGACTTGTATCTTAGGCAGACTTCTGAGAATATTGGTGAGCCAATCTCACAAGCAGGAAATTATGTTTTAGGGGGTGGTCAGTATTATATTCTGTGTACGGAACAACTCCAAGCAGCCATATTGCTTTGCATTTATGGAAAATTACAGCCGCTGATGATTGAAAAGCAAAGGTGATTTTTAAAAACATTCAATTACAATATGACTTGTACCACAATTGTACACGCTATATTATTTTTTCTTTATTTGCTATTTTTTTCCCCCAATAAAGTGGAGTTACCCTTTTACCACTTCAGCCCCGGAAGAATTTACCCCCTTCCTGACCAGAGCACTTTTTGAGATTCGGCACTGCGCCGTTTTAACTGACAATTGTGCAGTCGTGCGACGTTGCACCCAAACAAAATTAACGTCCTTTTTTCCCCACAAATAGATCTTTCTTTTGGTGGTATTTGATCACCTCTGTGGATTTTATTTTTTGCGCTATAAACGAAAAAAGAGCGACAATTTTGAAAAAAAAAAAACAATATTTTTTACATTTTGCTATAATAAATATCCAAAAAATAAATAAATAAAAAAACAAATTTCTTCATCAGTTTAGGCCAATATATATTCTTCTATATATTTTGGGTAAAAAACCCGGCAATAAGCGTATATTGATTGGTTTGTGCAAAAGTTATAGCGTCTACAAAATAGGGGATAGATTTATAGCATTTTTATTCAAAGCTAATGGTACACAAGTACACCTCACCCACACCTGTGTTACCACCACTGCGCTCCTGGATAAGTAAAATGAAAATGGAAATTCCTACAGCTGCCACTTAAATAAAGCAAATGAGTAAACAGTACTTAAACCTCTAAAAAAATAGTGGAGTAAATAATGGCGCTAAATGAAAAACTAATAAACAAACAAACATGTTTGTTTGTTTATTAGTTTTTCATTTAGCGCCATTATTTACTCCACTATTTTTTTAGAGGTTTAAGTACTGTTTACACATGGAATTTTTATTATTAATTTTTTTTTATTCGTAATAGTGGCAATCTGTGATTTTTATCGTGACTGCGACATTATGGCGGACACATCGGACACTTTTGACACTATTTTGGGACCATTGTCATTTATACAGCGATCAGTGCTATAAATGACACTGGCAGGGAAGGGGTTAAACATTAGGGGGCGATCAAGAGGTTAAGTGTGTCCTAGGGAGTGATTCTAACTGTGGGGGGATGGGCTACCACTGACATGACAGGGAGCAGTAGATCTCTGTCTTATCACTAGGCAGAACGGGGAAATTCCTTGTTTACAAAGGCATCTGGCGGACATTAACCTCCCTGGCGGTTTTCCCGAGTGTGGCTCGGGGTTAAAAATCAGGACCATTAGTGGTAACCCCGAGCCACACTCGGGATTACATCGCAGGATCCTGGTGTGCCTTTACTTACCTTGTCCCCGGGATCCTGCGATGTCCCCCGCAGTGTCCGTGGGCTCTGTCCTCGTCCAAAGCCTCTCCTTGCCAGGCTCCGTTCCCTGCAAGCGGCGCGACGCACGGGGGCGGAGCCTGGCGGCAAATTCAAAAAAATGTCAAAATCATAACACATACAGTACTGTAATCTTACAGATTACAGTACTGTATGAAATGATTTCACATCCCTTTTGTCCCCAGTGCTTTGTCCAATGCCCTGCATACAGTTTTATGTCATATATACTGTTCTTTCTCCCTGGAAACTGGAGATTGTCCATAGCAACCAAAAAGTGTCCCTTTTCGTCAAAAGTGGCTTTAGACCATCTAGAAAACAGCGATAGTAAATTAGAACACTTGCAGAATTGAGCGATAGTGAATCGTGGGGAAATTTATTTTATACTATTTATTTTTATTTTTTTTAATTATTTATTTTTATTTATTATATTATAATTTATGTTTTTGTGTTTCAAACTTTATCTTTCCCGGGATATCTACTAGACTCTTGTTTGGACAGATTTAAGTGTGTTATTGTTAAGAATTACAGACCTACAATATAAAACGCCAAATTTCCATGCAAAATAATGGTACCGCTTTCAGCACCTAAAATCCGAAATAATCATACCGCCAGGGAGGTTAAGGTACCCACAATGCCACTTCTTAAAGGGGACGTACCTGTATGCCCATTTGCGCAACCGTGCCATTGTGCCGACGTATATCACCGTGCACTGGTCGGCAAGCAGTTAAATAAATAGCTAAGATTTTACCTTGTTATACTAATAGTAATATTAATATATTTCCTGCTGGTACTGTACATAAGGTTATAAAGCAGTGTGATTAGTACTTGATACGTTGGATTTCTTTGGGCCTCACAATATTTAAATGGTATCCAATCAGAAGGATCCAATCAGAAGGAAATGTGTAGACAACAATGAAGTAATCAAAAAGAAATGATTAAACATCTATGTGATGTGTCACAAAGTTGATTTACAGGCCCCCAAAAACACGATTAAAGAACCTCAGGGACAGATCCATTTTGGTGCAATTTATCATTTTCAAGGTGTGTAAAAAATGAAGCCAGTCCTTTTACTAAAATATTGCAGACATAAATGCAAATTGATTTTTCACATAAAATATGAAAGTTTGCTTCCTAAACTGGGGCGGACAGCTGTAAAATGAGCTAATGCTGACTTATAATGCATGTCACATGGCTCTAATTTTGCCATAGTTTTCCTTAAGTCTTATGCAGACAGGCACACCAGACAAAGGGCTTATTATACAAACTGAGGCACTTTGTTACATGTCTTCAAAGACTACAGTAGATGGACAATTTGGTAGTCTCTGAAATTTGGCTACATCCCAACTAAAAAAAAAAATACAGTGAAAGATACAGACAGCAGCCAACAAAGGGTAAAAGGAATGTATTTATTCTTTTTTATAGCATTTTTATAATATTGTGATGAGAAAATGAATATGAAGGGCTTAAAATATACGTAAACCCCATCTTGTAAAACAACTTATTTGGGTTAAAATAGAAATGCAAGGCAAAATGTTTGTGTATATACCGTTGTGCTCAAAGGTTTGCATACCCTGGCAGAAATTGTGAAATTGTGGCATTTATATTGAAAATATGACTAATCATGCCAAAAAGGGTCTTTTATTCAAGAATAGTGATCACATAAAGCCATTTATTATCACATAGTTTTTTTGTCTCCTTGTAGCCTCCCTGGCGGTATGATTATGTCAGATTTTTGAGTCTCAAAGTGGTACAATTATTTTGCATAGAAATTTGGAGTTTTATATTGTAGGCCTGTAATTCTTTACAATAACACACTTAAATCTGTCCACCAAGAGTCTAGTAGATATCCCGGGTATGATAAAGTTTGAAACACAAAATCATAAATTATAATATAATAAATCAATATAAATAATTATAAAAAATAATATAATAATACATTTAATTTCCCTACGATTCACTATCGCTCAATTCTGCAAGTGTTATTTACTATCGCTTTTTTCTAGCTGGTCTAGAACCGCTTTTGACGTAAAAGGGCACTTTTTGGTTGCTATGGACAATCTCCAGTTTCCAGGCAGAAAGAACAGTATATATAATATAAAACTGCATGCAGGGCACTGGACAAGGCACTGGGGACAAAAGGGATGTGAAATAATTTCATACAGTAATGTAATCTGTAAGATTACAGTGTACTGTATGTGTTATGACTTTTTAATTTTTTTAATTTGCCGCCGGGCTCCGCCCCCGTGCGTCGTGACACTAGCAGGGAACGGAGCAAGGTAAGTATACCGCGCCAGGATCCTGCAATGTAACCCCTGTGGCTCGGGGTTACCGCTAATGGTATTGAAATTTATCCCCGAGCCACACTCGGGAAAACCGCCAGGGAGGTTAAAATCATAATGATAAAAGAAATCACCCAAATGGCCCTGATGAAAAGTTTACATACCCTGGAATGTTTGGCCTTGGTACAGACACAGAAGGTGGCACTCATGGGTTAAAATGGCTATTAAAGTATTTGTTAACCCCCCCCCCCCAAAAAAAAAAATGCTGCTCTTGTCCCTTTAACCACTTAAGGACTGAGCCTCTTTCTGAGATTTGGTGTTTACAAGTTAAAAACAGGTCTTTTTTCTAGAAAATCACCCCCAAATATTATATTTTTTTTTTTCTAGAGAATAAAATGGCGGTCACTGCAATACTTTCTGTCACACCGTATTTGCACAGCAGTCTTACAAGCGCAGTTTTTTTGGCAAAAATACACTTTTTTGCGTTAAAAAATAAGACAAGAGTAAAGTTAGCCCAATTTTTTTTATATTGTGAAAGATAATGTTACGCCGAGTAAATTCATACCCAACATGTCACGCTTCAAAATTGCGCCCACTCGTGGAATGGCGACAAACTTTTACCCTTAAAAATCTCCATAGGCAACGTATAAAAAAAATTCTACAGGTTGTATGTTTAGACTTACAGAGAAGGTATAGGGCTAGAATTATTGCTCTCACTCTACCGATCTCAGCGATACCTCACATGTGTGGATTTAACATCGTTTTCATATGCGGGCGCTGCTCACATATGCGTTTGCTTCTGCAAGTGAGCTCGATGGGACGGGGCACATTTTAAAATGTATTCATTTTTTTTCTTATTTATTTTACCTTTTTTTAAATTTTTTTACACTGTAAACATCCCTTGTAATAGAAAAAAAGCATGACAGGACCTATTAAATATGAGATCTGGGGTCAAAAAGACCTCAGATCTCATATTTACACAAAAATGTCATTTGAAAAAAATAAAAAATAAAAATGTCCCTTTAAGAGCTATGGGCAGAAGTGACGTTGTATATAATTACAAATATAAAATTATAAATACCTTTTTTCTGTTTTTTTTCATAAGTGACCACATGAACTTTGTTCTCAGCTGCATTAGAGGCTTAGAGAGGTGGGGTTGGAGACTGCAAGGCACGTGTCAGCAGGAGGCAGAGAAACAGCAGTACACCAACCTTTCCAATGATTAGCTGTGCCGAGGAGTGTGTCAGCAGAAGCCAGACTATTGGAGTACAGGAAGCCTGTGATCCCAAGTAGAGTGCAATGAAGAAAACTGACCAGCTGGGGTGGATGTACTTCCATGCCCTGGCCAGGTCAGCCTGAAATAGGAAAGCAGGGCGACAGGCAGGATCACCAGGTATTTCCCACAAAGGAAGCAATGCAAAGAGAACAGGATACTTTTTCATACTAGTACACAGTACAACAGGCACATATTAGATGATATGAAATGTTGAGGTAACATACAGCTTAACCAATTGCTGCCTGCCGGCCATCATGTGACGGGCAGAGGGCCCGGCTCTCGTCTGGGCGGGCGTCATATGACGTCCATCCATTTAAACAGGGCATGCATGCGATCGTGTGCGCGCAGCCCTGTACCTTCGGTGGCGGCGTGTCACGGAGACGCCGCTGGCCACGAGGGGCGTGTACAGCCATTGGGCATGGCTGTTTACCACGTGATCAGCCGTGATGAAGTCATGGCCAATCACAGATGGTACCGCACGCGATCTTTGTGTGCACATCGGTGGCGGCTTGTTCCCAGGAACACTGC
Source organism: Aquarana catesbeiana (assembly GCF_042186555.1). Classification (NCBI taxonomy): domain Eukaryota; kingdom Metazoa; phylum Chordata; class Amphibia; order Anura; family Ranidae; genus Aquarana; species Aquarana catesbeiana. The sequence goes on from NC_133329.1 coordinate 363,251,778, forward strand.
TCGTCACTGACGCTGGTAAACAGCCATTGGCCGGCTTTCACAGCCGATCACTAAATGTAAACATAGAGCGGTAACGAGATGTTACCGGGTTGTCCTCCTCACACACCGCTCGCTCGTCCCCACCCCCTTTCCTCACCGGACGGGCTGCGTGCTCGGATAAGGGTCTGGTATGGATTTGGGGGGACCCCCACACCGATTTTTCAGCGTAGGGGGTTCCCCTTACAATCCATACCAGACCTAAGGGCCCCTGAGGGGGAACCTACGCCGTTCTTTTCATTTAAAATTTGGCGCGGCGTTCCCCCTCATTATTCATACCAGAAAGCTGTCAGCACTGCCTGTCACTCATCACGAAAGGAAAAAAAAGTTTTCCTTTCCCGAACAGCGAGCCAGCGCGACATGCACAGTATCCTGTCGCCGAGAACCAACGCGATGGGATCGCGCTGGAAACACAATCTCGCGATCAGGTACTGTATATTAACAGAAGAAAAAGAGAGAAAGAGAATAAAGGCATGCTTTAACCCCTTGAGGCCGCCTGTACGCGTATATGTGGCCTCACAGAAGTAGGTCTTTATCTGTGAGGCTGCATATATGCATACCCATCTTTATGCTGGGAGCGTGCCACACAGGGAGCAGGGTCTCACTGAGATCCCCAGTTCTTGTACTAACAATTGGGACCCAGAACTCCTGGTTCTCAGTCACCTGATTGTTGTGATAGCATTTGATTGGCTATCACAGTGATTAGTCTCTGTGCAGCCCGCCCCTGTGTTTTCTTTCTCTTTTGAATAGAGAGCAAGATACAGAGGGGTTGATTTACTAAAGGCAAATAGTGATTGGGTATTCTTTGCAAAGTGAAGCTTTACCTCATTTACTAAGCTCTGGAGCAACTGCTTTTACAGACTGCAACTGCCAGGGCTGGCCCTACCATGAGTCCCGGTGGGTCCATGGTCCCAGGCTGCTGTTTAAGAGGGGCGGCAAATTTTTTTCCCCAGCATTTTTGTGTGCATGGGCGCCGCTATCACTACACATTAGACAGGGGTGCTATGCAGCTCAGTCGCCGGCTGTGCGGGTCGGGGACACCGGGAGGAAAGGAGATTTCCAGACACGAGAAGCTTTGGGGTTGATTTACTAAAGGGAAAAAGACTGTGCACTTTGCAAAGTGCAGTTGCCCTCTGCAAGAGCAGTTGCTCCAGAGCTTAGTGTGGTTGCGGCACGTTAGTACAATGAGAATTTTAACTGGTTGTTCAGGAGCTGGCCGGGAAGCCGGCCGCCGTGTCCTTAACAACCAATGAGTCATCAGCCGTCAGCGGGCTTCCTTGCTGACAGCTGGAAAAAAAAATGCTGGTTGAAAAAAAAAACAGAGTGGGGCCCCCCCGGACAATACCATCGTGCCCTGGGTGGTGACGTCATAGGGGGGTGGGGTCTCTGGGTGATGTCACCAAATGAGCACACCCAATAGCTATATAAACACTGAAAGACAATTTACCTGGCATAACAGCGGGGGGCTAGCATCAGAGCAGGACTGGATTTTTTATTTTGACCAGGTTGGCAGCAGCGGCAGAAGAAAACGACGACATCGGTGGGGGGAGAAGACATAACCCAAAAGGAGAAGTCAGCGGAGGGAGAAGACCAGAGGAAGAAGACATCAGAATAAGGAGAAGACCAGAGAAAGAAGACATCAGAAGAAGGAGAAGACCAGAGAAAGAAGACATCAGAAGAAGAAGACTCGCTGGAGCTACGACTGGGGACATTCTTCAATTAACCTTCTTAGCGGTGTTCCCGAGTGTGGCTCGAGGTTAATTTTCCATACCAAGAGCGGTAACCCTGAGCCACACTCGGGCTGCATCGCAGTATCCAGGGAAAGTTACTTACCTTGCCCCCAGGATCCTGCAAAGTTCCCCCCAGCTGTGTGCGGCGGCTGTGTCTTCCACCAGATGGTCTGTTTGCTGGGCTCCAGACGGAGCCTGGCGGGCAATTCAAAAAGTGCAAAAAACTGAATACATACAGTACAATGTAATCTTACAGATTACATTACTGTATCACAATATTTCACCTCCCTTTTGTTCCTAATGCTTTGTCCAGTGCCCTGCATGCAGTTTTATATTATATATACTGTTCTTTCTGCCTGGAAACTGGAGAATGTCCATAGCAACCAAAAAGTGTCCCTTTACGTCAAAAGCGGTTTTAGACCAACTAGAAAACAGCGATAGTAAATTAGAACATTTGCAGAATTGAGCGATAGTGATTTGTGGGGAAATTCGTGATCAGACACTGAAAGTGACGACAGCGACAATTCTGCTACTGAGTACATTTCAGTGTTTTTGAGTTGATTACATTACTGAGTAAATTGTATTACTAGTATATTATTATTTTTGATAAATTATTGATAATATTATAATTTATGATATTGTGTTTCAAACTTTATCATACCCGGGATGTCTACTAGACTCTTGTGTGGACAGATTTAATTGAGTTATTCCTAAGAATTACAGGCCTACAATATAAAATGCCAAATTTCCATGCGAAACAATGTACCACTTTCAGCATCAAAAATCTGTCATAATAATACCGCCAGGGAGGTTAATAAAGGACTTGTCAAAAACTGTCTCTTGTTTTTTGTAACACTACACTTCACTTTACATGGGGGGGGCCTTGTTAAAGTGGGCTTCCAGATTCCGATAAGCCCCCTGCCCACATCCACCGGCCAGGGTTGTCGGGAAGAGGCCCTTGTCCTGATCAACATGGGGGCAAGGTGCTTTGGAGTGGGGGGTGAAGGGTGTTTTTTTTTTTTTTTTTTTTTAAGCTGATGACTCATCGGTTGTTAAGGACACAGTGGCCAGCTTCCTGGCCCGCTCCTTAGCAACCAGCTATTGTAATCCTTTGTGGTGCTGTTTTAACAAGCCAAAAGCGCTTGTCAACCGTGCCGCAAACTTACATAGGTCGTTTGGGGGGAACGTTTGTAATGCTCATTAAAAGCTTATCAACTGCCCCTATTAATGTGCATTAACACTATAGGACCATTTGATAAGTGTCAGTATTTTGAGCAAGTGTGAATGAGCCCTTAATGCTGTGTGCCATGTGTGGGCAAGTTTATGGACTTTATGGAAATCTGTTTTAATAAAAGTGGGCAAACACCCCCTTAAACTGAAATTTGGACTGACATGTCTCACTTAAATGCATCTTCCACTCTAAGTCTAATCACCCTATGTCAGACCATATACATCCACTTATCTTCAAATAAGCACTCTTAATCCTGCAAGCCCACCTCAGCCCTGTTCCACCCACAAGCTCACAATGTAAGCACTTCCAGTCTGATTTCAACTTTCAGCTGGTGTGTCATCACAATAAATATTCTAAACTGGCAAACCGTACAATGAGTTTGGAAGGCATACATATGCAGAGGTTGCTTGTATTCAGTATATCTCCCTGGAATTCTTCTTTAAATACGTCTGTGGGCGCATTAGCCGTTGAGCAAAAAACAATGAGCGCCATTGAAAATCTGGCTAGAATTTAGTTCCTGTCATCAGCTACACATCACGGTCTCAGACTTGTCTTCTGAGATGTAAAAGTGAATGTGGAAGAGAGAGAACTCTTCATCACTTCAATATTTTTTAGGCTCACGTCATTTGGCTTCAAAGTCTCTCATTAGTCCTGTGCTTTCTTTGCGTCCATATTAAAAAGCAGTAATCCCGGCTAATAATCGCAGTCTATCATTTGCAGACAAACCTGAGCGCACGGAGCCCACAGATGCATCATTTATGTTAGCATTGCTATCTGCATGTAATCTGGACGCGGTCCTCATATCTCAGACGTGAAAAACATCACCCCGCAATTAACGTCACCTTCCCAGACGGAGGGTGGGAAGGATTGCCACGTAATAATTGACCTCTTGAAAGAGAAGTTTGTCTCTGGCAGGAAGGATGGCATACTCTGTGTATCCGAAGCCCAGTGAGGTCTTCTCGAAGGATATTGTAGACAACGGTTTCTTACGGTTCGGAGAATCAGAGCAGCAAATAAAGAATCATAAATCAAGTGTAAGAATAAATCTTACAAGTGATAAAGGCAACAGTGTGACGACGCTTGTATGTTCTTTTTTATTTAAAGAGACTCAGTCACCAGCTTAAAAAATATCAAAGCACACAAAAGTCAAATATTTCAAATGTTTATTTGCAGCATTTTTTCCTTTTCATCGCCATTTTTTTTTTTTACTTGCAATGTGTCTTTGAACTTGCTCGAAAAATTTGACTGCTTCAGATAGATTAAATTCCCTAGCACAACCCTCTCCTGAGAATTTCTGTTTGTGCTGGCCCAGCTCCTCTGCCCCTCCCCTCAACTCCATAGGTATCCTTTCATTTAGCTGCTTGGGGAAAGTGAAGGGGTGTACTATAGGGCAGCCTTTCTCAACCTCTTTACCACAGAGGAGCCCCTAAATAGAGCCAGATTTAGACCTTAGGGGGCCCTGGGCACTTCAGGTTCTGGGGGCCCCTCGTACACAGAGTTGGTTTACATTCTCAAAGACAGTCACACATTTTTAAAATGCATGACACAACATCATTCTGAGGTCATGCGTATACGCACACCCACAAAGTCATAGTGTTCTAGGTGTGGTTCGCTTGAGCTGGCTAAATTTGTTTTTAAAAAAAATATGATATACCAGTCTGGAGTAAAAACTTTTACAGGTAATGGCCAGCAAAATATTACTGCCAAAGATACATTTAATAAAATAAAGTATTTTTTTGTTTTGTTTTTTTTTTGTATGATATATTTTATTATTTTATATATTTTTTTTAATTGATTTAAATTAGGAGAAAGAGTGGGGGCCTTCTGTCAGGGGGCCCAGGGCAGATGACCCTTTTGCCCCCTTATAAATCCAGCACTCTCCCTAAAATAATTTTTAGGTCTTAGGGAACCTTTACCCAATCACATTCATTTTTGGGGGTCAACTGGAAAAATACCCCGTACATTGGTGGTCAGTAGAAAGAATGCAACCCTACAGTGGTGGTCAGAATGTGACCTTTGTGGACAGCGCAAATGATAATTGGTGTTTCGCCACAGGCTTTGCCAACTGTCAATGGTCCTGCATCCATGCCTGAACTATCAAATGGGAGGTCAATCACCCACAGCTCAAGCTCAGCTAACAATCTCTGGAGGAATCCTAGGGTTCCAAGGAACCTTGGTTTAGAATGGATGCTATAGGGTGACAACTCGGGATTTGCTGGGGCTGCTGACATCACATCCAAGAAGGTGGTGCCCAGCAGTCTCAGGGCTTTCTAGGAAGGCCTTTACAGGTTAATAACATCCTTAAAATTAGTTAAACACACATATAATCTTATGGGGAAATTGTTGTTGCAATAATTGGTCTAGTGGCAGGGTCTGGCCACCCCCTTTCTGTGGATCTCAAGGTGTTGTAAAACTAAGAGTCTTTACATACCTTGCCATTCTATGTCACATATACATACAGGATCTGGCTGGTAGACTAAACTGGAATTTGTAGTTCCACATCAGCTACAGAGTCACTGGTTGGAAAAAGGTGAATTCAAGTGTTTAAATTCCCCCTAAATGCAGTATTAGTACACTACAGTACATTGCTTACTATTACAATAATTTTCTTTTTTTTTTTTTTTTTTTTAAGGAAATGTTTGCTTTTATTGTTGAATGTGATTGTCATCCAAGCCATTCCAAAATGTACTTATTTCCTTAAAGGGGTTGTAAAGGTAAAAATTTTTTCACCTTAATGCATTCTATGCATTAAGGTGAAAAAACTTCTGACAGAACCGCCGCCCCCAGCCCCCCCGTTTTACTTACCTGACGCCTCGAAAGTCAGCTTCGCGTTCCCGACATCTGTTCCTCCGCTCACCCTGGCCGCTGATTGGCTGCAGTGGATGGATTGAAAGCAGCGCAGCCATTGGCTCGCGCTGCTGTCAATCACATCCGATGACGCGGCGCGCCGGGGGGCGGGGCCGAGTGATACAGCGAGCGGCTATAGCCGCCGGCTGTATCACGGGAGCGCGCCCGCAAGCACTCACCACCGTGCGAGGGAGCTCGCATTAAGGTGGTGAATGCTTGCGGGGAGGAGCTGAAACAGCCGCCGAGGGACCCCAGAAGACGAGGTTCGGGGCCACTCTGTGCAGAACGAGCTGCACAGTGAAGGTAAGTATAACATGTTTGTTATTTTAAAAAAAAAAAAAAAACACCTTTAACACTCTGTAACAGTGGCTGCCCTCTTCATTATTTTACAGCCTGAAATCTGTATGTTAATGAGGACAGACTTGGGACAGGGTCACTCTAACATTGTTCAAAACACATTGCAGTCAGCCATGACACCCCCTCTTCAGAAACATCTAAAAGGTAAGAAATACTTAAAATATATATATTTTTGAATGGGCACACATAACATAACAAACAAATAGTGGGGTTTTCTCAAATTGACTGCAAAAATGGGAATACGCTTTAAGCTGCAAAGCAGCAGAGGGGGTATACATACTTTATGCTGTGTCCACAAAGCTTATCATTGCGGCACGCCAAAAACCAACCCTGCTGTTGCTTTTGGTGGGCAGCACCACCCCCTGAACTCAACCTATTCAATCGAATGAGGGCTGCAACCGCATGCAATGCATAAAGTTACAACACTCTAGTGCGAGTTTTAAGGGCTTCAAATTTCACCTTTACATAAAAAATATTAAATGTACATCTTTTTGCAGGTAAAAAAAATGCACATTCATTATTTAAAAAAACAAACAACCTTGAGCCTGGGAAGCAATACAGATATTGTTTTTTTAAATGCTAACAAGCCCTGAATTGGGTGATATTGTCATGCAAAAGTGATTTATTTTTTTATTCAAGTCATAGACAAAATATAATAGAGAAAATATAATAAAACTAACAAAAACGTACTTGTTTTACTTTAATTAATGTTAGTTATGGTAATTAATGTTAGAATGGTGTAACAATAGATAAATTGTTTAACTTTTTTTCTATAATTTATCCTGTTTAAAATGACACTAACATGTTGATTTTGGTGCAAAGCATTACAAAGTGGTTTACAAATGAAATACAACCTTTTTTATTTTTATAAAAGTTAAAGTGCAATTAAACTCAAAAGCAAGTTATTTTATTGCAGCTTGCCATTTCTTAGACATGATGGGTGTATTTGTTTTCTTTTTTTAGGCCTTCTTTCTTCTATTTTCACATGGCGATCCAGCCAGTAAATATGATGTTTTTTAAAAGAACAGAGATGAGACGGAGCATTTAACACTGCCGGGGGTGCTTAGAATGATCAGCTTGTATTTATTTATGTAAAATCTCAAAGCTCATTCCTTTGATCTGCAAATAAATTAAACAGAATAAACACAATGGGGTTGATTTACTAAAACCGGAGAGTGCAAAATCTGGTCCAGCTCTGCAGAGAAACCAATCAGCTTCCAGGTTTTTTTGTCCAAGCCTAATTGAACAAGCTGAAGTTAAAAGCTGATTGCCTACCATGCACAGCTGCACCAGATTTTGCACTCTTCAGCTGTAGTAAATCAACCTCAATGTAACTTGTTATCTCTCTTTCATCAGAGCAGTGTTTATAAACACTTTGTTTTTTTAACAGCAGCAGCTATTACAGCTTTACTTACTCAACAAATTCTGGCTGTCACTTTGACAGCCAAGAATTGCTGACAAATGCACAAAGGTAGTTGTACTGGGGCAAAAGGACAGGGAGTACTACACATACCCAGAGTACATTGATGAAAGTGATTTAAGGTTCTTTCTTTTAAATAATAAACATGTTATACTCACCTGCTCTGTGCAAAAGTTTTGCAAAGAGCATCCCCGATCCTCCTCTTCTTAGCTTCCCTGCCGGTGCTGTAGGTTCCTCTTCTTCTCTGTGTGCCACCATAGGAAACTCCTTTGCATAGTGGCACATGTTCCGATTCGATCCTGACTCGCGTTGTGTGTGTCTATTGACACACACAGTGCAGCTTGACCCCGCTCCCTCGTCACTGGATTTTATTGACAGCAACAGGAGCCAACTGCTCTCAATGAGTCCAGTGAGGGGAAAGAGAGAGCAGTGCCACTGCTTTCGGGCACATCGCTGGATCCAGATCGGGCTCAGGTAAGGGGGGCTGGGGGGGGTGCTGCACATAAAATAATTTTTTACCTTAATAGAATGCAGTAAGGTAAAAAAACATAAAGCCTTTACAACCACTTTACGTTTTTTTGGGAATGCTGCATGCATTGCCCAGTGTACACAATTGGTTAAAAAACATTTGTTTGCACTTCCCAGATGGTCAGCAGTGTCTATAGCGTATGAGATTAACTTACCAGAAAGTCCACAAATAAAAGAACAATCATATATAAACATAGAAAAGATTCTAAAGAATTGCAATTTCATTTACATCAGTTTATTTTCATTACTGCACCAGCTTTTCATCATGTGCCCTTCTGCTAATAAAAGCAATAAACTCTTCCTTTTTGGGTCATCTCAAATAAATTTCTGAGGAATACGCATCAAAAAAATCAATGACTATTGATTTTGGTGAAACAGACAAATTGGTGTACTATTATCCTCATCTAACATTTCTGACAATCAAACCAGTCATCATCATGAAGCTGTGCTCATCAGCCTCTCTGATGTCTTTTATTTGGTTAGTAAAATGACTGTTATTTAATGTGTTATTGAATTAAAACACAATTTTCAAACAGCACTAATTTATCATAAAATGTAATACTGTGTGTATATTTTTTTTACAGTACAGCCTAAGTCTCTGTACAGTATGTGGGTTACATTTTGGAAGTGATTGATATGTTGTTGGAATATTTTAAGAACAGGCTCAGAGGAATGTTCTATTTTGTTTTTTTTATATTTTATTTTAAAAGGAAGACAAATTTATTAATTGGTTATAACAATTTCTAGCATGCATTACTTGTTAAAATTACTCTATTCAGAGGTTTATTTTCACATTAAAATAATTGGTATCATTCAGCTAAGAGTCTGTCTTAAACCGTAACTCTGCTTTAGTGGGAAAAAAAAAAAAAAAGCAAAAAATAAAATAAAAATTAGTAAATAACAGCAAATGCAATTGCTACATAAGCCATGTTGTAATTTAGTGTTACATTTCCTTTTCAATCTGTAAAATTAAATGCAATATGGCAGCCAGGGGGAGTTCTCTACATCATTTTCTACTTGTAAGATCAGCTCACTGGTTTTTCTAGAAGTCTACGCTAAGTCCCCTTTCACATGGACAGGCCAATCGGGCCAACCTGTCTGTTTTTCAGGTGGACCCAATCGGATTATCCATGGCTCTCTAAAGACATGTGTCAACTGACACCCGCCGACATCCGATCCTGTCCACTAAAAAACAGATGGATGTTCCCCATTCATCTGGTGGATTGGATGACAGTTGGTCCTTTTCCATCCGACATCCTATAGAGTACAACGGCTAATGCAGAACGGACAAGAACCAATTACCTGCCTGATCAGCGGAGATCAGCAGAGAGATCCCCTGCTGAGCAAGCGGATCCACTAGCAGACTCCGCCAGTGTGAAAGGGGCCTAAGATACAACTAAAATTTTAGGCTTCCTCAGCAATAGGAATTTCATTTTTGGTGTGATAATCCCCAATGGTTTATTAGTTCTAGAGGGATGCAGACACTGCAACTTTTCTCATCAGAAATCTGAGAGTGCTTCAGGAGGTTATAATGAACCAGTCACTTCTATTCAGAATCAGCATCCAAAGGAGGTGGTGAAACAGTTATTTCATTTTCTGAGCAGAAACAGGTAGGAATCTGCTACAGAGTTTGTTAAAATCCTTGCAATGTACATTAAACACCCAGAGGGGATTACTGTGTCTGAACAAAAGTGGATTTACTCATTAAAAAGACCCTATCATGCAGCCAAATGCTTTGTGCAAAGGACCTGCTGGCAAAGAAAAAGTAGAATGCTTATCTCTCCTGCCAATCAATGCTGTTTAGTTGTGGAGAGCTGTCTGTTGAAACCAATGCTTCCTGGAATGTCGTTCTCCAAAGTCCCCCTGCAGCACTCACTGGTTCATCCTACTGCTGTCACATGACTACTTCCTCCTACAGGAACGCAAGGTCAGAAGGAGAAACCAGCAGTAGAAGACCCCGTAGAGCAACACTCCCCTAAGTGTTGATTATTTGGTCAACTTCAGGGGACTAGTTCTCTACAATGATAGAGTGTTAAGGAAGCATTGAGTGGTTCCATTGGCAAGAAAGGAACATAGCTTGTCTTTAAAGTAATTAATTCTTTAAACTGTTTTAAATTGGACTGTTCAGTATAGTTACAACTCTGCATGAATAAATTACTGACATGGCACAATACACAGCAACATTATAATTGTAAAAAAGCTGTATCTTTTATTGAAAATTATATTAAGTATAACTCAGTAAACAAAATTATTCAACAATCTCAATGGTTCTGATGTGGCTGCCCATGTGAAGCAAGGCTTCCCTTCAGTGGGTATCCAGAAGGTCACTCAATGCTTAAAAACACAACAGGAGGGCCAGACCAAATGGTGAAAGAGTCTAAGCCACTTTCATAATCGATCATATGAGCACATAATACTGGCAATGCATTTCAGTGGCCAATGAACTCTCCCTTCATCAGGGCATAAATAAGTTTCTCCTGACTTCCTAGCCTAGGTGGCATCAAAAACGAGAGCAGTAAGTAAGGGGAAATCTCTTCCAAACAGGAAATGTAAAGGATACTAGAGGGTCTAACTGTTCCCACCTCTATTTAAAACTAAACAAAAAAAAAACTTTTATTTTAAGATCTCCTATTGCTCCACATCTTTTCTGCACAATGCTAGAATCTAATGACTGTTAAAATATAATTCAAACTATAGAAATACAAAAAGAGCACCAGAACAAAACCAGATTAAAGAGTCTAAGATAATTTTAATTTGTGGTGTTAAAAAAGGCATATAAAAACAGCCAATGTATTTTGAGACATATATATATATTAGAATCCTCATTAAACACTCAGCTGGAATAGCATATTGACATCTGTTTCTGAGCTGCTGCTGCAGGACTCCCTGTTCTGAGGACTCAACAAGAAACTAAAGGACATTTCTCCAAAGTGAGCAGAAAACCCATCTCAAACAATCTTCACCAGAATAGGTTTCTCCTCAACTCTTGCTCTCATGATAACAGTAAGATTTTGGAATTTTGATCACATTCTGTCCCAGCAACAATGTTGACCAGTACAAATAATGGGGTGAATCACCACAGCAGTAGCACAGCAATAAAATCCTGACGGATGATTCAAACCCCCCTACTCTATCAAAACAAAAAACAATTTTCCCCATTGTATTGGTAAATAATACTGCCAGACATGTGTATGAGTAAACTTGAAAAGTGGTTATTGTGATTTTCTTGGTGCCTTAAATCGAACCACACTTTAAATGTTCATCATTTATTTCAACATCAATAAAAGCATATATTTAAACTCCAATAAGAAAACATTTGCACTTAGTATTCGTTTAATTTAGGTCATGCTTTACTTTGCATGCTAATGGCAAAATCCTGACATGTTTCGCCCACTGGGCTTCTTCAGGGATTATTTTGTCCCCATAACGTTCCCATGCTAGTTAATATGCTACTTGAACAAATTGGTTAGATAGTTCAGACAGAGATTTCTTCTCCCATCCAACCAGGTAGGGTTGTATATGACTGCAGGAGATAAATAAAGACCCAATAAATGTAGTGCAAATAAAGACCACAAGAGAGTGAACAATCCTCAAAGGCAGTGTGGACTTGGTATGCAACAAGCATGTATTGTTAGGTATTGTGCCTGCATCCCTACAGCTCCAGCTGGAGCCACATGAATGCAGAAACAATCCTTAAAGCGGTGTTCTGTCCCCCCAAAAAATTGAAAGCCAGCAGCTACACATACTGCAGCTGCTGGCTTTTACCAATAGGACACTTACCTGTCTTGGAGTCCAGTGATGACGGCACCCCAGTTGGTGGAAACATCAGCTGTTGGGTGCTGCCGCCGCCATTGCAGGTAAGGGTACCCAGCAGTGTAGCCTTACGGCTTCACGCTGGGAACCCTACTGCGTATGCGCGAGGCCCTGCTCCTCTCTCCTACTGGCCCGGAGACAGGGAGAGGAGGAGAGAGGAGGAGGGAGCCCCGCAGTGATGTCACAGGCTGCGGCCTGGACTCCCGGAAGTGGGAACAGGATACCTGTCAAAGACAGGTATCCTGCCCCCCCCCCCCCCGAAAGGTGCCAATTGTGGCACCGGAGGGGTGAGAGAAGACAAATGAGCGGAAGTTCCACTTTTGGATGGAACTCCGCTTTAACAATATATGGGAATGTTATGCAGACAAAATATTTCCTGAAGAAGCCCAGTTGGGAAAACATGTTGCTTTTTGCCATCTTCTAAAGCAGGACCTATATGAAATGAACCCTAGTTACAATTTTTTTAACTGGAGTTTAAATATATGTTTTTATTGAAGTTGAAATAAATGATGAATGTTTAATGAATTCAGTGTCATTTGATGTAAAGCACCGAGAAAATCCCAATAACCAATTTTCAAGTTTGTCCTATATATATGGGATGTGATGAATTAGCTCACTGGCGATCCACCCACATTTATCTCCTAAAGAGACCCTGTCATTAATTTGAACTTCTTCTGAACCTTTTAATAAAATAAGCAACATCAGTACTTCTGTTCTTACATTCTATGGAACGTATATGTAAATCCAATCACTGTAATCTCATATAGACTTTAATTTGTTACTGTAATTTAGGAAGTCATTTTAAATAGTTTTAATTCCATAGTTTTCAGTAAAGTAACACCTGGCGATCCTGGCACTTCCTGTTATAAGGTGATAACTATACCTCATTTGTGCTCCTGTGTTGTGACACAGGATTCCAATGGAGACTATAACAGTTTTAACACACATTATACAGACAGTCCACTTCTGTTATCATCATTAAACTTGTCCTGAAAAATTATGTAAAACAGCTGCTTAAGTGCTTGTGGACAGGAAGTGGATGCGAAGAAGCTCCAAGAAATTGGCAATGTTCATTTGCCAGAAAGAATGGAAAAAATCATTATTTAAATTTTAAAATGTTTTTGGAAAGACGATTGTTTATGACACACCATGGGATTGATTTACTAAAGGCAAATATACTGTGCTTCAGAGCTTAGTAAATGAAGTGAAGCTTCACTTTGCACAGAATACCCAATCATGTGCATGGAAATGTAAAAAAAAACTCAGTTTTTTCCTTGTACATGTTTGGCTGATTGAACTCAAAGCATCCCCTCATTTACTAAGCTCTGGGGTCTATTTGCTGTTAGTAAATCAACCCCAAAGCATTAGAAAACTCATTTATAAAGCAACTGTATGGCCTTTTTTAAAAACATTTTTAAAAATCACTGCACATTTATAAAGCAAAGTGATCTACTAAAAGCAGACTTTTCCCCCCTTTTACTAGAAGTCACATGAGCATACATTCCTGTATACCGGCATACCCCACTTTTAAGTACACAATGGGGGTTTATTTAATAAATCTGGAAAGTGCAAAATCCGGCTCACTTCTGCATAGAAACCAATGAGCTTCTAACCCCAGCTTGTTCAATTAAGCTTTGGTAATAAAACCTGGACGCTCATTGGTTTCTATGCAGAAGTGAGCCTGATTTTGCACTTTCCAGCTTTATTAAATAAACCCCATTGTGTACCTAAAAGTGGGGTATGCCTACTGATGTGAAATCATTTAACACTGTTTTTTTTAAGATCTTTGATTTACTTCCCTTTCGCGTGTCCACTTCCTGGTTTCCCTAAGGGCACCAGTGACACAGCCCTGTCTGCAGTTATGCCCCCTGGAAGGGCAATTTTATCAGTGCTCTCAGGGAGGTATTATTCTTAACTGTCATACTAGTATTGTCATACTGCACATGCATGTGATAGAGTGCATGACATTATGTGGTTCGTCTCACCCGTGTCATACAAGGTTCCTATCATCTGTTTAAACAAGCTTTCTCCTGAGATCTTGCAAGATCATGGGGGAAGGCTTTTTTATTTAAACAGACAGCACATTCGCTGGATGAGCCATTTGACATCAATCGCTTCATCTCATGCATGCACACCAGGACTATATTGAAAGCTGATCCTGGGAAGAATTTTCAAAATGGTGGTTCAGGAGTGAGGGCACCGATAGTACAGAGGCACCATAAAAAGGATGAAAGGTATAGGGGAAGCCTGGACAACCTTCCGAAGCTCTCGATTATATCAGGAGCTTTCACAGGACAAAAACTGACTCCTTGCAGGTAAACCATAATTCTGGCCTTTGGACGTCAACCTTTTACTACGCCAGTAGTGTGATGCCTTTATTTGTCATTCAGTAGAAGATGGAGAGGGCAGTTGGTGACAGCTTCACCCCCTCTCCCCCTTTTTTTTTTTTGTTTTTTTTTCCCATCATAGTCCTCCCCCCTTCCCCTCTCCCCCAACACATGAACGTTCTCTGGGTTCATGTGTTGATTCCTACAATGGCTGTCTTAGCACACACTTCCAATTGCATAGGCCATTAGTGATGACAGGGTGTAGGGGAAAGGTCCTCTTTAACTGCTTGCTTCAGTACCTGCAGTAATTGAAGTACAATCAAAACGAATGAAGAAAAAAACAGATGGTAGTAGAGCCCAGTCAGGTGACCTGTCATAATCATGTGACCAACCTACAATCATAGAATTCTCTTTGCAGTTTTAAATAAAAAAGAAAGGGACTTATCAGGGCCTGTGTGTTATGAATGGGCAGCACAGTGACAGTGGCTAGCACTGATGTCCTTGGTTTGATTCCCCACCAGGACTCTATCTGCATGGAGTTTTCATGTTCTCCCTGTGCTTGCATAAGTGTCCGTCCTCCAACCCACCAAATACATGTTGGTAGATTAGGCAAAACTTTTTTCCTATAGGGGAGATTTCCCTTCACTTCCTGTCACATAGCCAAAACAGGAAGTGAGAGGAAATCCCTCCACAATAAGGGAACCCTGGCATGTCGCCAGGGTTACTAGAACTAGTGGCCCCATTTGAACATTCCCCTTCTATTACTGCTCTGGTGACAACCCAAAATTTGGGATTTTCTTTTATGCTCAGTGAAAACAGTAAACAGGATAGAGATGGTGCCCCCCCCCCCCCCCTCAACGGGGCACAGACAGCAATAAAAACTGACAGGGGTTTTATTTCCTTTCCAATCTATCCATAACCTAAAAAAAAATAAAAAATTGCCTTTAGCTACACTATCGTTGCCTCCCAGCTATCTATCTCCTAGTATGAATGCATGTGAGATTAGGATTTTAGATTGTAAGCTCTTTGAGGGTAGTAACTAATGTGAATGTAAAGTGCTGGTTAAAGTCGCTAAATCATCAAGATATGTGAGCACCTCCCTGCACAGCCTTGCAGTGGGACACTTTGCTGAGTCTACCATTGGGAACATGCTTGCCGATGACCAGCTGTAATGGTATGTGCCATTACTTGCGGCTGCACAGCTGCACAGCCCCCCACCCCAGTACAGCATAACAGTGGAAGCCCTCTGAAACAATACGAGGACAACCAGATACTGCCCCCCCCCCCCCCCCCTGTGAATAAGTGAGTGGTACATAGTATGCCTATTCAGTCATAAAAAGAGTACATAAAAACACACACACACACACAAACAGTGTTGCCAAGTCCTTTAATAAAAAAAAGTCTGTGGCAGATCCAAAAAAAATCACAATGGACATCGCCCACTGACCCACTAAAAGAAAAAAAAACACTGACTGCCAATATGATCCTCGCCCAATATTTGCTCATCCATGAAAGACAGCTGAGTATAAATAACAGGGTGGTGTCTCCTGGGTGACAATCATTGACCATATATAGACATGACCCTTGCTGGAGATATGTTTATAAACATTCCTCCATTTTGAGAGCCTCCAGCTGACACCTAATCCAGCTGGTGGCTCTCAATTCCAGTAGACATTAATAGTTCAGGTCCCTATGACAATCAGGAACCAATCAACATGCTTCCCAATCATGCAATCACTATTTCAGCAATGACAAAGTAAACCCATGCAAGCTGTAGGTGCTTTTAGAAAAAAGCCCTCAACCTGCAAATAAATACTGCCACCTTCAGGCTGCAGAGCTCATCTGCAATGCCATTGGTTTAATGCCGTAAAAAAAAAAAAGATAGCTGAATTAATGGCTATTCACTTTGCAAAATAAATGTTCACTTAGCTTACTAAATAAGATACTTGATTCATCCAATTATGTTTGTATGCACAAATCATGTCTCTTTAATTTTTCCTGCTTATTTTTGAGCACTCTAAGTGAACATTGTTTCCCCTTATTCAAAACACTAAGGAAATGTTTCTTACCTCTTTGGTAAATCAACCACAGCAAGTTGACTGAGATTACCTTAATCTGAGTTTGGTGTAGGGATAAGCTTGGGTTTGGCTCCAGGTTCAGGAACCCGGAAGTCAGCTTTCAGTAATGGGCTAATGAATTGCAGACCGTGGATTCCCCTGAAGCTGCATGTAGGTCAATGATGCCAGTAGCATCCACTCCCCTTTGTGTATATTTGCACCTCAACCTGCAGTTTTGTCATACTGCACATGTGCGAGATATAATATATAATGTCATGAGCCTTGTCTCTAGCTTGCTCCATATGACATTTCATTCATCTGTTGAAACAAAATCTTGAGGGGATCATTTTTGTAGACAACAGATGAGTGTAATGTCACATCTAGTGCAGGCACAGTATAAAAATAGATCTCACAGTTTAGGAACAAGATCTCTATGAAGGGGTTAGTGACATTTCCTTCCCAAGGGGCATCTGTGAGGCCCTGGCTACATCACCAGTGCCTCAGAAGAACTAGGAAATGCCCCAAGAAATGGAAAGTAAAAGCACATTTTTTTCCTTTCAAGGTAACAAATTGTAAATGATTTCACATGGAGCTGCATGCTGATGCAAATTCTTTTTGAAAGGGGGGAAGGTCCACTTTAAATGTCTACAATTTTTGTCAAAAATATATTTGTGTATATTATGTGATTAATCATTATCATTTTTACGGAATTGCTTTAATATCTATTACGTGGCTTCTAAAATTCCTAAAGGAACTATTGATTATGATTTTTTTTTTGTGTTACTTTCTTTGACACTTTCCAAAATAATTTTATTTTAGAATTCTGGTCATTTACGAAGATCCTCCTAGCTTTTTTCATTTGGTATGTTACAGACCATGCCTTCTCTGAATTCAGATACTAATGTTCTAATTGAAACACTGCAGAAAATTGCAGAGCGGTTAAAAACTCTCAACCCTGCTTTACACCTGGGCACCACAATTAATTACTCAACATGGTTGCACCTAGGGTGAACCTGGACGCTAATGCCAGCCATATAGGTAATGTCATTAATTGATTAATTATAAATTTGATAATTTCAAATGATCTTTTGCTCTTGAAAAGGTTGATTTGCTTGAACTGTCTTCCAGGACAGATTGTCCACTTCTGTAGAAAAAGATTGGTATACATTGATACTATTTAGTATATTTTATGATATATAGAAGATGTGATGCTTTCAATAAAATGATTGTTACATTGAACATTCATCTTGGTACATGCATGGCCACCATAACAGACTACACAAAAACATGTTGCTCCATATCACTAGTCATTTGCTGCATTGCCAAACACTATTTTACTTGTGACAGATCGCCTTTAAGTTGGTTGATTCTAGACTGCTGAAATCCGGTTGGTCCTTAGTGTTAACTTTTTTACAACTCTACTCATCTACTTACACTAAATGTACCAATGTGAAAAAGAATAAATTGGGGAACAGTTGTAAAGCAGTGGTAAGACTTTACTATGACCTTAACCCCCCTGGCGGTATTCCTGAGTCTGGCTCGGGGTGGATTTTAAGTACCAAAAGTGGTAACCCCGAGCCAGACTCGGGATCGCATCGCAGGATCCATTTAGAGGTTACTTACTTTGTCTCCTGGATCCTGCGATGTCTCCCCGCCGTATCTCGCTCGATTCACAGTGCTGAGCTCCGTTCCCTGCGAGT
This sequence comes from Aquarana catesbeiana, assembly GCF_042186555.1. Lineage (NCBI taxonomy): Eukaryota > Metazoa > Chordata > Amphibia > Anura > Ranidae > Aquarana > Aquarana catesbeiana. The sequence continues at coordinate 363,269,824 of NC_133329.1, forward strand.
GTTGCGACGCACGGGGACGGAGTTCGGCGCCAAATTCAAAAAGTAAAACACACAGTATAGATACAGTATACTGTAATCTTACAGATTACAGTACTGTATCAAATAATTACACATCCCCTTTGTCCCTAGTGGTCTGCCCAGTGCTCTGCATGCAGTTTTATATTATAAAAACTGTTAATTCTGCCTGGAAACTGGAGATTGTCCATAGCAACCAAAACTGTCCCTTTACATTAAAAGTGGTTTTAGACCAGCCAGAAAACAGCGATAATAAATTAGAATCACTTGCAGAATTGAGTGATTTGTGGGGAGATCCGTCATCAAACACTGAAAAGTAATGACAGCGACAATTCTGCAACTGAGCAAATTTCAGTGTTTTTGATTTGATTACATTATTGAATATTTTTTATTATTATTATATTATTATTTGATATAATTATTTATAGTTATTTATTATATTATAATTTATGGTTTTGTTTTTCAAACTTTATCATACCCGGGATGTCTACTAGACTCTGGTTTGGACAGATTTAAGTGAATTATTCCTAAGAATTACAGGCCTACAAAATAAAATGCCAAATTTCCATGCAAAATAATTGTACCTCTTTCAGCACCTAAAATCTGAAATAATCATACCGCCAGGGAGGTTAACAGATTTATACTGCATATTTATCAAGTATATGATGTACTTTAAAAATGTGCTTTGCACTCCATAGCCAAAAGTAGACCTATTCCTAAACATCAATGGTAGAAATCAACTGGCCCTTCTTTGACCTTTAGAAATGGACTGGTTAATTCAGCAATTCCATGCTATAGGGCCACATATCTCAATAGAGGCTGCCCAAAAAATCTGCTAAGGTATTGTACTGCTGGCTGTCTATAGTTTCCACCAATCCTTAATTGTGCCAAGCTATTCAATGGATATGAGTGGCATAACCACGTGTGATATAGGGGTAGGATAATATTGAGAGGTTCTTTTGTGGGTTTTTCACTTTTAAGCTCTGTACCTTTCGATGACGCTTATTGGAGTTACCTCTGACATGTAACAATATAGCTGATCCAGAAAGGAGTATACTTTAGGGCACCACTGGGGGCCCTTTCTGTGTAAATATTTAAGTTAATTCTCTTGACAAGTATTGGACCCAGAAAGGTTCTTTGTAAGGATTGTACTGCATGGGAGGGAGTGGTGTGTGTGTGTGTATATGTGTGTATGTGTGTGTGTGTGTGTGTGTGTGGTCGATTTAGGCTCTATTTTATATTGTACTACTTTTTGTACTGTTTTGGTACTTTTACTTTGTATTTTTTACAACTTTAAAATGCAATATGAAGAATTAAAAAAAAAATGAATGGAAGAGCAGGGCCCTTGCTAAGTCCAGCCTCTCCTCCAAACACAATGTTCTCTTAGGAGAGAGAGAGAATTCCAAGGGACACTTTAATAGACCATGCAATGCAATCCACAGAATGGACTTACATTGGGGTAATACTGGAAAGAGGATAGTAATATCTGGTCTTCATTATAAATGCCCCTCAATGTTTTTGGTCACGCTTTTATTTCATTTAAAATAGCAAAAGTCAAAAAGGCAAAGTTAAGATAGTAGCCAAAGTTAAAAAAAGAATGCATTATTCAAACAGAACAAAACACATTTTTATGCAATTGAATATGTTAGGAATAGTGTTTAATTTACAGAAATAAAAAAATCTGAAAAGGTTTTCAGGTGGTGGGCAAAGTAAGAAAAAAAAAATGACTAAAAAGATAATAAAATTTGCAATAACTAAATCACAATTACATAACATTTCTAGTGTGTTTCATTATAAAAGGGTTGTGCCAATTAGCACTGTGATATGTTAGCTTTCAAAACACCATGAGGCAGCTAACAAAGTTACAAAGAGACCAAGTAGTCAGACTACAAACTGCAAGTGCATCAGTCAAAACAATTGCAAAATGATTTAAAATGTCAGGGATAACAGTCCTGAAAATGGTGACAGCACATGCTAAACATAAGCAGACTGCATCAGCAAAAAGAAACAGTGGCAGAAAGTCAAAAGCTAACCAAAAGTGATAAATGGACACTTAACAAAGTAATTGTCAAATGCCATAAAAATAGAGCTTCCAAAATGTTATATGAATAAGTTCCTCTTGCAGAAAAAAAACAACACATTGTGGGTTTCAGGATTTAAGGTTTGATATAAATATATTTTAAATGTTTCTGCTATTTTGTCTTCCTCCTGTATCCTGAAAACTAAAATTCCTAAACATTCTATTAGGTCTAAATCTTGTATCTCAATCTATACCCTTATGCTTTTTAAATCTTTTAAATTTTTTTTTTTTTGTAAAACATCCTTTGTCCTCTGTGGCATTAACATGTGAAAAACTCTGCAGAAATTAAAAACACTCAGAAATATGAAAATAATCAAGCTGAGCAGCAGAAATACAGACAGGCCTTAGCCAGCAGTGACATTTTGCAAGGTAACTTCAATGTGCATTTAACTACTTCTAATATTCAACAGCACACTTATTCGTCTCGGCTGCGCTTCAAAAAACATCAAAAAGTGTAAAATCATAACCGGTCTGACAGTATTGAGTTAAGCGTATGGAAGATCTCAGGATTGCAGGATATTTCACAGATTCTTTGAACAGCATTAATAAAAATCAGCTTGATAAATTGACCCTCTTCCCATCAATGCTGAAGTAGCCCAGCGCAGGCTAAAGGCCACTGCAAGAAGCAAAAGGAATTTGTTTTAATGTCCTAGAATCATCATAGACAGTACCGCTGCAAATGTTGCTTAGAGTACAAGCAACACAGCGTATTTCCATTGCCAAAATTATATTCTGATGTAAAATAGGTTTAAGCCTTTTTTTTTAAATGTTTGCTTTTAATTAACATTACACATAAAAAAAAAAAAAAAAATTGAGGCTTATATAAAAAAAAAAATCTCTTTATAATCCGCTTAATTGAAACATAAATTTGAGCATTAATCTACATGTGCAGCTATTAAGTGCGCCACACTCCAATAAATATTTGCATTAAACATGCCAGGTATCGCAAAGCTGAATTTTCAACATTAAATTGAGTACCGTCTATAATTTCAATCTGCCTAATGCTTCGGAAGGAGTCGCCTGTTTCTTGTCTGTGCATATTGATATTAACAAAAAAAAAAGGAAAAAAGAGAAGGAAGAATTGCAACAATATATATATTTTTCCCTAGCTTACATTTAAAAGTATTGATTCATTAGCAATTTCTCAGAGGAGCTGCCTGCCACCTGAATTGGTATTGATCAGAGCTTTGAACTCTTTTGTAGTCAATAACCACCCAGGAGAGTCCTGTTTTATCGTGGAGTTTGCTTATGTGTTTTTTGAGGTGGCATTTTGTAAACTGTTTATCGCTCATACCATTTATTTATTTTTTTACCTAATTTTGCACATTTCTTAATGATCGAGACTAATTCAAAATAATCAGCCTTGAATTGACTTCCTTCCTTCCAGAAGAGTATTCTGACACAAACAAATAATAATAATTATAATTCTACATTTATTATTATATCTTTTGGACTGCTCTTGGAAATAACCAAGTGCCATAATAATGAGAAACAAAAATATCTGACACAACAGAAGCGGGAGCCATGACCAACAGAGCTTACAGTCTAAAGATTATACCACGTGTAGTTGGCTATAAGAAAAACTGATACAGTAAACCAAACATGTGTTTATATTGTATTTAAAATCATATATACAGTTAACTGCTAGAGTATATTTTATGTGTGGTTTGGTGAACCACACAAAATGTGTGCTTTTTTTATATATGTGTGTGATGTTTATGTATACATTCAAATGAAATACTGCCAATAACGGACACCTTATCAATATTACATTACAGTTTACTGTAACTCATGAGAACAGACCACAATAAATGTCATAGGTACTTGTCTACTGACACCCAATAAATCATTTATATTCCGCATGTTTTTCTTATGTCTGTAAATAAAGATTGTTTAAAAACCAAAAAGGCCGCAAACCACCTCCACCTTTTCCTTGCAAACGCATACATTGGAAAATACAGTATATTTTTTTCTGTTCTTATTGTTTTTAAGCAAATGACATAAAAAAAACAGCTGCTTTTGTTAGAAAAGTAATTTTTTTTTATTTAAAAGGAAATCACCAATTATCTTCACAATTTTTTTTTTTTAACATCCAAAAAGAAAAGATTTTTTTTTCTTTTGCTGGAATATCTCTGGCTGTAATCTGCACAATATTCCACATTATATATACGTGTCATTTCAAAGTAGCACAAAAAGGCTACAGTGTCAAATCTGCATGACAGATTGAGGTGAAATCTGGGAAGGGTGTGTATGTGAAAAAACAATTTTGACTAAGTCAGACACCCTATAGAATTTATCCTGCAGGCTGCAAGAAACTAGTTTAATCACACATAGCGGAAAGAGTGGAACGAGGATAATTGTCTCTTAATTTATCTATCTTGTTTGGCTGTATTTTGACTTCTTTTTGGCGTTGGTTAACGTAAACAAATTCAACAGTGCCACCTAGTGGGGAGGTGGAGGAAGCGCCTAACTGTTCAGCGAAAAAATGCAGACAAGTCATCATTAAAAAAAAAAAATAATAACCTTGTTCGCATTCTAACTGAGCACTTGCCAGCAGAAAACATCTGGGAGGATAAAAATGAACAGGTGTTCTGTTTTTTTTTTTTGTAATCTAAATGAACTTAAAATTTCCAAGTATAGCGCGCAGTAGATTACTGACTGTGGTCCCAATAGCAAGAAGATAAAGAAAGGTAAAAACCTATATTTGAAATCTATATTTAAAGTGCAATCCACTGTGTAAAATTAGTATCCTATGGTGCTTGAAACAGTGTTATACTAAAGGAAAAACATCCTCATGTTAAGTCTGAAAAATAAATGCATTTTTATATATTTTTTAATGTTTTCTATTTATCTTAAAAATAAGATAAACACATAAAATGGAATATTTCGAATTACTGGGCAAACTGTTGAATGTTATCAATGATTTATGCTAAAGAGGTTTAGATGTGACATGAAGGAAAACTTTCTGGGGGATCAGGTCACCTTTATACTATGAGCAAAAAGAAAAAAGTGAGTGCTGTGTAATCGTTTAGCAGCTAGCACACAAAAGGTGAACCATACAACCTTCAAATAATCATAAATCACCTTTATACTATATCAATTCCTTGTTTTTGAAGTTTGCAGTTTGCTCTGTAAAGCCAAAGGGCAATACGCAAAGCGCAATAACCCCAAAACACACACACCACAATTCCTCTTCAATGAACTGAATCCTGATTGGCTGGTTGCACTTTGTGCAAATTTACTGAAAAAATTAGAAAATTATTCAGTTCTTATGGGTACACCTATAAAAAGACTTATAACAAATCAGCGCAACCACTCTCAATAAAAATTAATTAAAAAAATAAACAAACGTATATTGCCTAATAACCCAGGCTGAACTGCAGCCAATACTCTCCTGGTGTGTTCACAGCCTAGCATCTATCAAACTGCTATAAAACGTGTACATGAGTGCAGCGCCACGGGTATGTGTAATATTCCAACCAATACAAAATCACTTTATAAAGTAATAATATATATATATATATAAATAATATAAATGTGTAGAGTCTACTAATGACTCTTCTGCTCAGCATAATAAAAAAACATAGGACTGATGTGACTAACTGTGCAAAAATAAACGTGAAAAAATGTAAATGAAAATAAAACACAATAATCTTATAACAGTCCATGCAATTGCTTGTGTGCTATACACGTTCTTCACTCTTCACAGTGCTTCAGATGACCCACCACCAACAGGTAAAGTGCTGACCTTAAATCTCTGACCCCACTACAGAGTCAATTTATGTTTCATAAATTGCTCATATAGAGAATGCAGCCGAAAACTCCTCATCTCCTATCCTGGGCTGTATCTGCTTCCTTCTCTCTCTTCAGTCCCAGATCCTTAGCATATTACATCATGCAATATAACAGAAACACCATAGTGCTCTCCATTCACACACGTTTATTGTAGAAAACAGAATTAAAAACACAAGAATATTAAACTAAAAGGCATATAAAAACCTTCAGCTCTCCCAGCTGGTAGTGGTAAGTGATTTACAGTGTGATGTCACGGGCTAAGGCTCCTCCCAACCTATATGCGTTACGCCCTTTGATTAGGCTTCCTCAGTAGGCTTGCATATGTTGTTTAACCTTTAGAGCTGTTGCCTCCAAATTGCAGCCTGGGGGGCCAGTGTCACATACCTTGTGGCAGAGCCTGACATGTAGAGGGTGGCCTCTTATACAGCCCTGGCTCTAAGACCACTGATGTTGTGACAGTGACCGTGAGAGCATGGCGAGGTGTGAGTGCCTGTAATATGTTCCGTCAGCCACAACAGCAGGCAGCAAGTGCCTCATCAGGAGAAATTCAGATCACTGGAACAACAGATGGCAGCAGGCCCCGGACTAGGCAGACAGCAGGTGGCAGATGCTTGATGGGCAGCTAGCAGGCTTGTGCGGCAGGATTGTTGAAGAGGTGAAGAACCAGTAGGGAACAGGTAGCATGCAGAGTAAACCTGGAGAATAATTGGATGCAAGGTCAGTTAAACCAGGTCAGCAACAGACAGCCAGATACAGGCACAGACGGGAGGCAAAGAATCGTTATTATACAAACAGGGGTTGGCAACGTTGAATCAGGCAGATGAACAGGAGACAGAGCAAATCCAGAAACAGGCCAAGGTCAGGGCAGGAAGCGTTTAAACAAGGTCAAGGCAAGCCAGGTCAATAACAGGAGTCAATACAGGAACAGATGCAGGAACACAGGTGATAGCTACAGATCAGCAGCACTGGCTGATAGCACTGCTGCAGTTTAAATAGTGTTATTGGTGCCAACATTAGCGGCGTGCACGGGTGCGCAAATGCGCGTGCGCATTCGTGCACGGTTTTGCACAAGCAAATGACCACCCCTGCACCTGCATAACTGTGGACCTCTAGAAGCTTAAGTTGTACTTGTGCAAGTGCCTTTGTGACAGCCAGATACTGCCCACTGCTTAATGACCCACGATGGGTCATTATTCCTTTCCCTGATACCAGTGATGAGCATTTGTACCCCCCCCCCCAAGGGATAGTAAACTGAATACAATACAGTATGACTAATTTGCCAAACCAAATAATTTTTACATTTTTAAGGAAAGCTGCTAGAATGGCCCAGTCAATCACCTGACTTGAATCCAATAGAAAATCTATGGAAAGAATTAAAGATCAGAGTTCATAGAAGAGGCCTACGGAACCTTCAAGATTTGAAGACTGTTTGTGTGGAAGAACGGGCAAAAATCACACCCGAGCAATGCATGCAACTAGTTTCTCCATACAGGAGGCGTCTTGAAGATGTCATTACAATAAAGGATTTTGTATAAAGTATTAAAAAAATTTCAGTTAGCGTGTTCAATACTTTTTCCCTGTGTCATTCCAATTTTTTGCACATAACTTAACCACTTTCCGACCGGCTCACGCCAATATATGTCAGCAAAGTGGCACGGGTGTGCAAAACCACGTACCCGTATGTCACTCCGTCATTTCCCTTTTCTGCCTATTGGCCTAAACTGAGGAAAAAATTATTTTTTTTATATATTTTTTGGGGATATTTATTATAGCAAAAAGTAAAAAATATTGCTTTTTTTCAAAATTGTCGCTCTTTTTTTGTTTATAGCGCAAAAAATTTGTGGGGAAAAAAAGGACGTCAGTTTTGTTTTGGGTAAAAGATCGCACGACCGCGCAATTGTCAATTAAAATGACGCAGTGCCGTATCGCAAAAAAAAGGGCTTGGTCAGGAAGGGGGTAAATCCTTCCGGGGCTGAAGTGGTTAATTTCTGAACTTATTTCTTTTGGTTTCTCTGTAATGTATGGATTACATGGGTTGTTACCGTCATGTGGTGAAAATTTCATGTCAATAGCACCTTTAGAAATATATTTACGTAGAAAAATGGTGACATGTTCAATACTTATTTTACCTGCTGTGTATATATATATATATATATATATATATATATATATATATATATATATATATATATATACCCACATACACACACACACACACAGTATCTCACAACAGTGAGTACACCCCTCACATGTTTGTACATGTTTTATTATATCTTTTTATGTGACAACACTGAAGAAATGACACTTTGCTACAATGTAAAGTAGTGAGTGTACAGCTTGTATAACAGTGTAAATTTGCTGTCCCCTCAAAATAACTCAACACACATCTATTAATGTCTAAACCCCTGGCAACAAAAGTGAGTACACCCCTAAGTGAAAATGTCCAAATTGGGCCCAAAGTGTCAATATTTTGTGTGGCCACCATTATTTTCCTTAACTCTCTTGGGCATGGAGTTCACCAGAGCTTCAAAGGTTGTCACTTTCTCTTCCACTCCTCCACTTTCCGTTTGAGGATGCCCCACAGATGCTCGGTTTGCAGACATGCTTGGCCAGTCCATCACCTTTACCGTCAGCTTCTTTAGCAAGGCAGTGGTCGTTTTGAAAGTGTGTTTGGGGTCATTATCATGTTGAAATACTGCCTGTGGCCCAATCTCTGAAGGGAGGGGATCATGCTGTGCTTCAGTATGTCACAGTACATGTTGGCATTCATGGTTCCCTCAATAAACTGTAGCTCCCCAGTGCCGGCAGCACTCATGCAGCCCCAGACCATGACACTTCCACCACCATGCTTGACTGTAGGCAAGACGCAATAGTCTTTGTACTCCTCGCCTGGTTGCCCCCACACACGCTTGACACCATCTGAACCAAATATGTTTATCTTTGTCTCATCAGTCCACAGGACATGGTTCCAGTAATCCATGTCCTTAGTCTGCTTGTCTTCAGCAAACTGTTTGTGGGCTTTCTTGTGCATCATCTTTAGAAGAGGCTTCCTTCTGGGACGACAGCCATGCAATTTGATGCAGTGTGTGGCGTATGGTCTGAGCACTGACAGGTTGACCCCCCCCACCGCTTCAACCTCTGCAGCAATGCTGGCAGGACTCATACATCTATTTCCCAAAGACAACCTCTGGATATGACGCTGAGCATGTGCACTCAACTTCTTTGGTCGACCATGGTGAAACCTGTTCTGAGTGGAACCTGTCCTGTTAAATTGCTGTATGGTCTTGGCCATTATGCTGCAGCTCAGTTTCAGGGTCTTGGCAATCTTCTTATAGCCTAGGTCATCTTTATGCAGAGCAACAATTCTTTTTTTCAGAACCTCAGAGTTCTTTGCCATGAGGTGCCATGTTGAACTTCCAGTGACCAGTATGAGAGAGTGAGAGCAATAATACCAAATTTAACACACCTGCTCCCCATTCACACCAGACCTTGTAACACTACCGAGTCACGTGACACCAGGGAGGGAAAATGGCCAATTGGGCCCAATTTGGACATTTTCACTTAGGGGTGTACTCACTTTTGTTGCCAGCAGTTTAAACATGAATGGCTGTGTGTTGAGTTATTTTGAGTGGACAGCACATTGACATTGTTATACAAGCTGTACACTCACTACTTGACATTGTAGCAAAGTGTCATTTCTTCAGTGTTGTCACATGAAAAGATATAATAAAACATGTACAAACATACAAACATGTGAGGGGTGTACTCACTGTTGTGAGATACTGTAAATATATATATATATATATATATATATATATATATATATATATATTTTTTTATTTTTTTTTTTTTATTTTAATAATGTTTTACTAAAAAATATTTTTTAAATGCTATAATTGTATCAGACAGTTACATTATTAAACAGTGGCATATCGCCATCCACAGGCTGCAATGGCCTCTGCAGGCTGAAACCATACATTTTGTTCTCAGCAAAGCCTTCAGCTTGCATGTAATCACTAAGCCTAAAAACACTTTGATTGGTGCTGGATCATTAGTGTGGAACTAAACATACAATGACAGTGCATAATACTATATAGTAGCTGTCAAAGCCAAGCAGGAGGTTTATTAAAGTGGACCTTCAGTCATTTTTTTTACTTTCCATCTATTAAATCTTCTGCCCTTTTTTTTCTGCCAGTAAATACTTTATACATGTGAAATAGTGTCACCGGCACAAAAAAAAAACTTTATATATATATATATATATATATATATATATATATTATTCCAAAATTGATCTTCTGCAGTTAAAATAGATAAATAAACCATAGATTTAGGAAAAAATGTATACAAATAATGTAACTGCACTAATCCAAATAAGTGTCATACAATGTTACTACTAATACGGTATTTGTACCTTATATACCAACCTAGTTAAGTAAATCTATAAACTGCAACGTGACAATAAACTGCCAATTAATAATAAAGTGCAATCTATCACAATCTTAAACCATAAACATATGATATTAATCCCCAATATCCATTGCCATTTGTCATATGTATTCAATGTGCTCATATGCTTCAATTTTCATCTGTGCTTTGTAAAAATGACCTTTCACCACTTCATGTGCCACCACCACCACCTTCTAGAATGGTCACTCACCAGAGCCCAGAAAAAGTTTTGCCTTTGGTTCATATAGGGATAACCACTCCACTATCCTGGCGTTCCTCCAACTAGTTATTCACTAGACGCTCCTTATTTCTCCATGCCAAATATTGGTATCTCGTAAAAATTGAATATTCATCATTGTGCAGTATGTTTATAAAAAAGATTTATTTATAGCCAGTAAAAAAACATAAGAAATGTTCACTCACATTTTATAGTGCCTTAGACTAGCACTGAGTCTATCCAGTGTTCTGTTATGGGGTTCTATTGCGCCGATTCGTTCCTCGTTGCACTTCAAGCCTTGTTTTGGTTCGGGTTAGTGACAGGAAGTGACGTCCGTATTTACCCAGAAGCCTCTACGCGTTTCACATACACACATGCGTCATCAGGAGGGCGGGGCCAAGCCATGGCTCCATGTCTGAATGGACAGACAGCACAGCAGCTTGGCTGGAATGCTCCTATAGCAAGCAGCTTGCTGTGGGGGCACTTGCCAGGACGGTGGGGCACCAGCGAAGGACCCGAGAGGAGGAGTTTCAGGGCTGGTCTATGCAAAACCACTTCACAGAACAGGTGAGTATGACATTTTTGCTATTTTTATTTGAAAAAAAACAAGACTTTAGTAACACATTAAGCCCCATACACACGGGCCAAATATTGGAAGACATCTGCCAGTTAAAAAAAAACGTCCGCAATTCGGCTCGTGTGTACGGCACCCTGTCCGACAGAAGCCAACCAAACTCCCGATCAGCGCTCTCAGCCAATGATGGAGAGCGCTGATCGGAGTATTCTGGTTGGGGGACTGTCTGCCTGTCAGAACATAACAGCTCAGCTGGGGAGATCGCTGTGCTAACTTCACATAGATAGTACAGCAGTTCTGACTGGAGTTGACAGTTTGTTTGTTTTTGCTAAACCCTCTGGGCTTTAGCTGTTTGCTAAGAAAAAGTCTATTGTTTACAGAGCTCCAAAGCACAAAACCCTCCTCTCACAAAGTTTCATTTAGAGGCAGGCAGTCTATAAGCAAACAGCTACTGTTTTTCTCCTTCTTCAAAAAAACAAAACAAACTGTCATTTTTGCAGCACCGTTGTCATGGTTACGCCCTGTATTAAATTGCTTTTTGAAAAATAAAGATTGTAAAAAAAGATATAAAACAGCAGTGTAAAATATACACAAACAGAGAACCAACATTACGGATTATCACGGTACCATTGAGGAGTTCATTGACTAAATGCTTTTTAATAAATTTATTTTACAAAATTTATACATAGAAAACATTGTAAAATCATTAAAGTTGTTCTCATAAGGCTTGGCAATGATAGTTACAGACAATGTCAGAAAGATGGTTGACGTGTTTCACTTATCAGCTTCTTCAGAACCATTAACTTAATGACTTGTAACAAAAGAACCTTAAATTGGATACCTGGGAGAAAATAGATAATATTAAAGATAATTATGTCTTATATCAAGCAAGCAAGAGAGTAAGTACATTAATCTCATTTATTAGAGATAAATATTAATCCTCACACCAAGAAAAAGCATTTCAACTTACATGAGGAATACAGTTGGAATCTTAATGGTTGCTTCCATTACAATTATATATAAGAAGATTTTATAGTAAGTACATCTATTTTATCATGAGTGGCTGTATGTCCTAAATATATCTAATTTAAGGGCATTGCTAAAGTAGGGATTATTTTGGTTATTGTTTTCATTTAGGGGCTGTAGTGATCTGATATCCTACATCTCCTGTGTATCAACTACCTCTTCCATTTTAGATGGGCACACCACTTCTGATCTGTAGACTGATTGGCTGGGTTTACCTCATTGAATTTGAAATGCTTTTTCTTGGTGTGAGGATTAATATTTATCTCTAATAAATGAGATTAATGTACTTACCCTCTTGCTTGCTTGATATAAGACATATAATTATCCTTAATGTTATCTATTTTCTCCCAGGTCTTCCATTCAAGGTTCTTTTGTTACAAGTCATTAAGTAATTGGTTCTGAAGAAGCTGATAAGTGAAACGCGTCAACCATCTTTCTGACATTGTCTGTAACTATCATTGCCGAGCCATATGAGAACAACTTTAATCATTTTACAATGTTTTCTATGTATGAATTTTTTTTAAATACATTTACTAAAAAGTATTTAGTCTATGAACTCCTCAATGGTACCGTGGTAATCCGTCATGTTGGTTCTCTGTTTGTGTAAATTCTATATAGGATGAGGTACCCCCATAGCCTATTTGTTCACTTTATACAGCAGTTTAAAATAGTTTAAACTTAAAAAAGCAAGCTGCCTCCAGGGAAATAGCACACTGATGCAAAACACACACAAACTGCAAAATTACCAGCTAGACCACACAGTATCTACAGTGAGCGAAAAAAGTATTTGATCCCCTACTGATTTTGTACATTTGCCCGCTGAAAAAGAAATGATCAGTCTATAATTTTAATGGAAGGTTTATTTTAACAGTGAGATACAGAATAACAACAAAAATATCCAGAAAAACGCATTTCAAAAAAGTTATAAATGTATTTGCATTTTCTTGAGTGAAATAAGTATTTGACCGCTTCGCAAAACATGACTTAGTACTTGGTGGCAAAACCCTTGTTTGCAATCACAGAGGTCAGACGTTTCTTGTAGTTGGCCACCAGGTTTGCACACATCTCAGGAGGAATTTTGTCCCACTCCTCTTTGCACATCCTCTCAAAGTCATTAAGGTTTCAAGGCTGATGCTTGGTAACTCGAACCTTCAGCTCCCTCCACATATTTTCTATGGGATTAAGGTCTGGAGACTGGCTAGGCCACTCCAGGACCTTAATGTGCTTCTTCTTAAGCCACCTTTGTTGCCTTGGCCATGTGTTTTGGGTCATTATCATGCTGGAATACCCATCCACGACCAATTTTCAATGCCCTGGCTGAGGGAAGGAGGTTCCCCCCCACAAGATTTGACGGTACATGGGCCCGTCCATTGTCCCTTTGATGCAGTGAAGTTGTCCTGTCCCCTTAGCAGAAAAACACCCCCAAAGCATAATGTTTCCACCTCCATGTTTGACAGTGGGGATTGTGTTCTTGGGGTCATAGGCAGCATTCCTCCTCCTCCAAACACAGCGAATTGAGTTGATGCCAAAGAGCTTGATTTTGGTCTCATCTGACCACAACACTTTCACCCAGTTCTCCTCTGAATCATTCAGATGTTCATTAGCAAGCTTCATATGGGCCTGTACATGTGCTTTCTTGAGCAGGGGGACCTTGCGGGTGCTGCAGGATTTCAGTCCTTCACGGCGTAGTGTGTTACCAATTATTTTCTTGGTGACTATGGTCCCAGCTGCCTTGAGATCATTGACAAGATTCTCCCGTGTAGTTCTGGGCTGATTCCTCACCGTTCTCATGATAATTGAAACGCCACGAGGTGAGAAATTGTATGGAGCCCCAGACCAAGGGACAGTTATTTTGTCTTTCTTCCATTTGCGATTAATCGCACCAACTGTTGTCACCCTATCACCAAGCTGCTTGGTGATGGTCTTGTAGTCCATTGCGGCCTTATGTAGGTCCACAATCTTGTCCCTGACATCCTTGGACAGCTCTTTGGTCTTGGCCATGGTGGAGAGATTGGAATCTGATTGTTTGTTTTTGTGGACAGGTGTCTTTTATACAGGTAACAAGCTGAGATTAGAAGCACTCCCTTTCAGCCCAGGTTCACACTGCTGCGGGTTAGAAACCGGCAATGCAGTCCAACTTCGGGGGCGATTTGACAGACATCTGTGCGGGTTCATGCACAGATTTTTATTCAAATCGCCCCCAAAGTCGCCAAAGGTAGTACAGGAACTACTTTTGGGTATCGGTGTGGCGCTGCACCGATTCGGACTGTGCTATTGCCGGCAATAGCCACCGATTGGGCATGCGATTTGACATGTCAAATCGCATGCCAAATCGGCCCAATGTGAACGTGAAGGTGAGCGTGCGCCTAATCTCAGCTTGTTAGCTGTATAGAAGACGCCTGGGAACCAGAAATCTTGCTGATTGATAGGGGATCAAATACTTATTTCACTCATTAACCACTTCAGCCCCGGACCATTTGGCTGCCTAAAGACCAGAGGAATTTTTCCAATTTGGCACTGCGTCAGTTTAACTGCTAATTGCGCAGTCATGCAATGCTGTACCCAAACGAAATTTGCGTCCTTTTCTTCCCACAAATAGAGCTTTCTTTTGATGGTTTTTGATCACCTCTGCGGTTTTTATTTTTTGCGCTATAAATGGAAAAAGCCTTAAAATTTTGAAAAAAAATGATATTTTCTACTTTTTGTTATAAAAAAAATCCAATAAACTCAATTTTAGTCATACATTTAGGCCAAAATGTATTCGGCCACATGTCTTTGGTAAAAAAAATGTCAATAAGCGTATATTTATTGGTTTGCGCAAAAGTTATAGCGTCTACAAGCTAGGGTACATTTTCTGGAATTTACACAGCTTTTAGTTTATGAATGCCTATGTTATTTCTTGAGGTGCTAAAATGGCAGGGCAGTACAAACCCCCCCCCCCCAAATGACCCCATTTTGGAAAGTAGACACCCCAAGGAAAGGCATGTTGAGCTCATTGAATATTAATTTTTTTGTCCCAAGTGATTGAATAATGACAAAAAAAAAAAAAAAAAATTACAAAAAGTTGTCACTAAATGATATATTGCTCACACAGACCATGGGCATATGTGGAATTGCACCCCAAAATACATTTAACTGATTCTCCTGAGTACAGGGATACCACATGTGTGGGACTTTTTGGGAGCCTAGCCGCGTACGGGGCCCCGAAAAACCAATCACTGCCTTCAGGATTTCTAAGGGTGTAAATTTTTGATTTCACTCTTCACTGCCTATCACAGTTTCGGAGGCCATGGAATGCCCAGGTGGCACAAAACCCCCCCAAATTACCCCATTTTAGAAAGTTGACACCCCAAGCTATTTGCTGAGAGGCATGGTGAGTATTTTGCAGCTCTCATTTGTTTTTGAAAATGAAGAAAGACAAGAAAAAACATTTTTTTTTCTTTTTTCAATTTTCAAAACTTTGTGACAAAAAGTGAGGTCTGCAAAATACTCACTATACCTCTCAGCAAATAGCTTGGGGTGTCTACTTTCCAAAATGGGGTCATTTGGGGGGGGGTTTGTGCCACCTGGGCATTCCATGGCCTCCGAAACTGTGATAGGCAGTGAAGAGTGAAATCAAAAATTTACGCCCTTAGAAAGCCTGAAGGCGGTGCTTGGTTTTCGGGGTCCCGTACGCGGGTAGGCTCCCAAAAAGTCTCACACATGTGGTATCCCGATACTCAGGAGAAGCAACAGAATGTATTTTGGGGTGTAATTTCACATATTCCCATGGCATGTTTGAGCAATATATCATTTAGTGACAACTTTGTGCAAAAAAAAAATTAAAAAAATGTGTCTCTTTTCCGCAACTTGTGTCACAATAAAAAATATTCCATGGACTCGACATGACTCTCAGCAAATAGCTTGGGGTGTCTACTTTCCAAAATGGGGTCATTTGGGGAGGTTTTGAACTGTCCTGGCATTTTATGCACAACATTTAAAAGCTTATGTCACACATCACCCACTCTTCTAACCACTTGAAGACAAAGCCCCTTCTGACACTTTTTGTTTACATGAAAAAATTATTTTTTTTGCAAGAAAATTACTTTGAACCCCCAAACATTATATATTTTTTTAAAGCAAATGCCCTACAGATTAAAATGGTGGGTGTTTCATTTTTTTTTTCACACAGTATTTGCGCAGCGATTTTTCAAACTCATTTTTTGGGGAAAAAACACACTTTTTTAAATTCTAATGCACTAAAACACACTATATTGCCCAAATGTTTGATGAAATAAAAAAGATGATCTTAGGCCGAGTACATGGATACCAAACATGACATGCTTTACAAGTGCGCACAAACGTGCAGTGGCAACAAAATAAATACATTTTTAAAAGCCTTTAAAAGCCTTTACAGGTTACCACTTTAGATTTACAGAGGAGGTCTACTGCTAAAATTACTGCCCTCAATCTGACCTTCGCGATACCTCACATGCATGGTGCAATTGCTGTTTACATTTGACGACGGACTGCCGCTTGCGTTCGCCTTAGCGCGAGAGCAGGGGGCGACAGGGGTGCTTTTTTTTTTTTTTGCTTTTTTATCTTATTTTTAAACTGTTCCTTTCATTTTTTTTTTAATCATTTTTATTGTTATCTCAGGGAATGTAAATATCCCCTATGATAGCAATAGGTAGTGACAGGTACTCTTTTTTGAAAAAATTGGGGTCTATTAGACCCTACATCTCTCCTCTGCCTTCAAAGCATCTGACCACACCAAGATCGGTGTGATAAAATGCTTTCCCAATTTCCCAATGACGCTGTTTACATCCAGCAAAATCTAAGTCATGAAATGCTCGTACCTTCCGGTTTCTTATGCCATAGAGATGTTTGGAGCCATTCTGGTCTCTGATCAGCTCTATGGTCAGCTGGCTGAATCACCGGCTGCATTCTCAGGTTCCCTGTTGAGACAGGAGAGCCAGAGAAAAACACGGAAGACAGTGGGGGGCATTCCCTCCCACTGCTTGTAAAAGCAGCCTAGAGGCTAATTAGCCGCTAGGATTACTTTTACATGAAAGCCGACTGCAGGCTGAAAAGAATGATACCAAGATGATACCTAAACCTGCAGGCATCATTCTGGTATAACCACTCAAAGTCGTGAATGGCGTACCTGAAGACAAAAAAATGGTTAACAATAAAACACAGTAAACGGTAAAGTATAAAAAATTGCATACCTGAAAAGCAAACATGATAAAACATAATAACAATAAAACATTGCAGAATAGAATACAGTAAAAAAGAGCAGAACAATAGAGAGAGAATAGAGAGAGAGAGAACAATAAAATGACAACTATTTTTTTTTATTTTATATATTTTTTTTTTTTTTACACTTTTTTTTGTAACTAACTTTTATAACTGTAACCGGTTCCAGGTTCGGGTCTCTCAAAATGCGATGGCATCTTGGGAGACCCTGTGAAAGTGTGGCCTAGTCTGTGCAATGCTGTACGCTATGCTAATACTCAACTAGTGAATGGTAGTGTTCAAAACATTCACCAATGCAAAGACCAGGATTGTCAGGACAGGAGGGACAATAATAGCGGGTGTCACGCCTATATCCGCGCTTGCTGCAGACACAACATCTTTTTTGGGGGTTCCTTGGGTAGGGGTACTCGGGAGGACATAAAGAAAATGCCTCTCATGCAGCCGACTGCATTTGGTTGGGGATGTGAATGGGGGAAGTACGGGAGCTGCAGAAGTGGTGGGTTCCCAATTAGGATTGGCGAGTGCAGCAGGAAGGGCATTATGGGCACGACAGGCCTGTTTGTCTTCTTCTTGGTGGCAGCGGGACACTACTTGTGCTTGCCACCTCACCAGCTGGAACTGCACTTATGGTACTCGCCATGTTACCAAGTGTTACTGCAGTGCTGGTTTGACTACGACCGGGGTGTACTAGGCCGCTGGTGCTTGCCAGTTCACCAAAACGCTACCAAAAAAACTGTTAGAGATCGCAGGGATCAGGCCTGACTCTGCGAACGCTGCAGTTATGCGTTTAGTGTTTTGTAAGTGACAGTGATCGATCGATACTGCACTTGGGTGGGCTGGGCCGGGCGGAGGGGCAAAACGCAGGTGATAGCAGGTATCTGGGCTGATCCCGCTAACGCTGCGTTTTTGGGAACCCTAAACTGCTGGGGACGCTAGTATAGATCTGATCGGATCAGATATTGATCCGTTCAGATACTATACCACTAAGGGAGGCGTATGCTGCGTGCGTGGGTGTTAGCGGTACTGGAGCTAATCTGACGCTGCCTGGGGCAACGCATATCACCGCCGGGCGATCAGGGGGCTAAACCTTTATTCGGTAATAAACGGCGGGTGCCCTGACACTATAAAAAATAAACTAACTAACCAGCCTCACCTGTAACAGTTATACGGTGATCACTGGTGAAAGGGTTAACTAGGGGGCAATCAAGGGGTTAAAACCTTTATTCGGTAGTATATGGGGGTCCCTGTCGCTTTAAAACGCTGACGGCGAACCTATATATTTACCTCCCTAACTAGCGTCACCAGTGACACTAATACAGCGATCAGAAAAATTATCGCTTAGCGACACTGGCGACAGGGGGTGATCAAAACCTTATTAGGGGGTGTTAGGGGGGTACCCTAGACCTAAAGGGGGCTAATACTAACTGCCCTACCACACTAACTGTCACAAACTGACACCATGCAGTAATCAGAAAAAAAAAAAAAACTGCTTGGTGTCAGTGTGACGGGGGGGGGGGGGGGGTGATCGGGGGTGTGATCGGGGGGTAAAGGGGGGTGTAATGTGTGCCTGGCATGTTCTACTGTGATGTGTTGTGTTGGTGCACTCATATTGCAGTCTTCTCTCCTCGGGGCCGGAACGGAAAATGCCGTGCCGAGGAGAGATGACATCACATCCCCTGCCTCTGTGTACTACACAGAGGCAGGGGAAGATTCTCTATGGCTGGGAGCGATCGCGAGGGGGGGGGCCACGAATGGATGGCCTCCCCCTCATCTCTGAACGCTCCCAGACTAAAGCCGACCGCCTCGGGCACCGGGGGGGGGGGAGTCCTTTCGGACCCCCCGCCCGCGGGAAGGCAATCACGTACCAGGTACGTGATTTTGCCTGCCCGTGCCATTCTGCTGACGTATATCAGCGTGAGGCGGTCGGCAAGTGGTTAAAATGCAAGTCAATTTATAACTTTTTTGAAATGCGTTTTTCTGGATATTTTTGTTGTTATTCTGTCTCTCACTGTTAAAATAAACCTACTATTAAAATTATAGACTGATCATTTCTATGTCAGTGGGCAAACTTACAAAATCAGCAGGGGATCAAATACTTTTTTCCCTCATTGTAGCTAGTATTTCATGCAAGAGGAAAATAAGGTATTGGTGGAGAAGTAGACCTAAACACAAAGGATAATTTTCAGATCCAAAGTCAGGACCGCTCTCTTTTAGCTGGTGAGACCAATAAGGGTAATCATAGAACTGGTGCATTAAAATTGTCAAAGGATTAGAGGAGGAGAAACAGCACTTATCGGACCAGTGACCCCAGGGTATATTTTACTGCATGCTTTTAGACACTTTGTAGCAATGCTGGTCTAGTGTACTACATAGTTATTCCTTTCTCTTCTTGCCATGATAAGCCCCAACCAAGTGAGGAATAGCAGTGATCATTCCTGTGACATTACTATGGAAAAAAATAATTAACGGGACCCGCTAAAAGCAACTCTGAGGCTGGGTTCACACTATTTGAAATTGGATGTGGGTTTTCCCGCATCTAATTTGCATGTCAGGAGATGATGACCTGCTCTCTATGGAGCCGGTTGATACATCTCCAGGGCATTGCACAGGAGTCCTGCGCTTCTTCTGGTCCATTTCAGGTCCAAATTCAGCCAAAAATTGGGGCTAAAATCAGACCTGAAACCGCAAACAGGGAAGCACCGGACCCCTGCTGTGAGCCGCTCTGTGCTGCAGTGTGAACCCAGCGTAAAGCTAAAAGCAGCTCTGATATTTTGACAATTTTAATGTAGGAGGATGAATGAGTCTATTTTTTTTTTTTTTTTCATTTAAAGTTCTATTCTATTTTAACTTTTTGTGTTAAAAAAAGGTACAGTATATATTACAAAAAGTATTGGGACGCCTGCCTTTACACACACATGAACTTTAATGGCATCCTAGTCTTAGTCCGTAGGGTTCAATATTGAGTTGGCCCACCCTCTGCAGCTATAACAGCTTCAACTCTTCTGGGAAGGCTGTCCACAAGGTTTAGGAGTGTGTCTATGTGAATGTTTGACCATTCTTCCATATAGCATAAAGCAAGGTCCATAAAGACATGGATGAGCAAGTTTGGGGCGGAGGAACTTGACTGGCCTGCACAGAGTGCTGACCTTAACCTTTGGGATGAGTTAGAGTGGAGACTGCGAGCCAGACCTTCTTGTCCACATCAGTGCGTTTGGTAATATAGTATATGTCATCAATTTTAAAAATAAAAACTGCAGCTCTGGCTGCAATACTTGCTACCTATCAGGTACTGTCCCTGCAAACCCACTGCTCAATTAAATGAAGCCCAGGCTCTGTTGAGAATTGTCATCTCAACCAACTACCTGTGTCCTGAGTTACTGATCTCCTCAATGTCTTCAGCTGCAGTGCGTGCCTATGTGGGTGCCCTGCAGACTCCTCCAATCCTACTCCTATGGAAGCTGAAGATCAGGAAACAAAGTGAAGCTGTCACATGGACTTCCAAGAAGATATTCTCCTGATAGGAGGAAGATAAGATTTTTTGGGGGGGAATTAGGATAATAGCCTAATTTTTTTTTCTTTTTTTTTCAGTAGAGTAGGGAAAGGTTAGAACCCTGTCAAATTATTATTGCTGTGCCACTGTTGCACTAACTTCCCTTTGGAGAAACCATTGTCACCATAACAGTCAGGTCTCATTTACACTTGCTGTTGAGGAGAGCAAAAATACATGGTTGATTTTTATCACCACCCCCAACCGCTCCCACTTAAAGTGGTTGTAATCTCTTACATATACCCAGTGAAGGGACTATCATCAGGTGATATACAGAGATGAAACAAATCCTCCTACACAAGTTGTACCTGTTTATCTGCAGTCTTCTCTTCTCTACATCCTTTTAAAATGCTGAATTTAAAAAAGTTTGTTTGAGAGTTCAGAAAAAAGGGGGCAGAGAGATGAAGTTACGCTCTGCAGAGCTCAGTGAGAAGAGATCTGAGAGCTGATTGGGGGACACACTCCTCACACAGAACACAGGAACAGAGCTGAGACTGGCAATCTGCTGGAGGCCCCTCCCCGTCACCATTTTTTTTGGTGTCAGGAAAACTTGTCAGAAGTGATTCATGCTGATAGCAGAGGAACAAAGCAGCAAACAGAAATTATACTTTTAATGGAGACAAGAACACACTATAGAGGGATGTGCTTTGTTCATATGTCATGTCTGAGCTTTACAACCACTTTAAGCTGCAAATTTAGCAAACTGGGGTGTACACATGCCATGGCTTTGATGCTTTGCATCACAGTGCAACAGAAATTATGCCCCCTGTCGTATTCTCTGGGAGTACCGCTACTGACCCATAAGACTGAATAGGGAGATGCTGCAAACTCCCTGCAGTTGCAACATTGTGATGTGAGTTTTTAGGCTTTAAAACAGGCAGTAAGGAAGCAGCAGAGCACCTCCTGTCAAAAACTCTTCAGAGGGCTAAGGAAAATGTAATCAAGCCCTAATTGAAATTAAATCTCAGGGGATATACTATATCCAAACAAATAAAATAAAAATTGGGCTGGATTTACACTACAAAATCAAGTTCAGAAATATGAATGTAATAATTTAAAGTGACCTTATTTTGGTACTATATTTTTCATATTTTACCTGTACAAAAAGAAGGGAATACATACCACTCCTTCCCCCTGGGCCAGTGAACGCCGCTCTATTACTGAAAGATGTGACATGTGCTGGAAAACCTGACAGCTCAAGGAATTTTGATCTCTTGGATCTCCCATAGCTCTCACTGGTTCCTCCTGTGGACCACCACCTCACCACAGTTTCCTATAATGACATGGAGGCCAGCAGGAAAAATCAATGGGATCTACGGAAGACCCAGGAGATCGGAACTCCTAGAAGTGTTGAGTTCTCAGAGGACATTATGGGGGGATGTCTTAGGAATGGAGCGGTGTTGAGTGGCACGTTTGGCAGGTTAGGTGCTCTCTCTCTTTTCTTACAGGTAAAGCTTACCTTGAAAAATTTAGTATAGCAACAAAATTTAAATTAGCTCTTTAGTACATCAACCCTGTAATGAGTTTTCTGATTATGAGTATTTCAAGGTTCCTGTTTTGTCTATCTTTTGTTAGAAAAGCTGTTTGCTCTGGAGACCCCTGAAGTCAAGAGCGCACTGTGTGCAAATTTGGACTTCAAGACTTTGATCGGAAAGATAATGAACATTTGTACAGTACATACGGTGACATGTCTGCTTTGAACTACAACAGAATTGTGCACATGGCACATGTATCATACGCCCTAGTCAAGCCAGCAAGACTGCAATATTTAAAGGTTCACAATGACATTATTTGCATGGCTTTCAAGTGGGCTAAGTATTTAAGATGCTCTGGGCTAATCATTTATGCCAGTTCATGACTGTTTGCCAAAGTGTTAGAAGATCACATGAAAACAGTATTTTAAGAAGTAGCTCGGGGTGCAGGTCAATGCGACATGACAGAAAACTTGCGTTTCTTGGGGTACTTTGGTGCCCCCAGAGAACGTTTTCCTCTATGTGATGATCAAAAACCTTCTTTCCTGCATGTGAAATGGGGAAATATGACATGTCTTCATCTTGTCCTTTCCCCTCACAAAGCCAGAGGGTCTTCAGCATTTCTTCTCCGTTCCTTGTATCGCTGTTCTTGGCAGAAGCAATTGATGTGACAGGCAGCAAGCTGCCATCTCGCATTGGTTCCCTATGTAAATAACAGGCTCACCACCTTCCAGGCTATCTGTCATAATGCTATCATCTTGGTGGGTATTATTCAGATGTTCATGTTGCTGTTTCCCCCCAAAGAAGATTTAAAAAAAAAAGAACATCGTATGTAGCTGAGCAAACAGCGGGCATGTTTACTTTATTAACAGAATTACCCCTTTGAGTTTGTTTTTAAAAATGTGGAATTCAAATACAATACACTAGCATTTTCAATACTATAATAATGTGTGTAGTTTTTGTCTTTTTCCAGATTTTACCACTTGTTCAGCTGCTTCTGAAATCTATGGGTGCTTTAAAGAGAACCTGTCACAAGAATGCTTTTGTAAAAACCAGGCTTTTAAAGAATAAATTTTAAAATATCATAACCTTATTTAATGTAAAGCCACAAATTTATTTTTAGTTTAGAGTAAGGAGGGTCTAAACCCCCTATCGGGTTATTGTTGCTACTTGTGTCCTGCTGGGAAGATTTTCCCCTAACTTCTTGTCCTGAAAACACAACAGAAAATCAGAGCAAGTCTCCAAATTTAAAGGAATTCTCAACTTATAGGGCTGTCACAGGAACAGGTGTCCCCACTGGAAAATTTTGTCCCACCTCTGGCTCTGGTGACTATTCTAAAATATTGGATTTCCTTCACTTGATTGGGCGCAAAGAAAACAGCCAAGGATAACAGTCAACAAACAAAGAAGGGGCAGGTAAACTACACATTTTCTGTCCCCTTCCCCACTCTCCATCCTGACAGATCCCCAGCAGCAAACCTGGCAGCGCTGCGGGGGGGGTCGGGGGACGGGGGCAGGGAAGCACACAGGGACCCAGAGCTGCAGGACAGGGATTGGGAGGTGGTGGGAGCGGAATGTAGAGGAACTGATGTCCACCATTTTCCTCCTGAAGTCGCTGAATGTCTGCAGTAGGGGAGAGAAGGAGAAGTGGGCATGTTACTGAGCAAGTGTCCCCTGCTAACTGTGCTAAAATTTGGGGTTGCAGTGGGTGTACCATGACCCATAAAACCATACCAACCACTGGATGCCTGTTGTCTAGCCTGAGTTAGTACACCCATTCCTCATACTGGCTTCAAAAGCTACTCAGCCCCAGTAGACACACCATCTCCACTTCTATACGCTCTGTCTCTTTCCTTTAAAAGAGAGTCAGATCTTCTTCATAGACATATGGCACTGTCAGGGATCAACTCAACTGCAAAGCCAACCTAAAAGAAAACTATGTTAGCCATGTACTTACTTCAAAATTCATCTGGTATGTCCAACTTACGTCTTAACACCATCCTAAGTAGAACAGGTGTATCCTTCCTCCTTAATGCTACACTTGTAGTAAGTAAGTAATTAAAAACCTTGTTAACTGTCTAATGGGGAGGGTGGGCCAGATTATCTTCTTTTGCTCTCCTACCTAAAATGGTTCCCTGCCTCACTATGTGTTGGAAGTTGACTCCCCTTAATGCCACCTCCACCAGCTAACCCACCCATCCTACACTAACATGTCTTCCTACACCTAACAACTCAAAAATTCCAATACTCATCTCACCCCTTTTATTACTCTTTTCTGCACAAGTCAAAGGGAACATTCTATTTGGAGACAATAGCCACCAGGAAAAATAGTCACCAACCTGCAAAAAAAAAAGCATTTACAAACACTTTCATGCCGAACAGCAGGCAGATATAAAACATGCAGTTATGTGACTGTGACTTCATGTGGCTTCATAGCCGGCTTCCCAAAGCACATACACAAGCCTTACTATGCCCTGTCAAAGGTCCCGCAGCCTCCTGGGACCTGTGAGGTTTCTGAGAAGTTTGCTGGCAGGTGCTTCTCCTCGGATTGCCTAGACCAGTGATGGCAAACCTTGGCACCCCAGATTTTTTGGAACTACATTCCCCGTGATACTCATACACTCTGCAGTGTAGTTGAGCATCATGGGATATGTAGTTCCAAAACATCTGGAGTGCCAAGGTTCACCATCACTAGCCTAGGCAATACAAATATAAGTGGGAGCAGGTACTTGTCAAGGTTAGGTACCCCCCCCCCCCAAAAAAAAAAATAATGAGCCAAAAGTTGAAGAGGAGAGGGGAGGAGGAGGGAGAGGGGAACTTCCCCTTTAGGGTGAAGTTCTGCTTTAACCTGTATTCTCTCCCAGTCAGAGTAAAAGCATACCTCCCAACTGTCCCTAATTTAGAGGGACTGTCCCTCATTTGGAACAAAGTCCCTCTGTCCCTCTTTCCTCCTCATTTGTCCCTCATTTTGGTCCAATCTATATAGTTGTATATAAAATGCATTTTTTAATTTTTCAAAAAGTGTTTCCCAGTGCTAAACCTTTCATCCAATTTCTAAATTGCTGCATTTGTAAATACCAAAAGCCAATATAAAGGAATAGTAGTGGTAAAAAAAGCCCTTGTGGGTTTGACTATTTTTTTTGTATAATTCTCCTCTAAGGGGGCATGGCAGGGGGTGTATCCTATACCTACATACCTTTGCTAATAGGTGTCCCTCGTTCCCAGCTCAAAAAATTGGGAGATATGGTAAAAGTGTTAGGCTAAGCATCAGGCCATAGGACCCTCCTATCTCCTACATCAGGTTAGTTCCTTTAGGAGGCACTCAAAATACTGTCATATGATAAAGGTGCTGCCAGGATTACATGAAGAAAATCTAGCAGTTTTGCTAGTTGGCAGTTTTATACTCCTCCAGCAGCCCAAACAGAGTGTAAGCTCAGCCCTGAACTCAGAAGGGAGACAAATCAGCCCCCATGAGGGCCCAACAGCCTATCACTGGGATAAAAATTCTGATCTGACAGGGGGAGAATACAAGTGAATTACAACACATATGTCTATTCTTGAGACGTACGGTTAAACCATTACTAAAAATTTGAGTGGAGATTCAGATTTCTAAAAAAGGCCATTTTTTCTGGTTCACCCCACCCCTTTCTCATTTTAAATCCATAGTATAAAAGAAGATGTTTGTTCGAACCATGACCTGCTACTGATTCAGATCAGCATTTATAGAATACTAAAACCTTAAGACAACCCAGTTAAAGTAAAAATTCCCTCTCTAGTGAGCATATGATATATGATTTCCATGCTCATCCTTAACATCAGCCCAGTGCTGCTGCACACATCTCGGTGTATCTGAACACCAAAAAATGACATACTAAATCTGCAGGGGATCCCTGTACTTGACTTCAAGCTCTGTAGGGACTCTTAGGAAAAGCAGTGAGACAATTAAATGAGCAAGGTTATAAAATATCTGGGATCTATACGCAAAAGAGTACTTTTGATATGGTTGCAAGAAAGCAATATTTTATGTAATTATGTATGGTTTCTTTTTTTTTTTTTTTTTTAATTGTGTCAGTTTTAGAAAACCTTAGCTGACTTAGACTGAAACGGAAAGATTAGTTTTTGATAACATTAACTTGCAAAATGGTGTGTGCAGAAGTAATATATGCTGTGTCATTTTTAACAGAAGGGGAGTGTTGGAATGTTATATTATCTGGTGTTTTCATTTTAACTGATCATAATGCAAGCTCCCATTAAAGAGACACATTTGAAAAATTAATTTAACATCAAACAAATGCATGCAATAAAAATAGTAAAATGTCTTACATAATAACACAATGACACATGAAAGCAAATCTATTCTATAATTGTGTACACAACAAATATACAGTTGGCAGTTTTATATTAAACAAAACAAAAGGCTGGCAAAACTGCAAAGATTTAAAATATACATTTCTATGGGTAGTGAGTAGATGAGGTGTTTAGGGTTGGTTCCCACTGCTTGGTAATTGCTCCTATTATTTACAACCTGCTTTAGGTAAATTGTCCGCATTTTTTTTAGTCCATAAAAGGTCACATCGAGCAAAGATGACAAGTACATTGAAGTAACAGCCATGTTACATTTTCTGAGGCACTGACTATGAAAATACTGTACAGTATGGAGGACATTCTTATTCACATTAATGAAAAATTACCATTGATGCAGAATTCTTTCTGCATTTCAAATGTGGTTCTAATTTACTGTGTTTATAGTGCTGAGAAATGCAATATATCTGGGTGTTACAAATACAGTCAAGTAAAATACCATTGTATTTACATAAATCTTCTATAATTGTTCCTTACATTAGCTATTAGACATGGGCTGAACACCCCCCTGTTCAGTTTGCAGCAGAACTCCCGAACAGGGGAAATGTTCTGTTCCCGAATGGTGAACCCCATTGAAGTCTAGGGGAGCCGAGCAAGAAAAATCAAAAGTGCCCATTTTGAAAGCTTATATGCTAATTAATTGACCATAAAGGGGTATGGGGGTCTGGTACTGCCTTGGGAGATATGTATCAATGCAAAATTATTTTTAAAAACAATTGTTTTTTCAGGAGCAGTGATTTTAATGATGCTAAAGTGCATCAATAAAAATGAAAAATTCCTTTAAATATAGTGCCTGGGGGGACCCCTTAGTTTGCCTGAAAAGTGGCACATCTGTAGCATGCATAGAACATGCTGCAGCAAAAATTACATTTTATAGAAAAAGAAACAAGTCAAATCACACCTAATTTGACTTGCGGTTGCAATTGCCAGCACCTGGCTATTGAAAACAAATAAAGGAAAAAATGGCGATTTTAGGGGAACCCCACGCCAAAATTTAAAAGAAATCCATACCAGACCCTTACTCGAGCATGCAGCCTGCTAGGTCAGGAAAGGGAGGGAACGAGCGAGCGCCCCCCCCCCTCCTGAACCATACCAGGTCACATGCCCTCAACATAGGGGGTGGGTGCTTTGGGCCCCCCCACCCCAAATTACCTTGTTCCCATTTTGATGGGGACAAGGATCTCTTCCCCATAACCCTGGGCTGTGGTTGTGGAGGTATGTGGGCACAGGGCTTATCGGAATCTGGGGGCCCCCAGATCCCGCCTCCCATGTGAGTGAGCAGGGGTACATAATACATAATACCCCTACCCATTCATCAAAAAGTAATTAAAAGACAGAGACAGTTTTGACAATTCCTTTATTAAAAAATAAAAAAACAATGTCCATTGTAAACAATGTAAATCCATTGTCAATCACACTGCCCGCTGCACCCGAAAAAGAAAAAAAAAATGCTCTCGCCGTCCATGAAGGCCTACCACTTACTTCAGGCTCTGCTGTTTGACTGTTCTTATATGGGTAAGGGCGGAGCCACCTGACGATGTCACTGGGTGGCACCGCCCCCCTGTAACGTCACGGACCAGTGCATGCTGGGTTGGTGACATCACAAGGGGGCGTTGTTGCCAGGTGACGTTGTCAGGTGGCATTGTCCCTACCTATATAAGAACTGTCAAATGGTGGAGCCTGCAGTAGGCGGTCAGCCTTCATGGACAGCATTTTTTTTTTTCCTTTTTCGGGTCTGGCCGTGGCGGTGGTGTGATTGACGATGGATTTACATTGGGGGACACTTTTTTTTATCTTTTAATAAATGAATTGTCAAAAACTGTCTCTGTGTTTTATTTTACTTTTGTACTCATTCACATTGGGTGGGCTGGGATCTGGTGGCCCCCTTGTCAAATTTTGTCAAATTTTGACGTGGGGTTCCCCTTAAAATCTGTACCAGACCCCTTTTTTTTGTTTTTATTTTACCGGCAATTTTATTTTTTATTCAGCTGTCAGAGGGGAAACCCATTGACAGCTGATGATTCATCAGTTGTTAGGAATGCTGCGGCCACCTTCCTAACCCCCCTCCTTAACAATCAGCTTATAATGCGCCCTGATTGGGCAAAGCTAAACACCCTGCAAATTCGAGTGTTGGACGAACCAGGTGAACAGCCAATGTTCGGCCCGGACTCATGCTCAGGCCGAACGGTTTGCCCAACACTATTAGCTTCACTAAAACATAATCTCTCTGTTAGTCTCAAAGGTTGGTTGGTCCTGACTTGTAATCTTGTGTTCTGGTAACACCCAATCCCAAGCATAGGAATCTAAAAGCCAGCAATTCCTAGCTCTATTCAACAATCAACAATTTAGTTCACTCTCGGTCTCTAAAAAAAAAAAATTGTTCACGGAAATTCCGACAACAAATGTCCGATGGAGCCTACACACGGTCAGAATTTCCGACAACAAGCTCACATCAAACATTTGTTGTCGGAAATTACGACCGTGTGTATGCGGCATAAGTGTAGCAATATGGTTACATTTAATGAAGGTACAACATTTAGCAACTCACATGGTTGATGATTAAAAGAGGCACATCTAAATATGCAGACATCCGGGGTAGAACTGTCCACATAGACCATCCTCAGCACTGCCGGCGCTCACCACTGTCAGTCTGCAATCGTGACCGGGAAGAAGTAGAGCGATTGAACCGCTCAAGAAGCGCAGAGTGGAAGGGACGGCGTGGATGGCGGTGCGGAGGATGGTCTATGTGGACAGCTTTACCCCGGATGTCTGCATACTTAGATGTGCCTCTTTTGATCATCAACCATGTGAGTTGCTAAATGTTGTGCCTTCATTAAATGTAACCATATTACTACACTTAGAGGCTCCTCTCTTCTCTTTTATACTCACTTGTGACATGACATTACTTGTATATCAAGATATTGCTTGTATATCAAGTCAAAATGTATTTAAAGATGTTGCTTGTCTTGCAAAATGCTCTCAAACCAATTTCCTCTCAAATCAAGGTTTTACTGTATATGTCTTTTTATTCCCTTTTGGAACAGATTAACACAGAAAAGCGCTATCTTGAGTCCACTGAAGTTTTTTCCACATAAAAACTGTACTGGACAATATATAACCCTTGGTTGTGCACAATTTGGCTGTGTTGTCCCTAGTGGTGCTGCCCATACCTGAAAGTTAGGTAGGTCCATAGCAACAAAGTCCATTCACATGGATGCCCTCAGAAACAAGTCTCATTTGAGGGGTGCACAACTGGAAGCAAAGATTGCATGGTTCAACGGATCCTAACAGTACCGCTCCCAAATTGGACTCCTAACTCAAGGTCAGTACGCCTGTAGATATGCCCTAAAAACAGGAAGTGACACACATGCCGGGGAAGGCATTTCACAGAAATACATGCATCAGCCAAATATTTAAAGTGTAACTCCACTTTCGTGAGGAAAAAAATAGCAAATAAAGAAAAAATAATATAGCGTATACAATTGCGACATAAGTCATATTGTAATTTAATGTTATTAAAAATTACCTTTCCTTTTCAATCTGCAGCCGTTGTAATTTTCTGTCAATGCAATGCAATATGGCTACCTAGAGTTGGTCTGTACACAGAGTGTGTACTGACCACTCCCCAGAAACATAATTTCCTGCTAGTGTGATTGGCTCACCAATTTTCCCAGCCGTCTGCCTAAAATACAAGTCTGATTTTAGGCATCCCTTGCAACAAAAATTTCATTTTTGGTGAGATACTCCCTGTAGGAACACGTCTAAAGGCATGCAGGCCGAGCAGATTTCCTCATTAGTGCCCTGCAGTTGCACAGCTGAGAGATAATTATAAAACCACTCCCATTAGACTCACTCATCACAGAGGAACATACAGGGATTTCTCCAGATTAACAAAAAGTAGGAATCTGCAACAAAGGATGTTATAATCCTTGTATTGTACATAGATCACCCAGAGGGGAATGGTTTTTTTTCTCAACAAAAGTGGAGTTACGCTTTAAAGGTACACGTCACAGTAATATGATTTAACAGCCTTGACACAATATAAAGTAGGCACCTTCCTGTAATCATAACTTAGTGATTGTTCTTTCCACTCTAATTTCTGAATCCTCCATTTCTCCTCTTTCGGGAAGATTTGAAGACCCTAGAGAACGGTTATCACATGCTCAGGCTGGTTACAGCAACAAACACACTAAATTCAATTAGGGACACAACAGTTTGGACCAGGGTCCCTACAATTCAATATTTTAATAGAGGATAAATTCCTTTAGTCCATTCACTAAAGCCTTCTATAGACAGATCGAATATCAGCTGGTGCAGCAGAAATGGGATGAATTTCGATTTATCTATGGCAGGCGTGTTAAACTCAATTTAATTGAGGGCCGCATCAGAATTATGGTTGCCCTGAAAGGTCATTTGTATCTGTAAGACTAGATGTGCAGAGCACCCCACTCCCTACATCATGTCACGAGCCCCCCGCCATCAAAAGTCAAGAATCCCCCACCATTCCTTGCATCACAGTGCACCCCCCTTACCTTGTGCTGCTGGGAAGAAGCTGAGGCAGAGCTGAGAAGCAGGAAGTGCAGGGTTTGGAGGAGGACCAGAGGAGGGCTGGAATCAGTCAGAGTCTACTGAATGCTAAGACCAAGGGAGGCTGAGACTAGGGGGTGCTGCGGCTGCGAGGAGTTCTGTCCTTTTCTTCTCCCTACTGCTCAGACAAGGTGGGGGCAGAGACAAGGGGGGTGCCGCAGCTGCAGGAGAGGTGTAAGGGCCATATGAAATGGCCTGGTGGGCCAGATTCGGCCCACGGGCCTAGAGTTTGACTCTTCTGATCTATGGGTAGGCTGGTTGTACTGAATTTAATCTATCAATTGACTTCAGTACAGCCAGCCTTTCGTTTTTTTTTCCCACAATTGTTGCTGCCAGCTGTAGCCACCAGCATTAATTATTGTATTCTGACAGGGGGGAAACTTTCTCCTGTCAGAATACAATAGCGCAGTGGTTGGAATTCCCCATCAGCACAGACTGTGTTGAGTGAATCAAGTGATTTTGTTTCCCTCAAAACATGTGGCTGCTGGTGATTGTGGTCTGTCTCCCACCCTGCACAGCCAGGCACATGAATTTCCAGACATACTTTAGTCAAGAATCAGTCCTTGTACTTATTTTTTTTGTGTTTTTATTGAGGCGATATAACTTGGATAGGGATAGGGTACATATGATTCATTGAATGAACACTTGATTGAAGATAGAAAAATGCAGGGACTAACTATATACACCTCTTGTATATAACCTCTCCTCTTCACCTCCAGCACATACACTTGCTTGCAGACTATCACTCCCAGGACCGGCTAGCACTGTTTTTGAGGCCTGACACTGGCTAAGCCAGGCCCAAAACAAATGCCTTTTGCAGCCAGGGACCGCGGGCCCCTTTGGTGTAGCAAAATATGGTAGTCCTAGTGCTATCTGTCCAACATGTAGCTACTGATCCCAGGACCACCTCTTTAGGCCCTGCCAGCCCTCCTGGCTTCAGATGCCTCTTTTCACTGCCCGTGCCACCACAGTCCTCCTGACTGGCTCTGCACCCATCCCAGACCGCAATCTCCCAGTCCTCTCAGGGATGCCTCCCAGTCCTCCTGACTGTGTGTCACTTATCAGCCCTCTTAGCTGATCCAGTTGCTCCTGGAGACTTGCCCGACAGTGTTCTCCCACTGTCCTCTTTGCACCCAGTGCCTCTTGTCCTGGACACCTCCGTCCGTCTTGAGGATGGCCCTGTCCGCACCCGAGCCCAGGCCCAAGGTCACCTCCCAGACTGGGGAGCTACCTCAAAGGTTATGACAGCCTAACACTCCATCCCCAGCTTCCACCTGATGCCCCCTGCCAATCCAAGTTGGGGATTGGTCAGGGCCCTCAGAATTTTTAAAGGCTGCTCCACCTTACCTCCCCTTCCATCTTTCTAGAAGGTTCCAGCACATTCTAGAAATAGGGGGGGGGGGGGTCTAAGTGATGCTGCCCGTGAGTCATCCAGCTCTCCCTGGATTTCTGCCCAACCCAGGAAACAAACAAGCAGTCTTGGCTGCCAGCCAAGATTGCAGAAATCTAAATACCCTACAAAAAAAACCACTATCTACAATTCTAGCAAACTAGAGGGTTCTACACATGGTTGAAAGAACGAAAATTGCATAATGTATTACCAGCCTAACATGGGCTTAACCTGCCCTCTTATAATTGTTCTAAGCAGTAAATCACAGATCTATTTGCTATTGACTTTCCTGCATCCATTTAAGCACAGTCAAAATTCCTAAGCCCTGATTAAGGGGGAATGTGTTTGGCCCCCGAAACATGTTGAATTTTTTCTGCTTTGAATCAATTGTTATCACTAAAAACCTTGGACTCTTGGATATTTGTTTGGCAC
Source organism: Aquarana catesbeiana (assembly GCF_042186555.1). Classification (NCBI taxonomy): domain Eukaryota; kingdom Metazoa; phylum Chordata; class Amphibia; order Anura; family Ranidae; genus Aquarana; species Aquarana catesbeiana. The sequence continues at coordinate 363,303,008 of NC_133329.1, forward strand.
TCTCATTGGAGTGTATGTATGCACAATAACCTGACAGAGGTTCCAACCCTTTTGGAAGCAAAAATGGTTTTAGATACCATCCTTACATTAAAGGAATGTTCTGGTGTTAGCACAGTTGCTAAATTTATTGGTTGGAAGCTAAATGCTTTCACTATATTTGCTTGTCTGGAATGGCTCTGTAATGAAATTTTATTAGGAAACTCTAGCCTAGATTTATCAGTCTATAGATCTGCCCCATTCCATCCAAAAGGTATGTGTTCTGTCCCATATTAAAGCTCTCTGATAGGATAGATGTGAGTTAATTAATAGATGTAAAATGGCATTTTTCAGCAATTAATTAAATGAGCATGGCTAACTCAGAGGTAAATGTAGGAGCAAGCAAATATTTCTCCTGCGAAATAGGTCAGGGTGACGTAAAAAAAAATTAATGTTCTTCTTATATAATTACATTATCTCTGTTGTATTAGGTCTTATCAGGTTTTTTTCTTGCTTCAGTAATTTACATAATTATTGCTAATTGCAGTCCCCATTCACTTTTTGGATTGGGAAAATTACATTGTGTATGTTTTCAGATGAAGTAGATCTAACCCCTAATAGATGGCATTTAGTCTACTGAAGCATTTCGTATCATAAACAACTGCCCTTTTTTTTTCACCTGTTTTCAAAGTTTCATCACAGTACTGCTGATCTCCTCCAATCATTTTGAGCCACTTCCTGTCTGCATTGCTCTTTTGTTGTCTGTACATCATTTCTCTAGACTGGAAACACTGGACCATGCCTGCGTAATATGAGTCAGCACAGCTGCCTGTAGACCTCATCAGTAGAACGTGAGACGTGACAATGCAGGAATACAGTTGGATAAAAGAGGAAGACAGAGCATTGTCACCTCATCACAAAATGTGCCTGAACAAGAACCTTCATGGCAGGATATTCTTCTAGTGAAAGCTTTAGAATTAAAAAGCATGAAAACAACAAAATTAGCTGAGAGACAAAACTTAAAAAAAAAAAAAAAAAAGATTAAAAATATTCACCCTGTCCCAGTTTCTGATGCTTCTAGGAAGCGTAGGGGATGTCACTATGTCACTACATCTATCTTAAAATTCATGAAACTGCACTTTTTACTGTTGTTTCTTGCATTTGTAATAATGATGAAAACCAGTGTGATCCCAACCCACTAAACCCATATCATAAAAAACTTTTAATAAATGGTGTATTACAAGCTGTGCATACTCAGTCACTGAGATTTGTTTTCTGTATTCTGCAAAAAACCTAGTTGATCCTGTTGTTCTCTATCCCCCCTTGTGTCCATGTCCCCAATTCAGTTAGGGATTTTGCAGCTGTAGTAACAACTCTGCACATGCCCTGTTTTCAGTGAGTTTCCATGCTGAGCATTTCCTCCCTATCACATCTGAGCAGCCCATGGGACTATAGAGTCACACATGTGGGTGTATACACGATGGTAAATTACATTCCCACTCCCTCCCTCCTCCATGCCTACTAACCAGGGATATTACATGTAGATTAGCCGCTTAAGAACCAGCTGCTGTCTTTATACTGCGGCAGGTTGGCTCTCCTGGGCGAAACGTCGTAGGTGTACGTTGGCTGCTTTAAGAGCGATAGGAGCCAATGCGCGTGGCTGGTGGCCACGATGTCCGCCGGCCACCCGCAATCACTCCACAGAGATCCAGAATGGGGATCTGTCAATGTAAACAGACAGATTCCCGTTCTGAGAGGTGAGTAGAGCAAGATCTGCTGTTACTAGTCAGTCCTCCAGTCAGTCCTCCAGTCAGTCCCATCCCCCACAGTTAGAAAAACCTCCCAGGGAGCACATTTGATTTGCCCCCTAGTGTTAGCCCTTTCCCTGCCAGTGACATTTACACAGTAATCAGTGCATTTTTATAGCACTAATAGCTGTATAGATGTCAGTGGTCCGAAAAAAAGTGTCAAAAGTGTCCGATCTGTCCACCGCAATGTTACAATCCTGCTAAAAATAGCAGATTGCCGCCATTACTAGTAAAAGAAATAAAATAATAAAAATGCCATAAATCTATACCCTATTTTGTAGAACCTATAACTTTTGTGCAAACCAATCAACATACGCTTATTGCGTTTTTTTTACCAAAAATATGTAGAAGAATATATTGATCTAAACTGATGAAGACATTTTTTGGGGGGGGGATATTTATTATAGCAAAAAGTAAAAAATGTTTTTTTTTTTCAAAATTGCCGCTCTTTTTTTTGTTTGTAGCACAAAAAATTAAAACCACAGAGGTGATCAAATACCACCAAAAGAAAGCTCTATTTGTGGGGAAAAAAGGAAATCAATTTTGTTTGGGTACAGCTTTGCACGACCGCGCAATTGTCAGTTAAAGCAACGCAGTGCCGTTTTGCAAAAAATGGCTTGGTCATTTGAGGGGGCAAATCCTTCCAGCCCTTAAGTGGTTAATGGAGGAATCATCTCCCTCTTATTCTAAGACACAGGCTGGAGGGGTGTCACACAGCCCATGACTGGCAGAAATCTGCCCACACCATGTTCTTTCCACAAAATAATAACAATTTTATTTCAAATTTATATTTATATGACAATTTAAAACTGTGCTTTGATATTATTTATCTATTTATTTTTACTCTGTATTCCAAAGGCTGTTTTTTTTTAATATGTGACCAGCAGCAGAGGACTAGAAGCTCCTCCTACTTATGTTTCCCTGCAGACAGGCTGGGAAAGAGCTGGGTCATGTGACAGCTCTATATCGATTAGCAAAAAGGCACTTAGATTTTTTTAGTTTTATTAAAATAATACCAGTGCCATCATCCACATACAGAAATAGAAGGGACAATGTAAGTTAAATAGTGTGTGTTTAGTATCACTTTAAGGATAAAAAAGTGAAAAGGTAAAAGCTGCTCACACCAATATAGACTATATAACTTCAACATACAAAAACATATCTTGCTGAACAATCAAGGTAAACACATAAAAAAGTAATAAGAAGTCCAAACTGCAGTCATACAAAAATAGCAAATAACATGTAAACAGCTTAAAAAAGGGCAATGTGCATAAATACAGTAGTTCACAATCGTGCCTTCGTGAGTGCTACCAGCCTGGAACGCAGCTACTCACATGCTCATCTGTGGCATGGCACTGGAAATCAGAGTCAGCTTATCTACTCTGGGCTTTAGTCCCTCCCTAGTAGTTTTTAATCTGATATGCAACTGGACCTCTAACTACTATAAGTGGCTGTCAGTTTCTTAACCTGGCTCTAGCCTATGCTGGTTATCACTAAAACTAGCTATACGTAGAATCCCAATGCAGAAGGGACAAGAGCAGCTAAAATAACAGCAGCTGCATATAAACTCTATTGCAATAAATAGATTCACATACTAGTATTCCATCATTTGTAAGAGACTCCGGCCACATGCTCGAAATTCTATCCCATTATAAATGGCAGTCCAGCTATAGATGGCTCTCTCTGGACGTGGCTTCTCTTTATACATCTATAGACCACACACATGGCCTAAGAGCCATCAACTATTATCTGTTAGGAGATGGTAGATTGAATTCCTTGCAGGATGAATTCTTGTTGGATTGTGTCGAATACTCTCTTACGCACAATTATTTCTCTTTTCTCGGGGAACACTACCTACAGATTAAGGGTACGGCTATGTGGGCCAGGTTTGTCCCTAGCTACGTGAATCTCTTCATGGGTTATTGGGAGAACTCTACCATATGGAACAACAACCCGTTTGGGACAAACCTGGTACTCTTCGCTAGTTACATTGACGGCATTCTTATTATTTTGGATGGCACAGATCAAGATCTATGTAACTTTTTGGAATACTGTAAGGATAATCCCTTTGGTATTGAATTTACTCACGTTATTGATAAAGACTGTTTAGTCTTCTTGGATATGGAACTTTAGCGAAAATTTTGATGGGAATATTTTCTCTAAAACCCATTTCAAACCAAGTGGAGGCAACACTTACCTGCGCGCCAGAAGTAATCATTATCCCAGATGGATTAAAAATGTCCCGCATGGACAATTTTGCCGTCTAAGCATACATGTACAAGAAAGGCAGATTATTTAGAACAAATTGAGCTTCTTAGAAAGAAGTTCCAGGAAAAGGGGTATGATGTCACCCTTATAGAGACTGCCCTCAACAAGTACCTAGCCCTATATGACAACCCATTAGATTATAATCAAGAACCAATACCCTTTATTAATTCCGATGTCAATCAAGCTTGGTTTTCTACCCAATATACTAATAAGGCTTTTGAGATACAAAGTATAAAAAAAGAAAAATTGGAGTATCCTTAAACATGATCCTATGCTAAGTAGCAGACTTCCTGATAGACCCAATATTGTGTTTAGAAAGCCCCGGGATTTGAGGAGCTTGGTAGCCCCGAGTATGGTGAAAAAACCTTCTAATAAGTCTACAAGTATATGGTCCACAATTTTTGACCAAAAGGGGAGCTATAGGTATAGCGTAAAAAACTGTGGCACATGTATGTATATGTGACACAGGAAGAAGACTGTAGTAGGGAAAGATTAAAGGGTTCACCAACTAAAACAATGTAATAATTGTGGAACAGAGTATGTTGTGCATGGTATTATCTGCCCATGTGGTTGCCTTTATGTAGGCCGGACATCTCGCCCTATGAGAGTCAGGATAGATGAACACAAATGTGGCATTATCAAAACAAGAGTGAAATACCCAGTACCTCAGCACTTCCAAGAAGCCCATCAAAGTGACCCATCAGGCATGAGGGTTTTTGGGATAGAGTCGATTGGAAGCGACCTAGATGAAGCGAGGAGACACCAGAAGTTATGCAAGCGAGAAGCCTTCTGGATCTTCACCCTGGAGAGTCTCCTTAATGAAGATCCCGAAATACATAAAATAACATAAAATTATTGTGTAAAAATAGAAATAAATAATAATTAGCATAATTTTAGCTGGGTCTAGGGTAAGCTCTCCTTTTAGGAATGATAACCATTCACCTGATTGTTGATTTTTATTTATTTATTTTTTGATATAGTAAGCCTTGCTCGATTCGTTTTCTCTCTCTCTCTTTTTTCCATTTGTATGTGTAATCATTGCTGTACCGATTGGTATACATATGTATCTAGATTACCTGCTATGGTTAATAATGATTTCTCTAGTAGTTATCAATTTTAAATAACTATTATTATTATTATAAGATTATTTTAATCTATGATAGTTATTATTATTATGTTTATACCATTTGATTTATTAATAATTTATTAATTAATTTTATCAATTTTTTTGCATATATTATATGTGATATATATATATATATATATATATATATATATATATATATATCTATATATACAGTATATATATAGATATACCGTATATATATATATTTTTTTTTAAGTACACACTGTATATATTGTGTACATTTTTTTAGCTCTTTCAGCTATGACCATGGGTACCTACAGTGTATGATAATTATGAGTTTTTACCATATGTATGTGTGTATATACATTGATATACATGTTCCCTTGCCCCTATGCCCACTTGATCTTAATATAGTATATTCAGGGGTGTGTGTGCACTTTGATAAGGGAATTTATTGAGAGTCACCTATTTTGGCGATTTAATCCCGGAGAGGCTCAGGGACTTTTTTGGCTGGTACCCTAAGGGCGGTATGTGCTTGTTGCGAGGAACCGTCTTCTATCTCTTTGTTGGCTCCGGCTAGTGTTGGCCTGTATAGAGAGCGGCAGACATGTCTGCTTTGCCCTCTATGGGATAGTCTACAGCAAAATGGTGATGGCTGACTATTATGTCTGATAGCCAGCCGTGCGCGATGGTGGACGTGCGGGAAGTGATGTCCGGTCCGCACTTCCGGTTTTCTGGATCGCAAACAATACGGCGTGCGTTCCAGACATGGGTCTGGCCGTGAGGGGAGGCTAACAATGATACGGATGTGGTAGCTACCACATCTATTGGCGGTGCATGGCGCTGACATCTAGCACTCTGATGGGGCAAGCTCCTGATTTTCCTAAGACCCCTTTCACACCAAGGCGTTTTTGCAGCGTTTTAGCGCTAAAAATAACGCTATTAAAACGCTCATAAAACGCTCCCCATGCATCTCAATGGACCCTTTCACACTGAGGAGTTGCGCTGGCGGGGTGTTGAGAAAAGTCCTACAAGCAGCATCTTTGGAGCAGCTTTTTGGCATTGAAAAAAGCGCTTCAAAAATGCCCCTCTCCATTGAAATGAATTGAAAACGCCTGAATAATGCCTATAATCCGCCCTGAGCTGTAGAAAATTCACATGATCTCACAAAAAGGTAAACATGCAAGCAGAAAAGAGAGCATCTACAACAGGACTGAAATTGTGGGAAGGTCAGAATGATTAAACAGACTATCAAAGTGCCAAAAAAACTAAATTAAAGTGCCGAAAAAATAATTAATCCCAGAAAAATGAAGATTAGAAGTAAAACAAGACACTGCTTATTACTTTACAAGACACTGCTTGTTTTACATGATCTCACAAAGGATAAACATGCAAGCAGAAAGATAGCATCAATAACACATGCTTCAATAACGCTTGAAAAACGCTGTTAAAACACCTGCAGCGTTTCGTTAATTTTACCGCTAGCGCCCCTAAAACGTGGTAAAAACGCAGTAATAACGCTAAGGCGTTTTAGGGTGTTTTTGAAGCGCCTTGGTGTGAAAGGGGTTAGTGGCAGCGCATGGCGCTGATAATTAGCACTTTGATTGGGTAAGCTCTAGATTTCCATAATACTGTACTCACTTCCAGATGGTTGTGAAATGATTACCCAATGTCTTTATATAATTACTTATGAGATAAAATTCAGATCACCATGTTTGCCCATTTTTTGACCTTTGTCGTTTTATTACTGTTGCTGCATGTGGCTGGCCTGTGTACTGATAGAGATTTTTGACAACTCACTGTGGGTACAGATGTTTGCAGGCGCATTGCTTTATGGGTACTTAGTTAATTGATTATATAGGTATGTGTGTGTATGTTTGTGTGTATATGTTTACTTATCTGGATGTATGCATGGATGTATTCCTTAGTTGTCAATTGGGTGTTGCCCTCCTGCTGAGAACCGCCTGCATTTGTGGGTGGGACCTCTGAACCCCCCTGGGAGGTGCTCTATGAATGCACACTTGTATATATATATATATATATATATATATATATATATATATATATATATATATATAAGAAGCTGAAGGAGATAACACTGCTGGGCTCTGAGGAAGAAGGTATCCCTTTGAAATGCGTCAGAAGGCAGTGGCCCTCAAAATGTTCTCTATCACCATATCTAAGGAAAATACACAAGGCCGGTGCGCCCTCTTTTTTCCATTTCTCTTTTGACTGCCAGGATACCCCTATCCTTGAGGGCAGCAAGGCCTGAGGCTTTGTCCACTATGAACTTTAGTCCACCTGGTTAACTCACTTGTATTAGTATTTGTTTTCTGCTGTCACATACTAGTATCCTGGAAGATGACCACACAGTAGCACAGACCTTTCTATCTGGCACTGTGCGTGTGAGAAGGTAGCTTAGCAGGTCTTAAATGTGAAATAGCCATCATGTAAACACTACTTTAAAAGTAAATGTAAACCCTGACTGAATAGCATTTCATTTTCTAAAGCACTGGGTTTTATAAACTATCAGATTTATAATTACCGTAGTTCACGCTCCTATTAACTTTATTATACATTTATGCAGGGATTTTTTTCTCAGAGAATGGGTGCAGGAACTCCCCCTTTACGAGCCACACCTTTTCTCCACCCCTACCCACCTCCGAGCACCGTTCTTTGGTTTCATCCCCTACCCAGTACCCAGTACTGCCCTTTTAGACAATACAGAACTAAGTATCAATTTGTGGTGCTAAGTAATCCGTAAGGAATTTGGTAATTATAACAAGAAAAGCAGTAAAATAGAACCCATACAGCCAGTAACAATAGAGCCTCCGCCAGCAACAATAGAGCCCCCGCCAGCAACAATAGACCACCCCACCACAAAAAATCCCCCCCAAGCAACAATAGACTCCCAGCAACAGCAGTAGATCTCCCCACAACCAGCATCAATAGATTCTCCGGTAGCCAGCAACAATAGACCCCCTCCCTCAACAGTAGATCTCGCCCAGCAACAACTGACCCCCCAGCAATAACAGTAGGTCTTCCACCAGCAACATGACTGACGGATTACAGATGTCATTTTCCCCTAATAGCAACCTGCCACCCTATTACCCCAATGACTCAAACCACACCGAGCTTGGAGTATTAAAAGGCCGTAGCGGCCTAATTTTATTAAACAAATAATCTTAAATATAAAAATATAACATATCAACATTATCTATCATAAATAGAAAAACATCAACAACAAAAACAACATCTGTTAAAACAACCTGCTTAATTATCAAGCGTTGGTCTGAGCAATATCTTGATCATCCTCTGTGTCCATAACAGGACTTGCACTGCGGTCCCATCAAATCTATCAAATAGGCCTCAAGCCGACAAGCTGGCTCAGAGACTAGCAATGACCGCAGTGCCCCATATCACTTCCCGGCTAACCTCCGTTAACCGGGAACCACCATCATGAGCCATATCAACGCTAGCTCCCAAAAAGACTCTTACTTTTGCCATTTACCTTGCTTTTTGCCCAGACCAACGCCCGCCACCGCCATGACCTCGTCAAAAAACCCCTTTTTTTTTTTTTTTTTTTTTTTTAATTTAACCATAACCATATCTAGTTGACCCTACTATACCAGAAAAACAAGGGGAGGGTGGGCGGGAACTTTCCACCACTACTGTTACACCCCCTTGGGCGGGGTTACCTTATAAAGCCTTCCTTGCTACCTCCCCCTCGGTTACTTCATACCACACCCCCTAAAACTATTAACTCCCCTGTTACCACAGTCATGCATGCCCTCCTCTATGCATTACATGCTGTTGCTACGGGCTTCTCTTGACTGACGGATTACAGATGTCATTTTCCCCTAATAGCAACCTGCCACCCTATTACCCCAATGACTCAAACCACACCGAGCTTGGAGTATTAAAAGGCCGTAGCGGCCTAATTTTATTAAACAAATAATCTTAAATATAAAAATATAACATATCAACATTATCTATCATAAATAGAAAAACATCAACAACAAAAACAACATCTGTTAAAACAACCTGCTTAATTATCAAGCGTTGGTCTGAGCAATATCTTGATCATCCTCTGTGTCCATAACAGGACTTGCACTGCGGTCCCATCAAATCTATCAAATAGGCCTCAAGCCGACAAGCTGGCTCAGAGACTAGCAATGACCGCAGTGCCCCATATCACTTCCCGGCTAACCTCCGTTAACCGGGAACCACCATCATGAGCCATATCAACGCTAGCTCCCAAAAAGACTCTTACTTTTGCCATTTACCTTGCTTTTTGCCCAGACCAACGCCCGCCACAGCGCCCAAGAGTAATACCTTAATCTTGGGTGCCCCTCCACACCCGAAGAGCTCTCTGTATTCCATCCTGTAGCCCCAGGGCCCACAAATCAATTCCAACCTCATTCAAATGTACTCCATCCGCTCTCAAATACCTCCACGTCTCAAACTCGAGTTCCATATGCCTAACCGCCAGACCACCATTCATCACTACAAATTTGCTTACTTCCCTATTTATTTTTTTACGGGCCCTGTTGACCCCTTCAACTGATCTAGCCATCCTCCATGATGTCCGGGCCACCATGTCTGACCAGACAATAACCATTTTTGGAAAAGCCTCTCTTAAACGCCAAACATCCAACTTGATGTCGCGCTTGAGGTCAACCATGGCTCTAATGCCCAGGTCATTGCCGCCTGCATGTATTACCAGTACATCCGGCGGCCTATCCCGTTGCACGTAACGATGTACCTCTGACACCAATCTGCCCCATAACATACCTGGGATCCCCAACCACTTTATGCACGCTTCCCTCCTGCTAAAGCCCAATTGCCTACCCTCATAACGGGCGTCCCCTCTCCGGGCCCCCCATGCCACATAGGAATGGCCCATGATCCAGACCATCCCTGGCAGCGAATCTGAAATAGAAAAGCACAGAAAAAACCATACTATAAACAAAACCAAAACAAAAACCCATTAATGCTTCAACACCAGCCATATCTCTATTACCATACTACCTACAAACTTATCACCAGATTGGGCCGCACATAAGATTGAAATCTCTTAGATTCCCACCTACCAATCTTCTTCACAGTTTCCTCCCCCAATCCGTTCCTGGCTGCCTCGGTGGCTGCTCCTATCCTGAAGGAATGTGACGAGAATTCCTTCTCAATCAGCCCCAATCCCTGTATACATTTTGCAAAAACTGCCCTAAATTGGAATCTGGATAAAAATTCACCCCCCAAATGTATCAAAAAAGGGCCCAGTCCCACTGGGCGAACACCTAAAAATTCTCTAACTGCCCCAACTGGGCACAACTGCGAACCCATAACAGGATATACCCGCACCATTTTGCCTCTCCCCAGTTGGTCAGTCTTAGATTTCCTCAAATGCAACTCCAAAACTTCTGCCTCACACCTCACATCCTGATAACTCAGACCTCCTTGCACTTTCTTAGAAGGGCTAACCAGTTCCCCTATTCTAAAAGCCCCAAAAAACGCCAACAAAAATGACACTTTGAACAACATCACCTCATAACCCGAGGAGCATACCCTCTCCAGCTGCCTTATAATACCCTGTAAAATCTCAAATGTCACCGGTCTTCTCGCATCCCGTCTGACCATCGCCTTTCTGTAACCCTTCATTGCCTGCCGTACCCAAAAATCTTTCGTAAAATCCACTTGACCTTGCAGCTTAAACAGAAAAGCCAACCCCGTCACGTTCCTATTCACCACTGACGCGGATACCCCCTCCTCCATTTTTCTAGCAATGTAATATATCAACAGCAATCTCACCTCATCACCGACCGGCTCTTCCCCAATATTTCGCACAAACTCCCTCCATTCTTGCCATACCCTCGTGTATGCCGCCCACGTGGATCCACTTACCGAGTTCTTTACCCATCCAGCGATGAGGCCAATGCTATCGCCCACAGCCAGTCGGGACAAGGCACCCCGTGTTGCTCCGCCTCCGGCGCCAACTCCCGGAACCTTTCCCACTGGAAGCGAGACAAGGCATCAGCTATAACATTTTCAACCCCCGGTAGGTGTACAGCATGAATGAAAACATTCAATTGCAAACAACGTAACACCAGGTGTTGCAATAGCCTAATCACTGGCGGAGACGATGCTGTAATCCTATTAATTACTTGTACCACACCTAGATTGTCCCCGTGGAAACGCACCTTCAGGTCCCTGAATGATGCTCCCCATAATTCCACCGCCAGCACTACCGGAAACAATTCCAGTAACACTAGGTTCTTTGTAAAACCTGCATCCACCCACGACTGAGGCCAAGGCCCAGCGCTCCACTGCCCCTGAAAAAAGGCCCCGAACCCCGTGGAACCAGCAGCATCCGTGTATAGTTCCAAATCAAAATTGCTGACCGGACCAGCCATCCAGAAAGCCCTACCGTTAAACGATTCCAAAAAGGTGTGCCACACCCTTAAGTCCGCTCTATGTGTTTCTCTCAACCGCACAAAGTGTCTTGGCGATTTTACACCGCTCGTGCTCGCCGACAACCTTCGACAGAAAACCCTACCCATCGGTAATATGCGGCATGCAAAATTAAGCTTGCCCAACACCGATTGCAGCGTTCTTAGCTGAACCTTTCGCAAACCCATTAGCCCCGAAATCTCCCTCTTCAGGTCCTCCAGTTTATCGTCCGGCAACCTGCATTCCATCGCCTCCGTGTCCAGTACAATCCCTAAGAACCTGATGACCGTACACGGTCCCTCCGTCTTGTCAGCCGCCAATGGAATGCCAAATTTTCCAGCGATGTGTTCCAACGTCGCCAGAAGCACCGCGCAGATCCTCGAATCCGCCGGACCCATGCAGAGAAAATCTTCCAAGTAGTGAATTATTGAATTCACACCCGACACCTCCCTGACAACCCATTCCACAAATGAGCTGAACTGCTCAAATATCGCGCACGATATTGAGCAGCCCATTGGTAAGCATTGGTCAACATAAAATTCGTTGTTCCAATGACACCCCAATAACCGAAAGCTGTCCGGGTGTACCGGCAGTAGTCGGAAAGCTGATTCCACATCTGCCTTAGCCATGAGAGCCCCTTTTCCATATCGCCGAACCCAACCCACTGCAGCGTCGAATGATGTATAGGTCACGGAACACTCGCCCTGGTCTATGGCATCATTGACCGACCCCCCTTTTGGGAAAGATAAATGATGGATTAGCCTGAATTTTCCCGGCTCCTTCTTTGGTACCACCCCCAGCGGTGACACCACCAAATTATCCAATGGAGCCACCGAAAATGGACCACCCATCCGACCCAATGCAACCTCCTTCCATAGCTTCTCTGAAACTATGTCCGGGTGTTCCATAGCGGACCGCAAATTAGGCGACACTGGTGGGATGACGGACAGATTGCACGGTATCTTAAAACCCACAGAGAAACCTTCATCCAACAATTGCGCTGCTCTTTTGTCTGGATACCTACCGAGAAACGGCCGCATCTTTTCCACTCTCACCGGGGTCCTCCCTTTTGTTTGCAGTTTCTCCTTGCTTACCCTTTCCTTGTTTGAAACACCTTGATCCCGGGTGGGATCCCCCACATCCTGAACACTCGTGTTTATACTTACATGAGGCTCCGAACCTGCAGGTCCCGGTGTTGTATTGCCAACAAACCCCCTTTTTGTTTCCGACCGTATGTCCCTGGGTGGAAGGTCCACCGGTCCCTCCTGGAAAAAACTGATTGGGGGCCCTCGCCGTCGTCATCAATCTCATCCACAGGCTTATGTCCTTGTGATCCCAACGCAGCGTAGGTCTAATCGCCCTCCGTTGACGGAACTGCTCATCATACCTCAGCCACGCCGTGCCCCCATAAACCCTGTACGCCTCACCAATAGCATCTTGATAACAAAATAACGCTGAGCAATGCTCGGGTTGCTTCTCACCTATCACACTAGCCATAATCGCAAACGCCTGCAACCAGTTTGTAAATGTTCTAGGAATTAGCCTGTACCTCCTCTTCTCTTCGTCCTCCTTCTTCGAATCGTCCGGTTTTACCCTATCCAGGTTGAATTTTTCTAAAGGCAATAGGGAGAAAATTTCCACGTACTCACCCTTCCACAGTTTTTCGCGCACCTCCTGTTTCAAGTGCGACCCTAATGGACCCTCATAGCACACATACACCTCGCACTTGGCTGCATCCGCCAATCTTGTAATGTCCTGCCTACTAGTGGTCTCTGCCGTTTTGTCCGTCCCTTGTGCCACAACGCTCCCAGACGCCGCCGGTGCAGTCGAGGCAACTGCTGCCGTGACCGTAGGTACTGCTGCTGTTACCCCAGTAGACACCACCCCTCCAGGCCCCCCTGTCGGCGGAATCCACGATGCTGCCGGGCCCGAGTTACCCGTCCCCGACCCCTAAAAGCGCAGAAGTAACTCTTTGATGCCCGCTAAAAACCCCCCTAAACCTGAAGCCCCCCCGCTCCCTGCTGCCCCTGACCCACTGCTGACTGTGCTCCCCGCTGGCTCCCCCGTCCCCCCTACTCTAGCCATACTAGAATCAACATATAAAACATTGGACTCACCAGGCTGCACAGGCGTAACCTCATCAGCCGGACCAGGGATCTCCACCGCTGCTGCTCTCCTGTGAGGGGGGGTTGATTCCTCTTCCGACCCGGACCATCCCCTTTCTCGTTCGCCTCTTCCTCCAACTTCTTCACCCGATGAAGGCCCACCCGACCTGTCTGTCAGGGTTGCCGCTGGGGTTGTGGCCGGACGCCCCCGCCTCCGCGTGTCCCTTCTGCCAGCCGATTTGCATTTTGCTTTGCCTGGACCGGTGAGTACCTCAGTCCTGCCGCCTGGAACCTGTGTTGCCCTGCTAGGCCGACCCCTCTCGATCCTCCTGTGTGCCCCTGCCGTGGAACCAGAAGGCCCGGGGCTGACTGCATGTGATCTCTCCCCCTGTGTGGTATCTCTCCTCCAGTGGGCGGGGCTAGCGCTCCTCACTCTGCCCGCTCTGCTAGGCCGCACCGCTGCTCCATTACCTTCCGGCCGGTCGTCCTGCCGCGCCGCGGCAGCGCTCGATCTCCCTCCCTCCGGTCCAGCCTTCCGTTTAGGCGGCGGGCCCACCTCGGGACTCGAAGGAGTCCCGGGCTGCCGTTGTGCGGTCACACGCTGGTCGGGGGAGAACCGTTCAGGCGGGCGGGACCGCCGGGTTCTGGCACCGCTCGATCTTCCCTGCGCTTCTGGCTCCCTGCTGTGCAAAGCCGCTGTAATAGTGTCCTGCAGCCATGCCGCCCCCCGCACCGCGGCCTCGGCCCTGAGCTGCTCCATCAGGCTATCCATCTCAGCCATGCTCTTCCAGGAACTTTCCACCACTACTGTTACACCCCCTTGGGCGGGGTTACCTTATAAAGCCTTCCTTGCTACCTCCCCCTCGGTTACTTCATACCACACCCCCTAAAACTATTAACTCCCCTGTTACCACAGTCATGCATGCCCTCCTCTATGCATTACATGCTGTTGCTACGGGCTTCTCTATAGACTTCCTCAGAAACAATAGACCCCCATGCAAAAATAGATACCCTCCAGCTAGAATAGATCCCCTAGCAGTGAGTATCAATAGACCCTGCAGCACATCCCAGCACCACTTGCTGTCAGTGGTGAAGGTGCCGGAACTGCGTTCCCCCGCGTTCCCGCTGAAAAAAAGCCCTGCATTTATGTGTTCTGAAGTGGTCATGAGAGCTACTGCAATTGGTAAAAGAGTGAGGTGTAAATACTGGTCAACAGCAATTGCTATTTCTGGAGTGCCCTTTATAAGCATCACTCCAGGAACAGCCCTGGGACAGCCCGTTAATATCAGTGTACAGCGATGTTCACAGACATTGTGTACAGAGCCGATCTGAGCATCTCTGTACATTCAGATCACTGTGATTGGTCAAACACAACCCAGGCACTGCAATCACATGATGCGAACATTGCCTCATCAGTGACCTGTATATTAACCTTTCACCTTCCATATCCCACACATTAACCTCTACATTTCCATCCTTCCACTGTATGTGACCTGTAAATTAACCCCTTCACCTCCACCTCTCTGTGTATGACCTGTATATGCTTTATCTCATGCACCATGACTAAGTTTTAGGTATTAACCCCCTCAATTCCAGCTAATTTCTATATTTCCAAAATATTATGACAAAAAAAATGACAATGCCTTCGGGTGTCTACTTTCCAAAAAGGAGGTAATTTTAGTTTTTTTTTTTTTTAACTCTGCTGGAATTTTTGACAGAAAGTTAAGGGAACTGTTTAATTTACTTTTATTTTAGGTGTTTTTTTTTTTTACTTTATATAGCACAAAATAAAAATAAAAAAACAAGTGTTTAATAAACACCACTAAAGAAAACTCTATGTGTTTAAAAAACATATATAAAACAAATTTGGGTACAGTGTTGCATGGCCGAGTAATTATCAAACTACCACAGCACTGAAAACTGAAAAATTGCCTGGTAATAAAGGAGTAGTCCAGGCTGATACTCAAGTAGCTAAAAAATACTTGTTGTAGCCTTTTTTCATCCTTTGTTGCTCCTTAGTGCTGCCAATCTCCTGCAGCCTCTTTGCAACTACTTTCTATCTACAATCACTTACTCCAGTGATGGCTGGATCCTGCGAAAAACCTGTTAGTATGTACGTATATATATTTATATCTACACAGAATATACATGTAACAACTGAAGCTTTCAAAATTTATCTCTCAGGAATAGCAGAATTTACTGGGCAGGATTTGTAAGGACTAACAATGTGTTCTGCGGTCTTTTCAAGTTGCATCCATTTTCATTATGATCCCTGAAGACAGGTTTAATTTTTAAAGATGATTGATAGAAGTTACTGTGTTGCAATTTGATCTCATTGCAGCTGGTGCTGTATAGATTTGTGGTAGTCTGTCGCCATCTAGTGAGCAATAAGCAATATAGTGGAAAATTATTAATTATAGGGGTTTCTTCAGAAGGAAAAGTCCACTGTGGCCAAGCAGACATTTAGCAAAGTGTCAAAAGCAAATTTGTATGAACAATCACAATCAGCACTCAGTACACAGTGGGGAAAAAAGCACAATAATATACAAAGTAAAGTCCAAATGGTGATGGGAAATCCGCTGGGAAGGTGATAAGGAAGCACACACAGCCTCCCGCAGCTCCTTGAACAGGAATCAGGGTCGCCCTGCTCTATTCTTTTGCATTTAGTAAAGTTTAGCTTTGGCAACCAGGCTTCAGTTCACTGTAGTCAAATTAGACATTTATTATTTCAGAGTAGGTTTTTTTGGGTGTGCTATATATTCATGTCTGTTAATTTTGTTATTAAAATGTAACTAAAGAAATGTTTTAAATTTTTCATTTTTTTAGTTTCTGATAGAGTGGAGAGGAATTAAAACATCTGTCATATTTTTACCACTGTCTATGTCCCCGTTTGGGAAATCCACCCTCTCAACTTTGTCTCAGAGAGTGAAAGTGAAGGAAAGTCACAAACTTTGGGTTACCACCAGAACAAAAATAGAAGGAAAATCTACCAATGGGGGCATTGTACTCACTTGTGTTTTCCAAAACAGTGCAAATAATTGTGACTTGGGGATCAATAGGGAGAGGAGATATTATTTTTATTATTTATTGAATTGATTTATTAACCACTTCAGTTCCGGAAGGTTTACCCCCTTCACGACCAGGACATTTTTTGCGATACGGCACTACATTACTTTAACTGACAATTGCGCAGTCGTACAACCCTGTACCAATATAAAATTGATGTTCTTTTTTCCCCACTAATAGAGCTTCCTTTTGGTGGTATTTGATCACCTCTGCGTATTTTTTTTTTTTTTTTTTTTTGGGGCTATAAATAAAAAAAAAGACTGACAATTTTGAAAAAAACTATATTTTTACTTTCTGCTATAAAATATACCCAATAAAAAAATAAAAAATAAAAATCTAATTTCTTCATCAATTTAGGCCAATATGTATTCTGCTACATATTCTTGATAAAAAAAAAATCCCAATACTTGTATATTGATTGGTTTATGCAAAAGATATAGAGTCTACAAACTATGGGATATAGTTATGGAATTTTTATGTATCTATTAACTTTTTACTAGTAATAGCGGCAAACAGTTACTTATAGCAGTACTGCAATATTGCAGCGGACAAATTGGACACTAACTGACACTTTTATGGGACCTAGTGACAGTGATCAGTGCTAAAAATATGCACTGTCACTGTACTAATGACACTGGCTGGGAAGTGATTGTAAAGTCTTGTTTTTTTTTTTTTTTAATTTAAAAACAAAGACACATTATATTTACCTGCTCTGTGAAGTTGGTTTTGCACAGAGATCCTCCTCTTCTCAAGTCCCTCTTTGCTGCTCCTGCCCCTCCCTCCTATTGAGTGCCCCCAAAGCTAACAGATTTATATGGGGGCACCCGAGCCGAGTTAGAGCTCCATGTATCCATTTTGACATGGAACATCGGCACTGGCTCCACCCCCCTCCCCTGATTGGCTGACTGACTTTGATTGACAGCCATGGGAGCCAATGGTGCTGCTGCTGTGTCTCAGCCAATCAGGAGGCGTGTCCCGAATGGCTTAGAAACTTGTGGACATCGCTAAATCTACCGTTAGTTTTTGAATTTTCTTGCATCTCTCTTTTTTCTTCCTCGCCCCCATCTCTATTAAGACCCCTCTTATGTAGGCTTTATGAGCCTCCCACAGGATGGACCCTGATACATCTCCAGTGTCATTTACAGCAAAGTAATTCTCCAATTCCTTTCTGATTCTGTCAAACCCCTCATCCTCTCTAATCAGTTCCTCGTTTAAACGCCACTGTCCTGAGTAACAAAAAACAACTGGGCCAGCTCTCTCAAGAGATACATCAACAGATGGTAATTAAAAGGGCAGAGTTGAAAACGGTAATGGAGCAAGAATCTAGAGCAACATACAGCAAGATAGTATGGGAAAGATATCGATGGGGCAACAAACCAAGTAAACATCTAGCGAAAATGGTACAAAAGAAGAAAGCTAGGAACTTCATAGAGAAAATCCAGACTAAAGAGGGCCATATGGAGTAGTCATCTAGAAAGGTAGCGGATATTTTTAAGAAATATTACCAGGAGTTATACTCAGTCTCTAAACAAGACACGCACCTAAATAATAGGAGAGTAAGAAATAACAATTATCTAAAGAAGGCGACGCTCCCTAAGATTACAGATGGTTAGAGAACTCTTGGAAATGCCAATTTCTGAAGAGGAAATAAGAAAAGCACTAGCAGGAATGGCCCCTGGGAAAAGCCCTGGCCCGTACGGGTTTACACTGCTCTATTATAAAAAATTCAAAGAAATATTAGTCCCTAGGTTGTGTCACTACATGAATGGGCTGGGAGATAGCTACGAGATGAGTAGGGAGGCTTTGAAGGCCTCCATCACAATCATACTGAAAGAGGGTAAAGAGAAAACACTATGCTCAAGCTATTGCCCTATCTCTCTGCTCAACACCGATACAAAACTATATGCAAAGGTCTTGGCAGAGAGGTTAAAGGAGTTAATGAACTCCCTGGTTAACCCAGACCAGGTGGGGTTTGTCCATAAAATGGAAGGGAGTGACAACGGGGTCAGGACACTACTCCTGCTGCAAAAACTTAAGGAGAGTGGACCCCCAGGGCTACTTCTGTCAATCGACGCCAAAAAGGCTTTTGACAGAGTAGACTGGGGGTTCATGATACAGACTTTGGAGACTATGGGACTAGGACCTAAAATGATCCAGAGGATCAAAACTCTGTATCACCATCCAACCGCCATAATAAGAGTGAATGGATTAATGTCTCAACCATTTGAGATGGAAAACGGCACGAGGCAGGTGTGCCCCCTGTCCCCGTTGCTCTTTGCCCTGACTATGGAACCCCTCCTGGCAACAATACGTAGAGACCCCGACATAAGAGGTATTAAGGTGGGAGAGGATGAACATAAAATTGCAGCATTTGCTGATGATGTGCTGTTCTATATAACGGACCCTGTGACCTCTATGCCCAAGCTAGTAAAAGCCCTGAGGAAATATGGAGAGGTATCTAATTTCCAAATAAACTTGGTAAAGTCGGAAATATTAAATATAAATCTAAGCAAGACAGAAGTAGAGATCTTGAAAAAAGAGTTTAGCTTTAGATGGACCAAGGAACTAAGGTACCTTGGAATTAAACTAGTTAACTCAATTGAGAAGATATATACTATAAATTATCTACCCCTACTTGACGTAATCAGACTCGACTGTAAAAGATTCACCAATAAGCCCCTCTCATGGATAGGCTGCATCAATGTCATCAAAATGGTCCTACTCCCTAAAATTATGTACCAATTCCAGATGATACCACTACCACTCCCCCTATACTACTTAAGAAAGCTAAAAAAAATAATAATGAATTTTATATGGAAAAATAAAAGACCGAGAGTCTCCTTCCAGATCTTAAAACAAAGGAAAATAAATGGCGGCCTGGCCGTGCCAGATGTCCAGAACTACTATAAAGCCGTAGTTTTGTCAAGAATGGTTGAATGGGCAAAGAGAGAAAATGAAAAAAGGTGGGTAAAAATAGAGGAAAGCCTTAGTAAAGCACAATTGGGAAGCATCATTTGGAACCCTCCACACTTTAGAACTTTAGACAACAGCACACACGCAATAACACGAAATGTCTTTAAAATTTGGGATGGGGTATACAAGAAAGTTAATGGGAAATATAACTCACCGTTACTCGCACTAAAAGATAATAATTTTTGTTGCACCGGGAACAGAAATTATAGGAGGAAAGGAAGCACTTTGGGGGAATACACAATTAAGAGAAATTATTAAAGAAGGTAAAATCATGACACTTCAACAACTCAGACACGGGAGGGTGGCACGGGGGATGGATGAGTGGCGGTACCTCCAATTGAGTCACTTTGTGAACAAATTACCACATCCTATTAGGTCTGGGGATAAATTGACAGACTTTGAAAGGTTGTGCGACATGGAAGACCCGAGAAATATAGTTTCTAAAATATATAAAATCTTGATGACGACAGAAAAATTGGAGATGCCGCCATTTATGGGTAAATGGGAGAGGGAGCTTGGCACAAAGAAGGATGAAAACACAATTAGAAAAATTTTGAAAATGATTTTCAACTCAGCATCAGACGTACGAACGGCAGAAATGAATTATAAATGCATAAGTAGAAGTTATTTAACTCCAGAGATAACAAGTAAATATCAGAATGGGTCGGCATACTGCTAGCGGGGCTGCCAAGAAATAGGAACAATGGGGCACCTCTGGTGGAATTGCCCTAAAATAAAAAACTTCTGGAAGAAGATTCTCGCTCTAATTAAGAAAATGACGGAAATAGAAGTGGTAGAAGACCCCTGGGAAGTTTTGTTTCATGGGGGAGAAGGAGATATAAATAAATATAAGCGGTCACTGGTTCCTCATCTTTTAAACGCTGCAAAGAGATTGATACCGAAGAGTTGGTAGAGGAGGGAGAGCCCAGAGACATGGGAGTGGATAGACGCAGTAGAGGAAATATATAATATGGACACTTTGGCGAGCATGATAGATGAAACAAGGAGTGTAAATTTAGACGCGTGGGAGTGTTGGAAAAAATTAAAAAAAACTTGGAGCTACGCTAAAGAACTGAAAGCCTTAGACTAGAGAAGGAGAGTAGAAGAAGAAAAGACCTTGGAGAGGAGGGGAAAGGGAAGGTTTGGGGCTGGGAGGGAGGGTGTGGGTGGGAAGGGAAAACAAGAAGAGAGGAGTTCAGTAATGGTAATTGGGCCTGTTTAATCCTCTATGGGACGTGTCATGTAATAGATATAATACTTTTTGTTTTTACTACTTTGATATGGCAAAGTGCCACGATGATGAAACATTTAGAGGGAGATTAAAGAAAAATGAACTGCAAAGTTGATTTGAGCCCCTCGAAAAGGTCGACTGAAGTGGCAAAAGAAGAAAAAAAAAAAAAAGAAACTTGGGGACGTCGCTGGAGAGAGATTGGGCTCAGGTAAGTAATTAGAGGGTGCTGGGGGGGCTGCTACACACAGAAGGTTTTTTTATCTTAATGCATAGAATGCATTAAGATAAAACCTTCTGTCTTTACAACTCCTTTAGACATCAGGGGCCATCAAAGGGTTAAATGTGTGCCTCGCCTGTGTTTTCTTGCTTTTCTTGGGGGAGGTGCTTGTACTAGGGGAAGATATGGATCCAAGTCCCAGCTTTGCAGGAACACAGGATCCACGCCTTCTGCACTGACAGAATGCCAATCTACCTTGTTAACATAGGCAGACTGCCTTTCTGCCTGTGTAACGAATGATCAGTAGACATTGAATCACAGTGGGAGCAAGTCGGCGGTGATGCTCATTTGCTCCTGTGACCCGGAAGTGAAATATACGTGATCCTGTGCACAGCGGCTGCCCTGTAGCAGTAAAGTTAAAATAAGGGCAGTCATAAAAGTAGTTAAAATTTTACAAATCTTCTTTTTCTAGCCTCCCTACGTACTGCAGCTCTGCTGCAACAGAACACTTTTAGGCCTTGTTCACACTTATGCATTTTTTTTGTGTTTTCAGCTTTGCAGAAACACACTACAATCCATTTAACATGGTTACCTATGGGTCATGTTCACATCTGTGCATTTTATGGAAAGAGCCAGGGACTTTTTTCTAGTTCTTGGTTCCATAGACTTCAATGGATCAAAAACGTGCATTGAAAAATGCAAAATGCACCTGGAATATGCAAAACTGCAACCTGCATAGGTGTGAACCATGCCTTAATAGTGATCTTTTACTGCAAGTAGTCAGCAACAGATCTTTATAGCAGTGATCTTTGCTGGAAAGGGAGACAGGGCAGAGCTGTATCAGCCAGACTAATGCCTAGTACACACGATAAGAATATTGGACAAATGAACGTCCATTTTTTTTGCAAGCTAATCTCATGCTAATATTGAAAACCAATTTCGTTTAGTTTCTGAGCATGCATGGTCTTGGTCACATGATTGTTTTCATACAAATACTTTACTATCTATATGAAAATTGTTAGTTCTGTTATTGTATGATAAAAAAATTGTGCTTGTCACTTCATATATTTTTGCATGAACTGTCATGATCAGCTCTCGAAAGCTGTGTACTAATGATCAGATTAGCAGACGCTTGCTTCGAAAGTGTTTTTTTCTGTCCAATTTTCTCATTGCGTGTACTAGGCATAAGAGGTAATGTTATTCCAGCAGATATGCTATCACTTCCTATGTGATCACAATGCAGAAGCATTGTCCTGTAGTGTGCTTGGGATGAGCTCGATGTTCGGGTAGAACATAAGTTCGACTCGAACATCAGGTGTGCGCCCGTTCCCATAATGCACTACGAGATCGCAGTGCATTGCTGTATGATGATTAGCCAAAGCATGCACCTGACCTGCATGCTTTGGCCAATCACAGCATGCTTTTCTGAGAGAGCCATAATTCATGGCTCAGGGGGACTAAGTCCACGCCCCACACTTTATAAGGCTGCTTACACGGCAGCTGTGTGTAGTGTTGCTGGCATGGACAGAGAGATAGCTTGAGTTAGATTAAGCAGGCAGGTTATTCAGTTAGTGGCAGTGAATTTGATCTATATATATACAGTCAGTCTAGTATATATATATATATTTATGTACATATATATATATATTTATATATATATATATATATATATATATATATATATATATATATATATATATACTCTGCATTTAGATTTAGCATAGACTATATATTCAGTGTTTACTCTATATTTAGTCAGTTCAGGCAATGTATTAATATACATATATATTTATATATATATATATATATATATATATATATATATATATATATATATATATATATATATATATATATATATATATATTTATATACGCTGCATCCAGTGTAGCCTATATCTACAGTGCATTCTGTGGTGTATTGTTTCTAATACACTTCAGGCAGTGTACACAGTATGTAATACAGTGTGTACAGTTTCTACTACACTTCTGGTGGTGTAGACAGAATAAAATACAGTGCAGCTGTTGTACAGTTTATAATACAGTGCAGGCAGTGTACACAGTATCTAAAACAGTGTGTACAGTTTCTACTACACTTCTGGTGGTGTACACAGTACACAATACAGTTGTGTACTGTAGCTGTAGTACAGTTTCTAATACAATGTAGGCGGTGCACACAGTATCTAATACATTGTGTACAGTTTCTACTACACTTCTGGTGGTGTACACAGTACACAATACAGTGCAGCCGTAGTTCAGTTTCTACTACTTTTCTGGTGGTGTACACAGTATCTAATACCGTGTGTACAGTTTCTACTACACTTCTGGTGCTGTACACAGTACACAATACAGTGCAGCTGTAGTACAGTTTATAATACAGTGCAGGAGGTGTACACAGTGTCTAATACAGTGTGTACAGTTTCTACTACACTTCAGGCGGTGTACACAGTATCTAATACAGTGTAGTGTGGTGTTTTCAAAACAAAAAATACCCCATGTCTGGAAGGCCACCAAGGAGAGGCAAACGCTCACAGGCCACTAAAAGAGGGCAAGCAGCCTCTGTGTCTACAGTCAACAGTTGTGGTCGTGGACATGGTGCATACTCTGCAGGTGGCTGTGGGGCACGTTTGTCCTTTGTTTCTGCTGCTGGCTGTGGTATTGAGCCACAACATGCAGAAGAGTTGGTGGAGTGGATGACAAAGCTGTCCTCGTCTTCTGTCACCCAGGCTCAGAGTAGTTTGCCTTCCAACGCAGCTGCCAAAGCTGCCTATTCCACTGGCTCCTTGTCCACAGTCACTCCTTCCGTAGCCCCACCATTATGAATGGAGGAGTCCAGAGAATTATTCAACCACAGTGTCGGGTACATGCTGCTAGAGAATGCTCAGCGATTTGAAAGCTCTGATGTTGGTTTTCAGGTTGAGGAAGGGAGTAACATGAGCCTAGAGAGAGGGGGTGCCATAGAAGGACAAGAAACTGGCAGTCATGTTCCACCAGCTGCAGCATACTGCCAAGTTTGCTCCAGTGAGGAGGGAGGGGATGATGAGGTCACTGACTGTACTTGGGTGTCTGAGAGAAGAGAGGAGGAAGGGGAGGCACAACTCCAACAAGGCAGGATGTCCTCTAGGGGTCAGCTTAAGGGCAGCCACCCTATTGCATCACCCCGCAGAGCTCTGCAGGTGCAGGGCGCTGCTGACTCCCCGCTGACTTTTAAAAGTTCCTTGGTGTGGGCCTTTTTTTCGATGCGTGTGCAGCAGATCGCACTGTTGCTGTTTGCAACCTATGTCTGAAGCAGATCAAGCGTGACAAGAACAGCAGCCACTCGGGCACCACATGCTTGACCAGACATATGACGACCTGCCATGCAGTCCATTGGCAACAGCACTTGAAAGATCCACATCAAAGAAAAAGGCAGACTTCTCCTTGCTCCTCATCTTGGATCTCCAACCCTACTATACCTCCAGTCCTCTCAAAAACCTGCACTGAGAAGAATGACGGTATAGCAATAGGTGTCCCAAGTACTTGCAGCCAATCTGCTAGCAGTACACCACCATCTGATTTTAGCAGGCAAATTTCCCTACCCCAGTTGCTGAACTGTAAAAAGAAATTCGGCACCAGCCATCCACATGCTCAGCGTCTTAATGCTACCTTGGCCAAATTGCTAGCACTGCAACTGCTGCCTTTTCAGCTAGTAGACTCTGCCCTCTTTCGTGAATTTGTGGAATGTGCGGTACCTCAGTGGCAGGTTCCAAAACCCTATTTCTTTTCACAGAAGGCCATTCTGGCTCTCTATTGGCATGTGGAAGGCAATGTTTTGGCCTCATTGGACAGGGCTGTCAGCAGTAAGGTTCATATTACCGCTGACTTATGGTCCAGCAGGCATGGGCAGGGACGTTATCTTTCCTTCATGGTGCACTGGGTAACTCTGCTGGCAGCTGGAAAGCATGCAGGACAGGGTTTAGTGTTGTTGGAGCTTGTTCTGCCACCAAGCCTCCAAAATGCTAGTGGTGATTCTGCCACAGCTCTCTTCTCCACCCCCTCTTCTTCTTCCTCTATGGCCTTTTCTGCAGGATTGTCCTCTGAATCAGAGGTGCTCCATAAGCATTCAAGGGGCTACGCAAGCAGTCAGGTGCTTGAATTGGTCTGCCTAGGGGACTGGAGCCACACTGGGCCAGAGATTCTGTCAGCTCTGCAGGGGCAGGCCCAGAGGTGGTTGACGCCATGCCAGCTTCAGCCCAGAATGGTTGTATGCGACAATGGCACCAACCTTCTCTCCACTCCCGGACAGCGACACTTGACCCATGCTCCATGTTTGGCACATGACCTGAATTTGGTGGTGCAGCAGTTCTTGAGCAGGTACCCAGGCTTTCAGAATCTTCTGAGGCAGGCCAGAATATCTGTGGTCATTGCTGCCAGTCATACAATGCCAGTGCTCGGCTGGCTGACATTTAAAGGGAATGCAACCTGCCCACCAACCGCCTCCTTTGTGACATGCCCACCAGGTGGAACTCAACGTTGGCAATGCTGCAGTGGTTGCACACACAGCAGAGGGCCATCAATGAGTATCTGTGCAAGTATGGCACCAGGACAGGGTCAGGGGAGCTTGGCTTCTTTTTGCCACTCCAGTGGCTACTGATCAAGAATGCATGCACTGTCCTGTCACCATTTGAGGAAGCCACAAGGATGGTGAGCAGTAAGGATGAGCTCCGGCGTGTTCGCACACTCCACATACCGAGCCCGCCAGGAAGTCGGCACGGCGCTAATCACAGGCAGTGAGACATTTCCCGATCTCTGCAGCCGCACATCGAGAAAATGTCTCACTGCCTGTGATTAGCGCAGCACCGTGCCGACTTCCTGGCGGGCTCGGCACGTGGAGTGTGCGAACACGCCGAAGCTCATCCTTAGTGAGCAGCGACAATGCATGCATCAGTGACACTGTCCCTCTAGTCTTCCTGCTGGAGCACATGCTTCGTGGAATCATGGACAGGGCACCAGAGGCAGAAGAGTGGGAGGAAGAGGAGGATTTCCTTACCTCTCAAGGCCCCCTTTACCCACATAGCATTCCTGTGGGCCCGCCAAACACACAGGAAGAAGAGGAGGAGGATTGTGTCAGCATGGATATAGAGGATAACACTCAGCAGCAGTCTTCAAGGAATGGTTTTCAGTCCCCAGAAATCCAAGGAGTTGTACGTGGCTGAGGACTTGAATGCCTCTGCAAACTTACGCTGCATGGCCTCCCTGATTCTGCAAAGCCTGCGAAAGGACCCTAGGATTCGTGGTATCAAGAAGAGGGATCATTATTGACTGGCAACCCTTCTTGATCTACGTTACAAGGGTAATGTTGCAGAGCTCATCTTGCCTTCGCAGAGCGAGCAGAGGATGAAACATCTTGAGGAGGCCTTGTAGAAAGGTTTGTGCAACACATTTCCTGACCCTGGGGGATTACAATTTCCTGGTGCAGGACAATGTGTTGCTGAGGCTTCATTCAGTCAGAGGAAGAGCGGTGGAGAAGGTGGCCGGCTGACTGATGCATTTAAACAATTTTTTTCAGTCCTCAGCATCAAAGTCTGATCGGTTCAAGTAACCATTGCCAACGTCTGCATTACATGGTGCAGGAATATCTAGGGCGAAGAGCAGACTTGGAGACTTTTCCAACAGAGCATCCACTGGGTTACTGAGTTTTAAGGATGGACCACTGGACAGAACTTGCTCAATATGCAATTGAGCTACTGGCCTGTCCTGCATCCGGTGTACTTTCTGAATGCACAATCAGTGCTGCTGGAAGGTTTTTAACGGATCAAAGAGTGCACCTGTCCACAGATTGATAGGCTCACATTCATAAAAATGAATCAGTCTTGGATCAGCAGCTATCAAGCACCTGATGCTGATGTAACTGATTGAATTTGCTACGGATGTGGGATCCCTTGAAGACTGCCTATGCTGACTATCCTATTTCTCCTCAATCTTGATGATGCTAGCTTCCAAAAATATTTTTGGTTTAGGGCACCACCACCACCATCCAAGGCCCAATATTTAAAGCAGTGCCCTTTCTTGCGCCCCAACAAGAGTAATGCCCCTTACACATGATCGGACATTGATCGGACATTCCGACAACAAAATCCATGGATTTTTTTCCGACGGATGTTGGCTCAAACTTATTTTGCATACACACAGTCGCACAAAGTTGTCGGAATTTCTGATCGCCAAGAACGCGGTCACGTACACCACATACGACGAGACTATAAAATGGCAGTTCAGAACCAAGCGCGGCACCCTTTGGGCTCCTTTTGCTAATCTCGTGTTAGTAAAAGTTTGGTGAGAGACGATTCGCGCTTTTTCAGACTCGTAGTTTTCAGATCGTTTTCTGCTTTTCAGTTTGTGCTTGTGGGTTTTCTATCTGTTCTTCAGTGCGTGCAGCAAATACAATTGACTTGTCATTGTGTTCGTGCTCATTCGTTACTGATTTTCAAGTCGCTCTTCACAGGCCTCGCAGTGCGTTCTGTTACTTCGTTCTGAGCAGTCGACCGTTTTCTAGCCATGTTGCCTATACTTACTCCTCCTAGAGTTCGTGCTGTGCGGGGGCTTGGTGCTGGGGTCCTTACCTTGACACAAGCCCAGTCCATGAACAGGGTGGGGAGGAGTTCATGGACCAAGAATTGGTTGCTCCAGTGTGACCAGTTCTGTCATATGCCTTTGCTCCGTGAGAAAAATCCTGACGACTTCAGGAACTTTCTCCGGATGACTGACCCCATATTTTACCGTTTGTTGGCTTTGCTGACCCCCTATATCAGCAGGCAGGATACCTGCATGAGGCAAGCTATCACTCTGGAGCAGAGGCTCGTCGCCACCCTGCGGTACTTGGGGACGGGGAGAAGCCTGCAGGACCTCAAGTATCCCAGAGACCTGTTCTGCCATCATACAGGTCCTGCAGAAGGAGTATATTAAGGTAAGATTTTTATCCTTTAACATCACATTTTATTGTATAGAATGCTTGTTAATATATTGTATTTCTTTCCTCGATCCCTAATTACCATGATTGTAATATGCTGTGAATGTCCCCTTTGTCCTCATGAATGCTGGATTTTTATGTAATTTTTTTTGTCCTTCATACATATTTTCCTTCACTTACAGCATGCTCTCCTGGCCCTATATTCACCTTGTGTAGTCATTTAACAATGTATTTCGTCAGATCCATAGTAGTGCTTTACCCTAAATACCCCCTAAAATGTGTAAATTTGTGATGCATGCTTTAAATTCAGGCAGAGTGCCAGAGACTTTTTTTTGGTCTCCCAAAATCTTTTTGAACCCTCCCTCCCCCCAACTGCTAACTCAGCTGATACCAATCCTCTATCTGCTGACTTTGCCAAACCCATACACACTATACCCACCTCTTTAGTGGTCAGATTTATGGATGAATTCCCCAAAGCATGTAGTGCAAGGGCCTGCCTGAATACTTTCAAATGGTACTGTTTCAAGTTTTTGTATCCTATTATTATCTTGATAGATAATAGCAGAACGTAAAAATGTGCTAAAATGTGTACAGTGTGTATGTATATCTTTGTATTATGACACTTCTTACCTGTCCAGTGGGCTGCCAATAGTGTAAAGTAAGAAGGGGCTGGCCAAAGTAATACACATTATTTATGCATTCATCTCTCAATGAAGTGGAGAGAGTTACCTGTCCAAAAAATCTCCCTCCCCCCATAAAATTTATAAAATGGCCCTTGGGGGGGGGGGGGAATCTGATAGGTGGACCTTATACCTTTGTCTTTAAATACTCCCTAAAATAAATGTTATACTGATGTTGGCCAAGAATGTTTGTGTCTAATCTGCTTTCCATGTTTATGTGCAAAATGATTGATTTAATTTTCTGGTTTTACTCCACAGTTTCCTTCCAACCCACAGGAATGGCAGACTGTGGCCTTCCACTTTGCCCAGCAGTGGGACTTTCCTAACTGCGGAGGGGCAATTGATGGGAAACACATCCACATCATCCCACCACCCAGCTCAGGGTCATACCATTATAATTATAAGGGGTTCAATAGTATTGTGATGTTGGCAGTGGTGTCGGCTACTTATGAGTTCCTGTATGTGGACGTGGGGAAGAATGGCCGGATGTCAGATGGTGGAGTCATCGCCCAGACGGAGTTCTACAGGCGTCTCCAGAATGGCAGCTTGGACTTGCCACCTCCAGAAGACAATGTGGAAGGACTCCCATTTGTCTTTGTTGCGGATGAAGCATTTGCACTGGGGGGACCATCTTATGCAGCCATTCCCGATGAGGACCCTCACCCCGGATCAGAAGGTTTTTAATTACCTGCTGGACAGAGCCAGAAGTGTGGTGGAGAACACTTTAGAATCATAGCCAGCTGCCTATTTCTTACACCCATATATATGGCAGAGTATAAACTGAATCATATCATCCTGGCGTGCTGTGTTCTCCACAACTTTTTAAGGTGAAATTCTGCCAACTATGCTGCCCCAGTGGGGCCTGAGGCTGGAATTCATGTAAATGAACCAAACCCGACGGCGCTTGAGGCTGGCTGTCCTGGCTTGCCCCCTCTGAGTGCCCACGAGGTCCGTCTAAGATACCTTGAATACTTTGCGGGTGGGGGGCCATCAATATGCCAGACAATGTCTGAGCCTTTTTTTTAATAAAAAAAATAGTTACCTACTAAAATATTTGCTGACATTTATTACTGCTTGTGTTTCTTTTAGCTGCCCCTGACTGAAATGTGTGTAGTCCTGAAAATGGCGTTATTGTGTAACATTAGAAAGCACTGTTGTGTGTTATTTACTAAAGGCAAATACACTTTGCACTTGAGGCTGCACTTGTAGTGCAAAGTGGATTTGCCCTTAGGAAATAACCCCATTGTCACAGAAAACACCAATTTTACCACAACAAAAGTTTTAGAGCATTGAAAGAAGAATCCACACATTCTTGATTATCAATCTTTTTAATACCAGCACAATCACGTGCATTTATAAAAGGTTTTCAAAGCAAACCAACATGTTTGTTGTATAACAATTTTTTGGGTCACATTAATAAAAGTCAAAATGTCTATTTAAGGTAAAACAGGCATGTTTAAAACCAACAAGAAGTACACAAATCTGGAACTTACAAAGTTCAACTTTTCTAGAAATTGAAGGCAATATCAGACATGAGTATTTATAAACTGTGTTTTATATTGCGTTCAGATGGGGTGAAGTCACCCCTGGAAAAACCAAATTTTGAAGATGCACACAAATTGCAGAATGTCAACATGCGCTAGCTGCCATCTTGGGGGATCAATGGACGTGTTTTGTGGGTGCAACCCCTTCCTCTCAGCTACTTTATTATTGAGGAAGGGGTTGCACCCACAAAACACGTCCATTGATCTCTCGTGATGGCAGATAGCACATGTTGAGACACTGTGTGCATCTTCAAAATTTGGCTTTTCGAAAATATGTCAAAAAAGGTGCAAAACATTTTTCGATCCAAAAAACAAGAAAAAAGTCTGGTATATGGAGGTGTTTTAAACTCTGCCTAAAACATCAATGATGTTCTTCAATTTGTTTTGAACATCATTGATGTATTTCTGGATGTTTTCCAAGTCCCTATTACACCCCATGATCCCCCCGATCAGGATCTGGGCACTCTCACTGTTGAAATGACCTGGATCCACAACATCACGATCACCTAAAAATATAGAAAAAAAATACACCATGTATTATAAATATGCCGGCATCCATCTCTCACCTGAGTCTGTGGTCGCAGACACTCACCTGTTGTGGTATTTCGATTACGTCTCCTTCCTCCTCCTGTTGGCTTTGGTGGATTTCCACTTCCTCATGAAGTGGGGGGTCTGTTGTCTCCTCAGATGAGTGGTGTCCTCCGAGTCTTTTGGCAGAGTTGCAAGATGAAGAAATATTTTTTTCTTTTGTCAAGCTTGAATACTTAAATGTTTTGTACAAGCTTCTCAGATGGAGACACCCCTATAGTATTCACTGGAGCACCTGTGTGGGTCCCCTAGTGCTCCAGTGTCCAGATGTGTAAACAGCTGCTGAGTGTCCTCTCCTTACACAGAATCTAGTTTGCATTTCATTCTAGTTACCAACCCATTTACACACCCAAATTATTTTAAGAGAAGTAGGCTAGCAAAAATGTATTCAAATTTATATGGCCAAAACATGGTGTTTTCTATGCCGAACGAACAATGTTTCCAACGAACGATGTGCCCATGAACATGAAAGTTGCCATTTTAAACTGTACAACAGTAAAGAAAAGCACATGGAGCAGCACGAACGTAATAAAAATAAAGAATAGTAACACAGGACAACTACTTACTTTTTTGCAGCACTCTCCTGATCCTTCTATACTGATCGTGCTCCCTTAATTTGAAGTCCGACCCCAGCTTCCTCAGTTGATCTTTCGATCGTCGTACCCTGAAATTCCGGTGCGGACTCTTGACCACTTTCGCAGTGATCTTGGCCTTTCTGACATTGGGATTGGGGTAAGGTCCATACTTCCAGTCATAGTCGGCCCTCTTCAGGATGTCGACCATCTCCAACATCTCCCCAAAGGACATATTTGAGGCCTTAAATCGTCTCCTCCGGGATCGGGACATTTCTGGCTCCGGGCTTTCCTCCTCTTCCTCGTTGGTGTAATTAACACGCACCTGCTGTGTCTCCACCATGTGCTCTTCCCCACTGCGCCGAACGAGAAGGGGCGGGGAATAGGCTAGAAAGAACGCCAGGGGCGGGTGGAGTTTCACGCATGCGCAGTGTATATAAAGCGTAACATGCGTGCGTACTACGTACGATCTGTGAGCGGAGGAAGGACTATCGGAGGCGCCGATCGTGATGACGAAGGTAAGATTCAAATTGGGCCTATACTGCTTCTAGATTGAGGCCTGTATTTGGACAAGTTTAGAAGACTTTAGGCTGACATTAGGGTTTGTCTTGTGTTGTGTCTTGCAGAGAAAATGGATCTAGTCAATGATCATGACTTTATGCCAATCTTCATAGATATGTTTAGGGAGCTGCCCTGTCTGTGGCAGGTGAACCACCCCGAATATAAGAACCAAACAAAGAGGAAGGCAGCGCTGGATAATTTGCTGCAATTCGTGAAGCCGGTGATCCCCACGGCAGACATCACCTATTTGAAGATCCTAATTGGTGCCATGAGGAGCACTTATCTAAGGAAGCGCAAGAAAGTTCAGGATTTCCAGAGATCAGGAGCAGCAGATGACATTTATGTCCCCAGGCTGTGGTACTATGACAGGCTGCATTTTCTGTCAGGTGAGACTGAACCCAGGCCAGCACTCTCCACTCTTCCTTCCACCCTTCCTGGCTTCTGACGCCCAACCTGGGCCTTCCAGGCAGCAACATGTGGAGGAGCCCAGCTTGAGCCAGGTATAGCATTCTTCGAAATATTTCTGGTTGTCCAATCAATGATGTTAAATAGATGTTAGTTTGGAGTACTAATTTCAGATTGTGACTGATGAACCAAAAACTAAAACGATGTCCCTTTTTCATACACAGGGAAGTCTCAGCCAGGAGGTGGCCGGGCCAAGCAGGCTGCCCAATACCCAGGTCCCTCTCCTCCTCCTTCAAAGAAAAAGTGTCAGGAAGAGGAGTAACCTGGAGGAGGCTGCAATTGGCCTATTTTGGAAGGCTACTGAGGCCCTCAGAACACCCCACAGTGTGGAAGAGGATTTTGCTGAGCTAACTGCATGCAAAATGATGCAAATGGAGGAGGGCCAACGCCTCTTATGTGAGTTTGTCATTTTAGAAGCTCTAAATAAGGGGTTGAGGGGCCAACTCACATGTGAAAGCCACATTTGTCAGCTCACCCATGGTCCTCCTCCTCCTCCTCCAGGTCCTCCTCCCCCTCCTCCTCCTCCTCCAGGTCCTACTCCTCCTCCTGCCACAACTCCACCACCAGAGCCACAGCCGGGAAGGAAGACCAGAGAGTGATGACCTGGGTTAAGTCTGGTCTGGCCAAAGATGCAGGCTCTTGTATGACCACAGCCTGGGGACACAGATGTCATCTGCAGCTGTTCGTGATTCTCTTGGACTTCTGGACCAGACTGCACTCCCTTATATATGGACTTTTGCAGTAAAATAATTGATGTGTGCCCTGGGGGTCAAAGGCTTCACCAATTTCTGATGTTTATCCAGCGTTGCCTTCCTCTTTGTTTGGTTCTGAGCCCTTAATAAAGGAATTTTTATTTCAATTATACTCGCCTATGTGTGTTTTCCTTCAAAAAGGACAGTTTGTTTGTGAGGAGGCAGGTACATTTCAAAAATACAATGTGAAATTAATGAGAGACACCAACACTAAGCAACCTCCTTGAGATTAAATAATACAAGATAATAATGGTGTTGTGGTAACTTGACACACAAAACACACCCAAAAATTTTCAGGAGTAAAAAAAAAAAAAAAATCAGGCTTAAAAAAAATATAAACCAAAAAAAATATATATATCTTTTTTTAGTCAGATGTAACAAATCAAAATATATTGATGAAATCATGCTAAATAATAAAGAAAGAAGTTTGTGATAATTCTGTGTGAATATGAGCAGCAAAACGACTTAATCCTTCTTGCATTATAAATAAAAACAGAGTGCGCTGCATTAAACTATTTAAAACACTGCAGCCTGAAGTGCTATATCCATTCTGAACGCTAAGTTTACCAGACCGAGCTGTTCCATCTCGGAATTTCTTCTGAGCATGCGTGGCACTTTGTGTGTCGGAATTGTCCACACACGGTCAGAATTGATGTGATCGGATTTTGTTGTCGGAAAATTTTATAGCCTGCTCTCAAACTTTGTGTGTCGGAAAATTTGCTGGAAAAAGTCCGATGGAGCCCACACACACGGTCGGAATTTCCGACAACAAGCTCCGATCGCACATTTTCCGTCGGGAAATCTGACCGTGTGTACAGGGCATTACTGTGAGGGCTTACAGTGTTGTGGCACCACCACCCAAGGCCCAATTTTTCTGCCCCTGTTTAACAGAGGCATGTAATTACAATTTTTGATTTAATATTTCACAGCAGGGCCTGTTCCTGCCTCCACCAAGAGTAACTGTGAGAGCTTACAGTGTTGTGGCACCACCACCCAAGGCCCAATTTTTCTGCCCCTGTTTAAGAGGGGCATGTACTTACAATTTTTTATATAATATTTAAACGCAGGGCCCGTTCCTGCGCCCAACAAGAGTAACTGTGAGGACTTACAGTGTTTTGGTACCACCAATACCTAAGGCTCAATTTTCTGCAGAGTATATAGGGCAGGCCTTATAACATATACACTGCTGTTCAGAGTATATAGTGCCTGGGGGCCTGGGGGACCCCCACGTCATTTTTTAAAAGATTTGGGTGTGGGGTTCCCCTTAATATCAATACCAGACCTGAAGGGCCTGGTATGGATTTTGGGGGTGACATCCACGCCATTTTTTTGGTATTTTTGGTATTTTTATCTATATTGCCGGGATACGACAATACATTACAGCCGCAAGCAGTTTTAAATGACATTTTTTCCTTTAGAAATGTCTTTTGGCTGTGGCACTGTTATAAACATGGGAAAGATGTGCTACTTTACAGGCATGCTAAGGACCCCTCCAGGCACGATATTTAAAGGAAGATTTCATTTTTATTGTTTTACTTTAAGAATTCTTAAAATCACTGCTCCTGAAAAAACTGATGCTTTAAAAACTTTTTTTGCATTGATACATGTCCCCTGGAGCAGGACCCAGGTCCCCAAACACTTTTTATGGCAATAACTTGCATATAAGCCTTTAAAATGAGCACTTTTGATTTTTTACGTTCGTGTCCCATAGACTAACGGTGTTTGAACACATTTTTTGCCTGTTCACATGTTCTGCTGCGAACGAAACCAGGGGTAGGGGGCGGTGTTCGGCTCATCCCTGGTCAGTGGGGACCGAACAGTTAAAAGAGTCCTGGCACAACAGAGAACCGTCATTACTAGTGGCTCCTGTGGAGGTAAGTGCTACACAAATAATAGTTTAATCAACCTGTAGGTATAATACTGGCTGCTTTGTCGCCTACCAAACAGAAACCGGATGCAAGTCTTGGAGCACATACCTGAGTTGCAAATCCTAATTTCAAAAGCGTAAAAAGAAAACTATACATGTTTTTCTCTTTTTTTGGGGTGTGTGGTTAAGGGTGCACCAGTGGGTGGATGAGGAGCCTGGTAAATATGGCGTTGGGCTTTAAATCTACTGAAAACTATGTTGCGTAAAGGGCCTGCAAGGTCGGATACAAAATTAATGTATTGCTTAAAGAGGCAATCAGATTTTTTTGGTAGATGTAAAAGAGGTTGTAAAGAGAACTGATCACCTTAACTACTTGCCGACTGCCCTACAGTTTTCTGCTACAGGGTAGCTGCTGTGCACAGGATCACATATATGTACATGATCCTGCACTTCCGGGTAAGGTTTGTGAATGCACTGAGCCGGCAGCTCCCTCCCACTGTAATTGTCATGTAAACATGGCAGATTGCCGTTCTTTTCTTAAATTGATGAAGAAATTAGATCTTTTTAAAAAAAAATATTGCATATGTTTTATAGCAGAAAGTAAAAAAAAAAATAATAATAATATATATATATTTTTTTTACTTGTCGGTCTCTTTTTTGTTTATAGCGCAAACAAATTAAAAATGCTAATCTTCTGGAGCTGAAGTGGTTAAAGCATCCACCTGTTTGAAATGGGAAATAATTTTATCCTTGGTTCAACAACCATGCTAAATCTTGCTTGTTCCATTACCCACAATCCATATTTGCAAATAAGCATTTATGCCCACGGCTGGTAGGGTGGATCAAGGCAAATGAATTTGTCTAGAAGGGCTGCTTTTTATATACAGTACAGTAAATGACAATGTATTTTCTTTAATAACATCAAACACTAGATGGCACTCTAGCACTATAATTAAACTGCAGCTCACATAGGGGCTTTGTAAAATGATTTTTATAAAGTGTGTTTGTGTCACCATGAATTATTAACAGCAATCTTTACATTAGAACATAAACATTACAACCTAGATACATAAAACATGGAATAAATATTTAAGATAAGCTATGTTTGTATCATTAGATGAGCCATGAAATTGTCTTATTATGTCAGTTTGTTTCACTATAATTAATATTAATAGCGCATTTTAAATGGTACATACAGTATACAAGTAACTAAAAGCAAGGCATTCAATTAGAATATTGCCTTTTACTAAATGTTCACACAAGCAGGTGTAGTATAAAATATAATTGCAATGTTTTTGTAAAGTCTTTTCCAGAAAAGCCTGATTTACTGCAACATTGTAAAAAATTTAACAGGGAGCCAGTTTCATGCTTCAGGTGAGGATTAGGAAAGGGAAAATTTCCAGGCAGGTAACAGAATGTTACGATCAGTCTGACAGTTATTATGGAAACCCTGGAAGACAGAGGATGAATTGTCAGATCAGAAAATGGGGATGCAATGGCACACACCAACAACATTTAACCACTTCAGCCCCGGAAGGATTTACCCAATTCCTGACCAGGCCACTTTTTAGGATACGGCATTGCATCGCTTTAACTGACAATTGCGCGGCCGTGCAACACTGTACCCAAACAAAATTGATGTCCTTTTTCTCCACAAATAGAGCTGTCTTTTGGTGGCATTTGATCACCACTGCGGTTTTTATTTTTTGCGCTATAAATAAAAAATAAAAAATAAAAATAAAAAATCTGAAAAATAACAAAATGTTTTACTTTCTGCTATAAAACATTTCCAAAAAAAACAATTAATAAAAAAACAAACAAAAAAACAAATCAGTTTAGGCCAATATGCATTCTGCTACATTATGATATTTTTGGTAAAAAAAATTGCAATAAGCATATATTGATTGGTTTGCGCAAAAGTTATCGCGTCTACAAAATAGGGGGTATATTTATGCCATTTTTATTATTTATTTATTTATTTATTTATTTATTTTTACTAGTAATGGTGGTGATCAGTGATTTTTAGCGGGACTGCAACATTGCAGCAGACAGAGAGGACATCTAACTGCCATTTTTGACACTTTTTTGGGAACCAGTGACATTTTTTACAGTAGTCATTATGCTAAAAATATGCACTGTTATTGTACTAATGACACTGGCAGAGAAGGGATTAACATCAGGGGCGATCAAGGGGTTAACTGTGTTCCCTGCAGGTGTGTTTACTAACTGTATGGGGGACTGTGTGACTGGGGAAACACACAGATCCATCTTCCTGCATAGCAGAAAGACAGGATCTGTGTGATCTGCCCTGTTTACACAGGCAGATCCCCATTCTGTCACTGCGGGGAATGATTGCAGGTGGTCAGCGGACATCGAATCCGCAGACCCGCAGATTGGCTCTCCCGCTGGCCAATGAGAGTGTGCAGGTGCCCAAAAAAGCGAGTTCACGAGGCAACGTACAGCTACGGCAAGCGGTTAAAGTGTATTTAACGCCAACACTGAACTTCTCTTATTTGTTTAAGTATACTTGACTTGTTTTACTTTTGATCTGAAATGCATTGTTACATCTTTTCTATAAGTTCCAAAAACACTTGCTGGAAATGCAATACTGTGAGCCAGCGATGTGTTCTGTCACAGGGCTGACAGTCTGTGTTATGCCCCGTACACACGGTCGGATTTTCCGACGGAAAATGTGTGATAGGACCTTGTTATCGGAAATTCCGATCGTGTGTAGGCTCCATCACACATTTTCCATCGGATTTTCCGACACACAAAGTTTGAGAGCAGGATATAAAATTTTCTGACAACAAAATCCGTTGTCGGAAATTCCGATCGTGTGTACACAAATCCGACGGACAAAGTGCCATGCATGCTCAGAATAAATAAAGAGATGAAAGGTATTGGCCACTGCCCCGTTTATAGTCCCGACGTACGTGTTTTACGTCACCGCGTTTAGAACGATCGGATTTTCCGACAACATTGTGTGACCGTGTGTATGCAAGACAAGTTTGAGCCAACATCCGTCTGAAAAAATCCTAGGATTTTGTTGTCGGAATGTCCGAACAAAGTCCGACCATGTGTACGGGGCATTACAGAGCGCAGCCCAGCCCCTCCCTCCTCCACACGAATGGCTGGTAGAGGCTGGATCTGCTTTCTTTTTCCCGCTCCCCACACTCTGGACAGCTCATGTGCTGTCTGTGAAGAGGATGTGTGGGCAAGAAAGTTAAAACTCCAGTGACATAGCTCCCAACTGTCCCTGATTTCAAGGGACTGTCCCTGATTTGGAACAAAGTCCCTCTGTCCCTCTTTCCTCCTCATTTGTCCCTCATTTTGGTCTGATCTATAGTTGTATATAAAATGCACTATTTAGTAGGGATGAGAACCGTTCGGTTCTCATCAGAACATGCGAACAGGCAAAAAGTTTGAGCGAACATGTGAACCCTATTAAAGTCTATGGGACATGAACATGAAAAATAAAATTTGAAGGCTTATATGCAAGTTATTGCTATAAAAAGTGTATGGGTACTGCCCCAGGGGACATGTATCAAAGCAAAAAAAAGCTTTTCAAAACACCGTTTTTTCAGGAGCAGTGGATCTTAATAATGCTTAAAGACCCCTGGGGGGTTCCCTTAGACTGCCTGTAAAGTAGCGCATCTGTACAGTGTATAAAACAGTGCCGCAGCAAAGTTACATTTCTAAAGGAAAAAATGTACTTAAACTTGCTCGTGGCTGTAATGTATTGCACCCCAAAGCACCCTCCCCATGTTGAGGGCATGTGGCCTGGTATGGTATCCTTATCCTCCAGGCTGCATGCTCTGATAAGGGTCTGGTATGGATTTTGGGGGGGCCCTTAATTCTGTCATAGGGTTCCCCTTAACCACTTAAATGCACTATTATCTACTCTGCACTGACTGCACTGTATATAGATAGATAGATAGATAGATAGATAGATAGATAGATAGATAGATAGATAGATAGATAGATAGATAGATAGATAGATAGATAGATAGATAGAAAGATAGAAAGATAGATAGATAGATAGATAGATAGATAGATAGATAGATAGATATAACTGCCTGCACTGTATACACTGAATGCACTGTATATATATCAATACATTGCTTACACTGTATATATATTCTACACTGACTGCAATGAGAGTGGCCGCATTACATTGCCCGCACAGAGAGAGACTGCTTCACACTGCCCGCACAAAGAGAGACCGCTTCACACTGCCAGCACAGAAAGAGACCGCTTCACACTGCCTGCACAGAGAGAGAGACCGCTTCACACTGCCCACACAGTGAGTGACTGCTTCAATGCGGGCAGTGTGAAGCGGTCTCTCTTTCTGTACAGGCAGTGTGAAGCGGTCTCTCTCTCTCTCTCTGTGCAGGCAGTGTGAAGCAGTCTCTCTCTCTCTCTGTACAAGCAGTGTAAAGCACTCTCTCTCTCTGTGCAGGCAGTGTGAAGCTGTCCCTCTCTGTGCAGGCAGTGTGAAGCTGTCTCTCTCTCTCTGTGCAGGCAGCGTGAAGCTGTCTCTCTCTCTCCTTGTACAAGCAGTGTAAAGCACTCTCTCTCTCTGTGCAGGCAGCGTGAAGCGGTCTCTCTCTGTGCAGGCAGTGTGACGCTGTCTCTCTCTCTCTGTGCAGGCAGCGTGAAGCGGTCTCTCTCTCTGTGCAGGCAGTGTGAAGCGGTCTCTCTCTCTCTGTGCAGGCAGCGTGAAGCTGTCTCTCTCTCTGTACAAGCAGTGTGAAGCGGTCTCTCTCTCTCTGTGCAGGCTGTGTGAAGCTGTCTCTCTCTCTGTACAAGCAGTGTAAAGTGGTCTCTTTCTCTCTCTCTCTGTGCAGGCAGCGTGAAGCGGTCTCTCTCTCTGTACAGGCAGTGTGAAGCAGTCTCTCTCTCTGTGCAGGCAGTGTGAAGCAGTCTCTCTCTCTCTACGAGCAGTGTGAAGCAGTCTCTCTCTCTCTCTCTGTGCAGGCAGTGTGAAGCAGTCTCTCTCTCTGTGCAGAGAGAGAGACTGCTTCACACTGCCTGCACAGAGAGAGAGAGTGACTGCTTCACACTGCCCACACAGAGAGTGACCGCTTCACACTGCCCACACAGAGAGTGACTGCTTCAATGCGGGCAGTGTGAAGCGGTCTCTCTTTCTGTACAGGCAGTGTGAAGCGGTCTCTCTCTCTCTCTGTGCAGGCAGTGTGAAGCAGTCTCTCTCTCTGTGCAGGCAGCGTGAAGCTGTCTCTCTCTCTCTCTGTGCAGGCAGTGTGAAGCGCTCTCTCTCTCTCTGTGCAGGCAGTGTGAAGCGGTCTCTCTCTCTGTGCAGGCAGCGTGAAGCCGTCTCTCTCTGTGCAGGCAGTGTGAAGCGGTCTCTCTCTGTGCAGGCAGTATGAAGCTGTCTCTCTCTCTGTGCAGGCAGCGTGAAGCGCTCTCTCTGTGCAGGCAGTGTGAAACTGTCTCTATCTCTGTGCAGGCAGTGTGAAGCGGTCTCTCTCTCTGTGCAGACAGCGTGAAGCGGTCTCTCTCTGTGCAGGCAGTGTGAAGCTGTCTCTCTCTCTGTGCAGGCAGTGTGAAGCGCTCTCTCTCTCTGTGCAGGCAGTGTGAAGCTGTCTCTCTCTCTGTGCAGGTAGCGTGAAGTGGTCCCTCTCTCTGTGCAGGCAGTGTGAAGCGGTCTCTCTCTCTGTGCAGGCAGTGTGAAGCTGTCTCTCTCTCTGTACAAGCAGTGTGAAGCGGTCTCTCTCTCTCTCTCTGTGCAGGCAGTGTGAAGCTGTCTCTCTCTCTGTACAAGCAGTGTGAAGCAGTCTCTCTCTCTCTCTGTGCAGGCAGCCTGAAGCGGTCTCTCTCTGTGTGCAGGCAGTGTGAAGCTGTCTCTCTCTCTGTGCAGGCAGCATGAAGCAGTCTCTCTCTCTGTGCAGGCAGCGTGAAGTGGTCTTTCTCTCTGTGCAGGCAGTGTGAAGCGGTCTCTCTCTCTCTGTGCAGGCAGTATGAAGCGGTCTCTCTCTCTGTGCAGGCAGCGTGAAGCGATCTCTCTCTCTGTAGAAGCAGTGTGAAGAGCTCTCTCTCTCTGCACAGGCAGTGTGAAGCGGTCTCTCTCTCTCTGTGCAGGCAGCATGAAGCGATCTCTCTCTCTGTGCAGGCAGCGTGAAGCGGTCTCTCTCTCTGTGCAGGCAGTGTGAAGCGGTCTCTCTCTCTCTCTGTGCAGGCAGCGTGAAGCAGTCTCTCTCTCTGTGCAGGCAGCGTGAAGCGGTCTTTCTCTCTGTGCAGGCAGTGTGAAGCAGTCTCTCTCTCTGTGCAGGCAGTATGAAGCGGTCTCTCTCTCTGTGCAGGCAGCGTGAAGCGATCTCTCTCTCTGTACAAGCAGTGTGAAGAGCTCTCTCTCTCTGCGCAGGCAGTGTGAAGCGGTCTCTCTCTCTCTGTGCAGGCAGCGTGAAGCAATCTCTCTCTCTGTGCAGGCAGCGTGAAGCGGTCTCTCTCTCTCTCTGTGCAGGCAGCGTGAAACGGTCTCTCTCTCTGTACAAGCAGTGTGAAGCGGTCTCTCTCTCTCTGTGCAGGCAGCGTGAAGCGATCTCTCTCTCTGTGCAGGCAGCGTGAAGCGGTCTCTCTCTCTCTCTGTGCAGGCAGCATGAAGCGATCTCTCTCTGTGCAGGCAGCGTGAAGCGGTCTCTCTCTCTGTGCAGGCAGTGTGAAGCGGTCTCTCTCTCTCTCTGTGCAGGCAGTGTGAAGCAGTCTCTCTCTCTGTGCAGGCAGCGTGAAGCGGTCTTTCTCTCTGTGCAGGCAGTGTGAAGCGGTCTCTCTCTCTGTGCAGGCAGTATGAAGCGGTCTCTCTCTCTGTGCAGGCAGCGTGAAGCGATCTCTCTCTCTGTACAAGCAGTGTGAAGAGCTCTCTCTCTCTGCGCAGGCAGTGTGAAGCGGTCTCTCTCTCTCTGTGCAGGCAGCGTGAAGCGGTCTCTCTCTCTCTCTGTGCAGGCAGCGTGAAGCGGTCTCTCTCTCTGTACAAGCAGTGTGAAGCGGTCTCTCTCTCTCTCTGTGCAGGCAGTGTGAAGCGGTCTCTCTCTCTCTCTGTGCAGGCAGCGTGAAGCGGTCTCTCTCTCTGTACAAGCAGTGTGAAGCGGTCTCTCTCTCTCTCTGTGCAGGCAGTGTGAAGCTGTCTCTCTCTCTCTGTGCAGACAGTGTGAAGCGGTCTCTCTCTCTGTGCAGGCAGCGTGAAGCGATCTCTCTCTCTGTACAAGCAGTGTGAAGAGCTCTCTCTCTCTGTGCAGGCAGTGTGAAGTGGTCTCTCTCTCTCTGTGCAGGCAGCGTGAAGCGGTCTCTCTCTCTGTGCAGGCAGTGTGAAGCTGTCTCTCTCTCTGTACAAGCAGCATGAAGCGGTCTCTCTCTCTGTGTAGGCAGTGTGAAGCGGTCTCTCTATCTGTACAGGCAGTGTGAAGCGGTCTCTCTCTCTGTGCAGGCAGCGTGAATCGGTCTCTCTCTCTGTACAGGCAGTGTGAAGTGGTCTCTCTCTCTGTGCAGGCAGTGTGAAGCGGTCTCTCTCTCTGTACAGGCAGTGTGAAGCGGTCTCTCTCTCTCTCTACGAGCAGTGTGAAGCGGTCTCTCTCTCTCTCTCTGTGCAGGCAGTGTGAAGCGGTCTCTCTCTCTCTGTGCAGGCAGCGTGAATCGGTCTCTCTCTCTCTGTGCAGGCAGCGTGAAGCGGTCTCTCTCTCTCTGTGCAGGCAGCGTGAAGCGGTCTCTCTCTCTCTCTGTGCAGGCAGCGTGAAGCGGTCTCTCTCTCTGTACAAGCAGTGTGAAGCGGTCTCTCTCTCTCTCTGTGCAGGCAGTGTGAAGCTGTCTCTCTCTCTCTGTGCAGACAGTGTGAAGCGGTCTCTCTCTCTGTGCAGGCAGCGTGAAGCGATCTCTCTCTCTGTACAAGCAGTGTGAAGAGCTCTCTCTCTCTGTGCAGGCAGTGTGAAGTGGTCTCTCTCTCTCTGTGCAGGCAGCGTGAAGCGGTCTCTCTCTCTGTGCAGGCAGTGTGAAGCTGTCTCTCTCTCTGTACAAGCAGCATGAAGCGGTCTCTCTCTCTGTGTAGGCAGTGTGAAGCGGTCTCTCTATCTGTACAGGCAGTGTGAAGCGGTCTCTCTCTCTGTGCAGGCAGCGTGAATCGGTCTCTCTCTCTGTACAGGCAGTGTGAAGTGGTCTCTCTCTCTGTGCAGGCAGTGTGAAGCGGTCTCTCTCTCTGTACAGGCAGTGTGAAGCGGTCTCTCTCTCTCTCTACGAGCAGTGTGAAGCGGTCTCTCTCTCTCTCTCTGTGCAGGCAGTGTGAAGCGGTCTCTCTCTCTCTGTGCAGGCAGCGTGAATCGGTCTCTCTCTCTCTGTGCAGGCAGCGTGAAGCGGTCTCTCTCTCTCTGTGCAGGCAGCGTGAAGCGGTCTCTCTCTCTCTGTGCAGGCAGCGTGAAGCGGTCTCTCTCTCTCTGTGCAGGCAGCATGAAGCGGTCTCTCTCTCTGTACAGGCAGCGTGAAGCGGTCTCTCTCTCTGTGCAGGCAGCGTGAAGCGGTCTCTCTCTCTCTGTGCAGGCAACGTGAAGCGGTCTCTCTCTCTCTGTGCAGGCAGCATGAAGCAGTCTCTCTCTCTGTGCAGGCAGCATGAAGCGGTCTCTCTCTCTGTGTAGGCAGTGTGAAGCGGCCTCTTTCTGTGCAGGCAGTGTAAAGCAGCCTCTCTCTGTGCAGGCAGTGTGAAGCGGCCTCTTTCTGTGCAGGCAGTGTGAAGTGATCTT
Source organism: Aquarana catesbeiana (assembly GCF_042186555.1). Taxonomy (NCBI): domain Eukaryota; kingdom Metazoa; phylum Chordata; class Amphibia; order Anura; family Ranidae; genus Aquarana; species Aquarana catesbeiana. The sequence continues at coordinate 363,346,901 of NC_133329.1, forward strand.
TCTGGGGCAATGTGGAGCAGTCTCCCTGCCTCTCTCTCTCTCTCTCTGTGCGGGCAATTTAGTGCAGATGGATGGTGAGATGATTCAGTGGTTCAATGGGCCACTTGACTGGACTTGTCCCCTAGGCCTAAGGCTGCCAGCCCTCCCCTGTATTCTTCCCACTGACATCAACAATGAGGCATTATTCCTTCTATTGATACCAATGATGGGACACTATTCCTCCCACTGATGCCAATGATGGGACATTATTCCTCCCACTGATACCAATGATGGGACACTATCCCTCCCACTAATACTAATGATGGGACACTATTCATCCCACTGATACCAACAATGAGACACTATTCCTCCCACTAATACCAATAATAGGACATTATTCCTAATTCCTCCCCTAATAACAAAGACGTATTTTTTACTCCCACTGACACCTGGACAATTTCTACCCCCAATTTGCTACTACCCAGTCTGGCTCCCTAAAATCTGAAGGACAGTAAACTGGTGCTGTGTTTAGAAAGTTTGGAGACCCCTGCTCTATAGCATAGCTCCAAACCCATGAAATAATTATAGAAACTGGGGACAGGATGAAAATATTGTGCTTGTGTTCACTAAAAATGCATTTAAGTGTTTTTTTCCCCTGAAAACTTACATTCAATAAACATCTGTGCACATTTTGTGTGATCTAAAAACTTGCAACAACCACCATTTTATTCTCCAGCTCGCCGCCATTACTAGTTAAAAAAATAAAAAATAAAAATCCCATAAATCTATCCCCTATTTTGTAGGCGCTATAACTTTTGTGCAAACCAATCAATATACGCTTATTGGGATTTTTTTTTTACCAAAAATATGTAGAAGAATACATATTGGCCTTAACTGATGAATACATTTGTTTTTTTTTTATTTTTATTTTTTGGATATGTTTTATAGCAGAAAGTAAAAAATATTGTGTTTTTTTCAAAATTGGTGGTTTCTTTTTTGTTTATAGCGCAAAAAATGTAAACCACAGGGGTGATCAAATACCACTAAAAGAAAGCTCTATTTGTGGGAAAAAAAGGATGTCAATTTTGTTCAGGTACAACATCGCATGACCGCACAATTGTCAGTTAAAGTAATGCAGTGCTGTATCGCAAAAAATGGCCTAGTCATTAAGGGGGTAAATCCTATCGGGGCTGAAGTGGTTAAAAGTATTATATAAAAAAGAAAAGTGTTTCTAAAGGTTGAAGGTTTATTACCTTCACACATTCTATGCATGAAGGTAAAAACCTTCAGTATGCATCTCCCACCATAGCTCCCCCCCACCCCCAATAATTTACCCGAGCCTCATCCTGATCTAGCAATGAGCACAAGAGCGGTTGCTCTCTCTGCCTCCTCATTGGCTAAGAGACAGCAATCTCTTACTGTTCTTCTGAATATTCGCTATAAAGATGAATTCCAGGTATGGCAATTTCTTAAAGGGGTTGTAAAGTTATTTATTTTTTTTTTTTTTAAATAACAAACATGTTATTATTATTATTATTATTATACAGTATTTATATAGCGCCAACAGTTTACGTAGCGCTTTACAACTTGAGGGTAGACAGTACAAGTACAATACAATTTGATACAGTAGGAATCAGAGGGCCCTGCTCCTTAGAGCTTACAATCTAAGAGGGGAGGTCAAGAGATACAAGAGGTAATAACTGTGGGTGATGTGCTGATTGAGAAGATAAATGTACAGTTGTTAGGTGGGGGCCAGATAGGCTTCTCTGAAGAGATGAGTTTTCAGGGATCGTCTGAAAGTGGATAAAGTAGGAGAAAAACGGACGGATTGGGGTAGAGCATTCCAGAGGATGGGGGAGGCTCTGGAGAAGTCCTGAAGGCGAGCATGGGATGAGGTGACAAGGGAGTTTGAGAGCAGGAGGTCTTGGGAGGAGCGAAGAGAACGATTAGGTTGGTATTTTGTGACTAGGTTAGAGATGTAGCTAGGGGCCAAGTTGTGGATGGCTTTGTAAGTTATGGTTAGTATCTTGAATTTAATTCGGTGACTGAGTGGCAGCCAATGGAGGGATTGGCAGAGGGGTGTAGCAGACGCTGAGCGGTTTGTGTGGTGGATGAGCCTGGCCGCAGCGTTCATGATGGACTGAAGTGGGGATAGCCTATTTAGAGGTAAACCAATGAGGAGGGAGTTGCAGTAGTCAAGGCGGGAGATGACCAGGGAGTGGATTAGAAGCTTTGTGGTGTCAATGGTTAGGAAGGGGCGTATCTTGGAGATGTTGCGAAGACAGAGGCGGCAAGCTTTGGATAGTGATAGAATGTGGGGTCGAAAGGTTAGTTCAGAGTCCAGGATTACACCTAGGACCTTGGTGTGGGGAGATGGGTTGATAGTTGAGCCGTTGATCTTGACAGGGAGATCAGGGGAAGTGGCACCTGAGGGAGGAAATATCATGAGCTCGGTTTTGGATAGGTTGAGTTTGAGAAAGTGATGTGACATCCAGGCTGATATGTCTGCTAATAAGTTGGTAATGCGTGAGGAGACAGATGGAGAGAGCTGGGGGGTGGAGAGATAGATTTGGGTGTCATCAGCGTAGAGATGATATTTAAAGCCGTGGGAGGCAATCAACTGACCCAAGGAGGTGGTGTAGATTGAGAAAAGGAGAGGTCCGAGAACAGAACCTTGGGGGACCCCAACGGAAAAAGGAAGAGGAGAGGAGGAAGTAGAGTTGTAAGTGACACTGAAGGAGCGGTGGGATAGGTAGGATGAGAACCAGCGAAGAGTGCAGTCACGGAGACCAAAGGAGTGGAGTTTTTCGAGGAGGAGTGGGTGGTCCACTGTGTCAAAGGCAGCAGAGAGATCCAGGAGAAGTAGTACAGAATAGTGTCCATTGGCTTTAGCCATTAGTAGGTCATTTGAGAGTTTAAGGAGAGCAGTTTCCGTGGAGTGTTGAGGGCGAAAACCGGACTGAAGGGGATCAAGAAGTTTATTCATGGTCAGATGGTCACTTAATCGGTTGTAGACCAGTCTTTCAAGAAGTTTGGAGGAGAAGGAGAGTAAGGAGATGGGACGTAAGTTGTTGAGATTGGTGGGATCCAGTGAGGGCTTTTTTAGTATGGGGGTGACTAGTGCATGTTTTAGAGAGTTTGGGAAGATGCCACAAGAGAGGGAGAGGTTGAAAATGTGAGTTAGAGAGCGTAGAATCGAGTCAGAGGGTGAGCGTAGCATTTGCGAGGGAACAGGATCCAGGGGGCAAGTGGTTAGATGAGTGCTAGATAAAAGTTTAGCAACCTCAGTAGTAGTAGCAGGGTTGAATGAGGGAAGTAATGACTGTATCTGTGGACATGGGGTGTTGCATGGGGGAGGTTTTTGCGCATTGGCGATCTCCTCATGAATTGTATCAATCTTAGTTTTGAAGTGATTGGCAATCTCCTGGGCGGTGATTGAGTTGGTGGGTGGAGGCAGTGGAGGACAGAGTAGAGTGTTGAAGGTAGAGAAGAGTTGACGTGGACTGGATGAGAAGGTGTTGATGAGTGTGATAAAGTAGGTCTGTTTGGCAGTGTGAAGGCAGGAGTAGTATTTTAGGAGGGCAGATTTATATTGTGTGAAGTCTTCCTGGGTCTTAGTCTTATGCCACAGGCGCTCAAGAGCGCGGCTACGTTTTCTGAGACTTCTGGTGTCATCTGTTTGCCAGGGTTGTAGCAGTCGGGGCCTAATTCTGCGTGTAGTGAGGGGGGCCAGCTTGTCTAGGGAGGAGGACAGTGAGCTGTTGTAAATGAAAGTAGCTAGGTTGGGGCAGGACAGGGGGGAGATTTTGTCATAGAGGTGATCAGTAGCAGAGTAGAGAAGAGAAGGGTTGAGGTGGCGAAGGTTTCTGCGTGTAACTGTTGGGCGGTTGGAGGGAGAAGAGGTGGAAGACAAGGAGAGAGCAAAACTAATGAGGTGGTGATCAGAGAGTGGGAATGGATTGTTGGAAAGGTTGCACGGAGTGCACAGATAGGAGAAGGCAAGGTCAAGGGTGTTGCCGTTGGAGTGGGTAGGAGCCTGTATCCATTGCTTCAGGTCAAGCGATGAGGTTAGACTGAGAAGTTTAGAAGTAATAGTAGTGTTAGTGTTGACAGGGATGTTGAAGTCCCCAAGAATAATTGTGGGGATTTCAGAAGAGAGAAAGTAGGGTAGCCAGGCAGAGAAGTCATCAAGAAAGGCTGATACCAGTCCAGGGGGCCGGTAGATGACAGCAATTCTTAGAGAAATGGGAGAGAAAAGACGAATGCAATGTGCCTCAAAAGAGGAGAGTGTCAGAGAGGGAGGTGGGTGAAGAACCTGATAGGTGCTGCATGGGGCTAGAAGGATTCCCACTCCACCTCCCTTCCGTCCACTTGGTCTGGGGGAGTGAGTCCAAAGAAGGCCCCCATGGGAGAGGGAAGCAGGAGAAATAGTATCCGATTCATGAAGCCAGGTTTCAGTAATGGCAAGTAGGTTAAAGGAATTTGTGATGAAGAGGTCGTGGAGGGCGGTGAGTTTGTTGCAGACAGAACGTGCATTCCACAGGGCACAGGAAAAGGGGGGGCTGGTTTTGGAAAGAGGAATATGGACCAAGTTCTGTGGGTTGCGGCTCCTGCCAGAGGGTGTAGGGGGATGGGAGCGTTGGGCAAAGACAGATGATGGTGGCCCAGGGTTTGGGGATATGTCACCAGAGATTAGGAGAAGCAGGAGGGTGAGGGAGGTAATGTGGGACTGTGATTTATGTGAAGGGACATGTCTCAGAGTACTGGAGGTTTTATCAGTGTATGGATGTAGAATGAGCGAGAGTTGGTAAGAGCAGTAGTAGGGGGAAGACAGAAGGCAGGGTGATATGTATAAGCAGGCGGGTGGAGAGGGGGGGTGAAGGTAAGAGAGTTTGAGGAGAGAGGACAGGAGTGTTAGAAGCAGTGGTAGAGAGTGCATGTTACAGAGTGGAAGGAGAGCTTAATAGAGAGACAGGGTCACCTGCAGTCTGTTAGCTGCTTTCCAGTGCAGATTGCTGTATTTGTTTGCTTCGTGCAATCACTGAAGTGCAGAGAATGAAGTGCATATCACTTGTAGAAAGAATCACTTAGAGATAGAAGCCTTAACGATAGAAGCCCCTGCAATGTGCTACCCCAGCAATGTGCTACCCCCTTAAGGATGCTCAAATATATACTGTTATAAGGGTGGGGTTGAAGTTCGTTAATTAATCATGAGTGACTATAAGAGTGCCTAGCAATCAAAGTGAACTTTTTGCTTCAAAAGTCAGAATAGCAAGAGGCCAAGACAAGATCAACACATAAAACTTAGGTAAGACAGTCCAGAAAAACAAATAATGTCATGGTTGTTCGCACAGGGCAACAGATAGAGAAGGCCACATACCAGAGAGACACACACACACAGAGACAGCAAGCAGATCCCAATTGCAGTTAACGGTGGAAGATGTGGATGAGCTGACACATACCAGAGAGACACACACACACAGAGACAGCAAGCAGATCCCAATTGCAGTTAACGGTGGAAGATGTGGATGAGCTGACACATACCTGTAAAGAGACAGAAGGAATGATCAGGTGAGGCAGAACCCAGTGCAGAGAATGAAGTGCATATCACTTGTAGAAAGAATCACTTAGAGATAGAAGCCTTAACGATAGAAGCCCCTGCAATGTGCTACCCCAGCAATGTGCTACCCCCTTAAGGATGCTCAAATATATACTGTTATAAGGGTGGGGTTGAAGTTCGTTAATTAATCATGAGTGACTATAAGAGTGCCTAGCAATCAAAGTGAACTTTTTGCTTCAAAAGTCAGAATAGCAAGAGGCCAAGACAAGATCAACACATAAAACTTAGGTAAGACAGTCCAGAAAAACAAATAATGTCATGGTTGTTCGCACAGGGCAACAGATAGAGAAGGCCACATACCAGAGAGACACACACACACAGAGACAGCAAGCAGATCCCAATTGCAGTTAACGGTGGAAGATGTGGATGAGCTGACACATACCAGAGAGACACACACACACAGAGACAGCAAGCAGATCCCAATTGCAGTTAACGGTGGAAGATGTGGATGAGCTGACACATACCTGTAAAGAGACAGAAGGAATGATCAGGTGAGGCAGAACCCAGTGCAGAGAATGAAGTGCATATCACTTGTAGAAAGAATCACTTAGAGATAGAAGCCTTAACGATAGAAGCCCCTGCAATGTGCTACCCCAGCAATGTGCTACCCCCTTAAGGATGCTCAAATATATACTGTTATAAGGGTGGGGTTGAAGTTCGTTAATTAATCATGAGTGACTATAAGAGTGCCTAGCAATCAAAGTGAACTTTTTGCTTCAAAAGTCAGAATAGCAAGAGGCCAAGACAAGATCAACACATAAAACTTAGGTAAGACAGTCCAGAAAAACAAATAATGTTATGGTTGTTCGCACAGGGCAACAGATAGAGAAGGCCACATACCAGAGAGACACACACACACAGAGACAGCAAGCAGATCCCAATTGCAGTTAACGGTGGAAGATGTGGATGAGCTGACACATACCAGAGAGACACACACACACAGAGACAGCAAGCAGATCCCAATTGCAGTTAACGGTGGAAGATGTGGATGAGCTGACACATACCTGTAAAGAGACAGAAGGAATGATCAGGTGAGGCAGAACCCAGTGCAGAGAATGAAGTGCATATCACTTGTAGAAAGAATCACTTAGAGATAGAAGCCTTAACGATAGAAGCCCCTGCAATGTGCTACCCCAGCAATGTGCTACCCCCTTAAGGATGCTCAAATATATACTGTTATAAGGGTGGGGTTGAAGTTCGTTAATTAATCATGAGTGACTATAAGAGTGCCTAGCAATCAAAGTGAACTTTTTGCTTCAAAAGTCAGAATAGCAAGAGGCCAAGACAAGATCAACACATAAAACTTAGGTAAGACAGTCCAGAAAAACAAATAATGTCATGGTTGTTCGCACAGGGCAACAGATAGAGAAGGCCACATACCAGAGAGACACACACACACAGAGACAGCAAGCAGATCCCAATTGCAGTTAACGGTGGAAGATGTGGATGAGCTGACACATACCAGAGAGACACACACACACAGAGACAGCAAGCAGATCCCAATTGCAGTTAACGGTGGAAGATGTGGATGAGCTGACACATACCTGTAAAGAGACAGAAGGAATGATCAGGTGAGGCAGAACCCAGTGCAGAGAATGAAGTGCATATCACTTGTAGAAAGAATCACTTAGAGATAGAAGCCTTAACGATAGAAGCCCCTGCAATGTGCTACCCCAGCAATGTGCTACCCCCTTAAGGATGCTCAAATATATACTGTTATAAGGGTGGGGTTGAAGTTCGTTAATTAATCATGAGTGACTATAAGAGTGCCTAGCAATCAAAGTGAACTTTTTGCTTCAAAAGTCAGAATAGCAAGAGGCCAAGACAAGATCAACACATAAAACTTAGGTAAGACAGTCCAGAAAAACAAATAATGTCATGGTTGTTCGCACAGGGCAACAGATAGAGAAGGCCACATACCAGAGAGACACACACACACAGAGACAGCAAGCAGATCCCAATTGCAGTTAACGGTGGAAGATGTGGATGAGCTGACACATACCTGTAAAGAGACAGAAGGAATGATCAGGTGAGGCAGAACCCAGTGCAGAGAATGAAGTGCATATCACTTGTAGAAAGAATCACTTAGAGATAGAAGCCTTAACGATAGAAGCCCCTGCAATGTGCTACCCCAGCAATGTGCTACCCCCTTAAGGATGCTCAAATATATACTGTTATAAGGGTGGGGTTGAAGTTCGTTAATTAATCATGAGTGACTATAAGAGTGCCTAGCAATCAAAGTGAACTTTTTGCTTCAAAAGTCAGAATAGCAAGAGGCCAAGACAAGATCAACACATAAAACTTAGGTAAGACAGTCCAGAAAAACAAATAATGTCATGGTTGTTCGCACAGGGCAACAGATAGAGAAGGCCACATACCAGAGAGACACACACACACAGAGACAGCAAGCAGATCCCAATTGCAGTTAACGGTGGAAGATGTGGATGAGCTGACACATACCAGAGAGACACACACACACAGAGACAGCAAGCAGATCCCAATTGCAGTTAACGGTGGAAGATGTGGATGAGCTGACACATACCAGAGAGACACACACACACACAGAGACAGCAAGCAGATCCCAATTGCAGTTAACGGTGGAAGATGTGGATGAGCTGACACATACCAGAGAGACACACACACACAGAGACAGCAAGCAGATCCCAATTGCAGTTAACGGTGGAAGATGTGGATGAGCTGACACATACCAGAGAGACACACACACACAGAGACAGCAAGCAGATCCCAATTGCAGTTAACGGTGGAAGATGTGGATGAGCTGACACATACCTGTAAAGAGACAGAAGGAATGATCAGGTGAGGCAGAACCCAGTGCAGAGAATGAAGTGCATATCACTTGTAGAAAGAATCACTTAGAGATAGAAGCCTTAACGATAGAAGCCCCTGCAATGTGCTACCCCAGCAATGTGCTACCCCCTTAAGGATGCTCAAATATATACTGTTATAAGGGTGGGGTTGAAGTTCGTTAATTAATCATGAGTGACTATAAGAGTGCCTAGCAATCAAAGTGAACTTTTTGCTTCAAAAGTCAGAATAGCAAGAGGCCAAGACAAGATCAACACATAAAACTTAGGTAAGACAGTCCAGAAAAACAAATAATGTCATGGTTGTTCGCACAGGGCAACAGATAGAGAAGGCCACATACCAGAGAGACACACACACACACAGAGACAGCAAGCAGATCCCAATTGCAGTTAACGGTGGAAGATGTGGATGAGCTGACACATACCAGAGAGACACACACACACAGAGACAGCAAGCAGATCCCAATTGCAGTTAACGGTGGAAGATGTGGATGAGCTGACACATACCTGTAAAGAGACAGAAGGAATGATCAGGTGAGGCAGAACCCAGTGCAGAGAATGAAGTGCATATCACTTGTAGAAAGAATCACTTAGAGATAGAAGCCTTAACGATAGAAGCCCCTGCAATGTGCTACCCCAGCAATGTGCTACCCCCTTAAGGATGCTCAAATATATACTGTTATAAGGGTGGGGTTGAAGTTCGTTAATTAATCATGAGTGACTATAAGAGTGCCTAGCAATCAAAGTGAACTTTTTGCTTCAAAAGTCAGAATAGCAAGAGGCCAAGACAAGATCAACACATAAAACTTAGGTAAGACAGTCCAGAAAAACAAATAATGTCATGGTTGTTCGCACAGGGCAACAGATAGAGAAGGCCACATACCAGAGAGACACACACACACAGAGACAGCAAGCAGATCCCAATTGCAGTTAACGGTGGAAGATGTGGATGAGCTGACACATACCAGAGAGACACACACACACAGAGACAGCAAGCAGATCCCAATTGCAGTTAACGGTGGAAGATGTGGATGAGCTGACACATACCAGAGAGACACACACACACAGAGACAGCAAGCAGATCCCAATTGCAGTTAACGGTGGAAGATGTGGATGAGCTGACACATACCAGAGAGACACACACACACAGAGACAGCAAGCAGATCCCAATTGCAGTTAACGGTGGAAGATGTGGATGAGCTGACACATACCAGAGAGACACACACACACAGAGACAGCAAGCAGATCCCAATTGCAGTTAACGGTGGAAGATGTGGATGAGCTGACACATACCTGTAAAGAGACAGAAGGAATGATCAGGTGAGGCAGAACCCAGTGCAGAGAATGAAGTGCATATCACTTGTAGAAAGAATCACTTAGAGATAGAAGCCTTAACGATAGAAGCCCCTGCAATGTGCTACCCCAGCAATGTGCTACCCCCTTAAGGATGCTCAAATATATACTGTTATAAGGGTGGGGTTGAAGTTCGTTAATTAATCATGAGTGACTATAAGAGTGCCTAGCAATCAAAGTGAACTTTTTGCTTCAAAAGTCAGAATAGCAAGAGGCCAAGACAAGATCAACACATAAAACTTAGGTAAGACAGTCCAGAAAAACAAATAATGTCATGGTTGTTCGCACAGGGCAACAGATAGAGAAGGCCACATACCAGAGAGACACACACACACAGAGACAGCAAGCAGATCCCAATTGCAGTTAACGGTGGAAGATGTGGATGAGCTGACACATACCAGAGAGACACACACACACAGAGACAGCAAGCAGATCCCAATTGCAGTTAACGGTGGAAGATGTGGATGAGCTGACACATACCTGTAAAGAGACAGAAGGAATGATCAGGTGAGGCAGAACCCAGTGCAGAGAATGAAGTGCATATCACTTGTAGAAAGAATCACTTAGAGATAGAAGCCTTAACGATAGAAGCCCCTGCAATGTGCTACCCCAGCAATGTGCTACCCCCTTAAGGATGCTCAAATATATACTGTTATAAGGGTGGGGTTGAAGTTCGTTAATTAATCATGAGTGACTATAAGAGTGCCTAGCAATCAAAGTGAACTTTTTGCTTCAAAAGTCAGAATAGCAAGAGGCCAAGACAAGATCAACACATAAAACTTAGGTAAGACAGTCCAGAAAAACAAATAATGTCATGGTTGTTCGCACAGGGCAACAGATAGAGAAGGCCACATACCAGAGAGACACACACACACAGAGACAGCAAGCAGATCCCAATTGCAGTTAACGGTGGAAGATGTGGATGAGCTGACACATACCAGAGAGACACACACACACAGAGACAGCAAGCAGATCCCAATTGCAGTTAACGGTGGAAGATGTGGATGAGCTGACACATACCAGAGAGACACACACACACAGAGACAGCAAGCAGATCCCAATTGCAGTTAACGGTGGAAGATGTGGATGAGCTGACACATACCAGAGAGACACACACACACAGAGACAGCAAGCAGATCCCAATTGCAGTTAACGGTGGAAGATGTGGATGAGCTGACACATACCAGAGAGACACACACACACAGAGACAGCAAGCAGATCCCAATTGCAGTTAACGGTGGAAGATGTGGATGAGCTGACACATACCTGTAAAGAGACAGAAGGAATGATCAGGTGAGGCAGAACCCAGTGCAGAGAATGAAGTGCATATCACTTGTAGAAAGAATCACTTAGAGATAGAAGCCTTAACGATAGAAGCCCCTGCAATGTGCTACCCCAGCAATGTGCTACCCCCTTAAGGATGCTCAAATATATACTGTTATAAGGGTGGGGTTGAAGTTCGTTAATTAATCATGAGTGACTATAAGAGTGCCTAGCAATCAAAGTGAACTTTTTGCTTCAAAAGTCAGAATAGCAAGAGGCCAAGACAAGATCAACACATAAAACTTAGGTAAGACAGTCCAGAAAAACAAATAATGTCATGGTTGTTCGCACAGGGCAACAGATAGAGAAGGCCACATACCAGAGAGACACACACACACAGAGACAGCAAGCAGATCCCAATTGCAGTTAACGGTGGAAGATGTGGATGAGCTGACACATACCAGAGAGACACACACACACAGAGACAGCAAGCAGATCCCAATTGCAGTTAACGGTGGAAGATGTGGATGAGCTGACACATACCAGAGAGACACACACACACAGAGACAGCAAGCAGATCCCAATTGCAGTTAACGGTGGAAGATGTGGATGAGCTGACACATACCAGAGAGACACACACACACAGAGACAGCAAGCAGATCCCAATTGCAGTTAACGGTGGAAGATGTGGATGAGCTGACACATACCAGAGAGACACACACACACAGAGACAGCAAGCAGATCCCAATTGCAGTTAACGGTGGAAGATGTGGATGAGCTGACACATACCTGTAAAGAGACAGAAGGAATGATCAGGTGAGGCAGAACCCAGTGCAGAGAATGAAGTGCATATCACTTGTAGAAAGAATCACTTAGAGATAGAAGCCTTAACGATAGAAGCCCCTGCAATGTGCTACCCCAGCAATGTGCTACCCCCTTAAGGATGCTCAAATATATACTGTTATAAGGGTGGGGTTGAAGTTCGTTAATTAATCATGAGTGACTATAAGAGTGCCTAGCAATCAAAGTGAACTTTTTGCTTCAAAAGTCAGAATAGCAAGAGGCCAAGACAAGATCAACACATAAAACTTAGGTAAGACAGTCCAGAAAAACAAATAATGTCATGGTTGTTCGCACAGGGCAACAGATAGAGAAGGCCACATACCAGAGAGACACACACACACAGAGACAGCAAGCAGATCCCAATTGCAGTTAACGGTGGAAGATGTGGATGAGCTGACACATACCAGAGAGACACACACACACAGAGACAGCAAGCAGATCCCAATTGCAGTTAACGGTGGAAGATGTGGATGAGCTGACACATACCAGAGAGACACACACACACAGAGACAGCAAGCAGATCCCAATTGCAGTTAACGGTGGAAGATGTGGATGAGCTGACACATACCAGAGAGACACACACACACAGAGACAGCAAGCAGATCCCAATTGCAGTTAACGGTGGAAGATGTGGATGAGCTGACACATACCAGAGAGACACACACACACAGAGACAGCAAGCAGATCCCAATTGCAGTTAACGGTGGAAGATGTGGATGAGCTGACACATACCAGAGAGACACACACACACAGAGACAGCAAGCAGATCCCAATTGCAGTTAACGGTGGAAGATGTGGATGAGCTGACACATACCTGTAAAGAGACAGAAGGAATGATCAGGTGAGGCAGAACCCAGTGCAGAGAATGAAGTGCATATCACTTGTAGAAAGAATCACTTAGAGATAGAAGCCTTAACGATAGAAGCCCCTGCAATGTGCTACCCCAGCAATGTGCTACCCCCTTAAGGATGCTCAAATATATACTGTTATAAGGGTGGGGTTGAAGTTCGTTAATTAATCATGAGTGACTATAAGAGTGCCTAGCAATCAAAGTGAACTTTTTGCTTCAAAAGTCAGAATAGCAAGAGGCCAAGACAAGATCAACACATAAAACTTAGGTAAGACAGTCCAGAAAAACAAATAATGTCATGGTTGTTCGCACAGGGCAACAGATAGAGAAGGCCACATACCAGAGAGACACACACACACACAGAGACAGCAAGCAGATCCCAATTGCAGTTAACGGTGGAAGATGTGGATGAGCTGACACATACCAGAGAGACACACACACACAGAGACAGCAAGCAGATCCCAATTGCAGTTAACGGTGGAAGATGTGGATGAGCTGACACATACCAGAGAGACACACACACACAGAGACAGCAAGCAGATCCCAATTGCAGTTAACGGTGGAAGATGTGGATGAGCTGACACATACCAGAGAGACACACACACACAGAGACAGCAAGCAGATCCCAATTGCAGTTAACGGTGGAAGATGTGGATGAGCTGACACATACCAGAGAGACACACACACACAGAGACAGCAAGCAGATCCCAATTGCAGTTAACGGTGGAAGATGTGGATGAGCTGACACATACCAGAGAGACACACACACACAGAGACAGCAAGCAGATCCCAATTGCAGTTAACGGTGGAAGATGTGGATGAGCTGACACATACCTGTAAAGAGACAGAAGGAATGATCAGGTGAGGCAGAACCCAGTGCAGAGAATGAAGTGCATATCACTTGTAGAAAGAATCACTTAGAGATAGAAGCCTTAACGATAGAAGCCCCTGCAATGTGCTACCCCAGCAATGTGCTACCCCCTTAAGGATGCTCAAATATATACTGTTATAAGGGTGGGGTTGAAGTTCGTTAATTAATCATGAGTGACTATAAGAGTGCCTAGCAATCAAAGTGAACTTTTTGCTTCAAAAGTCAGAATAGCAAGAGGCCAAGACAAGATCAACACATAAAACTTAGGTAAGACAGTCCAGAAAAACAAATAATGTCATGGTTGTTCGCACAGGGCAACAGATAGAGAAGGCCACATACCAGAGAGACACACACACACAGAGACAGCAAGCAGATCCCAATTGCAGTTAACGGTGGAAGATGTGGATGAGCTGACACATACCAGAGAGACACACACACACAGAGACAGCAAGCAGATCCCAATTGCAGTTAACGGTGGAAGATGTGGATGAGCTGACACATACCAGAGAGACACACACACACAGAGACAGCAAGCAGATCCCAATTGCAGTTAACGGTGGAAGATGTGGATGAGCTGACACATACCAGAGAGACACACACACACAGAGACAGCAAGCAGATCCCAATTGCAGTTAACGGTGGAAGATGTGGATGAGCTGACACATACCAGAGAGACACACACACACAGAGACAGCAAGCAGATCCCAATTGCAGTTAACGGTGGAAGATGTGGATGAGCTGACACATACCTGTAAAGAGACAGAAGGAATGATCAGGTGAGGCAGAACCCAGTGCAGAGAATGAAGTGCATATCACTTGTAGAAAGAATCACTTAGAGATAGAAGCCTTAACGATAGAAGCCCCTGCAATGTGCTACCCCAGCAATGTGCTACCCCCTTAAGGATGCTCAAATATATACTGTTATAAGGGTGGGGTTGAAGTTCGTTAATTAATCATGAGTGACTATAAGAGTGCCTAGCAATCAAAGTGAACTTTTTGCTTCAAAAGTCAGAATAGCAAGAGGCCAAGACAAGATCAACACATAAAACTTAGGTAAGACAGTCCAGAAAAACAAATAATGTCATGGTTGTTCGCACAGGGCAACAGATAGAGAAGGCCACATACCAGAGAGACACACACACACAGAGACAGCAAGCAGATCCCAATTGCAGTTAACGGTGGAAGATGTGGATGAGCTGACACATACCAGAGAGACACACACACACAGAGACAGCAAGCAGATCCCAATTGCAGTTAACGGTGGAAGATGTGGATGAGCTGACACATACCAGAGAGACACACACACACAGAGACAGCAAGCAGATCCCAATTGCAGTTAACGGTGGAAGATGTGGATGAGCTGACACATACCAGAGAGACACACACACACAGAGACAGCAAGCAGATCCCAATTGCAGTTAACGGTGGAAGATGTGGATGAGCTGACACATACCAGAGAGACACACACACACAGAGACAGCAAGCAGATCCCAATTGCAGTTAACGGTGGAAGATGTGGATGAGCTGACACATACCTGTAAAGAGACAGAAGGAATGATCAGGTGAGGCAGAACCCAGTGCAGAGAATGAAGTGCATATCACTTGTAGAAAGAATCACTTAGAGATAGAAGCCTTAACGATAGAAGCCCCTGCAATGTGCTACCCCAGCAATGTGCTACCCCCTTAAGGATGCTCAAATATATACTGTTATAAGGGTGGGGTTGAAGTTCGTTAATTAATCATGAGTGACTATAAGAGTGCCTAGCAATCAAAGTGAACTTTTTGCTTCAAAAGTCAGAATAGCAAGAGGCCAAGACAAGATCAACACATAAAACTTAGGTAAGACAGTCCAGAAAAACAAATAATGTCATGGTTGTTCGCACAGGGCAACAGATAGAGAAGGCCACATACCAGAGAGACACACACACACAGAGACAGCAAGCAGATCCCAATTGCAGTTAACGGTGGAAGATGTGGATGAGCTGACACATACCAGAGAGACACACACACACAGAGACAGCAAGCAGATCCCAATTGCAGTTAACGGTGGAAGATGTGGATGAGCTGACACATACCAGAGAGACACACACACACAGAGACAGCAAGCAGATCCCAATTGCAGTTAACGGTGGAAGATGTGGATGAGCTGACACATACCAGAGAGACACACACACACAGAGACAGCAAGCAGATCCCAATTGCAGTTAACGGTGGAAGATGTGGATGAGCTGACACATACCAGAGAGACACACACACACAGAGACAGCAAGCAGATCCCAATTGCAGTTAACGGTGGAAGATGTGGATGAGCTGACACATACCTGTAAAGAGACAGAAGGAATGATCAGGTGAGGCAGAACCCAGTGCAGAGAATGAAGTGCATATCACTTGTAGAAAGAATCACTTAGAGATAGAAGCCTTAACGATAGAAGCCCCTGCAATGTGCTACCCCAGCAATGTGCTACCCCCTTAAGGATGCTCAAATATATACTGTTATAAGGGTGGGGTTGAAGTTCGTTAATTAATCATGAGTGACTATAAGAGTGCCTAGCAATCAAAGTGAACTTTTTGCTTCAAAAGTCAGAATAGCAAGAGGCCAAGACAAGATCAACACATAAAACTTAGGTAAGACAGTCCAGAAAAACAAATAATGTCATGGTTGTTCGCACAGGGCAACAGATAGAGAAGGCCACATACCAGAGAGACACACACACACAGAGACAGCAAGCAGATCCCAATTGCAGTTAACGGTGGAAGATGTGGATGAGCTGACACATACCTGTAAAGAGACAGAAGGAATGATCAGGTGAGGCAGAACCCAGTGCAGAGAATGAAGTGCATATCACTTGTAGAAAGAATCACTTAGAGATAGAAGCCTTAACGATAGAAGCCCCTGCAATGTGCTACCCCAGCAATGTGCTACCCCCTTAAGGATGCTCAAATATATACTGTTATAAGGGTGGGGTTGAAGTTCGTTAATTAATCATGAGTGACTATAAGAGTGCCTAGCAATCAAAGTGAACTTTTTGCTTCAAAAGTCAGAATAGCAAGAGGCCAAGACAAGATCAACACATAAAACTTAGGTAAGACAGTCCAGAAAAACAAATAATGTCATGGTTGTTCGCACAGGGCAACAGATAGAGAAGGCCACATACCAGAGAGACACACACACACAGAGACAGCAAGCAGATCCCAATTGCAGTTAACGGTGGAAGATGTGGATGAGCTGACACATACCAGAGAGACACACACACACAGAGACAGCAAGCAGATCCCAATTGCAGTTAACGGTGGAAGATGTGGATGAGCTGACACATACCAGAGAGACACACACACACAGAGACAGCAAGCAGATCCCAATTGCAGTTAACGGTGGAAGATGTGGATGAGCTGACACATACCAGAGAGACACACACACACAGAGACAGCAAGCAGATCCCAATTGCAGTTAACGGTGGAAGATGTGGATGAGCTGACACATACCAGAGAGACACACACACACAGAGACAGCAAGCAGATCCCAATTGCAGTTAACGGTGGAAGATGTGGATGAGCTGACACATACCTGTAAAGAGACAGAAGGAATGATCAGGTGAGGCAGAACCCAGTGCAGAGAATGAAGTGCATATCACTTGTAGAAAGAATCACTTAGAGATAGAAGCCTTAACGATAGAAGCCCCTGCAATGTGCTACCCCAGCAATGTGCTACCCCCTTAAGGATGCTCAAATATATACTGTTATAAGGGTGGGGTTGAAGTTCGTTAATTAATCATGAGTGACTATAAGAGTGCCTAGCAATCAAAGTGAACTTTTTGCTTCAAAAGTCAGAATAGCAAGAGGCCAAGACAAGATCAACACATAAAACTTAGGTAAGACAGTCCAGAAAAACAAATAATGTCATGGTTGTTCGCACAGGGCAACAGATAGAGAAGGCCACATACCAGAGAGACACACACACACAGAGACAGCAAGCAGATCCCAATTGCAGTTAACGGTGGAAGATGTGGATGAGCTGACACATACCTGTAAAGAGACAGAAGGAATGATCAGGTGAGGCAGAACCCAGTGCAGAGAATGAAGTGCATATCACTTGTAGAAAGAATCACTTAGAGATAGAAGCCTTAACGATAGAAGCCCCTGCAATGTGCTACCCCAGCAATGTGCTACCCCCTTAAGGATGCTCAAATATATACTGTTATAAGGGTGGGGTTGAAGTTCGTTAATTAATCATGAGTGACTATAAGAGTGCCTAGCAATCAAAGTGA
This sequence comes from Aquarana catesbeiana, assembly GCF_042186555.1. Taxonomy (NCBI): domain Eukaryota; kingdom Metazoa; phylum Chordata; class Amphibia; order Anura; family Ranidae; genus Aquarana; species Aquarana catesbeiana. The sequence continues at coordinate 363,364,770 of NC_133329.1, forward strand.
ACTTTTTGCTTCAAAAGTCAGAATAGCAAGAGGCCAAGACAAGATCAACACATAAAACTTAGGTAAGACAGTCCAGAAAAACAAATAATGTCATGGTTGTTCGCACAGGGCAACAGATAGAGAAGGCCACATACCAGAGAGACACACACACACAGAGACAGCAAGCAGATCCCAATTGCAGTTAACGGTGGAAGATGTGGATGAGCTGACACATACCAGAGAGACACACACACACACAGAGACAGCAAGCAGATCCCAATTGCAGTTAACGGTGGAAGATGTGGATGAGCTGACACATACCAGAGAGACACACACACACAGAGACAGCAAGCAGATCCCAATTGCAGTTAACGGTGGAAGATGTGGATGAGCTGACACATACCAGAGAGACACACACACACAGAGACAGCAAGCAGATCCCAATTGCAGTTAACGGTGGAAGATGTGGATGAGCTGACACATACCAGAGAGACACACACACACAGAGACAGCAAGCAGATCCCAATTGCAGTTAACGGTGGAAGATGTGGATGAGCTGACACATACCTGTAAAGAGACAGAAGGAATGATCAGGTGAGGCAGAACCCAGTGCAGAGAATGAAGTGCATATCACTTGTAGAAAGAATCACTTAGAGATAGAAGCCTTAACGATAGAAGCCCCTGCAATGTGCTACCCCAGCAATGTGCTACCCCCTTAAGGATGCTCAAATATATACTGTTATAAGGGTGGGGTTGAAGTTCGTTAATTAATCATGAGTGACTATAAGAGTGCCTAGCAATCAAAGTGAACTTTTTGCTTCAAAAGTCAGAATAGCAAGAGGCCAAGACAAGATCAACACATAAAACTTAGGTAAGACAGTCCAGAAAAACAAATAATGTCATGGTTGTTCGCACAGGGCAACAGATAGAGAAGGCCACATACCAGAGAGACACACACACACAGAGACAGCAAGCAGATCCCAATTGCAGTTAACGGTGGAAGATGTGGATGAGCTGACACATACCAGAGAGACACACACACACAGAGACAGCAAGCAGATCCCAATTGCAGTTAACGGTGGAAGATGTGGATGAGCTGACACATACCAGAGAGACACACACACACAGAGACAGCAAGCAGATCCCAATTGCAGTTAACGGTGGAAGATGTGGATGAGCTGACACATACCAGAGAGACACACACACACAGAGACAGCAAGCAGATCCCAATTGCAGTTAACGGTGGAAGATGTGGATGAGCTGACACATACCAGAGAGACACACACACACAGAGACAGCAAGCAGATCCCAATTGCAGTTAACGGTGGAAGATGTGGATGAGCTGACACATACCTGTAAAGAGACAGAAGGAATGATCAGGTGAGGCAGAACCCAGTGCAGAGAATGAAGTGCATATCACTTGTAGAAAGAATCACTTAGAGATAGAAGCCTTAACGATAGAAGCCCCTGCAATGTGCTACCCCAGCAATGTGCTACCCCCTTAAGGATGCTCAAATATATACTGTTATAAGGGTGGGGTTGAAGTTCGTTAATTAATCATGAGTGACTATAAGAGTGCCTAGCAATCAAAGTGAACTTTTTGCTTCAAAAGTCAGAATAGCAAGAGGCCAAGACAAGATCAACACATAAAACTTAGGTAAGACAGTCCAGAAAAACAAATAATGTCATGGTTGTTCGCACAGGGCAACAGATAGAGAAGGCCACATACCAGAGAGACACACACACACAGAGACAGCAAGCAGATCCCAATTGCAGTTAACGGTGGAAGATGTGGATGAGCTGACACATACCAGAGAGACACACACACACAGAGACAGCAAGCAGATCCCAATTGCAGTTAACGGTGGAAGATGTGGATGAGCTGACACATACCAGAGAGACACACACACACAGAGACAGCAAGCAGATCCCAATTGCAGTTAACGGTGGAAGATGTGGATGAGCTGACACATACCAGAGAGACACACACACACAGAGACAGCAAGCAGATCCCAATTGCAGTTAACGGTGGAAGATGTGGATGAGCTGACACATACCAGAGAGACACACACACACAGAGACAGCAAGCAGATCCCAATTGCAGTTAACGGTGGAAGATGTGGATGAGCTGACACATACCTGTAAAGAGACAGAAGGAATGATCAGGTGAGGCAGAACCCAGTGCAGAGAATGAAGTGCATATCACTTGTAGAAAGAATCACTTAGAGATAGAAGCCTTAACGATAGAAGCCCCTGCAATGTGCTACCCCAGCAATGTGCTACCCCCTTAAGGATGCTCAAATATATACTGTTATAAGGGTGGGGTTGAAGTTCGTTAATTAATCATGAGTGACTATAAGAGTGCCTAGCAATCAAAGTGAACTTTTTGCTTCAAAAGTCAGAATAGCAAGAGGCCAAGACAAGATCAACACATAAAACTTAGGTAAGACAGTCCAGAAAAACAAATAATGTCATGGTTGTTCGCACAGGGCAACAGATAGAGAAGGCCACATACCAGAGAGACACACACACACAGAGACAGCAAGCAGATCCCAATTGCAGTTAACGGTGGAAGATGTGGATGAGCTGACACATACCAGAGAGACACACACACACAGAGACAGCAAGCAGATCCCAATTGCAGTTAACGGTGGAAGATGTGGATGAGCTGACACATACCAGAGAGACACACACACACAGAGACAGCAAGCAGATCCCAATTGCAGTTAACGGTGGAAGATGTGGATGAGCTGACACATACCAGAGAGACACACACACACAGAGACAGCAAGCAGATCCCAATTGCAGTTAACGGTGGAAGATGTGGATGAGCTGACACATACCTGTAAAGAGACAGAAGGAATGATCAGGTGAGGCAGAACCCAGTGCAGAGAATGAAGTGCATATCACTTGTAGAAAGAATCACTTAGAGATAGAAGCCTTAACGATAGAAGCCCCTGCAATGTGCTACCCCAGCAATGTGCTACCCCCTTAAGGATGCTCAAATATATACTGTTATAAGGGTGGGGTTGAAGTTCGTTAATTAATCATGAGTGACTATAAGAGTGCCTAGCAATCAAAGTGAACTTTTTGCTTCAAAAGTCAGAATAGCAAGAGGCCAAGACAAGATCAACACATAAAACTTAGGTAAGACAGTCCAGAAAAACAAATAATGTCATGGTTGTTCGCACAGGGCAACAGATAGAGAAGGCCACATACCAGAGAGACACACACACACAGAGACAGCAAGCAGATCCCAATTGCAGTTAACGGTGGAAGATGTGGATGAGCTGACACATACCAGAGAGACACACACACACAGAGACAGCAAGCAGATCCCAATTGCAGTTAACGGTGGAAGATGTGGATGAGCTGACACATACCAGAGAGACACACACACACAGAGACAGCAAGCAGATCCCAATTGCAGTTAACGGTGGAAGATGTGGATGAGCTGACACATACCAGAGAGACACACACACACAGAGACAGCAAGCAGATCCCAATTGCAGTTAACGGTGGAAGATGTGGATGAGCTGACACATACCAGAGAGACACACACACACAGAGACAGCAAGCAGATCCCAATTGCAGTTAACGGTGGAAGATGTGGATGAGCTGACACATACCAGAGAGACACACACACACAGAGACAGCAAGCAGATCCCAATTGCAGTTAACGGTGGAAGATGTGGATGAGCTGACACATACCAGAGAGACACACACACACAGAGACAGCAAGCAGATCCCAATTGCAGTTAACGGTGGAAGATGTGGATGAGCTGACACATACCTGTAAAGAGACAGAAGGAATGATCAGGTGAGGCAGAACCCAGTGCAGAGAATGAAGTGCATATCACTTGTAGAAAGAATCACTTAGAGATAGAAGCCTTAACGATAGAAGCCCCTGCAATGTGCTACCCCAGCAATGTGCTACCCCCTTAAGGATGCTCAAATATATACTGTTATAAGGGTGGGGTTGAAGTTCGTTAATTAATCATGAGTGACTATAAGAGTGCCTAGCAATCAAAGTGAACTTTTTGCTTCAAAAGTCAGAATAGCAAGAGGCCAAGACAAGATCAACACATAAAACTTAGGTAAGACAGTCCAGAAAAACAAATAATGTCATGGTTGTTCGCACAGGGCAACAGATAGAGAAGGCCACATACCAGAGAGACACACACACACAGAGACAGCAAGCAGATCCCAATTGCAGTTAACGGTGGAAGATGTGGATGAGCTGACACATACCAGAGAGACACACACACACAGAGACAGCAAGCAGATCCCAATTGCAGTTAACGGTGGAAGATGTGGATGAGCTGACACATACCAGAGAGACACACACACACAGAGACAGCAAGCAGATCCCAATTGCAGTTAACGGTGGAAGATGTGGATGAGCTGACACATACCAGAGAGACACACACACACAGAGACAGCAAGCAGATCCCAATTGCAGTTAACGGTGGAAGATGTGGATGAGCTGACACATACCAGAGAGACACACACACACAGAGACAGCAAGCAGATCCCAATTGCAGTTAACGGTGGAAGATGTGGATGAGCTGACACATACCTGTAAAGAGACAGAAGGAATGATCAGGTGAGGCAGAACCCAGTGCAGAGAATGAAGTGCATATCACTTGTAGAAAGAATCACTTAGAGATAGAAGCCTTAACGATAGAAGCCCCTGCAATGTGCTACCCCAGCAATGTGCTACCCCCTTAAGGATGCTCAAATATATACTGTTATAAGGGTGGGGTTGAAGTTCGTTAATTAATCATGAGTGACTATAAGAGTGCCTAGCAATCAAAGTGAACTTTTTGCTTCAAAAGTCAGAATAGCAAGAGGCCAAGACAAGATCAACACATAAAACTTAGGTAAGACAGTCCAGAAAAACAAATAATGTCATGGTTGTTCGCACAGGGCAACAGATAGAGAAGGCCACATACCAGAGAGACACACACACACAGAGACAGCAAGCAGATCCCAATTGCAGTTAACGGTGGAAGATGTGGATGAGCTGACACATACCAGAGAGACACACACACACAGAGACAGCAAGCAGATCCCAATTGCAGTTAACGGTGGAAGATGTGGATGAGCTGACACATACCAGAGAGACACACACACACAGAGACAGCAAGCAGATCCCAATTGCAGTTAACGGTGGAAGATGTGGATGAGCTGACACATACCAGAGAGACACACACACACAGAGACAGCAAGCAGATCCCAATTGCAGTTAACGGTGGAAGATGTGGATGAGCTGACACATACCAGAGAGACACACACACACAGAGACAGCAAGCAGATCCCAATTGCAGTTAACGGTGGAAGATGTGGATGAGCTGACACATACCTGTAAAGAGACAGAAGGAATGATCAGGTGAGGCAGAACCCAGTGCAGAGAATGAAGTGCATATCACTTGTAGAAAGAATCACTTAGAGATAGAAGCCTTAACGATAGAAGCCCCTGCAATGTGCTACCCCAGCAATGTGCTACCCCCTTAAGGATGCTCAAATATATACTGTTATAAGGGTGGGGTTGAAGTTCGTTAATTAATCATGAGTGACTATAAGAGTGCCTAGCAATCAAAGTGAACTTTTTGCTTCAAAAGTCAGAATAGCAAGAGGCCAAGACAAGATCAACACATAAAACTTAGGTAAGACAGTCCAGAAAAACAAATAATGTCATGGTTGTTCGCACAGGGCAACAGATAGAGAAGGCCACATACCAGAGAGACACACACACACAGAGACAGCAAGCAGATCCCAATTGCAGTTAACGGTGGAAGATGTGGATGAGCTGACACATACCAGAGAGACACACACACACAGAGACAGCAAGCAGATCCCAATTGCAGTTAACGGTGGAAGATGTGGATGAGCTGACACATACCAGAGAGACACACACACACAGAGACAGCAAGCAGATCCCAATTGCAGTTAACGGTGGAAGATGTGGATGAGCTGACACATACCAGAGAGACACACACACACAGAGACAGCAAGCAGATCCCAATTGCAGTTAACGGTGGAAGATGTGGATGAGCTGACACATACCAGAGAGACACACACACACAGAGACAGCAAGCAGATCCCAATTGCAGTTAACGGTGGAAGATGTGGATGAGCTGACACATACCTGTAAAGAGACAGAAGGAATGATCAGGTGAGGCAGAACCCAGTGCAGAGAATGAAGTGCATATCACTTGTAGAAAGAATCACTTAGAGATAGAAGCCTTAACGATAGAAGCCCCTGCAATGTGCTACCCCAGCAATGTGCTACCCCCTTAAGGATGCTCAAATATATACTGTTATAAGGGTGGGGTTGAAGTTCGTTAATTAATCATGAGTGACTATAAGAGTGCCTAGCAATCAAAGTGAACTTTTTGCTTCAAAAGTCAGAATAGCAAGAGGCCAAGACAAGATCAACACATAAAACTTAGGTAAGACAGTCCAGAAAAACAAATAATGTCATGGTTGTTCGCACAGGGCAACAGATAGAGAAGGCCACATACCAGAGAGACACACACACACAGAGACAGCAAGCAGATCCCAATTGCAGTTAACGGTGGAAGATGTGGATGAGCTGACACATACCAGAGAGACACACACACACAGAGACAGCAAGCAGATCCCAATTGCAGTTAACGGTGGAAGATGTGGATGAGCTGACACATACCAGAGAGACACACACACACAGAGACAGCAAGCAGATCCCAATTGCAGTTAACGGTGGAAGATGTGGATGAGCTGACACATACCAGAGAGACACACACACACAGAGACAGCAAGCAGATCCCAATTGCAGTTAACGGTGGAAGATGTGGATGAGCTGACACATACCAGAGAGACACACACACACAGAGACAGCAAGCAGATCCCAATTGCAGTTAACGGTGGAAGATGTGGATGAGCTGACACATACCTGTAAAGAGACAGAAGGAATGATCAGGTGAGGCAGAACCCAGTGCAGAGAATGAAGTGCATATCACTTGTAGAAAGAATCACTTAGAGATAGAAGCCTTAACGATAGAAGCCCCTGCAATGTGCTACCCCAGCAATGTGCTACCCCCTTAAGGATGCTCAAATATATACTGTTATAAGGGTGGGGTTGAAGTTCGTTAATTAATCATGAGTGACTATAAGAGTGCCTAGCAATCAAAGTGAACTTTTTGCTTCAAAAGTCAGAATAGCAAGAGGCCAAGACAAGATCAACACATAAAACTTAGGTAAGACAGTCCAGAAAAACAAATAATGTCATGGTTGTTCGCACAGGGCAACAGATAGAGAAGGCCACATACCAGAGAGACACACACACACAGAGACAGCAAGCAGATCCCAATTGCAGTTAACGGTGGAAGATGTGGATGAGCTGACACATACCAGAGAGACACACACACACAGAGACAGCAAGCAGATCCCAATTGCAGTTAACGGTGGAAGATGTGGATGAGCTGACACATACCAGAGAGACACACACACACAGAGACAGCAAGCAGATCCCAATTGCAGTTAACGGTGGAAGATGTGGATGAGCTGACACATACCAGAGAGACACACACACACAGAGACAGCAAGCAGATCCCAATTGCAGTTAACGGTGGAAGATGTGGATGAGCTGACACATACCAGAGAGACACACACACACAGAGACAGCAAGCAGATCCCAATTGCAGTTAACGGTGGAAGATGTGGATGAGCTGACACATACCTGTAAAGAGACAGAAGGAATGATCAGGTGAGGCAGAACCCAGTGCAGAGAATGAAGTGCATATCACTTGTAGAAAGAATCACTTAGAGATAGAAGCCTTAACGATAGAAGCCCCTGCAATGTGCTACCCCAGCAATGTGCTACCCCCTTAAGGATGCTCAAATATATACTGTTATAAGGGTGGGGTTGAAGTTCGTTAATTAATCATGAGTGACTATAAGAGTGCCTAGCAATCAAAGTGAACTTTTTGCTTCAAAAGTCAGAATAGCAAGAGGCCAAGACAAGATCAACACATAAAACTTAGGTAAGACAGTCCAGAAAAACAAATAATGTCATGGTTGTTCGCACAGGGCAACAGATAGAGAAGGCCACATACCAGAGAGACACACACACACAGAGACAGCAAGCAGATCCCAATTGCAGTTAACGGTGGAAGATGTGGATGAGCTGACACATACCAGAGAGACACACACACACAGAGACAGCAAGCAGATCCCAATTGCAGTTAACGGTGGAAGATGTGGATGAGCTGACACATACCAGAGAGACACACACACACAGAGACAGCAAGCAGATCCCAATTGCAGTTAACGGTGGAAGATGTGGATGAGCTGACACATACCAGAGAGACACACACACACAGAGACAGCAAGCAGATCCCAATTGCAGTTAACGGTGGAAGATGTGGATGAGCTGACACATACCAGAGAGACACACACACACAGAGACAGCAAGCAGATCCCAATTGCAGTTAACGGTGGAAGATGTGGATGAGCTGACACATACCTGTAAAGAGACAGAAGGAATGATCAGGTGAGGCAGAACCCAGTGCAGAGAATGAAGTGCATATCACTTGTAGAAAGAATCACTTAGAGATAGAAGCCTTAACGATAGAAGCCCCTGCAATGTGCTACCCCAGCAATGTGCTACCCCCTTAAGGATGCTCAAATATATACTGTTATAAGGGTGGGGTTGAAGTTCGTTAATTAATCATGAGTGACTATAAGAGTGCCTAGCAATCAAAGTGAACTTTTTGCTTCAAAAGTCAGAATAGCAAGAGGCCAAGACAAGATCAACACATAAAACTTAGGTAAGACAGTCCAGAAAAACAAATAATGTCATGGTTGTTCGCACAGGGCAACAGATAGAGAAGGCCACATACCAGAGAGACACACACACACAGAGACAGCAAGCAGATCCCAATTGCAGTTAACGGTGGAAGATGTGGATGAGCTGACACATACCAGAGAGACACACACACACAGAGACAGCAAGCAGATCCCAATTGCAGTTAACGGTGGAAGATGTGGATGAGCTGACACATACCAGAGAGACACACACACACAGAGACAGCAAGCAGATCCCAATTGCAGTTAACGGTGGAAGATGTGGATGAGCTGACACATACCAGAGAGACACACACACACAGAGACAGCAAGCAGATCCCAATTGCAGTTAACGGTGGAAGATGTGGATGAGCTGACACATACCAGAGAGACACACACACACAGAGACAGCAAGCAGATCCCAATTGCAGTTAACGGTGGAAGATGTGGATGAGCTGACACATACCTGTAAAGAGACAGAAGGAATGATCAGGTGAGGCAGAACCCAGTGCAGAGAATGAAGTGCATATCACTTGTAGAAAGAATCACTTAGAGATAGAAGCCTTAACGATAGAAGCCCCTGCAATGTGCTACCCCAGCAATGTGCTACCCCCTTAAGGATGCTCAAATATATACTGTTATAAGGGTGGGGTTGAAGTTCGTTAATTAATCATGAGTGACTATAAGAGTGCCTAGCAATCAAAGTGAACTTTTTGCTTCAAAAGTCAGAATAGCAAGAGGCCAAGACAAGATCAACACATAAAACTTAGGTAAGACAGTCCAGAAAAACAAATAATGTCATGGTTGTTCGCACAGGGCAACAGATAGAGAAGGCCACATACCAGAGAGACACACACACACAGAGACAGCAAGCAGATCCCAATTGCAGTTAACGGTGGAAGATGTGGATGAGCTGACACATACCAGAGAGACACACACACACAGAGACAGCAAGCAGATCCCAATTGCAGTTAACGGTGGAAGATGTGGATGAGCTGACACATACCAGAGAGACACACACACACAGAGACAGCAAGCAGATCCCAATTGCAGTTAACGGTGGAAGATGTGGATGAGCTGACACATACCAGAGAGACACACACACACAGAGACAGCAAGCAGATCCCAATTGCAGTTAACGGTGGAAGATGTGGATGAGCTGACACATACCAGAGAGACACACACACACAGAGACAGCAAGCAGATCCCAATTGCAGTTAACGGTGGAAGATGTGGATGAGCTGACACATACCAGAGAGACACACACACACAGAGACAGCAAGCAGATCCCAATTGCAGTTAACGGTGGAAGATGTGGATGAGCTGACACATACCTGTAAAGAGACAGAAGGAATGATCAGGTGAGGCAGAACCCAGTGCAGAGAATGAAGTGCATATCACTTGTAGAAAGAATCACTTAGAGATAGAAGCCTTAACGATAGAAGCCCCTGCAATGTGCTACCTTCACTGTGCAGCTCGTTCTGCACAGAGTGGCCCCGAACCTGGTCTTCTGGGGTCCCTCGGCGGCTGTTTCAGCTCCTCCCCGCAAGCATTTACCACCTTCATGCGAGCTCCCTTGCACGGTGGTGAGTGCTTGCGGGCGCGCTCCCGTGATACAGCCGGCGGCTATAGCCGCTCGCTGTATCACTCGGCCCCGCCCCCCGGCGCGCCGCGTCATCGGATGTGATTGACAGCAGCGCGAGCCAATGGCTGCGCTGCTTTCAATCCATCCACTGCAGCCAATCAGCGACCAGGCTGAGCTGCAATGAAGATGACGAGCACGAGCAGCGAAGATTCGAGGCGTCAGGTAAGTAAAACGGGGGGCCTGGGGGCGGCGGTACTGTCAAAAGTTTTTTCACCTTAATGCATAGAATGCATTAAGGTGAAAAAATTTTTACCTTTACAACCCCTTTAAGTTACATTGATCCAGCATGGCAAATAATTGTGAAGTGGAAAGTAAATGATAAATGTTTTTCAATATTTTTTACAAATAAATATCTGAAAAGTGTGGTGCGCATTTGTATTCAGCCCCCTTTACTCTGATACCCCTAACTAAAATCTAGTGGAACCAATTGCCTTCAGAAGTCACCTAATTAGTAAATCTATGGGGCATGGAGAATCGTGTAAAAAACGTAGTCGAAAAAGAAATGTACATGTGCAAGAAAAGAAAATTCCCTGAAAGAAAAGAAGATTCCCAGCCACAAAAATTCTTTTCTGTAGCAACATGAGATGAAATTGAAGGTTTGGTTGGTTGAATTTCTAAATCAATGGGGGCTCCATCTGATCACAAAACACACAAATTTTCTGATTTTCAAAAGAAAATTCTTTCGAAATTCGACCATGTATGGCCAGCCTTAGTCATATATGAACCTTCTTTGTTCACCACTTTTTTACAGTTGTATTGGTATTGCATATGAGCCATAGTTGGTATTTGCATATTGTTTCATTGCACTTTTGCACTTTACAGCTTATCACATGCTATTTATATGCATTGTGTTATCATGAATTGCACAGTTTAACTTTAGTGCTGCACTTTATATTTTAGATTACATTTTTGTGCCCAATATCTGGGTTATAGTGCAGTGGCGTCTCCAGCTTTCATATTTAGGGGGGGCACATGGGGGGGACAGGGACAAAAGTCAAAAGTAGGGGGGCAACTATAAAATGCAATTTATATATATACATACCAAGAAAATATAAGGATCCAAAGCAGTGGGAGAACTATCAGGGTTGCAAAGGTTGTCTTGCCACCGGGCCCTGGTGTTCTGCCACTGTGGGGTTCCCCAGCCTCCTCTTGCTGTCCTGCCCCTGCTATTGACAGTGCTGGTCTGGCATCTCTTGGAATTTACAGGCTGGTTCTCCTGTCCTAAGGATGGGAGAAATCAGTCTGTTTTTTCAGTAACAGAGTCCTGGTGGAGTCCTTCCTGCAACTCGCTCTTCTCCCTGCCAATGAGGATGCAGGGGAAGGAGCAGATCGGGCGGCCGTGGTTGTGTGAGCGCTCACATTATGCAGTGTCAGCGAGCAGAGGGAGGGGGGAGGAATCACCCGCAGGAGCTGACTGGGGACTATCTCCCTCTTAGACATTGATTTTTTGTAAAAAAAAAAAATGTTTTTTTTTTTTAAATTGGGGGGGGGGGGGGGGGGGGGACATGGTGGAGCACAGCATAATGTTGGGGGGGGGGGTCAGGGCCCCCTCTGCCCCCCCCCCCCAGGGACGCCATTGTTATAGTGTTCAGCTGCTGTCTTAACCTTATTCACGCGGGTATCATTTTATATCTATTCTTTTATATCGGCGTGTAAAATTTACAAATGTAGCAATTTAGAAATTGGATGAAAGATTTAGCACTGAGAATAACTTTCTGAATGATAAAAAAATGCATTTTATGAACAACTATATAGATCAGACCAAAAGAAGGAACAAATGAGGAGCAAAGAGGGACAGAGGGACTTTGTTCCAAATCAGGGAAAGTCCCCAAAATCAGGCATAGTTGGGAGCTTTGGAGCTATGCCTACACCTATAGAAAGGGCATTATTAATCTTTAGTCAAAGCCTCACATTTTATTTTTATCTACAGACACCCCTTATCTGCATAGGCAGTTTTTCATACAGGTAAACCCTTTAAATGTGTTAGGCTAGGTTCACATTAGTGCTGCTGTATGATCATGCGCATTTTTGTAGCAGGTTTATGCATGTTTTTTGATGCATTTTTTCCTGTGTTTTCATGCTTCATGCATTTTTTTTTTTTTGCCAATGAATAACGAGAAGAAAATTAATTGGAAGTAAAAAAAAAGCCACTCCAATATGCATAAAAAATGCATCTACCTGCATTTTTGATGCATTTCAATTGAAGTCTATGGGACCAGAAACAAAAGAAGAGCACGCACTCTTTCAAAAATCACACTGCACTATGCTGCATTGATGTGAACTGACACCATAGAGAATAATGTAACTTCCATTGTCATGCAGTGCAGTGTGATAGTAGACGCACACCTCCCAACTTTTTGAGATGGGAATGAGGGACACCTATCAGCAAAAGTATGCAGGCATAGGACACACCCCCTGCCACGTCCCCTTAAAAGGTGAATTGTACAAAAAAAACAAGATTGGTTAAACCCACAAGTGCTTTTTTTTACCACCACTATTTCTTTATATTGGCTTTTGGAATTTACAAATGCAGCAATTTAGAAATCAGATGAAAGGTTTAGTGCTGGAAAACACTTTTTAATAGATAAAAAGTGCATTTTATATACATCTTAAGGCAGATTAGCTTGTGGGGATCACCTTTTCTGAACGACAGTCAGCAAACGGGCACTTTCTTAAAAATCTGGCGGATGCCACGTTTATTTACAGGAGGTTTGCAAAATAAGGATAACAAAATCAGTAAAGTAAATCCTTGCCGTCCGGCGCTAACTAAACAAATAGTCTCCTCTCTAGACAGTGCAGGGCTGGTCCCTGTCACCCACAAAACATGCGGTAAAGCAAACCTTTTTAGTCCAATAGCCAGAGCTCCTCTCACTTAGGTTCCTTCCTGAGTCTCAAAACCAGAGCCCTGTTGAGTTCTCTTCCTGGTTATTTAAAGTCCACCTGAGTGTGGGCTCAAGTGGACCAGAACATCCAGGCTGGAACCCAGCCTGCAACAGAGGCTGGGACAACCCGGGCCGGATTCCAGTGCAATCCCTTACAACGAATGCGAGGTGAAATGTAGCGATTATCCACTATATCACCTCGCATACCATCACAATCTACATAGATCAGACCAAAATGAGGGACAAATGAGGGGGAAAAAGGGACAGAGGGACATTGCTCCAAATCAGGGGACAGTCACTCGAAATCAGGGACAGTTGGGAGCTATGCAGACGTACAACAAATTGCACTAATGTGAACAGGGGTATTGCAGGTTTCGATCCTGAGGATGGCATTCTTTTCTCTGCCCTCAAGGTGGCGCAAGAGCACTTCTTTTGTTCAGCAGTTATCAGTCCAAGAAAAATGACTTTATCCTGCAGTTTTTCAGCAGCTCAGGGGCTGTTCTGACTATAGACTTGCCAAGGTAATTATTCATCCAAAATTGTTTGCCGCCTCGTCTCCAGGGTAGATGTGTTTGCCTACCAGGTGAAGCAGAGAATGCTGTGTTAAGGGAATCAACTCAGAAACTGCTCCTACTTGGGAATTCTCTTTTGAGAGATGGAGATAAACACAGAAGATAGGCTCCCCGCATGTTACCATGGAAACCCAAAATTGAGCTGTACAGTAAACTGATGTTCTGAATCAAGAAGTTTATATGTGAGCTGCGGAGAAGTTAACTGTTACCGGTTATGGCTCCGGAGTCGGGAAGGAGAAATGGACGGCTCCGGCCATAACAGCTTATTACCAAACAGAACAATTCAATCCAGATATATAGACGAGAACGGCAATACAGGGGCACCAATTTTTATTGTATTTTTTATTTAATGCTGCAATGAAATGGAAACAATACAGAAAGCTTTTTGGAAGAGAAACTATAGTACATTTCAAAGCCTGCACATAAAGTTTAGCTGAGAGTAAATTTTGATGGGACTTTTACTTTGTGTCACATATTCTTAAAGCCCAACTCCGGGCAACAAAAAAAAAAATGATTCCCAGCAGTGTGGCTGTGCCCGCACTGCAAGGGTTAAAGTGGTTTTAAACCCTTAAAAAAAATTCCAAAAAAAACAACCTGCAAGACAAAGGCATATTGAGTTAGTATGCATAGCTTAGATCGAATCCCCCGCAGCAGTCCTCGTTCACCGACATCTCTCCTGGGGTTACTTCTGGGTTTCGTGGCTGCCCCGTAGTGATTGGCCAAAGCCGCAATGACGTCACTCCCGCGCATGCCCCTGGAGCCGCCGGTGTCGGCGCAGTATAACTGAAGCAACGGCACGTAGTGCCGTTGCTTCAGTTTGCTTAAGTGTGCATGTGCCGATGAAGTTGGCACATGCAAATACAGGGATATCTCCTAAACCGTGCAGGTTTAGGAGATATCCAGTATAGCTACAGGTAAGCCTAATTATAGGTTTGCCTGTAGTATAAAGTGGTTGTAAAGGGTTTACAACCCCTTTAATAGCTTGGTTTGTCTAGGGGAGGGGAAAAAAGAGTTTTACTTACCTGATCCTCCGTTCCTACTAAAGTTGGCACTCCATCATCCAGCAGTGGATTGTCCCACTGAGTCCTCCAGTGCAGGACTATGGTTTTGGTTATGGCTTTGGTTTTGATGATGTCAGGACCCTACACTGCTGGAGAATGGGATAGAAGAAGCTGCAGGGACTGGTCTAGCTGCAGGGAGGAGCAGAGAATCGGGTAAGACCAAAATTAACAAGTAATCCTTGCAAGCACAGCCCAGAGCTGGGCTTTAATAAAGGAGGACAGTGGGTTAGTGGTTAGCACTAGGGTATTGAATTCCAACCATACCTGCATGGAGTTTGCATGTGTTTCCTCTGGGGACCCTGATTTCCTCCCACACCCAAAAATGTGCTGGTATATATATATTTAAATACCTTATTTTATGTTTTTTAATTGCTCACATGACCTCTCTTCTCAGCTGCATACGGGGCTTAGAGAGAGGGGGGTGGAGACTACAGGGGAGGGGTGTGTCAGCAAGATTCAGAGAAACAACAGTAACAGTACACTGATCTTCTCAATGATTAGCTGGGCAAGGGGCCTGTCAGCAAAAGTCTGACTACTGGAGTATACAGGGGCGGATTCAGAGTCTAGTCTCGGAAGGGACATTGCCAGAAAATAAAGTTTTTTGCAGGCAATTTGTTAGTGCAATGGCTGGTGTTGGTGCATCATACATTCCAGCACCATGGTTGATATGGTGTCAGAATGATTGAAGTGCATTATATCTAATATTACATTGTATATGTATGTAATATAAAATTAAATAGTTCAACTCACCATAATGCAGAATTAGTGGGTGCCCAGAGTGTGTCATCTGCCATCGCCACCTGCCACTAGATGCTGTATGTCACTTGCTGCTGTCGCCTGCCACCAGATGCAGCTTGTCACTTGCCACGCCACCTGCCTTCAGATGCAGCTTGTCACTTGCCACGTTATCTGCCACTAGATGCCACCAGATGCAGATTGTCATGTGCCACCAAATGCAGATGGTCACTTGCCACCAGATGCAAATTGTCACTTGCCACCATTGCCTGTCACCAGATGCAGCTTATCATTTGCCACATCGCCTGCCACCAGATGCAGTTTGCCACTTGCCACGTTACTTTCCACCGGATGCAGCTTGTCATTTGCCACGTTACTTGCCACCGGATGCGGACTGTCACTTTCCACATTGCCTGCCATCAGATGCAGCTTGTCACTTGCTATGTTATTTGCCACCAGATGCAGCTTGTCACTATCCTGCAACAACAGTGACATCAGAGAAACAGGCTTCTCTCCCCAGCTTTTCAACACATATGAGGGCGGGCAGTGAGAGATGATGTAATTTCTATGCTGCCCACAACTGCGCAGTGAGGGCAGAACTGTGGCGATGCAGGGCGGGCAGTGAAAGATGATGTCATCTCTCTGCTCGCTCGCCCACCAGCCCACTCTACTGCCTTCCCGTTCACCCACCGGCCCGCTTACTGGCATGACTGCCCACCTGCTCTGCTCACCCACTGGCCGCTCACTGGCCTGCTCGCCCACTCCGCTCACTTTCCGGCCTCTTACTGACCAGACTGCCCGTCCGTTCACCCGCCGGCCACCCGCTCACCGTTTTCTATGCCCCTCCCCTGGATTTGCCCCTGGGAGTACAGGCAGGCTGTGAACCCAAGCAGAAAGTAAAGAGGAAAACTGACCATACTGGGTCAGCTGTGCTTCCATGCCCTGGCGTTAGCAGTTCAAAATAGGAAAACAGGGGGACTGGCAGGATCACCAGTGATTTCACACAAAGGAAGCAATGCAAAGACTACAGGTTACTATTTCATACAAGTACATGGTACAACAGGTACATATCAGGAATATGAAATGTTGGGGGTAACAAACATGTAATCGGTGAAAGAAGAAAAATTACAGCTCAATAGCTCCAGACCTGTTGAAAACACCCGCCCTATATGATCTTGCAGGTGCTGGCTCTGCTCAAATTAAATTAAAATCCAAAAACAGTCATATCTTATGCATAGAAAACAGGGTAGAACAGCTAACGCATTTCACATCACAACAGATGCTTAGTCATAGCTGAATAAACAAGGTCTGATCATATATATATATGGAGCTGATGAAAAATAGACAGCCAATCAAATGTGAACTAATGTTGGAAAAAACCTCCCCATAGAATCAGACCTTGTTAATGCCAAAATGAATTGCACCTGAAGGGGAGAAGCAAAGAGCTAGCGACTACAATCAATCCAAATGAAGGAAAACATAGAAAGATATATATGTATATGTAGTACAATCAAAGGCTAAAACATTTGGAAATAATAAAGAAAAAGTATAATAAATACTGATACAAAAACAAATGCAGATATAAAAAGTTATAGAACAACTATAAACAAGATCAAATTAATCATCATGAAGACCTTCAAAAGATTTGATATTAATCATCATACAAGAAGTCAAAAAAGGATATATACTAAGTACCAAACATATTATATATACATATTTCTATGTATAAAATTAAAATTGACTATTGGACCCTAAAATGTAAGCTGATTGAGAGCAGGGACTGATGTGCAATATATAAAAGCTCTGTATAAATTGTTGGTGCTATATAAACACCTGGCATAAATAAATATCCATTTATTTTTTGCTGAGGGGTTCTGCTGATAAAGAGAGAGAACAAGAAAAAGCGTAATGTGAACTCTGGTATCCTCAGCACCTATCAGTTCCGCTATTCATTTACTTACTACATGAAGAGGACCATGTACTGTTTATCACAAACCATTTACAATGGAGGGAAAGCAACGGATGCAGGAATTTAAAAAAAATGTGATTTAAAACTGCCAACAGCCGTCTTCAGAGGAGGAAGGAAGATACACATGAATGGTGCTGCATCTTAGTGACTGTGATGCCGCGTACACACGAGCGGACTTTTCGACGGACTAGGTCGGACAATTCGATCGTGTGTGGGCTCCAGCGGACTTTTTTTTCCCAAAAGTCCGACGGTCCTAGAAATAAAACTTGTTTCAAATCTTTCGGACGGACTCGAGTCCGGTCAAAAAGTCCGCTCGTCTGTATGCTATGTATGTATTGGTTACTGGCTATCAACTTCCTTATTTTCGTCCGGTCGTACGTCATCACGTACGAATCCGTTGGACTTTGGTTGATCGTGTGTAGGCAAGTCCGTTCATTCGAAAGTCCGTCAAAGTCTGCCCGTGTGTACGCGGCATTAGGAACCCAAAACATTTTAATAGATCTCTATAAAAAAGTACTGGACCAATCAGTTTTTAATTACACAAGGAACTATAGATGGATTGATGAAAATGAATGTCTTACAATACTGCATTCATGTGAGCACCACTCCACAACTCTTCTGTGGAAGTCCATGGATTATGAAGGCAGACACCAGGGCACCAATTAATTATTACATTAAAGCAGAACTGTGGATAGGCTACAGAATTTCAAGAATTTACATTAACCTCTTCAGCCCCGGAAGAATTTACCCCCTTCCTGACCAGGCCATTTTTTGCGATACGGCACTGCGCCGCTTTAACTGACAATTGCGCGGTCGTACGAAGCTGTACCCAAACAAAATTTACATCCTTTTTTCCCCACACATAGAGCTTTCTTTTGGTGGTATTTGATCACCTCTGCGTTTTTTATTTTTTGCGCTATAAACAAAAAAAAAAAGACAATTTTGAAAAAAAAAAACAATATCGATTACGTTTTGCTATAATAAATATCCCCAAAAATGTTTTTAAAAATCTAATTTCTTCATCAGTTTTGGTCAATATATATTCTTCTACATATTTTTGGTAATAAAAATCACAATAAGCGTATATTGATTGGTTTGCGCAAAAGTATCTACAAACTATGGAAAAGATTTATAGCATTTTTATGGCATTTTGGCTGGGCCGCCTGACCGGACTCAAGGCTTATCTTTTGAAACGTCTATGTAAGTGTGCTTTTTATACGATTTAATAAACTCATAAGGTTTTACACTATCAGAGCTTTTATCTTTGTTACACGGTCCACTTCCCACCTGATTCGGTCCCATCATGTGTTGATCCGAAGATCTAGCAGACAAGGATTGATGCCAAGTTCAAGTCACAGCTGTTTTTGCTTGCTATGATCCTCTGTGGTGGGGGATCATGGTTTTCTGGTAAGGAGCTACCCCTTCTATTTTTTTGGTGGTGGATCACATTTCTTCACAGAGTGGATCAAGATTGTCTTATGTGAACTTGGTGT
Organism: Aquarana catesbeiana; assembly: GCF_042186555.1. Classification (NCBI taxonomy): domain Eukaryota; kingdom Metazoa; phylum Chordata; class Amphibia; order Anura; family Ranidae; genus Aquarana; species Aquarana catesbeiana. Next base: position 363,383,935 of record NC_133329.1, read on the forward strand.
TTTGTTTCAGCACGGGTGGTCATCATTAGACGCCACCACTCACATAGACTATATTTACAGGATTTTTATATGCAAACTAGTCTATTTATTATATATGGTTCACATATTTATTAATTTTACTTCATCTATTTATTAAATTTTTTAGTGCGACTCTCATGCTTCTACAGTTTATGTAATATGCATCATCCCTGAGTGCAAAACGCTGCAAGACAAACTGCAAAGATACAAAAAAAATCACAGCAAGGCTGCCAGGGAGCATATCCCTACAGACATATTCATTGTACAGGTCAAATTAATATGGAATCACTCTGTCCCCGATTAGTTTCTGTGAGCAACATGGGCTCTATTTATAAAAAAAAATTCTTAACCATACATTCAGCAAATCAGTATGCATATATTTGTTCTATGTAAACTGAGCAAAAACAAATGTTCATATTTTCTTTGAGTGATTGCTGTTTATTATGGGCAGTAATAAACTACCTCATTATGGCCCCTGGAGGGGGCTGAGGTACACTGGAAGTACACCATTTGTTAATTTGTTTTTCTAGTTCCCTCTAGCGTTCTTTAAAATGATTACATTGTATCTCTTGTTGCAAAGATATATGTATTTCCTTTACTCCACAGCTCCATCTAGTGGCTTAATGCAAAATATAACAACATTCACTTAGGAGAGAGAATAAACTTAAAAACCCTTGTTTTCGCCTAATTTGCATAAAAACAATGTATATGCATGATCGCTGGATAAATGGCTATGCAAGTTTTCTATAAATAGACCCTCCACATTTGTTGTAGTTACACATTCAGTCTTTCCCTTTCCTATGTGCATTAGAATCATGCACAGTCACAAAAACACTTCTTGCTTCAGACAATTTTATAAATTAGGACTTACTCCAACCTTAAATTCTCCCCTAGACAGAGATTTCATTTCACTTATTTGCTGTTTTGTACAGTTTAGTGGCGCTTTTTGTTTAAGTGCATTTATTAACCACAGACATCCAATGAACGACAGAGAGGAAATGTTTTCTAAAACAAAATATGAATTTCCCTGTGAGACCAATTAGAGTTAATATTGCAATAACACCACTAAAAATTTGTAGTGCGATCAGATTTCGGCTTGGTGCATTTCCTCCAAATTTAATTACAAGTTGAAGTTGGGATTTTAAAGATTGAATGTGATACATAAAACCCTCAAAGGGTTTAATTGGAATTAGATAATGCTACGTCACAGGCAATTGATGGAATTTTTTAAAGAAAAATTGCTAGAACATGAAGTAGAACTCAATGTTCTAGCAGTGAGATAAAACTTGAAACTTTGATTTCCAAAAGCCAAATTTTAGTCTGGCCGTCAGAAAAGGAACTGGTTCCTAATAAAGGCTAAAGATCGTCAGCATTAGAAATTTCAATCCAGTGGCTTTAGAAATTGAAAGTAAATACTGAAGTTTAATCTGCCTTCAATTTTGCCTTCCCTGGTTCCTCCTTTCCTCCCTCATCAATATGCTAATGACATTATTAACCACTTTAATACCAGGCACTTTCCCCCCTTCCTGCCCAGGACAATTTTCAGCTTCCACCGCTGTCGCACTTTGATGGACAATTGCGCGGCCATACAACACTGTACCCAAACTACATTTTTATCATTTTCTTCCCACAAATAGAGCTTTCTTTTGGTGGTATTTGATCACCTCTGCGGTTTTTATTTTTTGCTAAACAAACTAAAAAGGACCAACATTTTTGAAAAAAAAAAGTTTTTCTTTGTTTCTGTTCTGTTTTTGTTTTCTCCTTCACTGACGGGCACTGATGAGCACTGATGAGGCGGCACCAATAGGCACTGATGAGGTGGCACTGATAAGGTGGCACTGATAGGCACTGATGAGGAGGCACTGATATGTAGAATTGATGGGCACTGATAGGCGGCACTGATATGCAGCACTGATGGGCACTGATAGGTGGCACAGATATGCAGCACTGATGGGCACTGACAAGCGGCACTGATGGGCACTGACAGGCGGCACTGATGGGGACTGACAGGCGGCATTGATGGGCACTGACCTGTGGCACTTATTGGCACTGATAGGCGGCACTGATTGGCACTGACAGGTGGCATTGATGGACACTAATAGATGGCACTGATGGGCAGCACTGATTGGGCAAGTACTGACAGGTATTAATGCTGGGCACTGATTGGCACTGTGATGGACACTGATTGGCACTGTGGTGGGCTCTGATTGGCACTGTGGTGGGCTCTGATTGGCACTGTGATGGGCACTGATTGGTACTGTGATGGGCACTGGCAGACTTTATTATTAAGGCACTGCTGGGCACTGATTGGCAGCTGATTTGCACATCTGATGGGGCTGTGCTGATAATCAATGTGCTGATTATCAGCACACACCCCCCCTCTCTGACAGGGAGAGCTGCCGATCTGCTCTCCCTGTCAGCACGAACCGAGGAATGGCGTTTACCGGCACTTCCTGGTTCTTGCGATGATCAGCTGTGATTGGTCACAGCTGATCACATGGTAAGAAGCCTCTGTCAGACTGACACGCCGCACTCGCGATCTGGTGCGCGTCGGCACGTTATCCTGCTGGTCGTCATATGAAACCCAGTCAGGATAACAGAACCACTTCCCTGTTATAGGCCGGGTGGAAAGTGGTTAAGAAAGCTTTAATTACATGCCTTATTTCAGACCCATCACATCACATGCCTGACGAAGGGGTCCTGCGTGGCTCCGAAACGCTGCAAATATCCTGTTGTGCAAATGAAGATGAACGGGAAAACTCTGGACAGCCGCACTTTGGAAAACAAATATTTTCTTTTATTGAAAAGTTGGGATCACACTGTACAAGCCATAGCGATACAGACAAGATCTGATGCGTTTCACACTACGATGAGTGCTTACTCATAGCTGACGATCACTGGAATGAGTATCAAATATATACCCTACTAGTTTTATGTCATATGGCTGGATAATGTGCTCAATTAGCTCTTCAATCAAACAGAACTAGGAGCTCAGCAGGTGTCCCTAAGTGATCCAGCCTAGACTCAAAACAAAATCGTATGGTGTGTAAGCAAATGGATAGATAGAAGTGCAAAGGAAAAACAACAAATGTGTGTGTATGTAAACATTTGATACACAAGAGATAAAAAAAGATGATGAAAGATGGTAAAAAATAAAATTAAATAAAAAAAATGATACTCATGAATGAATAAATGATAAAAAAAAAGGAGGGGGAGGGAGGGGGGGTGTATAAATGTATACAAATGTGTAAGGACATTAAAAGTGAATGGAAAAGGTGAAGAAACACTGACTCATCAACGGTTCTGTAATGTGGATAAAAAAACTGTGGGAAAGATATAACTAGATAAAACCACACACTCCAAATTAAAGGATAAAAATCCGTCTTACTTGTGTATGAACATGAATATGGGTGTATGAGTAGCAAATATAAGTAAAAGTAGACGAAATAGGTAATAGAGTGATAGGAATTATCTATTGGTGTTGAAATGTTAATAGATAACATGAACAACGTACTCCAACTAGTGATAATAGAAATATGAGTAATAATCATATATAGGTATGTGTATAAAGGTATAAAGTTGACCTTGAATGTTCGTGGGGCATAGTGCCACACAATGGGAAAAATATGTATATATGAATGAGTGGGAAAACAAATGAAAAAAACGAATGAAAAAACAAACGTGCAACACAATCTCCACATGGAGAAGTAAAAATGTGTAAGGATGTGAAAAATGTGTGGGTATATACAGCTAAGTGATATGTCAAAGCCTCAAATGACCTGAGCCCATATAATAAAGATAAAATACCCATAGAAGGAACAACAATATTATAATTCTGACGTGATCGTGAACTATGAGTAAAAATGAAATCAAAGTATTATCACAAAGAATGTTGTCACAATACAGAACCATAATGATAATGATAAGACACTCATGAAATACATGACCATTTAAACATGTATACATATAGACGTATAAGAATATAAAAACCTTCACACATGTACCTATAATGTGCCTACCAGACGAGTGTACCCTCTGTAGCTTATTAACACTGGACCTAATTCAGATAAGTGAACATATATTTTACAATGAACTAGACTCAATAAATAGGGAATATAATTAACATATTGCATGGTCTTAATCAGAAGCATACCATGACAAAAAAGAACAACAGGGCACAACCATCCATAAAACAACAAGAGGATTCAAATGGGTACGATTAACCATAATCCAATCCCATTGAATCCAATTGTAAAGCGAACTCTCACTGGTTCGTTGCAAAAACACAGAGCTGCCCAAATATGAGATCCTTGACCGTTGTGTAAAAAACATGTTAGAATGAACAAATGGATGCATGGGCAGCTATTGAGCGAAATGCCGCGTACACACGAGCGAACTTTTCAGCATCAAAAGGTCCGACGGTCTTGCCGACGGACTTTCAACTGAGTTACGACGGACTTTCAACGGAGTTACGACGGACTTTTGAATGACCGGACTTGCCCACACACAAACGGACTAAAGTCCGTTCATTTGAACGGGATGACGTACGAAGGGACTAGAATAAGGAAGTTCATAGCCAGTAGCCAATAGCTGCCCTTGCATCCTTTTTTGTCCATTGGACTAGCATACAGACGAACTGATTTTTCGACCGGACTCGAGTCCGTCGGAAAGATTTGAAACATGTTACAAATCTAAAGTCCGTCTGATTTTCGACAAAAGAGGTCCGATGAAGCCCACACATGGTCGGATTGTCCAACGGATTCGTTCTGTCGGACCAGTCTGGTCGAAAAGTCCGGTCGTGTGTACACGGCAAAAGAGATAAAAACAAAGCCAATAGGAAAGGGGAACATGGCCATAAGGAGAAGGATAATAGAACTATGTGGGTTCCTATAGACGCGACGATGATCCACCAACCCAAACCAGTCATCCAGATAAAAGTAATCAAACCGTAATATCCGGATTATGATGAGGATGGTGATCAATGATAGCGTGAAGGCAACAGGAAAATGAACTGACATGTCAACCCGTTAAACCTACCTACAAAGTGATAACAGAGTGATAACTTATCCTGCTGTGATGTGATCTTTCTGCAATAAAAGTTTTGCACTGCAATTCAAGATCCGTGGTGTGCTAGCAAACATATATATGTATATGTGTATTTATTTTAGACCCAGTGACATCATCTATGTGCTTCTCTAGGCAATGCAGGCAGATCATGGCTAGTGGGAATGGCCAGCAGGGTGCTGTATGTAGCTTCTTAACCGATTGCCGACCAGCCGCCACAGTTTTACTGCGGCAGGTTGGCTCGGCTGGGCACATTGACGTTACCTTACGCGCCCGCATCATGTGCCTAGAGCCGATGCGAGTGCATGGCGGTCACGATGACCACTGGGCTCCAGCGATCGCTGGTGACAGAGCGAGAACCGGGATCTGTGTGTGTAAACACACAGATCCCGGGTTCTTTCAAGGGATAGGAGACAGAACATGTGTTCATACTAAGTATGGACACCAATCTCCCTCCCAGGCATGTCCAAAGTCCGGCCCGCGGGCCAATCGCGGCCCGCGGTCCGGTTTCGGACGGCCCGCCTGGTAATTTTGACATATATATCTTTTGTGGCCCCCAACGAATCCCCGAGCGCCGGGGGCCATAAAAGATAGATATGCTGGCTGCCTTGGAGGGGGCGGGACAAGCGCCGTACAGGATACAGGAGAATTTCCTGTTTACACGGCGTCCTGTGTAAAAGGAAGTCCCGTCTCCTGCGCTGCCATTGGACAATTGTTTTGTCCATCATAGGAGGCGGGACTTTCAATTAAAGAGGCCGCCGTGTAAACAGGAATTTCTCCTGTATATCTGTTGGCGCTCGTCCCGCCCCCTCCCTGTCTCCTCCAAGGCTGCAGATGGACATGAATCAGGCTGCACTGACAGCAATGGTGAGTCTGCATTCATGTCAATGTGGTGGGGGCTGCCGTATTTATGTCAATGTGGTGGGGGCTGCATTCATGTCAATGTGGTGGGGGCTGCATTCATGTCAATGTGGGGGCTGCATTCATGTGAATGTGGTGGGGGCTGCATTCATGTCAATGTGGGGGCTGCATTCATGTGAATGTGGTGGGGGCTGCATTCATGTGAATGTGGTGGGGGCTGCATTCATGTCAATACGGTGGGGGCTGCATTCATGTCAATACGGTGGGGGCTGCATTCATGTGAATGTGGTGGGGGCTGCATTCATGTCAATACGGTGGGGGCTGCATTCATGTCAATACGGTGGGGGCTGCATTCATGTCAATACGGTGGGGGCTGCATTCATGTCAATACGGTGGGGGCTGCATTCATGTCAATACGGTGGGGGCTGCATTCATGTCAATACGGTGGGGGCTGCATTCATGTGAATGTGGTGGGGGCTGCATTCATGTGAATGTGGTGGGGGCTGCATTCATGTCAATACGGTGGGGGCTGCATTCATGTTAATGTGGTGGGGGCTGCATTCATGTTAATGTGGTGGGGGCTGCATTCATGTCAATACGGTGGGGGCTGCATTCATGTCAATACGGTGGGGGCTGCATTCATGTCAATACAGTGGGGGCCACATTCATGGCAATGGAGTGGGGGCCGCAGATGGGCACTGATTAGGCTGCATTGATGGGCACTGACCCTTATTTTGCTTCACAGTTCTTTATTTAAAATTTAAGATTTTTTTTCCTGAAACTTCATTTTTAAAGTGAAGGTGCGTGTTATAAGCAGATTAAATCCGGTATATCCAAATAACACGCCCAAGCTCATCTATTCACCACACACAGCACAAAGGCAAGAGAATTCTTGTTGGGCCGTGTATTAGTGCTCGGATGGACACACTTAGACCAAATTTTAATGGTTTAAGAATGTCAGGCAAAATGGTCGGCCCTCAAGCATGTTCTATTCATCAAATCTGGCCCTCTTGGAAAAAAGATTGGACACCCCTGTCCTAGACAGTCTTATCCCCCCACAGTTGTAAACACACCTAGGGAACACAGTTAACCCCTAGATCGCCCCCTAGTGTTAACCCCTTCCCTGCCAGTGACATTTATACAGTAATCAGTGCGTTTTTATAGCACTGATTGCTGTATAATTGTCAATGGTTTCAAAAATGTGTCAAAAGTGTCCGATGTGTCCGCCATAATGTCGCAGTCCTGATAAAGATCGCAGATCGCCACCATTACTAGTAAAAAAAAAAAAAATAATAAAAATGCCATAAATCTATCCCCTATTTTGTAGACGCTATAACTTTTAGGCAAACCAATCAATATACGCTTATTGCGATTTTTTTTTACCAAAAATATGTAGAAGAATACATATTGGCCTAAACTGAGGAAAAAATGTTTTTTTTTTTATAGAAAATGTGGGATATTTATTATAGCAAAAAGTAAAAGATAGTGGGGGTTATTTACGAAAGGCAAATCCACTTTGCACTGAAAGTGCACTTGGAAGTGCAATCGCTCTAAATCTAAGGGGTAGATCTGAAACGAGTGGAAGCTCTGCTGATTTTATCAACCAATCATGTGCAAGCTAAAATGCCAACCCATGACATATCCTAATAAACCTTCTGGTTTGACCTGCACCATCTGGAGTCCTCCCTTTTCTTTTTCCATGTGTTTGGTGTCTGGAAGCAAAGAGGAATCATATCTGGGCAACATCTATTTTGACCACAGACTGCTCGTGGAGCTCGGAAACCAGGAGTTGAGGACATCGCATTGGGCCCACCTAACTTTTTCCTGTGTACAACACCAAGACCGTACAGGAGTCTGAGCCCATTTGACCCACTGTCGTACGACATGTGTGTCCATCTCAGTCGGTAAGAGTATTTAATTACTTACCTTGGAGTCTTGATGAGAGTGACTACAGACAATCTATTTATTACCCCCACTGGTTGGGTGTCACACCAACAGGAAGAGCCTTCCTTCTTTTATTCATGTGGACTGTTGCTTCATTTTATTTTGATGTTTACACTTTGTGCAATTAAGCACAGCTACTTTTGATTTCACATATCACATTTGATTTCATGCATCACATTTATAGCACATACATTATACTGTTTTAGTCTGCATATTAGCGCTACACTTTTTGATTTACCACAAGCTAAAATGCTGTTTTTCATTTTTCTTGCATGTCCCCCTCAGATTTACAGCAACCTTACTTCCAAGTGCACTTTCACCCCCATTGTGTTTTTTTCAAAATTGTCGCTCTTCTTTTGTTTATAGCGCAAAAAATATAAACCGCAGAGGTGATCAGATGCCACCAAATGAAAGCTCTATTTGTGGGAAAAAAGGACGTCAATTTTGTTTGGGTACAGCGTCACATGACCGCGCAATTGTCAGTTAAAGCGATGCAGTGCCGAATCGCAAAAAATGGCCTGGTCATTGAGCAGACAAAACTTCCGGGGCTGAAGTGGTTAAAAACATCACCCTGCTTTATTACTCCTTTCAAGAGCCCTCAGTCCTGATACAAATAGCAAAACGCCTTCATGGTTGTTCAGGTTGGTGGGGTCCGGTGAGGACATTTTAAGTGTGGGGGAGATCTTTGCATACTTTAGAGGTGAGGGGAAGCTGCCAGTAGAGAGGGAGAGATTGAAGATGTTAGTGAGAAAGCATAGGATAGGAGAAGAGGGTGACAATAGTAGTTGCGAGGGAACAGGATCCAGGGGACAATTGGTTAGGTGGGCATCTAAGAAAAGTTTGGTAACCTCTTCAGTAGTAGAGGGAAGTACTGAATGTGCCCTTAGACAGGATATTGCATCAATTTTGTTTTTAAAGTGATTGGCAAACTCATAGGCAGTGAGTAGGTCAGTGGTTGGAGGTGGTGGGGGACAAGGTAGAGAGTTAAAGGTAAAGAAAAGCTGACAAGAACTGGATGACAAGTTATTAATCACTATTAACAGGTTTACGGCACTGCGTTACTTTAACTGACAACTGCGCAGTCGTGCGACACTATACCCAAGTCAAGTGTATGTCCTTTTTTTCCCACAAATAGAGCTTTTTTTTCGGGAATATTTGATCACCTCTGCAATATTTATTTTATTTTAGAAACAAAGAACGACTGACAATTTACAAAAACAAAACAATATTTTTTACTTTCATCCAATAAAAAAATGTAAAAAAACTAAATTTCTTCATACATTTAGGCCAATACGTAATCTGCTACATATTTTTGGTAAAAAAAACCCAATGCGCGTATATTAATTAGTTTGTGCAAAAATGAAAGTGTCTACAAACTTTGGGATTTTTATTTTTTTTACTAGTAATGGTGGTGATGAGCGACTTATAGCGGGACTGTGATATTGCAGTGGACAAGTAGGACACCTATCTGACACTTTTGACAAATTTTTGGGGACCAGTGACACCAATACAGTGATCAGTGCTAAAACTATGCACTGTCTATGTACTAATGACACTGGCAGGGAAGGGGTAATCAAAGGGTTAAATGTGTTCCTAGGGAGGGCTTACTAACTGTGTGGGGAGGTGCTTTTCCTACTGGAAGATATGGATTGGTGCTTCTGCTTCACAGGCTTACATAGACAGACTGTCATTCTGTCAGAATAACGAACGATCAGTAAGTCCCTGCGGACATCGGGTCCATGGGACCCGCTGATCAGCTCCCACTGTGTAAAGTCCCAGCGGGAGTTAGCCGCTGGCAGCGCACACTCACTCCAAAAACCGGAAGTGCAGAATCAAGTATATATACTTGATTCTGCACAGTGCGGCTACCTTGTAGCAGTAAATCTGCTATGGGGCGGTCATGAAGCAGTTAATAAGCTAGGAAAAGTAGTTTTGTTTGTCACCATGGAGGTAGGATTTGTATTTTAGGAGGGAAGATTTGTATAGGGTGAAGTCTTGCAGGGATTTCGTTTTACACCACAGTCGCTCAAGAACACAGCTATGTTTCTTTTGCTTCTGATGCTGTCAGTTTGCCAAGGGTGTAATGGTTGGTCCTTGATTCTGTGCGTAGTTAGAGGAACAAGTGCGTCCCGTGAGGATGAGAGTGTTGTAGACAGAGGTGTCCAGATCAGGACAGGACATGGATTGAGATTTTGTCATAGAGGTGGTCAGTAGCAGAAAAGAGAAGTGAACATTGGCAGCCGCTCATACAGGGGGCACGGGAGCCCCCCCAATCCATGCGCCCAGCCCCTAATCTCCATGCAGGGCACCGGATGCATAGATTTTAACAGTTTTTTTTTTTTTTGAAGCACACGATTGGAGCCAGAGGCTCTAATTGGCTTCAAAAAGGGTGGGCTCCGGGTACAGTGAGCCCACCCAGGTTTGTGACATTAGCGAATTAGGATTCGCTAATGTATTCCTGTTTCTCCTCCCAGCCAATCGGGAAGAGGGTCCTGAGACCCGATTGGCCAGGAGTCCTAAGACCCCATTAGCTGGATTGCAGGACTCCTGTTTGGCCGGAAGGAGGCCGCCGGGACTCGCGGCCGGAACTTGGGGAGAGAGACACAGGGATGAAGGTAAGTGCGAGGCTGGCGGGGGGCCTTTGGGGGGTGACGGGCAAGTAAGCAAAGCGGCGATCGATGGGGAGGTGGGTGGTGGTAGGGTAGCAGCGATCGATCAAGAGGGGGGGTGGAAGGGGGGTTTGATGGTGGTCGGATTGTTGGCTGAGGGGGCTGGCTGGCTGGGTAGGACCCGCTGGTCCCCCAAGAAATTTGAGCACCAGCCGCCACTGGAAGTGAAGGGTTAAAGTGACAAAGACTTCTACGAGTATTCATTTTATACTTGGAGGGATAGGGATGGTTGAAGACAAGGACACTGTGAAACTGATGCGGTTGTGATCAGAGAGAGAGGAAAGGAGGTGTTGGTGAGGTTGCCATTAGTGCAGAGATGAGAGAATGCAAGGTCATGTGTGTTACCATTGGAGCGAGTGGAAGTGTGTGTCTATTGTGTTCGGTCTAAAAATGAGGTTAAGTTGAGAAGCTGAGATGTAGCCGAGCTGTTAACATTAAAAGGGCTATTAAAGTCGCCCAGGAAAGTAGTGTGTATTTCAGAGGAGTAACCAGAGAAGTCATCAAAAAGCATCCTATTAAAGAGTTAAACTGCTGGTCAGCAATTGATCATATTACTTGTAGAGACTGGGTCTAAGAAGATCCATTTTTGCAAACATCAGCCTTTAAAACAAAATGCTGAAAGTACTGCAAAAATAGCTGTTCATCTGCCAGAAATCCAATGTGACATTCACATTCGAGCAAAACAGAACCTACGTATGCTGCACTGATCCTAAGCAGTGTTGTTAGTGTTACCTAGGTATGGGTGAACGGTGAGCATGAGTTTGGTCCAAACAATTGCCTATTCGGCCGTTCACTGAATACCCGAATTTGCAGGGTGTTCGGCCCGACGAACACCCTGCAATGCACTGAGCGCTGCACAGTGCATTCTGTTCCCTGATTGGGCAAAGCTTTGCCCAATCAGGGTGCAGTGTAAGCTGGTTGTTAAGGAGTGGGGTCGGGAAGCCGGCCGTGGCGTCATCAGCTGTCCATGGGTTTCCCGGCTGACAGCTGAATAATAAAAATTAAAAATGCCGTTAAAAAAATAAAGAAAAAAAATGATGTGGGGTCCCCCCCATTCCATACCAGGCCCTTCGGGTCTGGTATGGATTTGGAAGGGAACACCACCCCAAAATAAAAAAAAAATGACCTGGGGTCTCCCGACAAAATCCATACTAGACCCGTATCTGGGCATGCAGCCTAGCAGGGTTTAGGAAAGGGGGAGGACAAGCGAGCACCCCTCCCCCTTTTGAACCATACCAGGCCACATGCCCTCAACATGGGTGATGGTTGCTCTGCCTTCTCACCCCAAAGCACCTTGTCCCCATGTTGATTGGAACAAGGTCCTCATCCCCACAACTGTGGCTGGCGGTTGTGGGGGGTCTGCGGGCGGGGGGCTTATCGGAATCTGGAAACCCTATTTAACAAGTGGGCCCCAGATCCCAGCCCCCCTCCTATGTGAATTCGTATGGATACATAGTACCCATACCCATTCACCAAAAAAGTGTACAAAAATTAATAAAAACAAGAGACAAGTGTTTGACATATCCTTTATTAAAAAATAAAAAAATAGTGTCCCCTGATCCATAATCCATGGATCCATAAATCCATCTTCAATCACACCGCCCGCCGACCTGAAAAACAAACAAATGCTCCACCTCCTGGGACAGCCTTCCGCCGAATGCCTCCTCTGCGCTTTGACAGTTCTTATATAGATAAAGGATGGGGCTACCTGGCAATGTCACCTCCATGACATGCCGGGCTGCATGCCGGATAAGGATCTGGTATAGATTCTTGCGTGGGGGGTTCCCCTCCAAATCCAGTGTTGGCAATTGTAACTGCGAGTCATTTTAAATGGGATTTGGCTTGGTTCTTTTTTCTTTAGAGAAGTCATTTTTTGATGCAGTATGTTTTATGCATGCTACATATGCACCACTTTACAGGCAGACTAAGAGGACCCCCCAGGCACTATATTTAAAGTAATTTTTCATTTTTATTGTTGCATTTTAAGCATAATTAAAATCACTGCTCCTGAAAAAAACAATTGTTAAAAAAAAATTGCATTGATACATGTTTCCCAGGGCAGTACCCCAACCCCCATACACCTTTTATGGTCAATTACTTGCATATAAGCCATCAAAATTGACACTTTTTCCTGTTCGGCCCCTATAGACTTCAATAGGGTTCACTGTTCAGGTTAGAACATTTCCCCTGTTCGGAAGTTCTGCTGCAAACTGAACAGGGGGGTCTTCGGCCCATGTCTAGTGTTACACTAAAGCTGGCCATACACTATACAATTTTCCTGTTCAACTTTCCTTTAGATTTACCAAAACCATATAATATGAGGTCAAACCTAAACCCTTTCAATTTGTATGCAGTCAGACAGGCCCTTGCACTACATAGTTGAAGGTAAATCTAAAGGAAATTGAATCAGAAAATTGTATAGTGTATGGCCAGCCTTAGAATGTTAAACCCACAGTTGATCCAGAAAAAAAAATATGAAGAAGAATGAGCCTTGTTCTGACAGGGGAAAATCCTTCCTGATTCCCAAAAGTAGTTGCACACTCCATAGATCTACAATCTGTTTTGCGATTTCATATAAATATAAGTAGCCAGGTATATTTTGTACATTTAAAACCCACCACGCCTTTTTTTTTAAGCAATCTCCCTCTGGTTCTCAAAAGTATCAATAGAAAAAAATATCTTGCAACAACAAAACCAGACAAGCATATGAGAAAACTTCTGCCTATGTCATAAACATGAATCACAGATTGCTTTTTAAGGAGTATTTCACAATCTGTAGAGTAGAAAATCTTGTCCCTTGCCAGTATGTTGCAGAGTGGGATGCTTGATTTCTGTGGGGAAGCAGTGTCTCTCTGTGGGGAAGCATATGCCCCCTTTTAAGTCACACCCTATGACTAAGGCCTGGTGAGCGGGGCGAAAAGCATCAGGGTGTGTGATTTGGTGGATACATAGGCTGAGGCTGCTCTTTATCTTTTATTCACTTGGGCTGGTATGGAGTAGCAGCGATCCTTTCCTCTTTACATTTACTAACCCCCTGGATTTGTATTAGGACAAGCCTGCACCTCATGTTCTGGGATACACTCTAATTTGAGCGGTGCCAAAAGCCATGAAAGGCTCCCCTTTTAAGCCAGAGCCAGAGCTCTCCAGTCAATTGCTGATTTTAGAGCTATAGGTCTAACTAATATAGCCTGGAGCTGGCTAATATTGCTTGCATTATCAGGAGACCTTTTGCAGCACTTGCTACAGCGAGACTATTCTCTCTTAGTGCCTAGCCTGGACCCTATTGCCCTGTACATACGGTCAGATTTTCCAACGGAAAAAGTGCGATCGGATTGTGTTGTCGGAAATTCCGATCGTGTGAGGGCTCCATCAGACTATTTCCGTCGGAATTTCCGACACACAAAGTTTGAGAGCAGGCTATAAAATTTTCCAACAACAAAATCCGATTGGTTAAATTCCGATCGTGTGTACACAAATCCAACGCACAAAGTGCCACGCATGCTCAGAATAAATTAAGAGAAGAAAGCTATTGGCTACTGCCCCGTTTATAGTCCTGATGTACGTGTTTTACGTCACCGCGTTCAGAATGATCGGATTTTCCGACAACTTTGTGCGACGGTGTGTATGCAAGACAAGTTTGAGCCAACATCCGTTGGAAAAAAATCCATGGATTTTGTTGTCGGAATGTCCCATCAATGTCCGATCCTGTGTACAGGGAATAAGTCATCACATCCTGAAGGCAGAGGGAATGAGACCCAAGAGTGGAGCAAAGCATATTGGGACATGTATTCCAAAGAGCCAGGTTTTGCATTCAAGTCAGACTGTTATGGACTACAAGTACCAGCCTACTGGAGAAGAGAACAGAATGCTGGGAGAGGTAATAAAGAGCCTGTTTGGGGATGGAGTCGCTCTCCTGGGACCAAGGCCTGGATCTGCAAGCAGTGACTCGGTGCTAGATTGTGCTGCAGCCAGGTTATGGCCTGGGCTACAGGGTGAGAGAGTCGTCGCAAGCGGGTGCAGGTGCATCCACCAGTGTTGCCAACCTACCAGATTGAAATTTACTGACACAACACCCAAAATTTACTGGCACAGCCAAGTTTTTACTTGCATTTCCAAAATTACAGTTTTAAGTGCAAATTTCTGTATTTAGGCTACAAACAAGAACAATACAAAATTATCAATGTGATTTAAAGGGGTTGTAAAGGTTCAGTTTAAAAAACAAACAAACAAACATGTCATACTTACCTCTTCTGTGCAGTTGGTTATGCACAGAGTGGCCTGATCTTCCTCTTCTGGGGTCCCTCCACGACGCTCCTGGATCCTCCTCTTCTCGAGTGTCCCCTCAGAGAAGCGCTCTACTACAGGACACCCATGCGTGCGCGCTCCCGTGTCCTGCTGCTGTGTCTGTTGACACAGACAGCAGGCCTCGGCCCTGCCCCCCACGTCATTGGATTTAATTGACAGCAGTGGGAGCCAATGGCTGTGCTGTTATCAATCTATCCAATCAGACACCGGCCAGAGCTGGTGTGCCCATTCCTGTCGCGGGAATTACAGGGCCCAGTTAAGTATAAGGGGGGCTCGGGGGCGCTGCTGCAGTAAAGAAGGTTTTTCACCTTAATGCATA
The DNA here is from genome assembly GCF_042186555.1 of Aquarana catesbeiana. Taxonomy (NCBI): domain Eukaryota; kingdom Metazoa; phylum Chordata; class Amphibia; order Anura; family Ranidae; genus Aquarana; species Aquarana catesbeiana. The sequence goes on from NC_133329.1 coordinate 363,399,115, forward strand.
GAATGCCGAGGGTTTACAACCCCTTTAAGGTAGATATTAAGGCAAAAAACATATTTCTTATAGTAAGTCACAGCCATATTTTTTACTGGCAACCTTTTCCTGTCACTGGCATTTACTGGCAGGGGAAATGTGCCCATTTTTTACTGGCTGCCAGTAAAAATACTGGCGGTTGGCAACTCTGGCATCCACTGCCAGCCATGTCTGATCATTCAGCGAGATTGGTGAGCCGGCATTTGCCCATTCTTCATATATCAAAAGACACTGCATGCAGACACTGTTGCCTTATTCATTTCACCAAGCTTGCAAGGGGACCCTTGTTACACTCTAATCCACACTGTGAGAATCTAGTGTACATTGTGTTTGCCAGGACACATTTTAAAGAGCTAGCTGAAGACCCAAGCCTCCCTCCAAGCCTTCCTTTTCAAGGGACTACAGAATATCCCCCCCACACAAGGGATAAGAACATTTGGTGCCTACCGAGGCCCATACAGTAACCAAGGACTCTTTTGTTAGAGATTAGAGAATAGGTGTAAGAACTTTAGCGTGTTTGGTTAGTGTGAATTTAGACTTTGCACAATACCTGGACTGTGGTGTCAGGGGATTAAAGGGAGAGGTTTGATGGAAGTCTAGTCACTCCTCTACCCTTTTTGGCCTGTAGTCATGGACGCTATACAGGGGTATATTCTGCTGATTATATGTGCTTGAAGTGTTATAAACTCTTTGTTACTGAATCCGCTGCCATTAATCTGCCAGTAAACAAATCTACCTGGTTTACTTTGCATATGCGTGGGTCTTTAAATTCTTTATTTATGACTGAAAAGTCAGAACCCAGAGTGTCAGAGGTGTCGGAGGACTTGCAAGGTCAAGGCAACCAGTGGGGTACAGGATCTTTGAGCGGCCGTCACGGGGGTATACTAAACAGGGGGTGTGTTGGACATTTGCAGAGAAACTACTGTTTAAACACAGAGGGTAGGGATGAGCTTTATGTTCGGGTCAAACATATGTTCGACTCAAACATATGTTCGGGTCGAACATATGTTCGACTCAAACATCGGGTGTTCGCCTGTTCGCGGAAGAGCGAACACTATGGGGCGTTTGCGGCAAATTCGAGCACCGTGGAATGCCCCATAATGCACTGCGAGATGTATGATGATTGGCCAAAGGATTCTGCCACAGCTCTCTCCTCCAACCCCTCCTCTTCTTTTTCCTCTATGGCCTCTTCTACAGATTTGTCCTCTGAACCAGCAGTGCTCCGTAAGTGTTCAAGGGACTACGCAAGCAGTCAGGCAAAAAGATGCCATGCGGTGCTTGAGTTGGTCTGCTTAGGGGACAGGAGCCACACTGGGACAGAGATTCTGTCAGCTCTGCAGGGGCTGGGGAAGAGGTGGTTGACGCCACACCAGCTTCAGCCAGGAATGGTTGTATGCGACAATGGCACCAACCTTCTCTCTGCCCTCCGACAGGGACACTTGACCCATGTTTCATGTTTGCCACATGTCCTGAATTTGGTGGTATAGCGGTTCTTGGGCAGGTACCCAGGCTTACAGGATCTTCTGAGGCAGGCCAGAAAAGCCTGTGGTCATTTCCGCCGGTCATACAATGCCAGTGCTCAGCGGGCTAACATTCAAAGGGAATGCAACCTGCCCACCAACCGCCTCATTTGTGACATGCCCACCAGATGGAACTCAACATTGACAATGCTGCAGGGGAGCTTGGCTTCTTTTCACCACGCCAGTGGCTACTGATCAACGATGCATGCACTATCCTGTCACCATTTGAGGAGGCCACAAGGATGGTGAGCAGCAACAATGCATGCATCAATGACACTGCCCCTCTAGTCTTCCTGTTGGAGCACACGCTTCGTGGAGTAATGGACAGGGCACTTGAGGCAGAAAAGTGGGAGGAAGAGGAGGACTTCCTTACCTCTCAAGGCCCCCTTAATCCAGGCATTCCTGTGGGCCCGTCAAACACACAGGAATAAGAGGAGGAGGATTGTATCAGCATGGATGTGGAGGATAACACTCAGTAGCAGTCTTCAAGGAATGGTATTCAATGCCCAGAAACCCAAGGAGTTGTACATGGCTGGGAGGAGGTTGTTACGGATCATGTGATCTTTAGTGACCCAGAGGATTCGTGGTATCAAGGAGAGGGATCATTACTGGCTGGCAACCCTTCTTGATCCATGTTACAAGGGTAAGGTTGTAGAACTCATTCTGCCTTCACAAAGGGAGCAGAGGATGAAAAATCTTCAGGAGGCCTTGAAGAAAGGTTTGTGCAATGCATTTCCAGAACCTGGAAGGTTACAATTTCCTGGGGCTGGACAACGTGTTGCTAAGGCTTCGTTCAGTCAGAGGAAGAGCGGTGGAGAAATTGGCCGGCTGGCCGATGCCTTCAAACAATTTTTCAGTTCTCAGTGCCAAGGTCTGATCTGTTCAAGCAACTATTGCCAGCATCTGCATTACATGGTGCAGGAATATATAGGTGTGAGAGCAGACTTGGAGACCTTTCCAACAGAGCATCCACTGAGTTACTGGGTCTTGAGGATGGACCACAGGCCAGAACTTGCTCAATATGCAATTGAGCTACTGGCCTGTCCTGCATCCAGCGTTCTTTCTGAACGTATATTCAGTACTGCTGGAGGGTTTGTAACGGATCATAGAGTGCGCCTCTCCACAGACTCCGTTGATAGGCTCACATTCATAAAAATGAATCAGTCTTGGATCAGCAGCTATCAAGCACCTGATGCTGATGTAACTGATTGAATTTTCTATGGATGTGGGATCCCTTGAAGACTGCCTATGCTGACTATCCTATTCCTCCTCAATCTTGATGATGCTAGCTTCCAACAATATTTTTGGTTTAGGGCACCACCAACACCCAAGGCCCAATTTTTCTGTCCCTGTTTAACAGGGGCATGTAATTACAGTTTTTGATATAATATTTCAATGCAGGGCCTGTTCCGGAGCCCAACAAGAGTATCTGTGAGGGGTTACAGTGTTGTGGCACCACCACCACCACCCAAGGCCCAATTTTTCTGCCCCTGTTTAACAGCGGCATGTAATTACAATTTTTGATATAATATTTCAATGCAGGGCCCGTTTCTGTGCATAACAAGAGTATCTGTGAGGGGTTACAGTGTTGTGGCACCACCACCCAATGTCCAATTGTTCTGCCCCTGTTTAACAGGGGCATGTAATTACAATTTTTGATATAATATTTCAATGCAGGGCCATTCCTGCACCTAACAAGAGTATCTGTGAGGGGTTACAGTGTTGTGGCACCTCCACCACCACCCAAGGCCCAATTTTTCCACCCCTGTTTAACAGGGGGATGTAATTACAATCTTTGATATAATATTTCAACGTAGGGCCCGTTCCTGCACCCAACAAGAGTATCTGTGAGGGACTACAGTGTTGTGGCACCACCACCACCTAAGACGCAATTTTTCTGCCCCTGTTTAACAGGGGCATGTAATTACAATTTTTTATATAATATTTCAATGTAGGGCATGTTCCTGTGCCCAACAAGAGTATCTGTGAGGGGTTACAGTATTGTTGCACCACCACCCAAGGCCCAATTTTTCTGCCCCTGTTTAACAGTGGCATGTAATTAAAATTTTTGATATAATATTTCAACGCAGGGCCCATTCCTGTGCCCAACAAGAGTATCTGTGAGGGGTTACAGGGTTGTGGCACCCCCCCCACCACCACCCAAGGCCCCAATTTTGTGCAGAGTATATAGGGCAGGCCATATAGTATATATACTGCTGTTCAGAATATATAGTGCCTGGGGGCCTGGGCGACCCCCACGCCATTTTAAAAAAAAATTGGGTGTGGGGTTCCCCTTAATATCCACACCAGACCCAAAGGGTCTGGTAATGGACTGGGTGGGACTGGACCCACGCTGTTTTTTTCAATGATTTTCATTACAGCAGCAAACAGTGACTTTTAAATTACTTTTTTTCCTTTACAAATGTAAGGTACTATATTTAAAGGAATATTTCATTTTTTTTATTTCACTTTAAGCATTATTAAAATCACTGCTCCTGAAAAAATGGCCATTTTAAAAAAATGTTTTTGCATTGATACATGTCCCCTGGGGCGGGTCCCCAAACACTTTCTATGACAATAACTTGCATATAAGCCTTTTAAATTAGCACTTTTGATTCTTCAAGTTCGTATCCCATAGACTTTAACGGCGTTCGCGCGTTAGAACAAATTTTTTGCCTGTTCGCCTGTTCTGCTGTGAACCGAACTGGGGGGTGTTTGGCTCATCCCTTACAGGGAGCAAGGGACCCACTCTGCAGCTGTTGACAAGGGAGAGGCATTTCTACTCAAGCTGTAGCTGCTTCAGAAAGAACAATAATAAACAAACGATAGAACATTAACCCCTTGGCGCTGGCCGTACGCAAATATGCAGCCTCTAGGCACTTGGTCCTTAGCACCATGAGGCCTCACATTTGCATGAATTGCCCCCAGTACACCTGTGCCGAGAGCACACAGTTACCGGTGCCTAACCGAAAGCTCACGATCGCTCGTTGCGATCTGGAGTTTTCAGACCACGTGACCGCCGTGACAGCCAATTTTAGGCCGCCCCTGGACTCCTGGCGACATAAACCGCTTAAAGGGCCGGGAGGCACCAGCGAAAAAAGGGTTAAACACCCTTTGTCTTGCTGTACCTGGAATGTATTTAGCTGCTTCAAACTGAGAATTCAGTTAGACTTTAAAGTAGCAAACTAAAGTATCATGTTACACTTGCATTGCAGTTTGTTTACCATTATAAATATTGTTGTCCATAGCTCATTCTGTAGCTAGGGATGCTCTATGTTAGCCCCACCCTTCTTCTTGCTTTAGCCTCCATATACCACATGTACTGTATTGTGCTGGAGCTAGACATGGTATGATTTTTTTTTACCTTTCTGATGTTCATCTGTTATGATCTGCACAAGTTTTTGAATTAAAAAGCTTTCTACAATCTGTCATTTGGATCGAGCCATTGTCTGCAAATTCTACTGAAACTGTAAGTTACAGCTATATTGGTACAAATGGATCAGCTATAGACATCATACTTGCAGTGCTTAGCATGGAAAGGCAGAACAGAAAGACATGAGAACTTCAAACTTTGTACATTATGGGTTAATGTACAGAAATCAGGATGTGTTTTTAAAAGCTTTTGATTGAAATATTATTTGTGTAGAAGAATAATTGCCGCATTGGATTTTAAGGTTATGTAAGTCTTAATGCACACACCATCTTAGCAAATGTGGCTGTAAAAGGATCACATTGTTTACTAAGAAACAAAATCATGTATACTTTGACACGTCGATGATTGGCAGCACACCATACAATTATCCCGAAAAAATAACGTTCTTTACCCCCTATAATTTTCTATGCTATCATTATGTTATACTCCATGTGACGTTAATGGGTGGTTTCTGTAACTTGTATTGTCTCGTTCAGTCACGTATTTTAATAGTATTAGCTATCACCTACACACAAAGGAGGCATTTTGTTGGGTGAAATAACATTCAACCCACCAAAGCACTTGGAATCAGTGCAGAGGAGTTATAACAGTGGAAGCCAGGAGTGGTTCTCTGCGGAGCTCGGCTACAGAAGGGCTAAGTAAACCTTTCCTTAGGTGAACCTGTGCAAGTGGCCATGTTAGAGGGTGTCTCCAGCCAAAACTATTTATTTTTCTTTTTTCTTTTTTTTAAGCGTATATTTAAATAGAGTAGGGGAAGGTAAGAATGCCTGGCAGGTATTATTGCTATCTGAGTCCCCACTATAGAGATTTATCTTTATTTGTCCTGGTTTCCCAAACTGCTGCAGCTTTCACTAGAACAGGAGGTGAGGGGAAACCTTCCAATGGGAACACTTGTTCTGGTTATAATTGTCTAAGAGGATCAGTTCTGGTTGCTTCTGGTTGTTTCTTAAAAAAATGAAGTTAGGAAAAAAAGAACCTGACAGGGATTTTAAGGGTCCTTTCACACTGGGGCGGTTTGCAGGCGCTATTGCGCTAATAATAGCGCCTGCAAACCGACCCGAAAGTGCCGCTGCTTTCATTCCAGTGTGAAAGCCCCGAGGGCTTTCACACTGGAGCGATGCGCTGGCAGGACAGGAAAAAGTCCTGCTAGCAGCATCTTCGGAGCGGTGAAGGAGCGGAGTGTATACCGCTCCTTCACTGCTCCTGTCCATTGAACTCAATGGGACGGCGTGGCTATACCGCCGGCAAAGCGCCTCTGCAGAGGCGCTTTGCGGTGGTTTTTAACCATTTCTCGGCTACTAGCGGGGATAAAACCGCCCCGCTAGCGGCCGCATACCGACGGTAAAGCGCCGTTTACCGACACCCGCCCCAGTGTGAAAGGGCTCTAAGTGTTCTATAGTCACAGCATACACTTTCACTTTATAATATCCACATTGTACTTGTAATAGCAAAACAAACAATATTTTTGAAAATCCATTATAAGCTTACTTATCCACCTCATAAATCTCCTCCTCCCCGCACCTCTGTAGTTCAGAAGGCAGGCTCTGTGAAATGCGTGACACAGCAGTGACTTCTACAGGGCATAGTGACTACGTGTCACTAAGTAGGAATCATCATTTTATTTCACTTTTATACCTAACTATATTTATTGCAATATATTTCTATTTCAAATTCAAATTCAAATACATTTTTGAATTCAAATTCATTTTCGAATTTGGATAATTTGTGTTGTTATAATTTATTTTGGATTATTGTGATTCGGAAATTCAAATACATCTAAATCTCCAAATAACTAAAATTTTATCGAAATTTTAATTTGTAACTAATGAATTGCACATCTATTGCCAAAACATACCTTCTGTTCTACTCCTGTGTGCCTCATGAGACTCAACACCTGGAGCCCTCTGATATGCAAATATTAACTCTAGGAAGGTAAGTGGAGGACTGACTAGCTTTCTCCACCTCTATTTTTTTTATTGTTGCTCTAACCTGTGCTAAGATAAAGAAGATGCAAAGGATGAGACATGGGACAAGATGACATGGGGCCCTATCAATAGGTGTGAAATATTCATTTACAGATTCAGAATATTTATAGATATACAGTATACATTTGTCAGAAAGAATTCATAAATAAAAAGAGATGTCAGTAAATTAATACATATTTAACAAAACATATAAATATGTAAGTACACTACTCTAAACCATTAGTACTAAAAAGTAATGGCCTCTAAAAAAAAAAAAAAAAAAAAAGAATAGATAATAGTAAGAAATAACCTCCAAACTATATGTCCATAACAGAATATGCCAACAGGAAATATATAGATCTACCATATAGCACTCTTTATAATTAGCACTAAAAATGGTGATCACATCTACAAAATACGTATAGCTCTTAGTAATAAACAACCTCCATCTCTTATTTGATGGATAATAATAGGGATCATAAATAATCATATCACACATGATCTTAGTAGAAGATGATAGTAATAAATAACCTCCATACCTTCTATGGTGGATAATAATAGATATGATAAATAGATAAATAATAATAGTAATAGATAATAGTAATAAATAACTTCTATATTGAAAATGGGAAAATGGGAAAATGCAACCTCATATATGAGAGAAAAGGTAAATTAGGAAAAAGAAAGCAGTAAAACAAATGAAATGCTATCTCAATAGGAGCTGCTGATTACGATGGGTCCTTTGTTATTTGCCTCAACCTTTTTCAAATAACCTCAGCCCCACTAACACACCAGGTTGAGTGTACAAACATACAATATTATAGGAAATCACAGACAAAACTATTTAGTACCAATAGTAGTGCTATATCAAAGAAAACAGGCACCAAATCAGGTAGTAAACGCAAACTTAATATATTTTCACCCAATGTGGTTAGTAACCTAGGCAGGCATAAAATGGATTAACAATGGTAATAAAAAAATTTAGCATAAAATGATTACCAGTAAGGACTAGGCATAATATGACATTTGGTATCCAGATCAGCATAAACAGTAGCAAGGCCACCTCAAGTGCAACACTGAAGCAGTAGTAAAGTTTAATCTTCCTAGTGATGGAACTATACTGCCAGAGCACATTTATGGTGGTGTTGCTAGTCCTAGACCAACTGGATATGCACTGTCCAAAAGTAAAGAAGGAATATGAGGGAGGGGCAAGGGAACAAAGGGGACTTGCAGAAAAATTATTACTGGAGGGGTAACATTCCCCCCAGTCAGTTGGTCGGGTCTGGAGCACTTACCCCATATATGGAGGGCAGCGCTTCTACCGGGCTTCACCAGCAGCTTCCCCTGCTCTCCGTGGGCATCACAGCGGCGGCGGCTTCCCCTGCTCTCTGCAGGCATGACAGTGGCGGCTGCTTCCCCTTTCCCTGCTCTCCGTGGGCATTGCGGCGGCGGTGGTGGCGGCTTTCCCTTCCCCTGCTCTCCACAGTCATCACGTCAGCGGCTGCCACTTCCCCTGTTCTCTGCGGCTTCTGTTTCCTCCCTGCTCCTTGGCAGCCTATTGGTATATTGGTGTATACACCGCTGAAATCAATGGGCAGCCGAAGCGCCGGCAAAGCGGGTTTTTAAGCCTTTTTCGGGCATTAGTGCGGGTTAAAAACACCCCGCTAGCGGCCGAAAAGCACCGCAAAAAATTACGCCCAGGTGCTGCAGCCGTACTGTAAGGCCTGAATAATATAAAATTTAAACTCGCGCTGAATGGTGAAAAAACAGTGAAAAAGAAAACTAAAGCAGCTGCCACACACAAAGTGCTACTCACTAGAAATGTAAAATGATGGAAATGTGGCGCTCACAAATGTTATTAAACATGTGTGACCAATTGTAGATGAGTGCAGATGTGAATATACAAAGCAAAAAACATATAAATAAAGTTCAAATAAATGTGCTGAATGTTCTGATCCGCAATGGAAAAAAAAACTTTTGAAGTGCAATGAACCACAGATGCTCCAGGACTTTTCAGGTGCAGAAACGCCACCCCCACATGTGTCTCCACTCACCAAATGGTGATGACCCCCAGCTTTGCAGTCTGGGGGTCACTTCAGGCTTATGTGATCGTATCCAGAGAAGCTCAGGAGTGGTGTTGTGCACATCAGATCAAAGGGTTTCTTGTTTCTCAGCAGAATCACCAGGCACCAAAAAAGGATAAGAAAATGGAACTAACAGTGAAAAGTACCGTTTGAAAAGGGACTTATTCCATATACAAATGAATACTTACAAAATAGTTGATAAAAACAGGCATGTAAAGGGATTAGAGATGGATCCGGACACTGCTCACAGCGTGCGTTCCAGAAACCAGGAAGTGCGTTCCAAGGAGCAGGAAATGATGTCAGTGCCACCGGAAATACGTCGACATGTTTTGCCAACCTACAGGGCGTTATCAAAGACAGTGAGAAGTGGGGGGATGCTGACATCTGTCACTCTTGGTAGTGTGAAAAGTTAAAGAATATTTAGAAAGATATAGTGGCTTGGCCCAATACGCCATTCTTAGAAGCCATGCCGGAGCTTATAAAAATGGCACAAGATTTATAAATGGAGTTGGTGGAGTTCACAATCATCTGTCTGTACCCTATTCAAAGATCCTGTTTCATTCAACCCCCCCCCCCCCCAATTTTTTTTTTTATATCCAAATGTGTGGCCAGGGTGGGAAGATGATGGGAGAAAAACTGTAGCAGCCTATAGGAGAGGGGGAAGGTCTGCTTTAAGTATTGCAGCACATTTTTATGGAGCCATAGTTCTTCTTTTATTTTATAAAAATTGATTTTAACATGATGAGTAGACTCAGTAACCAGTAATGAAGCATGGGGGTAGAAAGGTCAGCCAACTATATTCCTTCTCAAAGTGAGTATTTTTTATTTTAGAAATGCCAAGTTTTTGGGGCTCAAAGGGAGCCTTTGGGAAGAAATCAGAAAGGTACATGGAGGGACATTCATACTTTTTATTAAAATTACCCCACCACAGAGTTGTTTGTAAGGAAAGGTTTACGCTAAATCATATCTGTGTGTTTTATTAAAGTTTTCCTTTAACTGATCCTTTTCCCTTCCTCGGCACCCGCTAAAAACGTATGCCGCGTACACACGATCGTAAATTCCATGATTTTTTTACGACAGATGTTGGCTCAAACTTGTCTTGCATACACAAATCTTGTCGGACATTCCAAACGTCAAGAACGCGGTGACGTACAACACGTACAACAGCACTAGAAAAGGGAAGTTCAATAACAAGTGCGCCACCCTTTGGGCTCCTTCTGCTAATCTCATGTTAGTAGAAGTTTGGTGAGAGACGATTTGCGCTTTTCAGCCTCGTGCTTTTCAGATCATTACTGCTCTTCAGTTTGTGCTTGTGGGTTCGTATCTGGTTTTCAGTGCGTGTAGTCAGTTTGCATTTGTTTTTCAGTGCGTATTTTATAGTACGTATTTGATTTCCAATGCGTTCTTGTCCGCTCGTTTCTGATTTTCAGCTCACTCTTCTCAGGCCTTTCTGTTTTTCAGTGGTTTCTGTCAGTTGGGCCTGAGGCCGGACTTCAAGAAGAAACCCTGATGGCGCTTGAAGCTGGCCGTCCTGGCTTGCCCCCCCAAAGCACCCGCGAAGTAAGACAGAAGTATGTTGAGTACTTTACGGGTAGGGGGGCCATTGATATGCCAGAAAATGTTTAGAAAACATTTTAAAAATAAATATTTTATTTAAACTGAAATAAGATTTCCTTTGATTTACTGCTTGTGTTTCTTTTAGCTGTCTCATAGGTTAGCCAATGGGCTTTTCTTTTTGGACATTTTTTTCAATAGTGCAAATGTAATTTATTTGATACATGAATGAGTCACGAAAATGGCATGATTGTGACAAATTATAAAGCACTGTGGGAGTTATTTACTAAAGGAAAATCCACTTTGCGCTCTAAGTGCACTGCAAAAGTGCACATTTAACTGCACTTGAAACTGCACTGAAAGTGCACTTGTAGTGCAAAGTGGATCTGCCCTTAGTAAATAAACCCCATTTCAGTGTAAACACCAACTTAGTCCAAAAAATGATATTGAGCATTGAAAGAAGAAGCTACACATTGTTGAGTAGAAAACTTTTTACTCTGTGCACATTCACATGTGCATTAGAAAAGGGTTTTTGAACAAACCAACATATTTTAGTAATAACATTTTTGTTTTTGACAGTACAAATAGCCTTTTTTGTGTTAAAACAGGCATGTTTAAAACCATAAAACAATACACAACTCAGGAACTTACAAAGTTCAACTTTGACAAAGCGAAGGCAATATCAGACATTAGTATGTCCAAACTGTGTTGATATCGCCTTCATCAGATGGGGTGATGTCACCCCTGTGAAAGCCAAATTTTGAAGATGCACACAAATTGAGAGTTAAAATGGGGATTTCCCTCCTGATCCCATGCTTAATGTCAACATGTGCTAGCTCACATCAAGGCTGATCAATGGACGTGTTTCGGGGGTGCGACCCCTTCCTCTCATCTACTTTAGTTGCGAGGAAGGGGTTGCACCCCCAAAACGCGTACCTTGATATCCCGTGATGGCAGATAGCACATGTTGACACACTGTGTGCATCTTCAAAATTTGGCTTTCTAAAAAATATTTAAAATGTGTGAAAATAATCAAAATACAAACAAACTAGAAGAATTTTGGGGTGTTTTAGATTCTGCCTAAAACATTAATGATGTTTTTCAGTCTTTTTTCCACATCATTGATGTCTTCCTTGATCTTCTGTAAATCACGATTGCACACCATGATCTCCCCGATGAGGACATGTGCACTTGCACTTGTGAAATGAGATTCTTCTTCCACAACATCCACATCACCTAAAATAAAAAAACACACCATGTTTTATAAATATGCAGGCATCCATTTATTACCTGAAGCTGTGGTCTCAGACACTCACCTGTTGTGGTCACTATTTCGCCCACTTCATAAACCTCTCCTTCCTCCACATATTCTGGTTGTGGTGTGGGGATTTCCTTTTCTTTAGAAGGTTGGGGGTCCCTGGTGTCCTCAGATGTCTCGAGTCTTTTCTCCCCTATGTGAATTAAAAAAAAGGTATACTTAGCACACAGATATTTGATGCGAGAAATAGTAATATGAAACATTGCTTGTAAGTGTCATACAATTGTCTTTTTTGGCAGAGTTTCAAGCTGAAGACATTATTTTTTTCCCTTTATAGAGCTGGAATACTTACCTTTTTTGTACATTGTTCCCTCATGGAGACACCCCTAGTATCCACTGGAGCACCTGTGTGGGACACCCTAAAAAGGGTGTTCTGGTATCCCACACTAGTGCTCCTGCATCCAGATGTGTAAACAGCTGCTGAGTGTTCTCTCCTTACACTGAATCAAGTTAGCATTTCATTATAGTTACAAACCCATCTAGGCAACAAACTTCTTTTAATACAAATAGGCATGAACAAATGTAGTTAACCTGGATCTGCCAAAAACATTGTATTAGTGGGCGAACGAACGATGTTTACTACGAACGATTACTGTGCCCACGAACCTGAAACTTGCCATTTTAAACTGTACAACAGTAAAGAAAAGCACATGGAGCAGCATGCAAGTACTAATAATAATAGGAACACACGACAACTACTTACTTTTTTGAAGAACTCTCTTGATCTTTCTGTACTGATCGTGCTACCTCAATTTGAGGTCTAACCATTATTTCCTCACTTGATCCTTGGATCGCCGTACCCCAAAATTCCTGTGCAGATGTTTCACAACTTTAGTCATGATCTTGGCCTTTCTCACATTTGGGTTTGGGTAAGGTCCAAGCTTCCCATCATAGTTGGCCCTCTTCAAGATGTCCACCATCTCCCCCATCCCCACGGCAGACATCCCCTATTTGAAGGCCCTAATTGGTGGTATGAGGAGCACTTATAATAGGGAGTGCAAGAAGGTCCAGGATTCCCAGAGATCTGGAGTTGCAGCAGATGACATTTATGTACCCAGGCTGTGGTACTATGACAGACTGCATTTTCTGGCAGGCCAGACTGAACCCAGGCCAGCACTCTCCAAGACAAGAAAGTGATGGCCCGGGTTCATTCTGGCCTGACAAAAGTTGCAGGCTGTTATAAGACCACAGCCTGGGGACAGATATGTCATCTGCTGCTGTTCCTGATCTCTTGTAGTCCTGGACCGGATTGTGCTCACTATTATAAGGACTCCTCAGGCCGATGTGACCTAAGTCGCTGTCAGAGTTCGGCAGCTGGGAGACCAAATATATGTAGCTACACCAAGAAAACTGGGACCAGACCATGTATGTGTGACAGACCCAACCAGGACAGGGGCTTTTGGCGAGGACTAAGGCAAGCCTCCTACCCACTGATTTTGGCCCATGGAGAGAGCAGATCACTCTCCAATGTACAACAATGTAAGGGACGCTGAGAGCAAGGCTTGGATTAATTCTCTGAATAAGGACAATAAAGCTTCTCTTCTGGAGTGGTTGGAAAGATGTAATATTAATCTCATACAAGGTAATTTCAGAGGAAATATGGTGGCCGAACTGCAGACTGGGTTGGAGAGGCTCTTTCACTTGTGACAGAAATATTTATCAACCATAATCCTCAAGAGATCTATGAAGATACATTAATTCCACTGTATCAGACTGCTAGAATATTGTTTGCCTTCTGATGACTTTTTTAGTGGACGGAATACACACGTTTGTGTCTCTCCCATTGTTAATTGGGTCGCCTACTGTTTCTGTCTGTCTGCTAGTATTGTGTCCACTCCACCTTGTTAGCAAACTATTGTGGAACGTTATGTGTTTATACTTATGGTGATGTGTAATGTGCTTTGTTCTGACCTTGGTGGTGGGTAGTCTGACCTGGAATGGGATCTCTGTTTAATCACAACATTGTCTGGGTGGGCACTGAGTCACCTAGGTGGCTAGTTGCTTAAGTAACTTAATGTTTATAGTATATGTTGGCTGTTGTTTAGCTATGTTAATTATATTCCTGTTTACAGTTTGTATTGTTAGGGTAATATGATCAGGAGGGGAATTTTCTCCTGTGGGGTATAAAGTATGTGTCTGAGTTTTAATAAATCGTCATTCCCTTGGTTCTATCCCAACATCTTGTCTATGTACAACGTTTGGGGTAAAAAGGGCTGGTATTAGCTCTCGGTCTGTAAACAAAAAATTTATTTTGGATTCATTTCTTATGTTATGATTCTGAAATTCTGATGGATCCATCTCCATCCTACCCAAGCACATTAAGTAGAAATCATCTTATTTCACTTTTATACCTTACTGTATTTATTACAAAATGTTTCTGTTTCATAATAATAATTACAAATATTTATTCAACATAAAAACTAAATGGATCCGAATCAGTTTGGATCATTCATTATGTCGTTATGTTATTTCAGGTGCTTCAAACATTAAGACCCCTTTCACACTGGGGTGCTTTTCAGGCATTTTAGCGCTAAAAATAGCACCTGTAAAATGCCTAAAAAGCGCCTCTCAACCCACCCCAGTGTGAAAGCCTGAGTGATTTCACACTGGGGTGGTGCACTCGCAGGACAGAAAAAAGTCTTGCAAGCAGCATCTTTGGGGCGGTGGAGGAGCGGTGTATACACCGCTCCTCCACCGCCCCTGCCCATTGAAATGAATGGCCAGCGCTGCTAAATCGCCTGCAAAGCGGGCGCTATTAACCTATTCCTCACTGCTAGCAGGGGTTCAAAGTGCTGCTATAACAGTGGTAAAGTTCATCTAAACCTAGCAGTGCTTTACCGCTAACGGCCTCTGCTGCCCCAGTATGAAAGGGGTCTAACAAAAGGCCCAAACTATCACATTATGTCATCTGAATGAAACAAATGAATATGAATGAATTCATTGTTTTTGTTATAATATTTTTTTTTAATCAAGCAAACAGAATATTGGCATTCATTAAAAAGGGGATCAACTCCAGAGATTAAACAATAATTCTCCCGCTCTACAAGACTCTAATCGGGTCGCACCTAGAGTATGCTGTCCAGTTCTGGGCACCAGTCCTCAGGAAGGATGTACTGGAAATGGAGCGAGTACAAAGAAGGGTAACAAAGGGTAACAACTAATAAAGGGTCTGGAGGATATTAGTTATGAGGAAAGGTTGCAAGCACTAAACTTATTCTCTCTGGAGAAGAGATGCTTGAGAGGGGATATGATTTCAATTTACAAATACCGTACTGGTGACCCCACAATAGGGATAAAACTTTTTCATGGAAGAGAGTTTAACAAGACAAGTGGCCACTCATTAAAATATGAAGAAAAGAGGTTTAACCTTAAACTACGTAGAGGGTTCTTTACTGTAAGAACAGCAAGGATGAGGAATTCCCTTCCACAGGCGGGGGCATCGATAGTTTCAAAAAACTATTAGATAAGCGCCTGAACAACCACAACATACAGGGATATACAATGTAATACTGACATATACTGTATTTATTGCCGTATAACACTCACTTTTTCACCATGAAAATCAGGTGCAAATACCATGTGCGTGTTATACGCCAATACTTCAATTTTAGCTGCCTCGGAGGGGACAGGGAGGGGAGCAGGATGAGCGCCATCACATTACATACAGTGAGAATCTCCTTTTTACTTGGCGGCCTCTGTAATAGGAAGCCCTGTCTCCTGGGCCGCCATTGGACCACTGTTCTGTCTATCATAGGAGATTCTCACTGTATGTAATCTGTCGACGCTCATCCCTCCCTGTTCCCTCTAGGCTGCAGATGGGCATCAATCAGGCTGCACTGATGGCAATGGTAAGGCTGCTGCATTGAAGGCAATGGTGAGGCTGCTGTGTTGATGGCAATGGTGAGGCTGCTGCATTGATGGCAATGGCGAGGCTGCTGCATTGATGGCAATGGCAAGGCTGCTGCTTTGATGTGGACTGATGAGGCTGCATTGATGGCACTTGTGAGGCTGCAGATGAGCACTGACCCTTATTTTGCTTCAAAGCTCCTTATTTAAAATGTAAGTTTTTTTTCCTGAAACTTCCCTCTTAAAATGAATGTGCGTGTTATACGCCTGTGCGTGTTATACGCCGATAAATACAGTAATCACACACATAGGTTGGACTTGATGGACTTGTGTCTTTTTTCAACCTCACCTACTATGTAACTATGTTACTATGTAATTTATTTAGCATTCGTTACTATTGTGATTTGGAGATCTGTATACATCCAAATCTCCGAATAACAAAAATTGCCTCTGAATTTATTTTGTAACAAAACGAGTCTCATATGTCAACTAATGATTTTAGTTCAACTTCAAAGTGAACCTATTGTGCCAGAAGCACAGGGCTGCCATTGATATGTGCTTTCTGCAGTTCCTATTTGCCTCAGCCTGGCTGTTATGCGGACCCAATGGTTTTAGTGCTTTCTGGAACACTGACCCAGAACAAGTATGTAGAATAACAGTCAGAGGTTTATATCTCTATACTTGCTTCAGGTTACTGGCTTAAAATATTTACGCTAGTTCAGGAAGAGGTCCCAGTCTTTAGAATTAAGTCCTCAGACATACTTTAATATTTTTCATTTATTTTACTAGTATATTACCCGCACATTCACTCTATATAAAGCTAAATATATATGTATTTTATTGTTATATTTTTGTTTGTTTATGTAATTTCCTTGGCCATCCTTTGACGCTTACTTTTCCCCCTTCAAGAGTTCTAGTTAGCAGTTTTGCTTTTAAACAGTTAAAAAAGTGGAAATAAACACAAGCAATTTTATATTTTTTATTCCAAGAAAAAAACAGAAAGGATCATATAAATGTTACAAAGCTTTTGCTTGGTAGCTCAAAGTTCAGCTGCAATTTCTCCTTAATGGGCACAATTTGAGGAATGACAGCTCTAGCTCTAGGACTACAGATGTCCACCTTTATAAAGACAAAAAGTCTCCAGAGAGGTATGCTCTGAGGAAAGGGATACAGCTGTCAAACTAAGTGACATAAATAAACCCAAGCTCAACTGTTGACTGTAAATTGACTCCTTATGGGGCAAATGACATTTCAAAAAATGCTTCAACCATTTCAGAATAGAAAGCAGTCATATTCTTTTAAGGAAATGTGTTGGTTTGTACAAATTATAACAACTTGTATAAAAAAATGTATAGCTCTGAATGAAGTAAGGGTTTTTTTAGTAACAAATTGGGCAACATTCTTTGAATCTTGCCATAATAATCCCTTTCATCATCCATATTGGAGTCTCACTTTTCCTAGACCAATAAAAGACATGCACTAATGTAAGGAGCACCAGCAGTATCTTCTTACCTTGATTGCTCATGGAGATACTGCTGGCCAGTAACTCTCTTGAACTAGGGATGTGCGGAATGGACCCCTGTTTGGTTCGCACCAGAACTTCCGAACACCTCAAAAGTTCGGACCCGAATAACGAACCCCATTAAAGTCAATAGGACCGGAACGTCAAAAATCAAAAGTGCCCATTTTGAAGGCTTATAGGCAAGTAATTGGGCATACAATGGTTATGGGGTCCGGGTCCTTCCCTGGGGGACATGTATCAATAAAAAAAAAAGTTTATGAAAAATGAGCAGTGATTTTTTGATTTTTAAAATGAAAGCCTGAAAATGAAAAATTCCTTCCAATATAGTGCCTGGGGGGTTCTCTTAGTCTACCTGTAAAGTGGCAGATCTATACCATGTCTAGACTCTGCTGCAGCAATAATTGCATTTATAAAGCCAAAAACTAAAAGACTAAAGACTAAAAAAATTCCAAAATGCCTCACTTAGGCGGTTGCCTTTCCACCACACTGTAACCTACTGGCGTCAGGAAAAATGTTCAATAAAATCCTCTTTAACATGTCCTCAAGAGATTTTATCTTCTGCACTCTCTGTGGGGACAGGATGAGTTCTGAGACCTTCCCCTTATAATGGTGGTCAAGGACGGTTGCCAACCAGTAATCATCCTTCTCCTTTATGCCACGTATTCTTGGGTCCTTTCGCAGGCTTTGAAGCATGAGGCTGCCCATGCGCCTCAAATTTGCAGAGGCTTGAGAAGCAGACTACTCGGGGTCACTCAGGATAACAGCATCTGGAAATTCCTCCTCCCAGCCACATACTACTCCCAAGGGTCCTGGGGTTGGAAAGTCATTGCTTACAGATTGACGCATGTCTTCCTCTTCTTCGAAGCCTGTGAAAGTTCCAGAATCCTCCCCTTCATCTCCCCCCCTTCTCCTCCTGTGTGTTCTATGACATAGGAATGATGGTGTCTGGATAAAGTGGGCCTTGAGAGGAAAGGAAGTCCTCCTCTTCCTCCTGCTTCTCTGCCTCCAGTGCCCTGTCCATAATGCCACGCAGAGTCTGCTCCAGCAGGAACACAACAGGAATTGTGACACTGATGCATGCACTGTAACAGCTCACCAGCCTTGTGGCCTCCTCAAATGGTGACAATACAGTGCATGTATCCTTAATGATCAGCCATTGGCGTGGGGAAAAAAAGCCGAGGCAACCTGAGCCTGTGGTATACACACAGGTTGACGGCCCTTTGCTGCATGTATAGCCGCTGCAGCATCGAGTTCTACCTGGTTGACATGTCACAAATCAGGCGGTTTACAGGCAGGTGGATTTCCCGCTGAAATTCAGCCAACTGAGCACTGGCTGTGTATGACCGCCTGAAATGGCTACAGACTCTTCTGGCCAGCTTTAGCACATCTTGCAACCCTTGGTACGTATTTAGGAAACGCTGCACCACCAAATTGAGGACATGTGCCAGGCATGGTACATGTGTCAACTTTTCCTCTCTAAGGGCAGACAGGAGGTTTGAGCCACTATCGCACACCACCATTCCTGGCTCCAGCTGGTGTGGTTTGAACCACCTCTGGGCCTGTCCCTGCAGAGCTACAAGAATCTTCGCTCTGGTGTGGTTTCTGTCCTCTAAAAACAGCAGCTGAAGCACTGCATGGCACCTTTTAGCCTGACTCTGGGAATAGCCATTTGAACGCTTAGGGGGTACCTGATGTTCATAGGACAATTCTGCAGAGGAGGGCATGGAGGTGGTGGAGGAGGAGGAGGAGGGGGTAGAGCTCAGAGGTCTGGCATCATCATCACCAGCTGTATGGAGATGTGGGGGCACAACAAGCTGCAGCACCGAGCCCTGTCCTGCATCCTTTCGTGTTGCAAGCAGCGTTACCCAGTGTGCTATGAACTAAATATCGTCCCTGTCCATGCTTGCTTGACCACCTGTCAGCAGTAAGGTGGATTTTATGGCTTTCCCTTCCACGTGATGGTAGAGAGATAGAACGGCCTTAAGGGAAAAGTAGTAGCGACTGGGAACCTGCCATTGTGGTACAGCACATTGTGCAAATACACAAAAGGGGACAGAATCCACCAGGCTGAAAGGCAGAAGTTGGAGAGCCAACAGCTTTGACAAGCTTGCATTTAGACGCTGGGCATGTGGGTGGCAGGGACTGTATTTTTTTTCTGCTGCAGCAGATGAGGCAGAGAAATTAGCCGGCTATGGTTTACAGCTGGTAGTGTGCTGCTGGCAGATGTGCTGCTAGAACCTGGGACACCCTGTGCTATACCATCATCCCTGTCAGTGGAGGCTGCTGAGAGGTAATGACTCGGTATAGCAGGGGCAGACTGAAGTGTGTAAGGAGGAGGACGGACAGATCTGTGCCCCTTTTGTGTGGCTTTTAGGTGCTCTTGCCAACGGGCTGAGTGGTCGGACATTAAATGCCTTGTTAAGCATGTGGTACCCAAATGGTTGGTGTTTTTGCCACATTTGATGTGGCTGAGACACAGTTTGCAGATAGCAATATCTGCTGCAATGTGAAAGTGGAAACTCCTGCGCTGTCGGGGGGGGGGGGGGGGCTATGCTAAAAGGACACTGCTGCAACACTTAAGTACTGATCCAAGGCAGGACAAATGGGACAAAAGTGGGGGAAGATAGTAGTTGCGCTGTGATGAAGGGGGGGGGGGAGCTACAAAGATGACTAAAGTGGCAAAGTGAACTAAAAAAGCAGAAACGGGCCAATGCATGAATAGATCCTACATGCTAAAAGAACATGGTGGGGATGCAGTGCAGTGCAACGTAGCTGATCAACATGACATGTTGCGGGCAGACAAAGCCTAATATATAAAGGTAATCGTGAAACAGTGACTGCTTGAATATAGCAAAACAAAAATGCATATACTAACACAAATAGGATGAATAATGACACAATGCAAAAAAAAAAAATATAATGCAAGAAAAATATATGTGGGCTAGTGCCCCATTAGCAAAAACGTGCCAGATCCTGGTGAACTACAAGTGACAAATCCCTAGGACAAACATGAATATTAGTTCTATCATCCAGTCCAAAAAACAAAAACACGTGATGAGAAACACAAAACAAGTCCAATCGTGAAGGGAGGGGGGATCTTCAGTGAGGACACCTCCGTGTTTGCAAGCCGCTTACCTTACAGCTGTAAGGTGTACAGCCTGTGTTGCAAATGACCCGCAGGTGTAGACGTTCCGTGTATAAGGTAGTGACAATGATGAACATGCCAAGCGAAATATAAAAAATAAAAAGTATACAGCATGTAAAATAACTCTGCAACGACCACAGTGGAGGGGGGGCAAGACACACACAGGGGGAGGTTGCACTCACTTTCATGAAGCGAGTGTGGGCATCAATCCACGAGCGCCGAGCTCGTATGCCTCCAGGAGTGTCACCAATCTGGAATCTGTCCCCGTGCCTGGAAACTGGAATATGTCCCCGTGCCTCTCTCCTCAGTGTTCGTCAGGTAGAGTAGTGATGTACAGTGTGAGGGGGAAAGAGACGCACATAGCGTGATCCCATATAAAAGGTATATTTATTTAATAAAACAAGTCCAATCAACTTACATTTAAAACAATGCTGCAGTGTGTAGTAACTACGAGAGCTCGTCTCCTGTTGTTTGTCTGTGGCAGCATCCCGTGCTCCAATCCTAATGCATATCGTCACGTGACTTCTTCAGAGGATCATTCTTGTTTTGCTATATTCAAGCAGTCACTGTTTCACGATTACCTTTATATATTAGGCTTTGTCTGCCCGCAACATGTCATGTTGATCAGCTACGTTGCACTGCATCCCCACCATGTTCTTTTAGCATGTAGGATCTATTCATGCATTGGCCCGTTTCTGCTTTTTTAGTTCACTTTGCCACTTTAGTCATCTTTGTAGCTTCCCTCCCCCCCCCCTTCATCACAGCACAACTACCATCTTCCCCCACTAATATCTGCTGCATATGTGCTGAAAAATGCCCAGACAGCTGAGCTTTGGGGAGTGGGCCGGGAGATAACAGCTGCAGAATGTGATGGAACAGAGTGGCTGCTCTCTACTCTTTCTTGATGTCGGCCTCCTTGGGGTTGTGCTGCCTCACCTTCAGTTTCCTCCTCTGCTCTATCTGGCACCCAAGTCGCATAAGTGACCTCATCATCATTATCTCCATCTCCTCCATCTTCATCATTACCACTGGAGACAACTTAGCAATACGCTGCAGCTTGGGGAACATGAATGCCAATTTGTCTACCAGTGTTCCTCCCTCTCTCTATGCTCATGTTCCTGTCATCCTCAACCTCAGAGCCAGCATCTGAATCCAGTAATGGCTGGGCATCATCAAGGAGCAAGTGGCTGATGCTGTGGTCAAATAACTCAGCTGACTCCTCAATGGCTGATGTTGGGGCTATGGCAGGAATAGATGTGGACAAGGAGGCAGGTTTATCCACTCTGGCAGCTGCAGGGGACTGCACACTTGTCTCTGCTTGCATGACAGAGGATGAGGAAGGTTTCATAAGCCAGTCTACCACCTCCTCTGCATGCTATGGCTGGATAGCACAGGCAAACTCACTAAACAGAGGAAATGATGCCCTGGCTGAGGACTGACCATCGCGTCCACCTTTGCCTGTGGACACATTTGTTGCTGGCCCCCGTACAGTGCCAAGGGAACGTCTGCCTCTTTTTGTTGTCCTCCCAGACATTATTGGGAGGGAGGGGGCGGTGCTTATAAGCAACTGTAAAGAAGAAGTTGAAATCTGTACGTAGATGCACTTTAATCAATGTAAAAAGGTGTTTGGTGCACTTTGATTTGAGTACTCACACTACACAGCCACACACCATGGATACACTATAATATACTGCAATAAAATGTGCCAAACATACAGTAACGCACAGAACTATATGGCGTTAAACTGGCAGTAACGCACACAAAGCTATATGGCATTAAACTGGCAGTAATGCACAAAACTATATGGTGTTAAACTGGCAGTAACGCACACAGAACTATATGGTGTTAAACTGGAAAAGCGCACACAGAAGTAAATGGCGTTAAACTGGCAGTAACATGCAAAACAATATAGAGTTAAACTGGCAGTAATGCACATCAAACTATATGGCGTTAAACTGGCAGTAATGCACATGGAACTATATGGCGTTAAACTGGCAGTAATGCACATGGAACTATATGGCGTTAAACTGGCAGTAATGCACACGGAACTATATGGCGTTAAACTGGCAGTAACGCACACAAAACTATATGGCGTTAAATTGGCAGTAACGCACACAGAAGTAAATGGCATTAAACTGGCAGTAACACACAAAACTATAAGGCGTTAAACTGGCAGTAACACACACAGAACTATATGTCGTTAAACTGGCAATAACGCACACAGAACTATATGGCGTTAAACTGGCAGTAACGCACACAAAACTATATGGCGTTAAACTGGCAGTCATGCACACAGAACAATATGGCATTAAACTGGCAGTAACGCACACAAAACTATATGGAGTTAAACTGGCAGTAACGCACACAAAAGTAAATAGCGTTAAACTGGCAGTAACGCAATCAAATAGATGGTGTTCAACCATCACTGAACTGAGCTGATCTGAGCTATCTACTCTAGCTATACACTAATGTAAAGATCACTGACATGGTCTCACTACAATACACTGAAACTATCTGAGCTGTCCCTACTCTACACTAATGTATGTATGAATGACACGGTCTCACTACACTACAGTGAAACTATCCAAGCTGTCCCTACTCTAGCTGCACATTATGCAAAGCTGAATGTCGGTCCTCCTCACTACACTCACACTATCCCTAGACTGACACTAAACTAATGTTCTACACTGATAATTAAAGCAAAATAGCACAGTATAGCACACTAACTACTGACCCAGAAATGCATTGGCTGTTTTTTTTTTTTTTTAGTGTAAACCAATAAATTAAACTTGACTTTTTATCCTTTGGTTTGGCGCTCCCTCCATTGGTGCATGTTTTTTGTAGCAACCTGCTGGGTAGCTAGCGGAGGATAGGCCTGCCTTTTGTAAACAGCCAAACTTGAGCCAGTGAGTTCTCCAAATGTTTTTCATACTACGTTGTATGAACTCACATTGAAAGTCCAAGCACCTCTTAATATTTTTTTTTTCTAGATCAATAGTATTCTTTAGTGATTGCACAGCACCTGGTGCCTTTTTGTTAAATGAGGTTAAAATTCTAACATTGAGAGTAATGCCGCAGGTATGCAGATCTGAACATTTGGAAACAGAGAACTCACCAGCAAAGTGCCTAAAAAACATAAAAAAACTGCTAGTTGGGTTAAAGAATGACCTAAAAAACATTTAGCAAGTGGCAATCTTTGGTGTTGGAACAGTGGATATGACTATTGTTTAGACCATAAAGTATATTAAATGGAACATAGAGCAGCTCATCAACACATTCATAATGACCTTGTTGAATGAACATGAGGAATGCTTGGTTTCTTGGACCATATTTCAAGAGAAACTTCTGGTTGAAGAAGCTTTAGCACCTAGTGTCCTTCTAGGTGTGTTGGATGCCTGGTCTCCTCCCATGCTAGGTTAAGTTTTTGGGGTTGTATTTAATATGAGCAAAGAGAGATCACACAAATACTTATACGTATGACATTTACTTGAGTAGTAACAGATACAGATAATAATTTTAGAATAATATCCAAAAATATACCAAGAATACCTAACTAAATATTCTGTTTTGACTCCTGTCTGCTTTTGCAGCATGGCCAGATAATTGGACTCAGGCACATGCTCGCCTTGGTAGAGACTGAATATTCCAAGTTATAGCTGTAGTGTATAGGACTCAAGTGCAAAGAAATAGTCAACCCACCCCTATTGAAGCAAAATGACTTTCTAAGGCAGATAGCACATTCCTGAAAGAAGATTAGTGGGTTGGCTTGTCCATATAGTGAGTTTACAATAACATTCATCGCATGAAGTATCTAAGGTAACTAGACTTTGGAGGC
Organism: Aquarana catesbeiana; assembly: GCF_042186555.1. Taxonomy (NCBI): domain Eukaryota; kingdom Metazoa; phylum Chordata; class Amphibia; order Anura; family Ranidae; genus Aquarana; species Aquarana catesbeiana. The sequence goes on from NC_133329.1 coordinate 363,423,366, forward strand.
TTGCTTTGTTAGAAATTGTAAGACAATAAGCAATTTCCCCAGAGCATGGAAAAGTGAGCAGACATCTGACATACTGGACAGACATCTGACATACCTGGAAGTGTTGAATATGATGATTCTTCAGGCAGAGATGTCTCTTGAATACAGCACAGAATGACAATATGGCCACTTGGACAAAGAAGTATTAATAAACTTCTTTTCCATGCAGCCCTTTTTTTCCGTGGTGACAGGAACTCCTTTTTAACAAACTCCTTTCACCCTCCCAATACTAGGGATATGTTCTTGAACATACCTGAATAGCTGAACAGACAGTAAGAGAGCAAAGTAGTCCAGATCTCCAGTTTGCTACTAGTACAAAGCATTTTAACCATAGCCACAACTCAATATTAAAATTTAAGAGGATCTTCACGCTGGGAAAAAAAAAGAAAAGTCAGCAGCCACAAATACTGTACTATAAAAATATACTTACCACTCCATGGATCCAGCACTGTCCTCATCCTGGCCTGTTATTCGCCGGTCTTATGGGAAACCAACTGTGATTCCCTGTGGCTTCACAGCCAGCTCCCCACTAATCATGCATGAGTCATGCTGCAATTTGTGAATGGTCCTGCAGCCTCTTAGGCTGTGACGTGTCCCAGGAGGTTGCGGACAGGGGAAATCCCAGCAGAAGTGGGTACTTCCCAAAAAAATAGGAACCTGCTCCCTAAAGAAAAAAGTGCCAAAAGTAAAAGAAGAGGAGGGAGGGGGAAGATCAGTGAAACTTCCTTTTTAAGGTGAAGTTCTGCTTTAAAAAGACACTCACATCTATTATTGTTTATGCCAGACTACATGACAGTAATAAAAAAAAAATTGTAGGTTGTAATTGGACTTAATGATAAAAAATATTTAGCAACATACAAATTATGAAATGCTAGTTTTCTTATCTTCCAAAACTGTATGCTCTAAACTGGATTTTTCCTTTAATTTTTGCATTGCTTAGGAAGACATGACATGCAAACACCTTTTGTTCAGAGGAGGCAATGTTGTACTTTACATTTTTATACACTGTATAAATAATTGCCTTTTATAGATGAAACAAGACGTATCTGTTACTCTGCAGAGCTCTGACTTATTTGCATAATTCTGTCTCTGTCATTTACCGTGATTGTTGACAGGCTCGTATGAGTGGCAGGAGGGCACCTTGTCATGCAAAGGATTATTGATGCATTTCAATGTGTCGTTATTCCATGCTGTAATGAAAAATAAGTTACACTGTAAATCAGCAGATGACCTGCTGGGATTCTAGTGTCACAGTCAAGTGTTGATTTTCAGAAATGTTGGAGAGTGTATTCATATCTCTGCTATCAGGCATACATATAGTGTAGATGTTGCTGAAGGAGAAATGCAAAAGCTTCTGTTTAGATTGCTTTGAAGTCTGGTAATCTGAAGCAATGCAGATCGCTTTTCTAAAGCAATACAAATACATGTTAATATTGCACAATTACTCATTTTGTGATTAGTAAAAGTGGTTGTATCAAATACCCAACAATTGTGGGCAAGTAAAAACCATGCAAACAGGGGCGGACTGACAACTCATGGGGCCCCCGGGCAATAGGAGATCCTGTGGCCCCCTGTCCCCGCTCATGTGTTCCCACCCACACTCAAGCCACACCCACACAAATCCCCACCTACGTTTTGCACTGCCCACACTACATGCGTTCGTCACAGAATTACATTAAAGAAAGTGCAACAATGGTACCTTTCCAAAATTAAAGTGATTGTAAAGGCTCTTTTATTTTTTTTTAAATAACAAACATATCATACTTGCCTCCACTGTGCAGCTCGTTTTGCACAGAATGGCCCCGAACCTTGACATCTGGGGGTGGCTCTCGCGGCTCCTCCCCACATCAGATAACTCCCTAGGAGAAGCGCTCTCCCGGGGGGGGGGGGGTTACCTTGCAGGTGGGCTCCCGTGTCCAGCATTTGCGTCTATAGACACGTTTACATACATGTGCTCATCCTACATAAAGCTTTTCATATAGAGCATGTGTGGGGATCATGGGGGTGCTTTACATTTTTTTTTTAATTATTTTTATTAACTTTATATCATTTTCACTGATCACCAATGTAAGGAGCATTCTTCCCACTGATCACCAATGTAAGGAGCATTCTTCCCACTGATCACCAATGTAAGGAGCATTCTTCCCACTGATCACCAATGTAAGGAACATTCTTCTCACTGACCACCAATGTAAGGAACATTCTTCCCACTGATTACCAATGTATAGAAACATTCTTCTCACTGACCACCAATGTAAGGAACATTCTTCTCACTGACCACCAATGTAAGGAACATTCTTCCCACTGACCACCAATGTAAGGAACATTCTTCCCACTGACCACCAATGTATAGAAACATTCTTCCCACTGACCACCAATGTATAGAAACATTCTTCCCACTGACCACCAATGTAAGGAGCATTCTTCCCACTGATCACCAATGTAAGGAACATTCTTCTCACTGATCACCAATGTATAGAAACATTCTTCCCACTGACCACCAATGTAAGGAACATTCTTCTCACTGACATCCAATGTATAGAAACATTCTTCTCACTGACCACCAATGTAAGGAACATTCTTCCCACTGACCACCAATGTAAGGAACATTCTTCCCACTGACCACCAATGTAAGGAACATTCTTCCCACTGACCACCAATGTATAGAAACATTCTTCTCACTGACCACCAATGTAAGGAACATTCTTCTCACTGACCACCAATGTAAGGAACATTCTTCTCACTGACCTCCAATGTATAGAAACATTCTTCTCACTGACCACCAATGTAAGGAACATTCTTATCACTGATCACCAATGTAAGGAACGTTCTTATCACTGATCACCAATGTAAGGAACGTTCTTCCCACTGACCACCAATGTAAGGAACATTCTTCCCACTGACCACCAATGTAAGGAACATTCTTCCCACTGACCACCAATGTATAGAAACATTCTTCCCACTGATCACCAATGGAAGGAACAATCTTCCCAATATTTATTTAATCCATATCGAGCACTATATTTGATTGGCTGCTTCTGCTTGGCACACACGCACAATCACGCACATGATGATGAAGTCATCATCATGTGCGATTGTGCGTGTTTGCCAGGCCTAAGCAGAAGCAAACAGCCAATCAAATATAGCGCTCAATATGGATTCAATAAATATGCATAGCCATAGATATCATAAATGACTACAGGAGATAACCAGAGACTGCGAATGCGACAACAGGAGATAACCAGAGACTGCGAATGCGACAACAGGAGATAACCAGAGACTGCGAATGCAACAACAGGAAATAACCAGACTGCGAATGCGACTACAGGAGATAACCAGAGACTAGGGATGCGACTACAGGAAATAACCAGACTGCGAATGCGACTACAGGAGATAACCAGAGATTAGGGATGCGACTACAGGAGATAACCAGACTGCGAATGCAACTACAGAAAATAACCAGACTGCGAATGCGACTACAGAAAATAACCAGACTGCGAATGCGACTACAGGAAATAAACAAAGGCTGCGAATGCGACTACAGGAAATAACCAGAGGCTGCGAATGCGACTACAGGAAATAACCAGACCCGGGATGCGACTACAGGAAATAACCAGAGACTGCGAATGCGACTACAGGAAATAACCAGAGATTGGGGATGCAACTACAGGAAATAACCAGAGACTGCGAATGCAACTACAGGAAATAACCAGACTGCGAATGCGACTACAGGAAATAACCAGACTGCGAATGCGACTACAGGAGATAACCAGACTGGGGATGCGACTACAGGAGATAACCAGACTGGGGATGCGACTACAGGAGATAACCAGACTGCGAATGCAACTACAGAAAATAACCAGACTGCGAATGCAACTACAGAAAATAACCAGACTGCGAATGCGACTACAGGAAATAACCAGAGGCTGCGAATGCGACTACAGGAAATAACCAGACTGTGAATGCGACTACAGGAAATAACCAGAGACTGCGAATGCGACTACAGGAGATGACCAGAGACTGGGGATGCGACTACAGGAAATAACCAGAGACTGCGAATGCAACTACAGGAAATAACCAGACTGCGAATGCGACTACAGGAGTTAACCAGAGACTGGGGATGCGACTACAGGAGATGACCAGAGACTGCGAATGCAACTACAGGAAATAACCAGACTACGAATGCGACTACAGGAGATAACCAGACTGGGGATGCGACTACAGGAAATAACCAGACTGCGAATGCGACTACAGGAGATAACCAGACTGCGAATGCGACTACAGGAGATAACCAGAGACTAGGGATGCGACTACAGGAGATAACCAGACTGGGAATGCAACTACAGAAAATAACCAGACTGCGAATGCGACAACAGGAAATAACCAGAGGCTGCGAATGCGACTACAGGAAATAACCAGACTGCGAATGCGACTACAGGAGATGACCAGAGACTGGGGATGCGACTACAGGAGATGACCAGACTGCGAATGCGACTACAGGAGATAACCAGACTGCGAATGCGACTACAGGAGATAACCAGAGACTAGGGATGCGACTACAGGAGATAACCAGACTGGGAATGCGACAACAGGAAATAACCAGAGGCTGCGAATGCGACTACAGGAAATAACCAGACTGCGAATGCGACTACAGGAGATGACCAGAGACTGGGGATGCGACTACAGGAGATAACCAGACTGCGAATGCGACTACAAGAAATAACCAGAGACTGCGAATGCGACTACAGGAAATAACCAGACTGCGAATGCGACTACAGGAAGTAACCAGACTGCGAATGCGACTACAGGAAATAACCAGATTGCGAATGCAACTACAGGAAGTAACCAGAGACTGCGAATGCGACTACATTAAATAACCAGAGACTGCGAATGCAACTACAGGAAATAACCAGAGACTGCGAATGTGACTACAGGAGATAACCATAGACTGTGAATGCGACTACAAGAAATGACCAGACTGCGAATGCGACTACAGGAAATGACCAGACTGCGAATGCGACTACAGGAGATAACCAGAGACTGTGAATGCGACTACAGGAGATAACCAGAGACTGCGAATGCGACAACAGGAGATAACCAGACTGCGAATGCGACTACAGGAAGTAACCAGACTGCAAATGCGACTACAGGAAGTAACCAGACTGCGAATGCGACTACAGGAAATAACCAGATTGCGAATGCAACTACAGGAAGTAACCAGAGACTGCGAATGCGACTACAGGAAATAACCAGATTGCGAATGCAACTACAGGAAGTAACCAGAGACTGCGAATGCGACTACAGGAAATAACCAGATTGCGAATGCAACTACAGGAAGTAACCAGACTGCGAATGCGACTACAGGAAATAACCAGATTGCGAATGCAACTACAGGAAGTAACCAGAGACTGCGAAGGCGACTACATTAAATAACCAGAGACTGCGAATGCAACTACAGGAAATAACCAGAGACTGCGAATGTGACTACAGGAGATAACCATAGACTGCGAATGCGACTACAGGAAATGACCAGACTGCGAATGCGACTACAGGAGATAACCAGAGACTGTGAATGCGACTACAGGAGATAACCAGAGACTGCGAATGCGACAACAGGAGATAACCAGACTGCGAATGCGACTACAGGAAGTAACCAGACTGAGGATGCGACTACAGGAGATGACCAGGTAGCCAGTTTTAAAATTCAAACTTTCAGCAATGCACAGCTATACAGGGGGATAAACAACATTTCCAGGGATGCTTTAGCAAAAAAAAAGGGGTCTACAGTAGGCAGAAGGACCTACCTGACCAGTCGGGCTCACCTCCCGCTCTCAGAGGTCCGGGGGCGGGGCTTTCGTCGGTAGGGGGCGGGGCTTTCGTCGGTAGGGGGCGGGGCTTTCGTCGGTAGGGGCGGGGATTTTTGTGGTCCAGAGCGGAGCTCTCAGAAGTGCAGGAGAGACGCTCTATACAGACTCAGACTACATGAGGAGGGGCGGGGCAGGGCAGGGCAGGGTCAGAGCGTCAGTGGAGCTCCCTGCCCTGCCCCTCCCTGCTGACAGAGCCTCTCTCATCCTAAGCCGAGGTCTGCTCTAGCAGCGGGCTGGCCGCGGTGACCGGGAGGACGGGGTTTTCGTGCGGTGCGGCGGGCGGCTTTTTTCCGCTGCTGACTGAGCAGCTCATGGGGCCCCTCCTGACGTCGGGCCCTCGGTCGGTGACCGAGTGACCGAATGGTCAGTCCGCCCCTGCATGCAAAATGGTCAAATAAAACTCTAGGGAGGGCCCCCTTCACAGAAAAAATACATAGAATGCTAATTTCCATCTGAAAATTCTGAGTGCCTGACTTTTTCAGGCTTCTGAGTCCCTAACCTGGAACAGCCATGCAACAGCTAATGGTAGAACTCCATATATGCTAATTTGTTTAGGGTCAGTGACCAGAAAGCATTGAAGTCACTGAATCAGATTAATCTCTCAGTGATTGTGAATGGGGTTTTAAAGCTCAGCTCCATGTTTATGTAGCGCTGGTATTTTTGCCTTCTAATGCCATGTAATGCTAAACAATGGACAATGCTATAAATTGGTATTTGGCTCCCTCTAGTGTTATAAATGTGAAAGAGACTTTGTTTATTTTTCGTTTGAAGAGCATAAGGAAAGCCTTACAGGAAGTGACTTAATTGTTTACCTTGTGAAAGGACTCACCTACCAACAATGCTCACTCACCTCCCCATGAACACTGAGTGACTGAACTGCATGTTGGGTAGGATATAAAAGGCCCAGCGTGGCCATTTTCTTTCTCTTCTGGACGCGTGGCCTGCCTGCAAGGATCAGTAAGGAGGTATTCCAGAGAGCGTGGCCTACATCAACTGCGGAGCGGAGAAACCACCAACTCTGCCTTACCTCAGTGTGTTGGAGAAGCAGTGTGATCGGATCGGGAAGAATCCAGAGACACCTGACCGAGCCATTTAAGGGTCCCGCTCATCTTGCAGAGCAGAGCAGCGTGACGGAGCTGGCTGGCAGCAGGACTGAGTCAACCGGAGCAGAGGTTTCCAACTTTCCAGGCCTGATGTGGTAAGAGGGCTGTCGCCCAAAGTTCTTTAACGCACTTTACACACTTAGACTCATACCACAGTGTTGCTGAGACCTGCAGTTCCGCAGAGGGGTCTCATTCAAGTAGACTGAGTTCAAGCAGTTCTCAAGCCTATACTGCCGTTCAAGTTAAAAGGGAATTTGCACTTTGCAAGGAAGTTTTCCTCAGATCTCACTGAATGACTTCCAGCTTTTTTTTTTTTTTTTTTTGCTTGCACGTGACTGGGTATTCTTTGCATAGTGACGTTTTACCACATTTACTAAGCTCTGGGCAAAATTCCTTTGCAGAGTGACCTGTTTGCCTTTACTAAAATAACCTCTATGTGTCCACTAAAAATCTCTTTCTTTTTTTCCAAATTAGCACAGGACACGAGTACAAGTGAGATGTATTATTAAAGTTATCCAATAAATAATGCAACTATGTTCAAAGGCAAATGGGTGAGATTCCAAAGAGCACCTCATATGTGACATGGGAGGGTCTGCTTCCTGAAGCCTGTGATGCATCATTACCTCTCACTACCTCTTTTTGATTATTCGGACTTAGACTTCCAAGGCACTTCTGAACGTGATTTTTGGTTATGAGGAATTTCTTAATAATAACATTTTCACACGTGTTCCTTATATAACAATAGGCTACTGCAGTTTTGTTTGGAAGAACCTGTCCAGTGTTACAAACAAGTAAGCAAAAAAGTGTTCTCAGATCACAGACAAAAAGTAATAGGGTAAACTAGTTCCCTATGGTTATAAAAAAAAAAACAGTAGATAGGTGTGAATACATCCCAAGGCTTTATTTTCCATTGTGGCTAGAGTTGTACAATATAATAAAAGAACAGAGAACATACAGCTTTGCCTTTATATTTATGGGAAGTTTATATATACAGTACAGCAAGTGTTTAAGCAGATGTTTCAGCCAAGCTGAACCAAGGGCTGAAACAAGCAATGTTAGAAGGACCTTAGAGTCATCTATACATTAAAATCCACTGTTAGAATAATGACACTGTGTAGTTCAATGAAAGCATTGTTAAAGTTAAAAGGAAAGTATAGTGCATTTTAAGCAAGCACCTGCCTTTGGGACCATTTATCATTTATACCTATCAATACTAGACTAGTGAAAACTTTCAAAATGCCACATCCAAGAAGTTTCTATCGCAGAAAAAGAAATAAAAGACATATGTGTTATATTTTAATCTATTTGTAGTAAAACATTTGCATTTTAATTTATGTTGGTCTCATAATGTGCCAATACAGTCCATTCATTAGGGACCCGGCAGGGGATTTTTCCTGTGTCTAGGTCCCATATTTTCTTTTTTATACTTATCAATGTTTCCAAGATTCACACTTTCACTTTCACTCACTTTCACCCAAGAGTCACACATTTTTCTAATTGAATTTTATGTAAAAAGTATGTGGATGAAAACTTTGACAAACAGGTACTTTTGAGTTATTATTATTTAACATAAAGTTGTTTTTTATTTAACTGTGACATTTTTACACCTTTTCCATATTTTTTTAAAATTATGTTAAATATACAGATGTTTTGTTTCATCAATACAGACAGGGAAGAGTAGCTAATACAACACTGCTTAACTGTAAAAAAAAATTATAAAATGGTATCTAAAGCCCAAAGTTTTTTTTGTCCCCTGCAGGGAGGTCCACCTTCTCTGTGTTCAAGTGAATATTGTCCACAGGACTCAAAGTGAAGGATAATCCACAATGTTGAGTTGGGGGAGATTTCCTGTTACCTTCTATTGTGTCTATGGGACATAAAGTGAAATGGCTTTAAATATACATTAGGATATCAGCCACAAAGGGAGAGCATTATGTTTAATGAGTCCACCAACTCATAGACTTACATTTGGAGAAAGACCAATAAAGTACAGCCATTGTCTAATACCCGAGGTGGCCCGTCCATAGAGGGCACACAGGCGTTGCCTCCCCTATCCATGCATCCAGTCCCCTGATCTACATATCAGTGGCGCCGGACCATGGATTCCAATGCGGGGTGGGTGTTTTTTGAAGCACCTGATTAGAGCCATAGGCTCTAATAGGCTTCAAAAAAGGGTGGCCTCAGAGTTCAGAGCATTGCGCTCCGAGGCCACCCAGTTGTGTGACCATAGCGAATACATTTTTGCTATTTTCACACTAAAGTTCCTCCCTGCCAATTAGGAGGCAAGTCTGTGAGACCTATTTCCCAATTGGTCAAAGCATCAGGCGATCCTATTGGATGCCTAGTGATTTGGCGGAAGAGGAGACACGCGGCGGAGGAAGCCGCTGGAGGACCAGACACCGGAGCCGCCTCAGCCGCTGCCCATACTCCAGGAGAGAAGGAGAGGACACCACAGCCCCGTGGGTAAGTGCCGGACCGCCAGGGGGTGTTTCATAGCCGTGGGGGGTGTTCTTTGTTTTCCGCCTCCCCAAAAGAAGAACCCACCAGCCACAACTGCAAAGCATGAAGCAGAGCCTGTGAATTGGTTTTGCTAAGGCCAATTAAGTGATTTTTATAGCAGACATAGAATATAATTTTTTTTTTTGCTAAAGTGTTAATTGCGTTACCAGTTAGTTATAGCTAGTAGCTGGGCTTCCTCTAGTTTTATGCTATTTAACTTGCATAACTAGTTTGAAAGGACTTGTTATCCAGGAAGTGATGCTGACAGGAAGTGGGCGAAGTGTCGCATACCTGGTAGAGGGTGATGAGAGGGCCCTCCCTTACACCTCCTGTCCTGTTTGTCCCCTGAGATTGATGACAGGGTAGGACAAGACATGGAGTGGCACAGGCGCATGTAGTAAGTCCTGGCTAGCAGAAGAACTGGATCTTTTGGGTTTAGTGTTGATTACTTGAACCAAGTTATAAATTGCTGCGCTATCAAAATGAGAAATATATAATTAATAAAGTGGTATTGTGCTCTCTCGTGACATGTATAAAACGTCCAAAATACTATACATTAATGTGCAATAAACTTCAATAAATAAATTGGTAAAAGTGCACAAATAAGCCTGTGTAAAATATATATAAATATTCCAAAAGTGCAATATTCAAACAAATAATAAATAAATATTTCAATAAATAAATAAATATTTCAAGAAAAAATCATCCATGCGATTCAGTGTTGCATCCATGCAATGCAGTGCTGTATCTCTGTATTTCAGTGCTAGTGCAATGTTCAAACAATATTAGATAAAAAATTCCAAAGAAATATCATCCATGCAATTCAGTGCTGTATCTCTGTATTTCAGTGCTAGTGCAATGTTTAAACAATATTAGATAAAAAATTCCAAAGAAATATCATCCATGCAATTCAGTGCTGCATCTGTGCAGTTCGGTGCTGTGTAGCTTAGTGCTATGATCAAATTAACAGTCTATAGACATTCCAAAATCCATCCATGCGTTTCAGTGAACACAAACTAAAGTGCTGTGTGCTCATATAAGTGTTCCCCCCAGGTGATAGCCCCTCACCTTAGGGCGTGTGGCCTTGCCATTAAGCTTTGTCAAAATGCACCTTAGAACCTCTATGGGTTTGGTATTGTATGCAGGATTCTGGATAGGTTACACTTGTGCCTCTGTTCCTCACAGCAGTCCAGTTTATACCTCGGTATATCAATATAAAGAGAACTTCATGGTGCAGTATGTATTACCTTTATTTAAAATCATAATAAAAACCCCACAATGGGTACTCACAATGTCAAGGCGCTTACAGTGCGCCACTCTAAAATAGCGGTAACGAGCGGGTGACAGCGGCCGGTAATGGGGTGGTGTACTAATCGTTCCCAACAGGTGGTGTGTGTAGCGTTCCGTCTTGTACCCTTCCCCAACGCGTGTCGATACAAGGGGTATTTCGTATCTTCATCAGGGGGTGATTACTTGTGTATGCACATGAATGGCTAGATTTACTGGTTTCCCTTGTGTCTTTTATCCGATTCAACTTTCTGTACACTTTTTTACATCCCTGGAAAAGCCAGCCTTTTGCAGTTTATTTTGCATTAATGTCTATTATTCCTTGAAGGCTGCAGTACAACCAGAGACAAATAATTAACCAAAGCAAAACCGTATATACTGGGCAAATATGGCTGCCCCATATGTGCAAATATCATTACTATTATACAAAGAAACAAAGGGGTTGATTTACTAAAGACAAATAAACTGTGCACTTTGCAAGAACAGTTGCTCCAGAGCTTAGTAAATGAGCAGAAGCTCTGCTGACTTCCCTCATCCAATCATGTGCAAGGAAAAATGCATTTTTTTTTTTTATTTTCCTTGCATGTGATTGGGTATTCTTTGCAAAGTGAAGCTTTACCTCATTTAATAAGTTCTGGAGCCACTGAAAAGTGCACAGTCTCCTCGCCTTTAGTAAATCCACCCCAAAGTGTTTAAAACAATAGCATATATTTACATTTTAAAATGCAGCTTATCTGATTTAAATATTTTTTTAAAAACACTTTTATGTGTAAAATGATTTATTACTGTTATATTATAAACCTACTATCAATACCCATCTGCCAAACTGGGCTGTATATTTTATACAGAAATACAACAGGTCTTTTATGACAAGTGACTGGTAGATTCGGCCCCACTTCAACTATGGAATTCATTTCCATCAACTCATCAAGTTAGCCAACAGCCGGAGCCAATGATTTTCCAGCCTGTTTGTGGAGGTCCTCAAGTTAGTGAGCGTGACTAAACATCTGGATTACTATGAAACACTTCCTGAACGGGAGAGTTAAATTGGTGTCAATCCCTTGATAAGCCATTGCATCATATCTGAACTGTGACAAGTTATCCACAGCTTGAAAGTTAATCCTATGTGACATTTTGACTGTTGGAATAGCTTTTACGCATAACAATTAATCACAGTCACTTGTGAGTGCTTTATATATTGTTCACATGAGATAGGAGCATGTCACAAATGACAAGAACATAAAACAGTAACCAGAGTATAAAGGCTCCCAAAGACTTACTGCAAACAATATGCAGTGCATATTTACATAGTGGCAATGATATACTATATACACCCACTGGCCACTTTATTAGGTACACCTGTTCAATTGCTTGGTAACACAAATTGCTAATCAGCCAATCACATGACATCAACTCAATGCATTTAGGCATATAGACATGGTGAAGACGACTTCAGACCAAGCATTAGAATGGGGAAGAATGGGGATTTAAGTGGCTTTGAACGTGGCGTGGTTGTTGGTGCCAGGCGGGCTGGTCTGAGTATTTTAACCACCTCAATACAGGGCACTTTCCCCCTTTCCTGCCCAATCCAATTTTCAGCTTTCAGCGCTGTTGCATTTTGAATGACAATTGCGCGGTCATGCGGCGCTGTAACCAAATTACATTTTTATCATTTTTTCCCACAAATAGAGGTTTCTTTTGACGGTATTTGATCACCACTGGGACTTTTATTTTTTGCACTACAAATAAAAAAAAAGACCGAAAATTTGGGAAAAAAAAGTTTTTCTTCATTTCTGTTACAAAACGTTGTGAATAAGTACATTTTCTTCTTCACTGATGAGCACCGAAGAGGCTGTACTGATTGGCACTGATGAGGTGGCACTTATATGCAGAACTGATGGGCACTCATAGGCGGCACTGATGGGCACTGATAGGTGGCACCGATGGGCAATCATAGGTGGTACTGATGGGCAATCATAGGTGGCACTGATAGGCACTGATGGGTGGCACTAATGGGCACTGATGGGTGGCACTGATGAGCACTGATGGGTGGCACTGATAGATGGCACTGATAGGCAGAACTGATCAGGGGGCACTGGCAGGCATTATTGATGGGCACAGAGTGCCATCCTAATTGGCACTGATTGGCACCCCTTATGGGCTCACCTGGTGGTCTGAAGTGGGCATCCCTGGTGGTCTGAAGTGGGCATCCTCGGTGGGTCTGCACTGATAATCAATGAGCTGATTATCAGTGTAGACCCCCCTTGTTAGGAGAGCAGCTGTTCGGCTCTCCTCTACTTGAGCCTGTCAGTGCGAGTGGAGGAAAAGCCTTCCTGATCTACCTGGATCTTCAGGATAATGAACCCACTTTCCGGACGTCATCTTGCTATATGGCAGGTGGGAAGTGGTTAAAACTGCTGATCTTCTGGGATTTTTACGCATACCCATCTCTAGGGTAAGGGTCCGAAAAAATGAAAATATCCAGTAAGTAGCAGTTATGTCGTAAAACAATGCTTTGTTGATGTCAGAGGAGAATGGGCAGACTGATTTTGAGATGATAGAAAGGCAACAGTAACTCAAAAAAACACACGTTACAACCAAGGTATGCAGAATACCACCTCTGAGCGTACAACATATCGAACCTTGAAGCAGATGGGCTACAGCAGCAGAAGACCACACCAGGTGCAAATCTTGTCAGATAAGGACAGGAAACTGAGGCTACAATTAGCACAGGCTCACCAAAATTGGAAACTAGAAGATTGGAAAAACGTTGTTTGGTCTGATGGGTCTCGATTTCAGCTGCGACATTCAGATGGGAGGGTCAGAATTTGACATAAACAAAGTGAAAGCATGGATCCATCTTGCCTTGTATCAGCAGTTCAGGCTGGTGGTGTAATGGTGTGGATCTGATCTTTTAATGTTTTACTTAGCTATATCGCAAAAGGAGCCAGCCTGAAGTGATCTATCAGGACTTAATTTTCAGGTTCAATTAGAAAGAGGAAGGGTTTTGGGGCTTTAAATGAGGTGTATAGTGTATATAACTAAATTCCTCCATCCCTATGTACAGTGCCTTGAAAAAGTATTCATACCTCTTGATATTTTCCACATTTTGTAATGTTACAACCAAAAATGTAAATGTATTTTATTGGGATTTTATGTGATAGACCAACACAAAGTGGCACATAATTGTGAAATGGAAGGAAAATGATAAATGGTTTTCAATATTTTTTTACAAATAAATATGTGAAAAGTGTGGCGTACATTTGTATTCAGCCCCCTTTACTCTGATCCCCCTAACTAAAATCTAGTGGAACCAATTGCCTTCAGAACTCACCTAATTAGTAAATAGGGCCCACCTGTGTTTAATTTATTGTCAGTATAAATACAGTTGTTCTGTGAAGCCCTCAGAGGTTTGCTAGAGAACCTTAGTGAACAAAAAGCATCATGAAGGCCAAGGAACACACCAGACAGGCCAGGGATAATATTGTGAAGTTTAAAGCAGGGTCAGGTTATAAAAAAAATATCCCAAGCTTTAAACATCTCACGAAGCTCTGTTCAATCCATTATCCTAAAATGGAAAGAGTATGGCACAACTGCAAACCTACCAAGACATGGCCGTCCACCTAAACTGACAGGCCGGGCAAAGCGAGCATTCATCAGAATAGCAGGCAAGAGGCCCATGGTAACTCTGGAGGAGCTGCAGAGATCCACAGCTCAGGTGGAAGAATCTGTCCACAGGACAACTATTAATTGTGCACTTCACAAATCTGGCCTTTATGGAAGAGTGATAAGAAGAAAGACATTGTTGAAAGAAAGTCATAAGAAATACAAAATTGAAATTGTATCATAACACAGAGTGGTACTGTGTATACATGAGAGGTATGCTTGTGCCACGTCCTACAACTATTAATTAGACTCAAAACACAAGGAGGAGGGACTTTGGACTTTTTAGGCACGACTACAAAAAGTATCTATAAAAAAAATTAGTTTTATTGAAAAATACAAAAAGGACATGGATTAAAACCACAAATCATATATATATAAGGAAACGATAGCTATACAACACCATCTAAATGCACAGTTCTTCGGACATGAGGAAAAATATCCCAAATAACAATCGGTTCGAGAGGATGGCTGGATAGCAGATCCGCAATCGATTAATTCATGTCAGGTAGATATTCAATGCTCAACATGTTTCGCGTGTCTTCACGCTTCTTCAAGAGCAGAAAGATAAATTGTGGCTATCAAAATACATAACATAACATATAATTAATACATAAAGCCCTGAAACTCAGCATCTAGAACGATGCCACATACTCCATAATCACACAGTTCACACAATTCCCTGCAGGCTGAACCAGTGCGGTATAGCGTAGAAACACAACCCCAGAAGGTGGTGAAAGGCTACCATGGGGGCGCACACAACATAGTACTGGATGGTAGCTGAAAAGTATAACAATATAGAAAAGCTTCATACAAAAATAGTTGTGGATCCACCAATAGTAGGGAAGGGAAGGGGGAGGAATGGGGGGAGAGGGGACGGGGAAGGTGGGACAGGAAAAAGGGAGGGAATGAAGGGGAAAAAGGGGAGGGGGAATGGAAAAGGGATATGTCAGGAAGGGAAAGGGGGAAAAAACCAAGAGGGGAGAGACCAAAAGAGCCAACAATGGGGAATATATCTAAGAAAGTACTCACAATGTGTATATATTCTAAAATCATGAAAAATAGGCCCGCAGATTAGGGAAGGAGAGGGCCGGCAATGTGGTGTAGCAGCACACGTCGGGATAAATATGGGCTGATAATCTGTCCTGTGGAGAGACCTTTCTAAAAAGAAAAAACTAACTTAAAAAGCGGTAATCTACATGCCTAGGATGTTCATGAGGTTCACAAAGCACATAACAAAACTCACTCACCAACAGCTCAGAATGTAAGATAATATTGCCGGTCAGTCTCAGATCTATATGTATAAATATAACAGGAGGGCTCAGACCGTCAGAGATAGTTAAATGGGTGCCAAAGCCAAGGAATCTCAACAGGTGATTTAATGGTGCTTATGCCTAGAATACAAAGGGGAGCAGGATGAGGAGTCAGCTATGAAAGTGTTTGCCTAAAAAATAAATATACCAGTAATCCCTGTGTTGTAGCCGCTGCTTATGTAAAGTAGAAGTACCTGAATTCCATGGACCTTTAGCCTCCGACGTGTGGTGCCTTCCCTACACTGGAACGGGTTGTACACAATAAACAGGACGCCGTCCTATTTGTGTGTGCGTTCTGTCCGTAGTCACCCAATCGGCTGCGCCGACGTGACATCATCCGGACCGGCCGAATGCTCCCAGTGCGCATGCGCGCTACCCGCCCTGGATCGCCGTCAGTGTGGATGACGGCGAATTCGACGCGAGGAGCGACGCACGCCGCACAGAGCAACAACAGCCGGCATGGAGGATGGGACAAATCCATCCATGCCAGCTGATGTAAGCGTCACATCAGCATTGCTGGTGTGACGCTGGGCGGCCACATGGCAGCCAAGAACCCACCACTAGGTGGCGCTCACACCAACCACACTGTAACAGCACCGCAGGGAAAAAGGAACAAAATACAAAAAATAAAAATAACAAGGGGTAAATCATCATCAACAAACATTGTTAAACATTTTAAACAATTAAAATTAAAGTCATAAGAAGTCCCGTTTGCAGTTTACCAGAAGCCATGTGGGGAACACAGCAAACATATGGAAGGAGGTGATGTAGTCAGATGAGACCAAAATTGAATTTTTTGGCCTAAAAGCAAAACGCAATGTGTGGTGGAAAACTAACACTGCACATCACCCTGAACACACCATCCCCACCGTGAAACATGGTGGTGGAAGCATTGTGTTGTGGGGATGCTTTTCTTTAGCAGGGACAGGGAAGCTGGTCAGTGTTGATGGGAAAATGGATGGAGCCAAAGACAGGGCAATGTTAGAAGAAAACCTGTTATGCCCTGTACACACGGTCGGATTTTCAGACAGAAAATGTGTGATAGGACCTTGTTGTCGGAAATTCCGACCGTGTGTAGGCTCCATCACACATTTTCCATCAGATTTTCCGACACACAAAGTTTGAGAGCAGGATATAAAATTTTCTGACAACAAAATCCGTTGTCGGAAATTCCGATCGTGTGTACACAAATCCGACGGACAAAGTGCCACGCATGCTCAGAATAAATAAAGAGATGAAAGCTATTGGCCACTGCCCCGTTTATAGTCCCGACGTACGTGTTTTACGTCACCGCGTTTAGAACGATCGGATTTTCCGACAACTTTGTGTGACTGTGTGTATGCAAGACAAGTTTGAGCCAACATCTGTCGGAAAAAATCCTAGGATTTTGTTGTCGGAATGTCCGATCAATGTCCGACCGTGTGTACGGGGCATTAGAGTCTGCAAAAGACTTGAGACTGGGGTGGAGGTTCATCTTCCATCAGGACAACGACCCTAAACATACAGCCAGAGCTACAATGGAATGGTTTAGATCAAAGCATATTCATGTGTTACAATGGCCCAGTCAAAGTCCAGACCTAAATCCAACTGAGAATCTGTGGCAAGACTTAAAAATTGCTGTTCATGGACACTCTCCATCCAATCTGACAGAGCTTGAACTATTTTGCAAAGGAGAATGCGAGAAAATGTAATTTTCTAGATGTGCAAAGCTGGTAGAGATATCCCCAAAAAGACTTATATCTGTAATTGCAGCAAAAGGAGGTTCTACAAAGTATTTACTCAGGGGGGCTGAATACAAATGCACCTCACACTTTTCACATATTTATTTGTAAAAAAATTTTGAAAACCGTTTATCATTTTCCTTCCACTTCACAATTATGTGCCACATTGTGTTGGTCTATCACCTAAAATCCCAATAAAATAAATTTACGTTTTTGGCTGTAACATGACAAAATGTGGAAAATTTCAAGGGGTACGGATACTTTTTCAAGGCAAGAAGGATCGTTTTGGATCATTTTTGGATTTAATTTATATACTGTTATGAAGGAATTATGGTCCAAATTTGCTGTTGGAATATCAAAGACATATAAGAAGCCAGTTGGCTGATTTATCTCGCCAATCTACATTTATAATTACAATTTCATTTTTAAGTGGGATGACCCTTTAACTGTTAGTGGGAATATTATCAAAATAAAAATAAGGATATTATGCAGATAATTTCTCCTATATCCATTAAAATTTGTCACGGCAAAATCCACATTACCCAAATATTTGGCCCCGGGATCATTGATCGCATTGTGGTGGGTAATGCTAATAGTGGTAAGTCATTTGTTATGTTAGGTAAGCAATACTCATAAAAAACCTGTAACTTTACAAAACTTTATGGCACCTTAATAAGAAGAATTTTAGATTCCGTGTATGCTTCACCTAAAGCACAAAACATTGTTTGTATGGAAGATAAAAGGAGCTGCATTCTGTAAGATCTGTGTAGTTTCATGAAATATAAATGAAAGAATTTTTGTTTAACATTCTATTCTATCCATACATAGAGACATCATTAGCATAAGTCAGTAGACCAGCTGTTACTGTCTGTGCTCCTAATAAATATATGGGCTTTACATAACCTCTCTGGTATTCAGGCCTCCAAGTTTCTCATGATTTTCATAATTCATAATGGAAATTATGCTGCATTTATTGTCAGTTGTTTAACATAACATAACATATATATATGTATGAATGTGTTAGGGACCTTAGATTGTAAGCTCCTTGAGGGTGTAGGGACTGATGTGAATGTATAATGTATATGTAAAGCGCTGCGTAAATTGACGGCGCTATATAAGTACCTGAAATAAATAAAATAAATATATATATATATTATAAAGCAGCATTAAGAGATAGTTATACTATAATATTTGAATATTAATACCATCTGTTTATTATTTTCTTAAAGTAGTAATAAAAAGTGACTGCATTAGGCTTTTTTTTCCCTTTATTTTCACCTGGTAATTTGGCCAGATCTTGTATAAGGGATCTGTCGGCATCTCTGGATGGAGGAGCAACAGAGACATCCTTACACAGCAACACTGTCAATCTGGGGAGAAGGTAGTGTTAGATACACTAGTAGAGTTAGATTGACTCGACTAAAAAATTTAAGATAAGCTCCAAGTAAATGTGTTAAGCAGTTACAACAACAACCATTAATTATTTTCTTTTGGGAAAAGGTTTTACTTAAACTAATAAAAGCTGACCATTGTAAGCACCCCTGTCAGTGTTAAATGGTTTGTCTCATCCCTATAACTGAAGTTTAAATTTAAATGTATCACCACAAGATGGCGTTGTGGATACAGACAAATATAAGGGTGCCAACGTCCTAAATATATTACAAGATTTATTCGAGATAAGGAGACATGGACTTTAGAGGCACATCTATAGCATTGAAATGAAATACAAAATAAACTTTTATTTTTGTTTAAAATTCACATTATTGACATAAGATGTTAAAAACAAAACATGGTGTTTGGTCTAAACAACATTCGCACAACCTAATACAACCAACTATTACACAGTGAAAAAGATTGATTAATAATGATTCAAATGGAGTGATATCAATAGAAGGAACATCTGGTAGGTGGTAGAGACGTAGTAAAGAAAACCCTACATGTTACACACCCTTATGCGCTTCTTCAGGAGCATGCAGTCTAATATACACACGAAAATAAAAAATAATTAAAAAACAAAAACAGCCAAACAATGTATCAGAATGAAAATATAACAATTATTTGATAATAATATAAACAATAACTAACATGTCAAAGAGTGTGCCCCCCCCTCCCTTTTTTTGGAGGCAACCAATCTAGAAGGCATGTGATCATAGGTGAACAAGACCCAACTGCGGAGGCGTATATAACTGTACAAATATGATCTATTAAGGCAGGTAACAGCTAGCATATAAAAGGGAAAGGAAAACTACTTATAGTGCATAATATACAAAACAATATACGCAGGCAGACCTGGCAGGATCATCCACCAATCAATGGATTCACATGCCTTAAGCAATATAGAGCTCTAAAAAGAAGTGCACAAATATATATATATATGTCTGTACGTGTAGGAGATCAAAGCACAGGTACACACCCTATCTGTAAGAAGCAGCCAGAAAGGGTATATAAAGTTCAAAAGGTGCTTACCGAAAAATCCTTATAAATTGTGTAGAACGGGGGTAATCACCATATCCAGCCAAACTAGGGAACTTTAAACAAGGCACTAGTACCATACACCTATAAAGGAAAAGCCCAATGTGGCTATCCCTATGTTAAGTCCACTTTAAGTGTAAGAGGCCAGTAGAGTTCCAACAGTTTTAAGGCTAAAAGGAAATAAAGGAGGAATTTCATCAGTAACCTATTAAGCACTATAAAGATAGAGTAACAAGACCTTGTTAAAAAAAACAGGCCATGTATCCAACAACGCAGACAAAACATAAGCACTGCATAACTTACCCAAAGCTGGTGAATGTAATGAGGACCCACTCTCCAGGCAGAGTAAACCTGTCTCTGTCCGAGAGGGGTTATGGCCGTATGTATATAGGCCCCGACCGAAAGTGCGTAATTCCCGATACCAGAAGTGACATCACCCGGAAGTGCGCCATTCCCGAAACCGGAACCGACCGCATGCTAATGCGCTTGTACCCGACTCTCCGCAAAAGCAGAGAGGGACCAATTCACCCAGAACAGGTTCCTCAAGCGCCGCAGTCAGGTAGCAACAAGTACTACTGCACATAGGGCGCTGGGCGGCCGCACAGCTAGGAAGCGAAACCCACCACACTAACCACAACCAGCCAGGCAGGTCACCAAAGCAGGGTTAAGCAGACAGATTGACATGCTAAAAATAGAAAATGTAGAAATAGAGCAAGTATTAATGATAAATATACATAAATGATTCAACAAACAATCCAGTATCAAATACGGTCAACCCAAACGATAATTATTTTGGTCATTATATAACACATATTTGAGACCTTTTCACCATGATACAGGGCAGCAATGGAGATAACCATATGAAAACAAACATTGTCTAGCACCATACCAGAATCAATCTAGGAATTGTCATATAGTATATCTCATCAGGGACCAGCAAACTAAATCAACCATAACAAAGAGTATAACTCAATGAATTTTTATTATAGCGGGGAAGCGCATACAGCGCTTTTCATGCACGTCAGTTATGTGTACTGTTCACACCAACATTATGCACATGCTACCAATGTTGTGGTGTGAACAGGCCACATGGTGAACAATTGTTTACTTTGAGCCCTTGCAGAATGCATGCTGAAAAACTGACATCTCTGCAAATGGTGTGAACGAGGCCTTAAAGAGGAATTAAACTCATTGATTTAACGGTTTCAAAACATGCCGGGAATACTAAGGCCTCATGCACATGGGGCATTCGAAAAAAACGAACTACAGAGCCACTCCCAACGCCAGGAAAAAGCAACTGTAAAAATGTGCTTTTAGTAGCTTTTTGCATTGGTGTTAATGCGTTAAGGCCTCTATTCAAATTCAATGCTTCCCTATGGGAGCCCATTGATTTGAATAGAATTCGCACCAGAAGTCGGATCATGATAATCCAACTTTGGGTGCGGCTTGTGTGCTGAGGATCTTGAAGGGGAACCCCTCGCCAAAATGAAAAAAAAAGGCGTGCGGTCCCCCCAAGATCCATACCAGACCCTTATCCGAGCATACAGACTGACAAGGGACTCTTCCCGACAACCCTGGCTGGTGGTTGTCTGGGTCTGCGGGCGGGGGGGCTTATTGGAATCTGGAAGCCCCCTTTAACAAGGGGGCCTTCAGATCCCGCCCCCCACCCTATGTGAATGAGTACGGGATACATATCCCTACACAGTCACCCAAAAAAAGGTCCTACCAGAATATCCTTACGAGAGATTACTGGCCTGGTCCTATTGAACGTGGTCTGGCAACACCATCTAGGGTCACTGTTAGGTCCTCACAGAACATCAAGAAGAAGGAGAATCATAACCCTAACAGCACTCGGGGTACCTCTGCCAGTTTCCCAGAAAGCTAGTGGGGCGGTTGTGGAAGTTGGAGACTAAAGAGAGGGTTGCTCATGTAAAGGCCACCATCAAGCTGACTTGGGATCAACCAGGCCCATTTGTGGTGTTAGAAACAGATGAGCAGGCCAGAACAATTGGATTGGAAATGGTTCCTGAGCTGGTTCCTACCAGAGATCTGCACAGAACAGGAAGGAAAGTACCTATCCAGTTGAAGAATGTGACTGATCAGCCCATTAAGTTGGGAGCCCGTATGTTGGTGGGGCAGGTGAGTGCTGCCACCCCTGTAATCCCTGAAGAAGTTAAGGACTTGAAGAATGGCCGACAATTACAGGTGGAGTTCCAGCGATGTGCAGAGGTCCTGTCTCCTGCTTAGCAGAACAGGATGAAGACCTAGCTGATGAGATGGGAGAAGCTGCTTTCCAAAGACGATTTCGACGTAGGATGTGCAAAAAGTGCCAAACACAGAATTCGCCTTCAGGAAGACAAACCCTTCCGAGACCGGGCCAGGAGAATACCTCTCAGTGACCTGGAAGACTTAAGAGAGCAGCTTGCAGATTTAAAAAGGTCAGGCGTCATTCAGGAATCTCAGAGTCCTTATGCATCTCCCATTGTGGTAGTGAGGAAAAAGAATGGGTCGTTGCGTATGTGTATCGACTATTGAACCCTGAATTGACGCACCATCGCAGACCAGTACACCACACCTCACATTGAAGATGCTCTGCAGTGTCTTACTGGAGCGAAGTGGTTTAGTGTGCTTGATTTGAAGAGCGGGTATTACCAGATTCCCATGCACCCAGAAGACCAGAAGAAGACGGCATTCATATGCCCATTGAGATTCTACGAGTTTAGTTGGATGCCTCAGGGCCTGTCGGGGGCTCCTGCTACCTTTCAACGTCTGATGGAAAGAACGGTAGGAGACATGAATCTTGTAGAAATCCTGGTGTACTTGGATGACATCATTGTGTTTGGGAAGACCCTAGAAGAGCATGAGGCCCGATTGGAATAGGTATTCTCTCGTATTCATGAGGAAGGACTGAAGCTGTCACTAGAGAAATGCCAGTTTTACAGAACTTCCGTTACCTAATTAGGTCATGTGGTTTCTGCAGGAGGAGTCGCCACAGATCCTCAGAAGTTGGAGGCTGTCACTACCTGGCCTAGACCAAGAACTGTAACCGAGTTGGGATCTTTTCTAGGTTTCTGCTCCTACTACCGAAGGTTTTTGGCCAACTTCGCTAAGATTGCCAGGCCTCTTAATCGGTTATTGCAAGCGGTCACGGAGATGGAGAAGAAGGAGTGAAACCCAAGAAGAGTGGCGCTCGCAAGAAAGGAGAGTCTGTCCAGAGTCAATGGACTCCTCTATGTGAAAGAGCATTTTGGCAATTGAAGAGAAGTGTCACAGAGGCTCCAGTTTTGGCCTATACTGATCCTAGCCTGCCTTATGAGCTACATGTAGACGCTAGTAGAGAAGGTCTCGGAGGAGTGCTGTATCAGAAACAGGAAGGGGGATTGAGACCAGTGGCCTATGTGAGTAGAAGCCTCACCCCATCAGAGAAGAACTAACCTGTACACAAACTGGATTTTTTGGCACTCAAGTGGACCGTGGTGGATAAGTTAAGAGACTATTTGTATGGAGCTGAGTTCGTTGTCAAGACGGACAACAATCCCTTAACTTACGTTCTGACCACAGCAAAACTGGATGCCACAGGGCACAGGTGGTTAGCAGCTTTGGCAGGGTTTCGGTTTAGCCTGAAGTACTGGCATGGAGTTGGGAACCGGGATGTGGATGCCTTATCTTGCAGGACCCATAGAAGAGAAGAGGAGCCAGAGGAATGGGCTTATGTGACAAAAGAAGGAGTGCGGGCCTTGTGTCGGGGACTAGACCAGAAGATGAAAGGAGGAGTGGCTGCCGATTTCCTGGGAGTCCACCCATCTGGCATACCAAGG
The DNA here is from genome assembly GCF_042186555.1 of Aquarana catesbeiana. NCBI lineage: Eukaryota > Metazoa > Chordata > Amphibia > Anura > Ranidae > Aquarana > Aquarana catesbeiana. The sequence continues at coordinate 363,447,148 of NC_133329.1, forward strand.
CGTTACTGTGGATTGACACAAGTGAGAGGAGAAGGCCTACCCTACCTGTCCAAGAGAGATTTGAAGAGAGTCCAAGAGCAGGACCCATTGGGTCAGTTGGCATTACAGGCCTTGAACAAGCAGGATCCCGGAATGTTGCTGAAGAGCCAAATAAAGGGAGCAAAGATCATGCATCGAGAATGGGATCGGTTGCAAATCAGAGATGGAGTGCTATACAGGCGTTGCCTGGCTGGAGACAAGAAGGAAAGGTGGCAGCTGTTTCTCCCGGAAAAACATTGTTCTACTGTTTTAGGATCATTACACGATGCACATGGCCACCTGGGAACAGACAGAACCTTTTGATTGATTAGATATAGGTTCTATTGGCCCAATCTGAGGGGAGAGGTAGAGAGTTACTGTCATTCTTGTCTAACTTGCATCCAGCGGAAAACCCTGTCAGTTAGGGCTGCCCCAATGGGTCACTTGCAAAGCTAGGAGCCATTAGATTTGGTTTGCATTGACTTTCTGTGCCTGGGACCCGATACAGGTGGAAGAAACAGTATCTTGGACGTGACTGATCACTTCACTCGCTATGCACAGGCCTACCCTACTAAAGATTAGGTGCTCGTGGAAAAGTTTTTCGTGCACTATGGACTACCTGTGTGAATCCATTCAGACCAAGGGAGAGACTTTGAGAGTCATCTAGTTCACCAGTTGTGTGCCTTACTGTGTATCAAGAAGTCTCGTACTATGCCATATCACCCTCAAGGTGATCCTCAACCTAAACAATTCAATCAGACTCTATTAAACATGTTGGCAAATTTGACCCCAGCCAAGAAACAGCATTGGGGTAACCACATAGCAGCATAATGCATGCTTATAATTGTACAGAGAGTGATGCCACTGGATACTCTCTTTACCGTCTTATGTTTGGGAGAGAAGCTAGACTTCCTGCTGACCTAGCTTTTGGCACCTCCCTTGATAATACCCTTTAACATCACACAAGGGATACGTGAATAGACTGCAAAAAAACCTGCGACAGGCCCATGAGAAAGCCGTGGAACATGCTGCTACTAGAGAGTCTCGAAATAAGCGGAACTTTGATTCAAGAGTAAAGATTCAGGACTTGCAACCCAGTGATCGAGTGTTACTGAAAAATCTAGGAGTACCCGGAAAACACAAGCTGGCAGATCGGTGGAGGCCACAGCCTTATATTGTGTGTAAACAACTTCCTGGTTTACCAGTGTATCAGATCAGACCTGATGGGGAGAAGGGACCATTGAAGATGTGGCACAGATATCACTTGCTACCACTATCAGACGCAGTGAGGGTGCCTCAAGCACCTCTATTACCCCAAGCCAACTCCACCTCGCACACGCTCACAGAAGGACCTGCCAACTGTAGCTGATGTAACAGATGAAGAAGATTGGGAATTTGGAGAAGATTATGCGTATTCTTGAATTTCTAGTCCAGTGTCCTTACCAGAGGAAAAAGGGGTTGATGAAGAAGATGAGGAATTTGGGGAAGATTATGTGTATTCCCGAGTTCCTAGTCCACAGTCCTCATCCTCATCAAGAAGGAGGATTGAGAAGGATGACATGGTGACTGTGCCTGCCTGGTTTTGGCCTGTGGATGAAAATGCAATAGCCGGTCCTTTGAAGAGGATACAAGAGAGAATCAAAGAGATGGAAACTATTAGAGCATTGCCAGCACAGCCTAAAGAAGCAGTCGGAGTGGTACCCCAACAACCAATAGAAGCAGTCAGAGTGGTACCTAAACAACCAAAAGAAACAGGCAATGTGGTACCTCAACAGCAAATGCAGGCACATAAGATGGCCCATAGGTCCCTTGGGCCAGAGTTTCAGACAATGTCACCTCGGCAGGATGTGGAAAGAACCAAGGCTGTAGAAGTTGTTCCTGAGCAAAAGACTAGAGTTTTGATAGACTTTTCCAGTGAGGTGTTGCCAATTCCTGATGTTGCGAAGCCTTCACAAGTTCCTGAGCCTGCAGCCAAAGACCTTTCCATCGACTTGAGTGTTTGGACCGACGTCAAGGAAACACTCAAAGACTCAGCATAGCCTGCTGGGAAATATTCACCCATGCAGTTGAGGCGGGATGTGTACCCTCCCAGGAGACTCACGTATGACACATTGGGAAAGAGTTCTGAAGAGCTGATTCATACCATTCGTAGGCCAGCTCCTGAAGCTACACCTCCCACTGTTAATTGGGTAGGGGGCAACTCTTCTCTAACCTCTGGCACCAATGGGTGGGACATGGCAATTGCCCTGGCCTGTTCAAGGACCGATTATGAACTTACTGATAGTGTGTACAAATGGTTCCAAAGAAACCCAGAAGTGTGTCAGTGTTTGTTAAACTTGGATTGTGATTAGAAAAAAATTATCAATAATTTACTCTATCTTTTCAGCAAGTTGAAGTGGTGATCTTCATGTCTTTGGGGACCAAAGAGTTTAAGTGGGGGGAGTGTGTAGCCAAGGGTTTGCTAATATAAGGCATTACAGTTGTTATGGTTGCAAATGAGTTTGGCTCCCTCTAGTGTCCTTTTAATGCTTTTATGACTTTCTTTTATTTCCTGAGAAGTAGCACTGCAAAGCATTGTGGGAGATGTAGTTTGGAGGAGGAAGTGACTCTGTTAGCTGGATCAGCCCTGAACTACAAGACAATGCAAAGTGCACAGCACTGCATGCTGGGAGCAGTAATAAAAGGAACAGCGCGGCCATCTTTCAGCCTCTCTGGACGCCATTCAATACCTGCCAGCAGGAGGTCTGTGTGTGTGACCAGGAGACTGCGGCCTATACAGCGTGGAGCAGAATCGCCAGCCTCTGAGGGACTCCAGAGTATGGCCCTGTCAGCTTAGCAAGTGGATCGGTGTGCAGTGCCAGGACATCTGGAAGTTTTCCTGTATCTCAGCCATCCGGAGCAGCGATACAGCGTGGCAGCACCATCTTTTCATCAGACTGAAACATCAGGAGGGGAGTCCGGAGCCTTACAGCCTCTGAGTCTATTGTGGTGAGAGGGCACCTGCCCGTTTCTGTAAAGTGCACTCTTTGCTGAGTAAGTGATTTACAGACTGCTGGTGAGACTTGTAGTTCCACAGAAGTGATTCTACTTATTCACAGGCCACATACAGCTGAACTCTGGGGTTGTTATTCCCTGTGCTGTAAAGTCAGTACTGTATTACACTCACACATAAGGAGGAAATTACAAGTGCTATATTTCTTCAGTTAAACGGTTATCAACGTACCATTTATTGTACAGTCTGCTTTTTCTCTTTTGCTCTGTTGGATTACAAATACTGCAGTTTAAACTACAGGCTAGCTGAAGATATCTGGAGTCAAGGAACTTTTACCATCTTTTGCAAAGCATCACAATTCTATTTTGTAGTTTGAACATTGAATTACAACCTAGGAGAGCCTAACCTACAGGTTAAATATTGCATTGTATTATTGAATGTAAGTAACATTATATTGCAATTTGGTGTGTGTATTGAGGCCTCGGTGGGAAGTTGTTTAGTATAGGTTTTAGAGCATATTTAACACTTGTCCCATTGTACACCTGTCTGCATACGCTTCCTACGGTGATTATTAAGTTCACAGTTTCATATCTAGGCTTGTTGTTAGCAACTGTCATACATTGTTTGTGTTCATTCATATTGTTCATTTGTGTTTATTATTCACTCTAGTAAACTTTCTGAGTGGTGACATTGTGTGAGTTTCTCATTGATAACATCCTATTACAGCATGGGACCCAAGGTGTCAGAGGTAAAAGAGGATCTGCAGAGTTGGGGTAGCCAGTGGGGTATAGAGTCAATCAGCAGCCCTCACGGGGGTACCGCTACACATATGTGGGAAAATGCATGCAAATACATGCAAAAAAAAACTTCTGAAAAAGTAGAAGCTCAAACAGGAGTATCGTGTGCAAGAGGCCTAAAAGTGATTCTAAAGGCTGAAGGTTTTTTGCCTTCATGCATTGCATGAAGGTAAAAAACATTCAGTGAGCAGCTTCCCCCTCAGCCCTCCTTAATACTTACCTTAACCCGATCTCAATTAATTTGTGCACAAGAGCAGCAACTCTCCTGGGTCTCTCTTTTCTCGTTAGCTCAGATGCAGCAGCGGGAGCCATTGCTGCTGTCAATCACAGCCAGTTATGGACACAGGCAGTGGCTTGCTGTTGGGGCACTCGGCAGGGGGGGAGGGGCCAAGAGCACAGACGGGGGACTAGAGAAGAGGAGGATTGGGACTGCTCTGTGCAAAACCATGACTTGTATGTTATTTTTGCTTTTACAAACACAAAAGAAAAACAAAAAGGAAGAAGGCAGCATTTTATTGCAGAAGAGACATGCTATGTACCTTCAACAATACCACAAAATTACCTTCCTGTTTGCATGTGCAATTCAACATTCATTCTTGAAACATTGGCAGTGTGTCAGGATGAATGACTCTCGCCTGTATGTCTGGGAGTCACATCGTACCCGCCAGCCAATAAAGAGGTGAAGAATCAGACACCTGATTCTACTGAGAGATCCAGTGATTGATTGTGTTTCTGTAACAGAGATCAGTATTCTGCAAACTTGAAGTCTGCTTCAAGAAAGTAGCCACAGTCTGAATAAAAGAGCCTGATACCTGTTAGTACTACACAGGGAAGGAACCTTGCTCTTTGTATGAAAGTAGCCTTTTTGAAGAGATCTGACATACTCCAAGGTAAATCAGAACACAAAGAACAATTGTCTGCACAAAAAGACCAGCTCAGAAAGCAGATGTTCAAGAAAGTCATGAGATAAATATGGGGGCCACCATTTCTGACCTTCTGAAAATGCTAGCTGTCTTGTTGTAATGCTAACCTTCTGGCTATGATACAATGAACTGATCAGGAAAGTCAGAAACCAATATCTAAACATTAGATCCAGATTGAACACAATCTAGTTCCAAGTCAGTGATTTAGAGTGCAGGAGGGTAAGCATGACAGCAAGGCACTACGTTTCTTAGAGGAGCTCAATGCTGTGTATATTCCCTTTTGTAAAGGACCACATGTAGACTGGGCAGAGCTGCCACACCAGTACTGTTCAGCTTGCCTATACAGGTCTGAAAACTTATTAAAGGGGTCTGCTCAATTGATTTGCTAGTTGGGAATTTTCCACTATTCACTCATCTCTGTAATACATGAAGCCTTGTGGTAGGGGCCAGGCCTCCTACAAAGTGAATATTGACTCTTATAGCTATCTCACACACAAAGGGTCATTGACAATGTGAAAATGATTGCAGCTGCCATCAAGCTCTTCATTAGTGTCACATTCTTCCTGGATGAAGAACTCCTGTAACAACGTGCAGTACCTATTATGAATTGAATTTTGCAAATCTAAAATGACCGGTTCCCTCACGTCAACAGCTGCAGATAACTTGGCATACTTGTGGTCCACCAGGATAGTGACTGATAAAAACTCCTCATTTATCATGGTTCAGACACTTTTTTGAGAAGTGGTAAGGTGTAATGTGTACTCCAATGACACCAAACATTTGAAGGAATTTAAAGTGAACCAGTCATGAAGTACACGAAGCACCGATTATATCCAAAGATTTAGTAAATATAGATCTTCTGGGCTACAGTTCACTGTTAAGAAATTCACTACTTGGCAATGATCTTTAATTATACATGGAAATACTACTGAATTCAGAAATTCATGTTGTAAAAATTAGCAACACCTATGTTAAATATTAATCCAACCAAAGGCCTATTCAAAAAAAGACCTACTAGGAGCTAATTATAAAATGCACTACACAAAACAACAAATTAGAAGTCATCTTGTAATCAGACTTAAAGCGCAAATGAAAGTTAAGTTTAAATGAGTGAATACATTTCAGGTGTTCACCAGCCAAAATGTGTGCAAAGTCTTATTTTCTTTAGCAATTAGAAAAGCCTCACTCCTGCTAGCACACTGACGTACATTTATGTGATTTGGTGTTAAATAGATATAATGCGTGACTTGAATTTGGATCTTGCAAGAAATTCAATAAATCACTTGAGGTGCTGCAGAATTACTATCGTGGACTATGGACAGTGCACTCGGAAAGTATTCACAGAGTTTCACTTTTTCCACATTTTGTTATGTTACGCCTTATTCCAAAATGGATTCAATTCATTATTTTCCTCAAAATTCTACAAACAATAGCCCATAATCAGGGCCGTCTTTAATTTTGATTGGGCCCTGGGCAAACATTTTCTTGGGGCCCCCCCTCCATTATGAGACATACAAAAAATAGCAGGTAGACTCAAAATCAGTTTACTGCAGCAGATCACGCAGCGATTGCAATTGTTTGCCAGAGGTTACAGCCTATCATTACTGCTCAATGGCTGGTTTCTAGAGGTTACAACACATAATTTCTGCTTGCCGATTGGTTGCTAGAGGTTAATGTACATTATTAGCGCTCACTAATTGGTTGCTAGGGGTTACAGTACATCATTAGCACTTACTGATTGGTTGCTAGAGATTAAAGCAGATCACTACTGTTTGCTGATTGGTTGCTAGAGGTTCATGCACATCATTACCTCTCACTGAGCAGTGGAGCAATCCCAAATAATTGAGCAAGTAAAGGGGCACATTAATACACATACTACAGGAGAGGTTCAGAGACTGCGGACTTACTGCAGAAGACAATCAGAGACTGTGGACATACTGCAGGAGACAGAGACTGCGGACATACTGCAGGAGATTACCAGAGACTGCGGATATACTGCAGGAGACAATCAGAGACTGCGGACATACTGCAGGAGACAATCAGAGACTGCGGACATACTGCAGGAGACAATCAGAGGCTGCGGACATACTGCAGGAGACAATCAGAGACTGCGGAAATACTGCAGGAGACACTCAGAGACTGCGGACATACTGCAGGAGATTACCAGAGACTGCGGATATACTGCAGGAGACAATCAGAGACTGCGGACATACTGCAGGAGACAATCAGAGACTGCGGACATACTGCAGGAGACAATCAGAGGCTGCGGACATACTGCAGGAGACAATCAGAGACTGCGGAAATACTGCAGGAGACACTCAGAGACTGCGGACATACTGCAGGAGATTACCAGAGACTGCGGACATACTGCAGGAGACAATCAGAGACTGCGGACATACTGCAGGAGACAATCAGAGACTACGGACATACTGCAGGACATTACCAGAGACTGCGGACATACTGCAGGAGACAATCAGAGACTGCGGACATACTGCAGGAGACAATCAGAGACTGCGGACATACTGCAGGACATTACCAGAGACTGCGGACATACTGCAGGAGACAATCAGAGACTGCGGACATACTGCAGGAGACAATCGGAGACTGCGGACATACTGCAGGAGACAATCAGAGACTGCGGACATACTGCAGGAGACAATCAGAGACTGAGGAAATACTGCAGGAGAAAATCAGAGACTGCGGAAATACTGCAGGAGATAGAGACTGCAGACATTATACAGGGGATGGTCAGAGAACTTTCAGCAATGCACAGCTTTACAGTTAAATAACACAGCTCAGGGTTTAAACAGTCAGGCATTCTATGGTTGTAAGGACATACCTGGCCAGCCAAACTTACTACATACATTCAGGACTGTGGGGCGGGGCTTCCACTCTCTGCTCTCACTAAAGCAGCTGGGAGCTCCACTGATGCTTTGTTGGGTGGGCCCACATCACCCGTGAATGGTTGCCCCGATGACAGCTTTGCAGAGCGCACAGAGGACACGGGAGGATGTATTCCGCGCTAGCCAGCTGAGAGGGGCAGGGCCGGGAGCTCCACTGACGCTCTGACCCCGCCCACGTGCAGCCTGTGTACTGGGAATAGAGCGCCTGTAGTGAGAGCCAGTGATCGGAGTGGGAGTGTCATTGGAGCTCCCGGCCCCGCCCCCCGGACCTCTGTATTCACCAGCCAGTATAGAGGGGGCGGGGCCGGAAGCTCCACTGACAGTCGCACTCCGATCACTGGCTCTCACTACAGAAGCTCTTTTCCGAGTACACAGGCTGCATGTGGGCGGGGTCAGAGCGTCAGTGGAGCTCCCGGCCCCGCCCCCTCTCAGCTGGCTAGCGAGGAATACATCCTCCCGTGTCCTCTGTGCGCTCTGCAAAGCTGTGATCGGGGCCCCAATTCACAGCTAGCGCGGGCCCCCCAACAAAGATTGGGCCCGGGGCAAGTGCCCCGTTTGCCCTGCGCTAAAGACAGCCCTGCCCATAATGTCAACCTGAAAGAAGTTTGTTTGAAATCTTTGCAAATTTATTAAAAATAAAAAATGAAAAAAACCACAAGGACATAAGTATTCACAGCCTTTAGCCTTTGCTCAATACTTTGTTGAAGCACCTTGGGCACCAATTACAGACTCAAGTCTTTTTTAGTATCATGCTACAAGCTTGGCACACCTATTTTCGGGCAGTTTCTCCCATTCTTCTTTGCAGGACCTCTCAAGCCCCATCAGGTTGGATGGGGAGCATCGTTGCACAGCCATTTCAGATCTCTCCAGAGATGTTCAATCAGGGTCAAGTCTTGCCTCTGGCTTTGCCACTCAAGGACATTCACAGAGTTGTCCCATAGCCACTCCTTTGTTATCTTGGCTGTGTGCTTAGGGTCATTATTCTGTTGGAAGATGACCCTTCCCCCCAGTCTGAAGTCCAGAGTGCTCAGGAGCAGGTTTTCGGCAAGGATGTCTCTGTACACTGCTGCATACATCTTTCCCTTGATCCTGACTAGTCTCCCAGTTCATGCCGCTGAATAACATTCCCACAGCATGATGCTGCCACCACCATGCTTCACTATAGGGTTGGTATTGGCCAGCTAATGAGCGGTGCCTGGTTTCCTCCAGACAAAGCGCTTGCCATTCAGGCCACAGAGTTCATTTTTTGTTTCATCAGACCAAAGAATTTTGTTTCTCATAGTCTGAGAGTTTTTCAGGTGCCTTTTGGCAAACTCCAGGCAGGCTGTCATGTACCTTTTACTGAGGAGTAGCTTCTGTCTGGCCACTCTACCATACAGACCTGATTGGTGGAGTGCTGCAGAGATGGTTGTTCTTCTGGAAGGTTCTCCTCTCTCCACAGAGAAATGCTGGGGCTGTGTCAGAGTGTCCATCGAGTTCTTGGCCACTCCCTGACTAAGGCCCTTCTCCCCCAATCGCTCAGTTTGGCAGGGCGGCCCACTCTAGGAAGGGTCCTGGTGGTTCCAAACTTCTATTTATGGATGATGGAGGCCACTGTGCTCAATGGGACCTTCAATGCTGCAGACATTTTTCTGTACCCTTCCCCAAATCTGTGCCTCGATACAAGTCTCGGAGGTCTACAGACAATTACTCGAAATTCATGGCTTGGTTTGTGCTCTGACACGCACTGTTAACTGTGGGACCTTATATAGACAGGTGTGTGTCTTTCCAAATCATGTCAAATCAAATGAATTTACCACAGGTAAATTTACCACAGGACTCCAATGAAGTTGTAGAAACATCTCAAGGATGATCAGTGGAAATAGGATGAACTTGAGCTAAATTTTGAGCATCATGGCAAAGGCTGTGAATACTTATGTACATGTGATTTTTTCGTTGTTTATTTTTAATAAATTTGCAAAGACTTCAAACAAACTTCTTTCAGGTTGTCATTATAGGGTATGGTTTGTGGAATTGTGAGGAAAACAATGAATTTAATCAATCTTGGAATAACGCTGTAACATAACAAAATGTGGACAAAGTGAAGCGCTGTAAATACTATCCAGATGCACTGTATATATATATATATATATATATATATATACAGTTGTGCTCATAAGTTTACATACTCTGGCAGAGTTTATGATTTCTTGGCCATTTTTCAGAGAATATGAATAACACAAAAACATTTCTTTCACTCGTGGTTAGTGTTTGGCTGAAGCCATTTATTATCAATCAACTGTGTTTACTCCTTTTAAATCATAATTAAAACAGAAACTACCCAAATGACCCTGATCAAAAGTTTACATACCCTGGTGATTTTGGCCTGATAACATGCACACAAGTTGACACAAAGGGGTTTGAATGGCTATTAAAGGTAACCATCCTCACCTGTGATCTGTTTGCTTATAATTAGTGTGTGTGTATAAAAGTTCAATGAGTTTCTGCACTCCTGACAGACCCTTGCATCTTTCATCCAGTGCTGCACTGACGTTTCTGTATTCTGAGTCATGGGGAAAGCAAAAGAATTGTCAAAGGATCTGCAGAAAAAGGTAGTATAACCGTATTAAACAGGAAAGGTAAAATGATATCCAAGGAATTGAAAGTGTTCAAACTGTAATCAAGAAGTGGAAAATGAGGGATTCTGTTGAAAACGAACAATGGTCTGGTAGACCAACTAAAATTTCAGCCACAACTGCCAGGAAAATTGTTTGGGATGCAAAGAAAAACCCACAAATAACTTCAGGTGAAATACAGGACTCTCTGCAAACACGTGGTGTGGCTGTTTTAAGATGCACAATAAGGAGGCACTTGAAGAAATATGGGCTGTATAGTGGGTGTAATGTAAGATAGATTCATGGGCGCCAGACACTTCTTGAATGCAAAGAGATTTTATTTTCTCTTGAACAGAACAGTAGGAGAGAGGGTTTAGGGCCAGGACACCCTTAAGTAGTTGTAATGTTAATTGGCAGACTCCAAGTCTTCTACAGGTAGACAGCCATGCAATGAAAGGCATCTAGCAAGACACCACATCTGCATTTGTAGGAGCACTGTCTCCTATGGCAACAGTCTTAGAACAGTTCCTAACACAAGTTGTAACAAACTCCTTTACTTCTACAGTCCCTTCTTGTAGACTCTCAGCCCACTGAGCTCCCAGTCTCTCTCACTAGACTTGCTGATTCACTGCCACTGAATCCTGTGAGCTCTTCTAATCTTCTTACTTTAGTATCTTCCTCAATTGTCACCCCCACTTTCCTGCTGGGTCCCTGGCTTGGCACTCCAGATACTCCTCAAGTGTCACCCAGTGTTGGAAGGAGAAACATGTTTTTAATATCAGACATTTATGAATTTTTACTGTCTGGTTTATCGAAGAGCCATCTGGCTTGCTGGAGGTCATCTTGGAATGCCAGAGAATCCAATTACACTGCAGGGTGTATGTAACAAAAAATTGTATACTAGAATCCTGCCCCTGGAAGAGAATTTACACATACCCCCTAGCGGTGGAGCATGGAGATTAAAGTGACTGGCTTGCAATAAGATCAAAGGAGCCAGATGTGGACTGGAATGTTGACCTGGGTCAAAGCATGTGCTCGTGAGGTGCCAATGCCACCTAGTGAAGGACAGCAACATATTTCTTGGAGGATGTTTGGGGTAAAACCAAATGTTCTAGTGATTAGGAAGTACAGCCCCTTATAGCGTACGGATTGTATTGGCTGTATACATTGTGTGTGCTGGGGCATGTAAACACTTTTACAAGGTTGAATAATGCAAAACACATATTTCCACTAATCTAACAAACACAAATGATGTTTTTGTAGCGCTACCCCCCATAGGAGCCATTGATAATTACTAGTTCTTTATTAATAAAACAGAGGCTGCCCATCCCCACAAGCACCAGTCCATGCACATTGGCTCCAATAGCTCAGTGTAGGGGATGTCTTTTTTTAATATTTATTGCTTGAAGAACTTTAAAACGGAGGGGGGTTAGGGCATGGGATACTCCCAAAACATGTATATGGTAATAGAAGGACACTTTTCTCTAGGCTCACGCACATGGATCCTTCTGGCCCAGTGAGGGAAGCAATACATCTCCAGATCAGATCCCTTTGGTGAAGTCTCACAGCCATCTCCTCAAAAGACGGCTTCAGGCTCTCAACTCTGCCACAGCTGAGGCCTCAAAAGCCACTTTCTGGACACTCCTCTCCAGTAAATGGCCAGGCCATGATAAATATTCAGTTTGGTCATTTGACTCTCCCATCCCCATATTCTGGAAACTTCTTCCAGAAGCAGGAGGAAGCAGACAAACCCTGAACAGACCAGAGCAATTGATCATTGTTCCCTTGACTGCAGAGGGAGCCAAAAACAAAATTTGCCTAGCAACCTACACTAGGTGGGTGCTACATCCTATTCACTAGTAGGGATGAGCTTGATATTCGGGTTGAACAAAAGTTCGACGCAAACATTGGGTGCTCACCCGTTCACCAAAGAGTGAACACTATGGGGCATTCGCGCCGCGGAACGCCCCCTAATGCACTGCGAGATAGCAGTGCATTGCTGTATGATGATTGGCCAAAGCATGCACCTGACCTGCATGTTTTGGCCAATCACAGCGCCCTTTGCTAAGAGAGCCATAATTGGCCAAAGGCAGGGTGCCTTTGGCCAATCATGGCTCAGGGGGACTAAGTCCACGCCCCACACTATATAAGGCTCCTTACGTGTGTAGTGTTGTTGGTGTGGACAGAGAGATAGCTTTATTTAGATTAAGCAGGCAGGTTAATCATTTAGTGGCAGTGTATTTGATATATATATATCTATATATCTATATATATATATATATATATATATATATATATATATATATATAGATATATAGATATATAGATATGTAGATATATAGATAGATATATATACTCTGCATTTAGCATAGACTATTAGACTATATATATATTCAGTGTTTACTCTATATTCGGTCAGTCAGTCAGTGCAGGCAGTGTATTCATATTTATATACAGTGGGGACGGAAAGTATTCAGACTCACTTAAATTTTTCACTCTTTGTTATATTGCAGCCATTTGCTAAAATCATTTAAGTTCATTTTTTTCCTCATTAATGTACATACAGCACCCCATATTGACAGAAAAACACAGAATTGTTGACATTTTTGCAGATTTATTAAAAAAAGAAAAACTGAAATATCACATGGTCCTAAGTATTCAGACCCTTTGCTGTATATATTTAACTCAGGTGCTGTCCATTTCTTCTGATCATCCTTGAGATGGTTCTACACCTTCATTTGAGTCCAGCTGTGTTTGATTATACTGATTGGACTTGATTAGGAAAGCCACACACCTGTCTATATCAAACTTTACAGCTCACAGTGCATATCAGAGCAAATGAGAATCATGAGGTCAAAGGAACTGCCTGAAGAGCTCAGAGACAGAATTGTGGCAAGGCACAAAGAGTGAAAAATTTAAGGGGGTCTGAATACTTTCCGTCCCCACTATATATATATATATATATATATATATATATATATATATATATATATATATATATATAGTCTTGTATCTACAGTGCATTCTGTGGTGTACTGTTTCTAATACACTTCAGGCGGTGTATTAATATATATATATACAACAGTCTGGTACGGAAAGTATTCAGACCCCCTTAAATGTTTCACTCTTTGTTATATTGCAGCTATTTGCTAAAATCATTTAAGTTATTTTTTTTCCTCATTAACCATTTGCCGCCCACCCTATTACAAAATGACGGCGGCAAAGTGGTTTGATATCCCTGACCGGACGTCATATGACGTGATCAGGATATCAAGACCCCGGGGGCGCGCATTGCGGCGATCGTTGTTGCGGGGTGTCAGTCTAACACCCTGCAACACCGATCTAGGTAAAGAGTCTCTGATGGAGACTCTTTACCACGTGACCAGCCGTGTCCAATCACGGCTGATCACGATGTAAATAGGAAGAGCCGGTGATCTGACAGACGCGAGTAGATGAGAGCCGATTGGCTGCTCTTCTGACAGGGGGGGTCTGTGCTGATTGTTTATCTGCACAGCCCCCGCTCGGATCCTACCCAGGACCACCAGGGAAGCCGCCCAGGACCACCAGGGAAGCCGCCCAGGACCACCAGGGAAACCAGCCACACTGGACCACCAGGTATGCCCCCTAGACCCCCAGGGAAATACTAATCAGTGCAAAGGAAGGTGCCAATCAATGCCCAGGCAGCTGACAATCAGTGCCCACTCCAATGCCTACCACTGCCAGTGTCACCAGGGAAGCCTACCAGTGCCTCATATCAGTGCCGCGTATCAGTGCCCATCAGTGACACGTATCAGTGCCTATCAGTGCCCATCAGTGCCGCCTATCAGTGCCCAGCAGTGCCACCTATCAGTGCCACCCTATCAGTGCCCAGCAGTGCTGCCTTTCAGTGCCCATCAGTGTCGTCTATCAGTGCCCATCAGTGCCAACCAGTGCCACCCATGAGTGCTTATCAGTGCCGCCTATCAATGCCCATCAGTGCTGCATATCAGTGCCACCCATCAGTGCCGCCTACCAGTGCCCATCAGTGCTGCATATCAGTGCCCATCCTCAGTGCCCGTCAGTGCCCGCTCATTGGTGCCACCTCATCGGTGCCGCCATATCAGTGCCTGTTAGTGCCGCCTTATCAGTGCCCATCAGCCAAAGAGAAAACTTACTTATTTACAATTTTTTTTAACAGAAACAAAAGCAAAACTTTTATTTTTTTCAAAATTTTCGGTCTTTTCTTATTTGTTTAGCAAAAAATAAAAACCACAGAGGTGATCAAATACCACCAAAAGAAAGCTCTATTTGTGGGAACAAAATGATAAAAATTTTGTTTGGGTACAGTGTAGCATCACCGCGCAATTGTCGCTCAAACTGCGACAGCACTGAAAGCTGAAAATTGGTCTGGGCAGGAAGGTGTCTAAGTGCCCTGTATTGAAGTGGTTAAAGTGGATGTAAACCCACATTTTTTTTTTTTTATGTCATAATGTAGAGTATAAGATTTTGTATCATCTGAGCCCAGTCTTGCCACATAGAGTTAATTCATCTCTGAGCAATCCTCTTTTATTGTTCAGTGAGAAAAATCTTGACAAACTGAGAAAAACTTTGTCAAATCCTCCCCCTTGCTGTGAGTGACAGGTGATTTACATATCTCGTGCATTAGCCTAAGACACAGGCATTATTTTTTAATTCCCTCCCACTCCTTTCTTCAGCAGCTCTGCAAGGATTGGCTGTTCCACACCTCAGAATGATTTGGCATGCTAAAGTCATGTGGTTACTTTCCTGTCTTTTCACTGGATGTTAGAGATCATAGCAGAAGTTCAGCAGAAGTTCAGTCTTAGAAATACACAGGAGAAAATGCATATTGACAAGGGGAGTGTAGAGGTGGGCGGGGAGTCTACTGACATCACGACTCCACCCACCGAGCTCCAGACAACAGACCCACCCACAGAATCTGCAGTTTTTCGGTCTCATAACAGACAGAGGGGAGACATTTGACAGGTAAAGATACATGCAGGAGGCATGTATATCCTTATAGATAACCCCTATGGCAGTAGTTTAGAAAGGATGACATTGGGTTTACATCCACTTTAATGTACACACAGCACCCCATATTAACAGGAAAACACAGAATTGTTGACATTTTTGATTTATTAAAAAAGAAAAACTGAAATATCACATGGTCCTAAGTATTCAGATCCTTTGCTGTGACACTGAATAAATTCTGTCCATTTATTCTGATCATCCTTGAGATGGTTCTACACCTTCATTTGAGTCCAGCTGTGTTTGATTATACTGATTGGACTTTATTAGGAAAGCCACACACCGGTCTATATAAGACCTTACAGCTCACAGTGCATGTCAGAGCAAATGAGAACTCAAAGGAGTTCAAAGGAACTGCCTGAAGAGCTCAGAGACAGAATTGTGGCAAGGCACAGATCTGGCCAAGGTTACAAAAAAATTTCTGCTGCACTTAAGGTTCCTAAGAGCACAGTGGTCTCCATAATCCTTAAATGGAAGACGTTTAGGATGACCAGAACCCTTTCTAGAGCTGGCCGTCCGGCCAAACTGAGCTATCGGGGGAGAAGAGCCTTGGTGAGAGAGGTAAAGAAGAACCCAAAGATCAATGTGGCTGAGCTCCAGAGATGCAGTCGGGGCTTTATGGCAGACGGAAGCCTCTCCTCAGTGAAAGACACATGAAAGCCTGCATGGAGTTCGCTAAAAAACACCTGAAGGACTCCAAGATGGTGAAAAATAAGATTCTCTGGTCTGATGAGACCAAGATAGAACTTTTTGGCCTTAATTCTAAGCGGTGTGTGTGGAGAAAACCAGGCACTGCTCATCACCTGTCCAATACAGTCCCAACAGTGAAGCATGGTGGTGGCAGCATCATGCTGTGGGGGTGTTTTTCAGCTGCAGGGACAGGACGACTGGTTGCAATCGAGGGAAAGATGAATGCGGCCAAGTTAAGGGATATCCTAGATGAAAACCTTCTCCAGAGTGCTCAGGACCTCAGACTGGGCCGAACGTTTACCTTCCAACAAGACAATGACCCTAAGCACACAGCTAAAATAACGAAGGAGTGGCTTCACAACAACTGCGTGACTGTTCTTTAATGGCCCAGCCAGAGCCCTGACTTAAACCCAATTGAGCATCTCTGGAGAGACCTAAAAATGGCTGTCCACCAACGTTTACCATCCAACCTGACAGAACTGGAGAGGATCTGCAAGGAGGAATGGCTAAGGATCCCCAAATCCAGGTGTGAAAAACTTGTTGCATCTTTCCCAAAAAGACTCATGGCTGTATTAGATCAAAAGGGTGCTTCTACTAAATACTGAGCAAAGGGTATGAATACTTAGGACCATGTGATATTTCAGTTTTTCTTTTTAAATAAATCTGCAAAAATGTCAACAATTCTGTGTTTTTCTGTCAATATGGGGTGCTGTGTGTACAATAATGAGGAAAAAAATAAACTTAAATGATTTTAGCAAATGTCTGCAATATAACAAAGAGTGAAAAATTTAAGGGGGTCTGAATACTTTCCGTCCCCACTGTATATATATATATATATACTTTACATCCAGTGTAGCCTATATCTACAGTGCATTCTGTGGTTCTGTGGTGTACTGTTTCTAATTGTCATAAACCATAAATCAGATATACATATATATTAATACACCGCCTGAAGTATATTAGTGTCAGGGCTGGGCTCAGCCCTTCCTTCTCTGAGCTGGCTGCTCAGCTGTCGCCTAATTGCCAGCTCCTATCTCTCCACAGTTACTCAGCTGTTGATGATAATCTGCTCATCAGTCCTGCCTACTTAAGCCGTTCAGTCCAGAGGAGCTCTGCCTTCACCTTGGTCAGATCACAGAAACTATCTCCTGCGATCCTGTTCAAGACTTGCTTTGCTGACATCCCTTCTGGCTCCAGATCCTGCTTGCTGTTCCACTACATTGATCCCTGACTTCTGGCTTGGCTGACTATCCATTACGGTTACTGAACTTTGGCTATGTTTTGACTACGTTTGTTCTTTTTACTTTTATTATTAAACAAGTGTGATTTCACTTTACTTCTGTCTCTGCCTGATTTCATGGTTTCTGACAGTAGGCAAAGGCCATGAATTCAGAAGATGCAGTTAATCCAATTGTTGGTAATATTTTTTCCAGATTGGATGAACTGGATCACCGCATGGATCAGTTTGCCATGACGTTACAAATGCTCCTGAGTCGCACCTGTAATCTCCCAATGTGGCCGCCCCGGTACAACCTATGTTGCAGGCCGACCCTGCTGCTATTCCAGTCTCTGTGCAGGCACCCGCCTTGAGTATTACCTCTATAAGAGGCATGTATGGTTCTGCTCTGCTTCCCCAGCGATTTGGGGCCGATTCAGTCCAATGCAGAGGGTTTCTCAACCAGGTTAAGATATACTTTGAGATGCTGCCCCAGGCATTTCCCATGGACAGAAGAAAAGTAGGTTTTGTGATAGCTTTGCCTTCTGAGAGAGCCTTGGCCTGGGCAAACCCTCTATGGGTGATGCAAAAACCTGTTTTCTTGAGCTGCCCTGAGTTTGTGGCTTCGTTTAAAAGGATATTTGACGCTCCGCTTCTGCTGCCAAGTGCCTCATGTCCATCGAACAGAGTAAGAGAACTGTTGCCGACTACGCCATTGAATTCCGTACTCTGGCAGCAGAGGTTGAGTGGAACAATGAGGTCCTTGTGGCTGCTTTTTCTCATGGTCTCTAGGATACCATCAAGGATGAGATAGCAGCCCGAGATATACCCACTGAGCTGGAGAAGTTGATCATGTTTGCCATTCTCATTGACTCCAGACTCAGAGAAAGACTCTCTTTCAAGGAGCGCTTGCGGAAGCCTCCTGTATGTTTGTCTCCAAGCTTTGCAGTCCCACCCGTGCCTCCCTCACCTCCCATGCCTCCTGGTACCGAGTCGGTCAGTGAAGGTGAACCCTTGCACTTGTCTCTCTGCGGATGAGAGAGCCTTTAGGAGGAGGCAGAGATTGTGCCTTTATTGTGGCCAGGCTGGTCACTTTTTGAAGACTTGTCTTACCCGTCCAGGGAATGCCCGAACTTTGAGGTCCTGTCATGGACAGACCTTAGGTGGTGTTGTTTAAGCCCTAGTTATCCAATACAGTGCAGCTGTAGTACAGTTGCTAATACAGTGCAGGCGGTGTACACAGTATCTAATACAGTGTGCACAGTTTCTACTACACTTCTGGTGGTGTACACAGTATCTAATACAGTGTAGTGGGGTGTTGCAAAATATAATATACATCATGTCCGGAAGGCCACCAAGGAGAGGCAGACGCTCACAGGCCACTAAAAGAGGGCAAGCAGCCTCTGTGTCTACAGTCAACAGTGCTGGTCGTGGACATGGTGCATCCTCTGCAGGTGGCCGTGGGGCACGCTTGTCCTTTTTCTCTGCTGCTGGCCATGTTATTTGAGCCAGAAGAGTTGGTGGAGTGGATAAAAAAGCCATCCTCATCCACCTCCTCCTCTGTCACCCAGGCTCAGAGTAGTTTGCCTTTCAACGCAGCTGCCAAAGTAGCCTATTCCACTGGCTCCTTGTCCACAGTCACTCCTTCCGTAGCCCCACAATCATGCATGAAGGAGTCCCCAGAATTATTTGACCACAGTGTCAGGTGCACGCTGCTGGAGGATGCGCAGCAATTTGAAGGCTGTTGGTTCCCAGGCCAAGGAAGGGAGTAACGTGAGCCTAGAGAGAGGGGGTGCCCAAAAGGGACAAGAAACTTGCAGTCATGTTCCCCCAGATGCAGCATACTGCCAAGTTTGCTCCAGTGACGAGGAGGAAGGGGATGATGAGGTCACTGTTTGTACTTGAGTGCCTGAAAGAAGAGAGGAGGAGGAAAAGCCACAACTCCAACAAGGTAGGATGTCCTCAAGGGGGCAGCTTAAGGGCAGCCACCCTGTTGCATCACACCGCAGAGCTCCGCAGGTGCAGGGAGCTGCTGACTCCCCGCTGACTTTTAAAAGTTCCTTGGTGTGGGTCTTTTTCGACACATGTGCAGCAGATCACACCGTTGCTGTTTGCAACTTATGTCTGAAGCGTATCAAGCGTGGCCAGAACAGCAGCTGCTTGGGCACCACATGTTTGACCAGACATATGATGACCTGCCATGCAGTCTGTTGGCAACAGCACTTGAAAGACCCACATCAAAGAAAAAGGCGCACTGAGAGAAATGAAGGTATAGCAATAGGTGTCCCAATTACTTGCAGCCAATCTGCTAGCAGTACACCACCATCTGATTTTAGGAGGCACATTTCCCTACCCCAGTTGCTGAACCGTAAAAAGAAATTCAGTCCCAGCCATCCACATGCTCAGAGTCTAAGTGCTAGCTTGGCTAAATTGCTAGCACTGCAACTGCTGCCTTTTCAGTGGGTAGACTCTGCCCCCTTTCGTGAATTTGTGGAATGTGCTGTACCTCACTGGCAGGGTCCAAAACCCCATTTCTTTTCACGGAAGGCCATTCTGGCTCTCTACTGGCATGTGGAAGGCAATGTTTTGGCCTCGTTGGACATGGCAGTCAGCAGTAGGGTTCATATTACTGCTGACTCATGGTCCAGCAGGCATGGGCAGGGACGTTACCTTTCCTTCACAGCTCACTGGGTAACTCTGCTGGCAGCTGGGAAGGATGCAGGACAGGGTTCAGTGATTTTGGAGCTTGTTCCGCCACCACGCCTCCATAATGCTAGTGGTGATTCTGCCACAGCTTTCTCCTCCACCAGCTCCTCTTCTTCTTCCTCTATGGCCTCTTCTGCAGATTTGTCCTATGAACCAGCGGTGCTCCGTAAATGTTCAAGGGGCTACGCAAGCAGTCAGGCTAAAAGATGCCATGCGGTGCTTGAGTTGGTCTGCTTAGGGGACAGGAGCCACACTGGGGCAGAGATTCTGTCAGCTCTGCAGGGGCAGGCTCAGAGGTGGTTGATGCCACGTCAGCTTCAGCCAGGAATGGTTGTATGCGACAATGGCACCAACCTTCTCTCCACCCTCCGACAGGGACATTTGACCCATTTTCCATGTTTGGCACACATCCTGAATTTGGTGGTGCAGTGGTTCTTGAGCAGATACCCAGGCTTACAGGATCTCCTGAGGCAGGCCAGAAAAGTCTGTGGTCATTTCCGCCGGTCATACAATGCCAGTGCTCGGCTGGCTGACATTCAAAGGGAATGCAACCTGCCCACCAACCGCCTCATTTGTGACATGCCCACCAGCTGGAACTCAACATTGTCAATGCTGCAGCGGCTGCACACACAGCAAAGGGCCATCAATGAATACCTGTGCGAGTATGGCACCAGGACAGGGTCAGGGGAGCTTGGCTTCTTTTCACCACACCAGTGGCTACTGATCAAGGATGCATGCACTGTCCTGTTGCCATTTAAGGAGGCCAGAAGGATGGTGAGAAGCGACAATACATGCATCAGTGACATTGTCCCTCTAGTCTTCCTGTTGGAGCACATGCTTCATGGAATCATGGACAGGGCACTTGAGACAGAACAGCGGAAGGAAGAGGAGGACTTCCTTACCTCTCAAGGCCCCCTTTATCTAGATAACATTCCTGCGGGCCCGCCAAACACAAAGGGGCAAGAGGAGGAGAAGGAGAATTTTTTCAGTATGGATGTAGAGGATAACACTCAGCAGCAGTCTTCAAGGGATGGTTTTCAGTCGTTGCACCTGGCTGGGAGGAGGTAGTTATGGATCATGTGATCCTTAGTGACCCAGAGGAATCACAATCAAATGCCTCTGCAAACTTACACTGCATGGCCTTCCTTATTCTGCAAAGCCTGCGAAAGGACCCTAAGATTGGTATCAAGGAGAGGGATCATTACTGGCTGACAACCCTTCTTGATCCACATTACAAGGGTAAGGTTGCAGAACTCATCCTGCCTTCACAGAGGGAGCAGAGGATGAAATATCTTTAGGAGGCCTTGAAGAAAGGTTTGTGCAACGCATTTCCACACCCTGGGAGGTTACAATTTCCTGGTGCTGGACAACATGTTGTTGAGGCTTCGTTCAGTCAGAGGAAGAGCGGTGGAGAAGGTGGCCATCTGACCGATGCTTTTAAACAATTTTTCAGTCCTCAGGTCTGATCAGTTCAAGCAACCATCGCCAGTGTCTGCATTATATGGTGCAGGAATATCTAGGGGCAAGAGCAGACTTGGAGACCTTTCCAACAGAGCATCCACTGGGTTACTGGGTCTTGATGATGGACCACTGGCCAGAACTTGCTCAATATGCAATTGAGCTACTGGCCTGTCCTGCATCCAGCATGCTTTCTGAATGCACATTCAGTGCTGCTGGAGGGTTTGCAATGGATCAAAGAGTGCACTTGTCCATAGACTGCGTTGATAGGCTCACAGTCATAAAAATGAATCAGTCTTGGATCAGCAGCTATCAAGCACCTGATGCTGATATTACTGATTGAATTTGCTATGTATGTGGGATCCCTTGAAGACTGCCTATGCTGACTATCCCATTCCTCCTCAATCTTGATGATGCTAGCTTCCAACAATATTTTTGGTTTAGGGCACCACCACCACCAACTAAGGCCCAATTTTTTTTGCCCCTGTTTAACAGGGGCATGTAATTACAATTTTTGATCTAATATTTCACAGCAGGGCCCGTTCCTGCGACCAGCAAGAGTATCTGTGAGGGGTTACAGTGTTGTGGCACCACCACCGCCACCCAAGGCCCAATTTTTTTGCCCCTGTTTAACAGGGGCATATAATTACAATTCTTGATATAATATTTCACAGCAGGGCCCGTTCCTGCGCCCAACAAGAGTAACTGTGAGGGCTTACAGTGTTGTGGCACCACCACCACCACCAAAGGCCCAGTTTGTCTGCCCTTGTTTAACAGGGGCATGTAATTACAATTTTTGATATAATATTTTACAGCAGGGCCCGTTCTTGTGCCCACCATGAGTAACTGTGAGGGCTTACAGTGTTCTGGTACCACCACCATCAAAGGCCCAATTTTTCTGCCCCTGTTCAACAGGGGCATGTAATTACATTGTTTAATATAGTATTTCACAGCAGGGCCCGTTCCTGCGCTCACCAAGAGTAACTGTGAGGGCTTACAGTGTTCTGGTACCACCAACACCTAAGGCCCAATTTTCTGCAGGGTATATATATATATATATATATATATATATATATATATATATATATAAACACACTGGAACCCTTCTTGACAAGGAAAGTACACTTTCTCCAAGCATCCAGTGCATTTATCACTGTCCCAGCCACCTTCTGGACACTCCTCTCCAGGGCTTGACCAGGCCATGGTAAATTTGGTCATTTTACTCTCCCAGCCCCATATTCTGGAAACTTCTTCCAGATGCAGGAGGAAGCAGCCAAACACCCAGCCTGTGAAACCCTGAACAGACCAGAGCAATCGATTATTGTTCCCTTGACTGCAGAGAGAGCCAAAAACTAAATTTGCCTAGCAACCTACACTAGGAGGGTGCTACATCCTATTTGCTAGTATAGTAATTTTAAACAGTTTAGAATTCTCAATTACAGCTTTAAATGCTTGTATCTTTTTTTAAAGGGAGTGTAGAAAAATAACTCATGTTGGCAGCTTTCCCAGTGAACTCAGGCACTGCAGGTGCTTGGAATGACAAGCAGACATGCTACCTTTAA
Source organism: Aquarana catesbeiana (assembly GCF_042186555.1). NCBI lineage: Eukaryota > Metazoa > Chordata > Amphibia > Anura > Ranidae > Aquarana > Aquarana catesbeiana. Next base: position 363,470,032 of record NC_133329.1, read on the forward strand.
CTCCCCTTACATATCTGTTTCTCAGCGTGTGGGTTAGCTAAAATGAGCAGCTTAATTATACACCACTGCAAGTGTCAGACACAATTAAGCAAACAGGAATACATGGCCGCATCACCAAAATGGAAAGTTTTCATTACATGCCTGTTTACTGATAAAGAATTTGTAGGCTAGCCACTGACGTGAGATGTCGGCAAGATTAATCTTTCTTATTAAGAATTTTTCCATAAAGTTAGGGCTAAACTGGCGATTAAATCGCTTTCCTAGTGAAATTTAAAAGGACACTAAACAGGAAAAAAATGTTAATCAAGTATGTACTCTTAGCTTAATATAAGTCCCTGTTATTGCCTTAAAGTGTCACTAAAGGCAAAACTTTTTTTTTTTTGGATAGAGTAAGGGAGGGTTATAACCCCTGTCAGTTTTTTGTTTGCAACCTGTGCCACGTTGCAGAGATTTCCCTTCCCTTCCTGTCCCATAGCCCAAACAGGAAGTGTGAGGAAATCTCTCCAAAGTGAGGGAATCACTGGGTGTTACCAGGGTCACCAGAAATATCCCCATTGGAAGATTTCTCTATGATCCCTGTTCTGGTGTCAACCCAATATTTGTGATATTTTTTTTTACTTTCACTTTTAAAGATACCAGTAAACAGGACAAATAGAAAGGGCGAATCTCCCTTACGGAGTCACAGACAGCAATATAACATGACAATATTCTATACAGTAAGGTAAAAAACCTTCTGTATGCAGCTCCCTCCCCCCCCACAGCCCCCCTAAATACATACCTGAGCCCGATCATCCAGCGATGTGCATGAGAGCAGAGGCTGGCTACTGCTGCTGTCAATCACAGCAAGTGGTAAGGGAGTTGGGGGGCGGGGCTCAGTAGCAAGCACACAAGCAGTGCCCCCCATAGCAAGTGGGTTGCTATAGGGGCAGTCGGCTGGGGGGGTGGAGCCAGGAGCGTTGGCGGTAGACCCTAGAAGAGGATCGGGGCTGCTCTGTGCAAAACCATTGCACAGAGCAGGTGAGTATACTATGTTTGTTATTTTAATATAAAAAGAAGCTTTACAATCACTTTAAAGCAGGCCATACATACAGTAGATTGAAATTCAGCCAGCTCAGCAGGACTGAGGCTATGGCCAGCATCTCTGATCAGTGTATTCTGATGACGGAGAAATCTCCCTGCTGTCAGAGTACAATACCTTAATTGCAGCCCCCCCACCAAATAGGGTTGCCACCTTTTCGTTAAGCCAAACCCGAACACATTAGCAGCGCACGCCAATATTTTTTTTTTTTTGTAGTACATTAAATTCATTAACTCTGTACAAAGCAATGCACAGCTAATTTTTTTATGTAGTATACACGGTACATATATTTTTGTAATTAAATAAAATTTCTAATCATATGGAGTTAATCACAAGGGTCCCCCTCCCCCTTTATATCAAAATCAACAGAGTTCTCCGTAGAGCTGAATCCGCAGAGTTCCCCTTTACATCTGAATGCACAGGGTTCTGCAGGAGAGGAGTGCAGAGGGTATGATGGGGGCAGTATGTACAGGAGAGGAGTGCGGAGGGTATGATGAAGGGAAGTATGTACAGGAGAAGAGTGCGAGGGTATGATGGGGGCAGTATGTATAGGGGAGGAGTGTGGAGGGTATGATGGGTGCAGTATGTACAGGAGAGGAGTGCAGAGGGTATGCAGGGGGCAGAATGGGGAAGGATTTCTTACAGTGTCTATGGGGTGACCAGGGAGTGATGTTGGGAAGATAAGGGAAGGAAAGTGACCATAGAATGATGTCCCTCAGCTGGGGGGGTGTAGGAAGCAGCTCGGAGTGATGTCTGTATGTGTTCTGGGGGTGATGTAAGCTAGGGGGAGTTGGGGGCTGAGTAGTCAGATAGCGATGTTTTTAATAAAAAAAAACTCTTGTGCTCATCCGCTAAAAACATACAACAATAAATCATACAACAGTACTACCTGATGGAAACAATCTGTTATAAGATGTAAGTACAGATCTATGTAATCCAGCTCCTAGCACTCTGTATGTACAGATGATGTGAATGTAATGTATGACCATTCATATAACCCTGTGTTATCCAAGCTCTGTGTCTGTACAATCAGAGGTGTACACTCATCACATATTTAGAGGGTTAAATGAATGGTTATAAATTACTTCACATTATCTGGTCTGAACAATTGGGGGATGTTTGCATAGACAGACTGTTCAGGTTTAGAAGTTATCTGTCAAATGTGATTGGGCTGCAGACCCCCCCCCCCCCCCCTACACACACACACCCCACACTCACTATCTCCTCCAATTCTTCTGGCAACTTAACCCTTCACTGCATCTCCTGAAGAACACATCAACCTAAAAGTTTACAACTTTCCACAATAGGAGACTCCTCCCAGAAAAAATTCAGCTCACATACTCCTTTCCTCTGGCCAGCCCGACAGGAGCTACAGTGAGCTCCGCCTCCCAGTCCTCTCAACACACTGCACTGGTGATTGGAGGGGGGGTTGAGTCAGAGGTAACAGGGACCCTGCACGAGACTGGAGGGGGTAGACAGAAAGGAACTTTGAATGCCGAACACACACTGCAGGCACAGTGTATTTTTTACAATGCTGCTGCTGTCTCACAGTGACAGGTGTGCTGATGGTCCCCCTGCCTGAATGGTCTGTCCTTGTTCTGGGCTGAATCATGTGCCCGGATTACAGGCAGTACAAAACCCGGGCACATGATTCAAGACCCGTACTGTCCGGGTGAATTCTGGACAGGTGGCAACCCTACCACCAAAGCACATTGACGTGGAGGGTCAGTAGTAGAAGACACCTCAGAAGCAGTAGTTCCACAGCCAGCCTCACCATCCTCTTGATTTCAGTGCACACTCACTGGGGCCAGTTGCCCCCCCTTCTTTGGGTCCAGGGGGTCCGGTCAGGTGCAGGAGCTGAAGGAGCCACCACTGCAGCACTTCAGAGAGACTGTGGGACAGGAAGCAACAAAGCCTGAGGGAAAGCTGCAGGGGAGGTGGGTGAGCCAGGGTCTCACTGAGCCGGGATTGGAGGTGGATCCGCGGTGGGCAGGACTTCCCTCAGCCAGCAGAGGTGCGGTGTGATCATGGTCCGCACCCCAAAAGTGAGCCCCAAATCACCTTCTCCCTACTTTCTTCTCATGTGCAATAGATTCACCACTACTAGAGAATATCAGGGAGCTCCAGGGGGTATTGTCTGCCATCCAAGTGCGGCTTTGCGTGTAAATCCTACCTGGGGGTGTGATTCCCTCTTCGCTGGACTGTGATCTGTACTGTACATTCCCAGGAGCCAGGGAGTGACAGGTGCGACAACAGTGGCGGCCCGCTCATTAGGGGTGCAGGGACGCCGCCCCCGCACTCCATGTGCCCCGGCCCCTAATCTCTATGCAGGGCGCTGGACGCATGGATTTCAATGTGGCTTTAATTGACTTCAAAAAAGGGTGGGCTCAGGGCGCACAAGTAGGTGTCTTCCGGCTTCTCTTCTCGGCCAATCAGGAAGCGGGTCCTGAGACCCGATTGGCCGGAAGTCTTAGGACTCCCGGCCAATCGGGTCTCAGGACGCGCTTCCTGGTCGGCCGAGAGGAGAAGCAACGACCCCAGCTATTCCCTCCACAAGCTGCAGGCCATGTGCAGTGAGGAGCAGCAGGTGGAGGGGCAGCAACAGCTTCTTCCAGGAGCCCTACCCCAGATTCAGCACTGCACCAACACCACCACCTCGTCATCGTCCCCCTCCCTGCATCTCTACTGCAGCATAAGGTAACGCCATGGGTCGCTGCCTTCCTGATCGTTTAATCGAGCACCGGGGGTACTGCGAGTGGATCGCCGCCTTCCTAATCCATCAACATGCCAGCACTAGCTGGTAAAAGCTGTGGAGTGAGGTTGTGTTGTAGCCTATATAGTGAATGCGGAGCAAATTATTTTATAAAACGTGCTACAGTGCTGAACAAGGTGTTACATAGTTACATGGTTTGTAAGGTTGAATAAAGACACCAGTCCATCCAGTTAAACCTGAGTGAGCACCCACAATTGTGCCCATCCCTGCACATTGCGTCCCATCAAGATGCCCATCCACTATATTATTATTTTTTTATATATATTTAAGGTACCCATGTAGCGCCATCAATCTACGCAGCGCTCCACACATACCCACACCGGTCCCCACCCCCAAGGGGTCTGCAATCCAAGGTCCCCAACTCACACCCATACACCAGGGCCAATTTTTGGACAGAAGCCAATAAGCCTAACAGCATGTCTGGAGTGTGGGAGGAAACCGGAGTACCCGGAGGAAACCCACGCAGGCACAGGGAGAACATGCAAACTCCAGGCAGGTAGTGTCATGGTTGGGATACGAACGAGCGACCCTATTGCTGCGAGGTGAGAGTGCTAACCACTACACCACTGTGCTGCCCTGTGTTATAAGGGAAAGTATGTTTTAATGTGACCAGTGTCTACAAATGAGAAGGGATGTAATAAATAAAGGTTCACTTTACTGATTTAAAAATAGGAGACATCTTCACTGATATTAAAAGCTAAAACTGAATGTGAATGGGCTGCCTAACGTACCACAGACCAAAAACCAAATCTACACCAAATTTAGCAGTTTGTAAGCAGATATGGATAGCTTTACATCCACATCCAATGGCAATCCTATTTGATACCAAAATCTTGACTCACAATTCCATAAAATTCCAGGAATTTCTGTGTCATTTGGTGTACCAGCACTTGTGGGAGTAAGTTAGGAAGCCCCATTGGTTATGAAGAGAGTAGGAAAAGTGTTAGGGAGAGGTACCTGTTGAGGAGGGAATGAGTAGGTTTCAGGGTTCTTCGTCTGTCAACTTCCTGAATTAGTCTCCCACTGGCAGTTGGATTTTTCCTAAGCAGACTGTATTTGCATTCGGATTACTCCAGCTAAAACCCACATTTGATGCTGAGCTTTTGTGATTGAAAGAACTGAAAACCAATGAATGAAAGTTGTGAGCCAGGGTCAAGGAGAAAAGGACTAGCTGAAAAAAAAATGAAATAAAATGAATATTTATCACACTCCAGCCAATCCCTGGACAGGAGTGTCCAGTAAGGGGCTAGAAAGGTGATACATACTCTGAAGCACTGGAGAGCTGGGTTCTCTCTCCCCAGGAGGATTTCAAGCCTGAGGGGGCTGCTGTAGGCAGCCCTTGGTCTATGAAGCTGTTCTTGAGGTCTCGTTGAAATCAGGGTGGGGTAAGGGCCTTGATGGATCTTGTTGGAAGCTGATTGCAGGACCTCAACACAAGGGATATGGTCTAGAGAAGGTATAAATATACACCAGTGCAGGGATTCACCACACAAATAAAAACAGCTGTATCCCAAAATCTATAAGTATTTAGTGCATATGTAAACGCCAGTTATTCAGCACTGATTTGTGTCACCTCATTCATTGCAATAAAACAATCAACCAATAAAAACAATATAAAACCTATAAAGTCCAAAAACTTGGAAAAAAGTATCCGTTTCCAATAATGATAAAGTGTCTGTGCATTAAAAGCATTATCCCCTTTTCCACAAAGTGCTATGTGCTGTGCAATCAATTAATAATCTTTTATTCGATCCTCCACCATCATACCAGAGAACTCACCAAGTTTACATGACCACTCAATACAGGTAAGTCACATAGCGCTCTTAAAAACATCAGGACGATGAAACGGGTTGGGGCAGAGCAGGCGATGAAGTCATCCCGCAGGATACATGTGGAAGTGAGACCATTGTACACCTGGGAGAAAGAAGGAAGTGAACTTCTTGCAATGGAGTATATGGAGCAGGTACCCTGACATTCATGATGTTTCAAAAAAGTGTTTTTACCTTGGTGCAAGGCATAGCATCATATTATGTGAGTAGACACTACTAAGGTTTTTAGTGATTATATTGAAGATAAAAGGTTTTACACTATGGTGGCTTTTCCTTGTCTTCCCTATGGTACAATTGCTAATGTAATTTAAATACAAACGAGGGGAAAGTTGGGTGTCCCTGATTGTATGTAGATGGGGGAAACCCCTGTTGAACAACGTGATGTGAATAAAAACCCTAAACTGATCCCTGTCACTGTGTAGTGTTCAACATATAGCACTGGATACCAGCAGTTGCTCATTGGCACAAGGTAACTAGATGCAAAACAGACTTGCCTTGTGGTCTTCAGTTGTGATGCATTTGACTGCTAAGAAACCTGCCTCATAGTCCCCAGCTGGGCATTAGACTATTCAACACCCACAAACATTTAAGGAGAGGATCGTCCTTTAATTGCTAAGTGCTAATCGTTTTGGATTTTCCCATGCCATAACCCCTCTCTTGTTAAAGTGGTTCTAAAATGAGAAGGTTTTTTTTTCTTAATGCATTCTATACATTTGGATAAAGAACCTTCTGTGTGCAGTAGCCCCCCTCAGCCCCCTACTACTTACCTGAGCCCATCTCGATCCAGCGATGTTGCACAAGAGTCTGGAATGTCCGGGACTCCCCTCCTCATTGGCTGAGACAGCAGCAGGTGCAATTGTCAATCAAAGTCAGTGAGCCAATCAGGAGAGAGTGGACACACAGAGCATTGGCTCAGCATGGGTGCCCCTACAGCAAGCTGCTTGCTTTCGGGGTACTCGGCAGGATCGGAAAGGGCCAGGAACGCTGGTGAGGGACCCAAGAATAGGAGGATCTGGGCTGCACTGTGCAAAACAATTACACAGAGCAGGTAAGTATAACATGTTTATTATTTTTACATTTTAAAAAAGGAGACTTTATTATCAGTATGTTTCTTCAAGCAATATATCTTAAAAAGACATCCCCTAGACTGTGTTATTGGAGGCGGTGTGAATGTACTGGTGCTTTCTGTGGTGGGCAGCCTCTGTATTTTTAAGGAAGAACTGGTTAATACCAACAACCCCTGTGGGGGGTGGAGCTACACTAGAAAAAAAATGTTAGTCTTGCCATTATTAAGTCAACTCATTTCTTTTGTAAGCCCTTAAATTTCATCCAGACCTCAATCCGATGTATTAAATAGGTTTCATTACAATATGTATGAGTTTTCTTGAACATGAACCACATTTAGTTAGAATTTAGTTTGTTTGAGAAAAATTCCCTCTATCCAATAGAAAATTGAATATTTAAAAAGCTAAAAATCTCTAACTAAATTATACTAGTGTTTGGCTAGCTTAAAGTGATTGTTAAGCCACTATAGTCGATTCATCCCATCCCATCCCCTCTGTTATATAACAATATGTGTCCCAGTGTCTGATCTATATAAAAAAGATGCCAATTTCTACCTTATATTACAGCATCTCCTAGTGCTCACATGGCTCCTCAGCTCTCCCTTCTCCCCAGCTGACAGCTATAGTGGGAGGGGCAGAGAACTCCCCCCTGATGTCAGCTGGGGAGGAGAAAGGAGAGAGAGCTGAGCGGTCACATGAGCTCCGGGAGACACTCTGATATAAGGTGCATCTTTTTTATATAGATCAGACACTGGGACACATATTGTTATATAACTGAGGGGATGAGATGAATAGATTATAGCTTTTACAGCAGCAGCAGGGGAGGGGCATGCAGTGTCTCGAGCTGACAGGCAGGGAGGGAGGGGGAGAGGAGGACAGAGGAGGATAGAGGAGAGAGTGGATGAGGGAGGCAAGTAAACTGACCCCGGTGTCAGGACTTAGCAGCCATGATAAACCATGATCAGTTTACAGGGGGAGGGCAGAACCAGACAGGATCAGCCAGGTATTTTAGGTTATACAGGGGGCCAAATGACACAGCACAAGCACTGTGCTGATATTCATGTTTTAAGGGAACAGGATCTTTTTATTTTTGTATTTTTGTATTTTTTTTTTAAGGGTAACAAACACTTTAAGCCCTTCTAGGTGTCCCTCCAATTGTTTGCAGATTATTCTGCAGAAAAGTCAGAGGTCCTTATCAAAAATTGTGAGCAGGCAGGTCCTTCATTGCAGAAGAGGCATGCAATGCTCCCCAAGGGTTATATATTTTTAAAGGGATGCAGACACTTTCCTCATAAGACTACTGGAAGTGCATAAGGTGTCTAAAATGAACCAGTTCCTCCCATTCAGCAATCAACCACAAAAAAGGACAAAATGGAGCGTGCAGATTTTTTTTCGGAACAGAAAGAGGTAGGGATCAGCAACAACAAGTAACAAGAATTATAATTCTTATGCCCTGTACACACGGTCGGACATTGATCAGACATTCCGACAACAAAATCCATGAATTTTTTTCGGATGGATGTTGGCTCAAACTTGTCTTGCATACCCACGGTCACACAAAGTTGTCGGAAAATCCGAACGTTCTGAACGCGGTGACGTAAAACACGTACGTCGGGACTATAAACGGGGCAGTAACCAATAGCTTTCATCTCTTAATTTATTCTGAGCATGCGTCGGATTTGTGTACACACGATCGGAATTTCCGACAACGGATTTTGGTGTCGGAAAATTTTATAGCAAGCTCTCAAACTTTGTGTGTCAGAAATTCCTATGGAAAATGTGTGATGGAGCCCACACACGGTCGTAATTTCCGACAACAGGGTCCTATCACACATTTTCCATCGGAAAATCCTATCGTGTGTACAGGGCATTACAATGTACATTGATCATCCAGAGGGTATAGTTTATTTTTTAACAAAAGCAAAATTGCACTTTAACAAATACACCTAGGCTGAGGCCATATGAATTTAAATGGTTATACTCCTATGTAGAGCTGAACATTTTTAACCCTTGCAGTAGAATAGTAGAAATAGGAAAAGGGGCTGTAGGCATAAATTTCTACTATATATGGGATGTGGTGTCTTATTTGTTGGTCCTTCTTGTTTCCTCCTTTCATCCTTGCAGTAGAATATTTATTGTCCCATGTATCGTGAGTCCTCAGATATTCCCTTGCAGGAAGCCTAGATGTGGACAGTGTCACTAATCCGTTGTTTCTATTTTAGATACCACGGCACAATCCTGTTGTTAGACAGTTATTCCAGATCGCTGACCTGCATTAAATTGAATGCCCTGAGGCCTCTTTCACTTCAGGTAGAGCTCACTTTGCCACTAGATTTTATGCGATTGATAAAACATATCTACTTGGTGCTGAGTTTTCAAGAAACCGGGTGCTGTGTCATGTAATATCAGCCACAGTAGAGGGTAGATGAGTCACTGAAAACATAACTTTTTTTATTAAACCATTGTCGTTTCGACATTGTCTAGATCAAATGACTTTGAATAGATAAACACGGATTGAATGTAACTATATTTAAAGTGGTTCTAAAGCCTAAACATTTTTTTACCTTAATCCATTTCATTAAGGTCAAAAATGTTTAGGCATCAGCATTCCCCCTCACCTATCCCTCCTCCCCCCATACTTACCTGAGTCCATATTCAATCCAGCGCCATGCACGTCTGCAGCTTTTCTCTCCCCTCACTTCTTGGACTCAGGGCACCAGGGGCCATTGGCTCCCGCTGTTGTCAAATAAAGCCAGTAATGAGGGAGTGGGGGTGCAGGGCAGAGTCCCGCTGTCTGTGCAAATGGTCTTGGGAATGAGCATGCATAAGTGCCCCCATGGGAAGTGGCTTCCTGTGGGAGCACTGGACAGAGAGGAGGGGCCAGGAGCACTGGCAGGGGACCTGAGAAGAGGAGGTGCAGGAGGACTAGCATTTTGCTAGTCATAAGGTAAGTATAGACATGTTTGTTATTTAAAAAAAAAAAAATACCCTTTATAATCGTTTCAAATTAGACATATGTGTAGCTGTCACTTTTCAACCAAAAATGGTAAAGGAGTAGGGCAAAACTCCCCCTTCCCACGTTTATCTGAAATGTAAACATTTTAAAGTATTAGAATATTAGGATTTGTACACAGATAATGCTTTTAGTAGGAGGAACTGCTGGATAGGTTTGGCTCTCTGTTCTTTACCTTCCCAATAGCCTCATATCACAGGAATTCACTGACAGTAATACTTAGTATCCAATAGTAGTGCTATATCAAAGAAAACAGGCACCAAATCAGGTAATAATGGCAAACTTAATATATTGTCACCTGTTATGGTTGGTAACTAGGCAAGCATACAATGGATTAAATATGGTAATAACACAATTTAGCAGACAAAGTGACTAACAGTATGGACTAGGCATAAGATGACATTTGGTGATCTGATCAGCATAAACTAGTGGTCGGCAACCCGCGGCACACGGGCATCCGTTCTACCTACACAGTGTGTGGGGGGTGCAGGGGACAGAGGAAACTACAGTGGGGGGGGTGCAGGGGACAGAGGACACTACAGTGGGGGGCTGCAGGAAACAGAGGACACAGGGCGCTACAGTGGGGGGGTGCAGCGGACATAGGACACTACAGTGGGGGGTGCAGGGGGTATAGGGGTACAGAGGATACTGCAATAGGGGGGACCCTATTAGGGACACCCTCACCCCTGGAGACAGGGACCCCTTCTCACTTGGGGACAGGGACTCCTTCTCACTTCGGGACAGGGACCCCTCCTCCCCTGGGGACAGAGACCCCATCAAAAAGGTTGCTGACCCCTGGCATAAACAGTAGCAAGGCCACCTCAAGTGCAGCAGTGAGCAGTAACAAAGTTTAATCTACCCAGAGTTGGAACTATAATAACAGGGCGCATTTATGGTGGTGATGCTAGTCATAAGCCTCGTACACACAATAGGATTATTGGCAGGGGATTGTCTGTTGACAGACTGTTGTTCTAAAATCTTACTGTTTTCTCCCTTTGACAGTTTTTGTCCAACTTTCGGACAACAAATGTTGTATGACAGGCTAGTAAATTTTCGGCGGACAACGGTTTGACGTCTGATTTGCATATGGCCAGTACACAAATTCCTCACACAAAAGTCAAAAGTACAAACACGCATCATCGGAAGCAAGGAACGAGCCGGAAGCGGTCGGTCTTGTAAACTAGCATTCATAATGGAGAATTAACATTCGTGATGTGGCAAATTATTAAATGTCGAAATGCAGCGCACAATTCTGATCTTCTTTAATGGGATAATAATGAAGCTGCTTTGCTGTGATACTGATGGAGTTATGGCAAACATATTTTAAAAGGCATTTTTTTCTAGTTACAGTCAGGTCCATAAATATTGGGACATCGACACAATTCTAATCTTTTTGGCTCTATACACCACCACAATGGAGTTGAAATGAAACAAACAAAATGTGCTTTAACTGCAGACTTTCAGCTTTAATTTGAGGGTATTTACATCTAAATCAGGTGAAAGGTGTAGGAATTACAACAGTTTGTATATGTGCCTCCCACTTTTTAAGGGACCAAAAGTAATAGGACAGATTAACAATCATCTATCAAACTTTCACTTTTTAATACTTGGTTGCAAATCCTTTGCAGTCAATTACAGCCTGAAGTCTGGAAGGTATAGACATCACCAAACGCTGGGTTTTATTCCTGGTGATGCTCTGCCAGGCCTCTACTGCAACTGTCTTCAGTTCTTGCTTGTTCTTGGGGCATTTTCCCTTCAGTTTTTTCTTCAGCAATTGAAATGCATGCTCATTCGGATTCAGGTCAGGTGATTGACTTGGCCATTGTATAACATTCCACTTCTTTCCCTTAAAAAACTCTTTGGTTGCTTTCGCAGTATGCTTCGGGTCATTGTCCATCTGCACTGTGAAGCGCCGTCCAATGAGTTCTGAAGCATTTTGCTGAATATGAGCAGATAATATTGCCCGAAACACTTCTGAATTCATCCTGCTGCTTTTGTCAGCAGTCACATCATCAATAAATACAAGAGAACCAGTTCCATTGGCAGCCATACATGCCCACGCCATGACACTACCACCATCATGCTTCACTGATGAGGTGGTATGTTTTGGATCATGAGCAGTTCCTTTACTTCTCCATACTCTTCTCTTCCCATCATTCTGGTACAAGTTGATCTTGGTCTCATCTGTCCATAGGATGTTGTTCCAGAACTGTGAAGGCTTTTTTAGATGTTGTTTGTCAAACTCTAATCTGGCCTTCCTGTTTTTGAGGCTCACCAATGGTTTACATCTTGTGGTGAACCCTCTGTATTCACTCTGGTGAAGTCTTCTCTTGATTGTTGACTTTGACACACACACACCTACCTCCTTTAGAGTGTTCTTGATCTGGCCAACTGTTGTGAAGGGTGTTTTCTTCACCAGGGAAAGAATTCTTCGGTCATCCACCACAGTAGTTTTCCGTGGTCTTCTGGGTCTTTTGGTGTTGCTGAGCTCACCGGTGCGTTCTTTCTTTTTAAGGATGTTCCAAACTGTTGATTTGGCCAAACCTAATGTTTTTGCTATCTCTCTGATGGTTTGTTTTGTTTTTTTCAGCCTAATGATGGCTTGCTTCACTAATAGTGACAGCTCTTTGGATCTCATATTGAGAGTTGACAGCAACAGATTCCAAATGCAAATAGCACACTTGAAATTAACTCTGGACCTTTTATCTGCTCCTTGTAAATGGGATAATGAGGGAATAACACACACCTAGCCATGGAACGGCGGAGCAGCCAATTGTCCCATTACTTTTGGTCCCTTAAAAAGTGGGAGGCACATATACAAACTGTTCTAATTCCTACACTGTTCACCTGATTAGGATGTAAATACCCTCAAATTAAAGCTGAAAGTCTGCAGTTAAAGCACATCTTGTTCGTTTCATTTCAAATCCATTGTGGTGGTGTATAGAGCCAAAAATATTAGAATTGTGTTGATGTCCCAATATTTATGAACCTGACTGTATATCAAGAATATTATTATAATGCTTGTTGTTTGTTTTTTGGGGCAAGTTACCACAACACCTTTATCCTGTAGTTTTTGAGATCAAAGATACAACTATGTTGGTGTCCCTTGTTAATTTTACATTGTATTTTTTTAAATGTAACTGCCTACTCCCAAACTGTCATTTGAAGTAAAAAACATAGCCAAGTATTATTCTACACAATTTTTTTATTGTGCAGAAAAAAATAAAATTAGACATGCTATCTGCCATCCAAATACAAAGAACTTAACCAAAAAGTGCATTCTATGCATACAAAAATATAGAAAATATAACAAAAATCATTATTAAAAAAAAATAATAATAATAATAATAGAAATTAATTAGTAACTGGTCAAGGGGTTAAAATCCCCAGTCCAGCGGCCTTGTTGGGGGTGTTGTGGCTGGTATTGTCACTGACTGCCATCCTGCTGTGGTGGGTGGGGTGGCTGTGGTGTGTGGGTTGGCTGTGGAGGTGGTGGAGGTGGGGCCACAAAATCAGAAATCTGGGTGCTTTCTGAAATTTGTCCCCTCACCTCCTTTTTGAGGAGCTGCAGGATGAGTTAGTTCCTCACACCTGCTCCTTAGCTCACCGGCCATCTCGGCACTCATATGCAGCACTGCTGGGCACTGATAGGGTGGCGCTGATAGGCGGCACTGATAGCGGCACTGCTGGGCACTGATGGGCACTGATACGCGGCACTGATATGAGGCACTGATGGGCATCCCTGGTGGCACTGGCAGTGGTAGGCATTGAAGTGGGCACTGACTGGCAGCTGCCTGGGCACAGATTGGCAGCTGCCTGGGCACACAGTGGCATTTCCCTGGTGGTCTAGGGGCATACCTGGTGGTCCAGTGTGGATCGCTTCCCTGGTGGTCCTGGGCTGCTTCCCTGGTGGTCCTGGGTAGGATCCGAGGGGGGGCTGTGCTGATAAACAATCAGCACAGACCCCCCCTTTCAGGAGAGCAGCCGATCGGCTCTCCTCTACTCACGTCTGTCAGATGCAAGTGAGGAAAAGCCGATCACCGGCTCTTTCTATTTACATTGTGATCAGCCGTGATTGGACACAGCTGATCACATGGTAAAGAGTCTCCGTCGGAGACTCTTTACCTATATCGGTGTTGCAGGGTGTCAGACTGACACCCTGCAACAACGATCGCCGCGATGCGCACCCCTGGGGGTGCGCAGCGGCTCTATATTCCTGATCACGTCATATGACGTCCGGTCAGGAATATCAAACCACTTTGCCGCCGTCATTTGGTAATAGGGCGGGGCGGCAAGTGGTTAATATAGGGGGACAATAATGCCAAGAGTTGGTGAAAGGAGGGCTCCGTCATCCGGAGATAATTCCGAAAATCATCCAGATTATTCTCCTGGAGCTCCCGCAGCAATGGCATATGACATAATTGGTCATGATTAAGCAACCAATTTTTGGTCCAAGAACTCCTCCTCCTCCTGTTCCTCGACAGGACATGGGTCAAAGCAATAAATCCTAGCCCAACAATCGCACGTTCTCTCTTCCGATTACGCAACATGGCTGGTTGACAAATAGCCATTCAGAAACTAACTGAAAAGCGCAAATCAACACTCACCAAATCTCTACTAACACAAAATTAGCAGAAGGAGCCCAAAGGGTGGCACTTGAGAAACAAACTTCCTCTTTATAGTCTCGTAGTACGTTTAGTACGTCACTATGTTTGTGTTGTCGACCAACAATTTGTGTACCGTTAGTATGCAAGACAAGATCCTGGCACACACCCTTTTGACAAAAATCAGATGCTCGGTTGGCCAACAATCGTATCGTGTGTATGAGGCTTTAGACTGATTGGATATGCAAGGAGCAGAGGTGCAGGTGCTGTGATATGGGCGGTGCTACTGCCAGTACTCGCAGTACTCTACATAGTAGTCTATGGACTTGACTTTAGCTTTAGGGGAATAGTGCAGCATAACATCAATATCTCAGTAGAGGGAGAGAAGAATAAAAAGCAATGCCTCCTTCTCTATATTGCTTTAGCCTAGCACCTTTTTACATAAGTAAGCACACATTACATGTTTTTTTTATTGCATGGTTGCCTGTGTTTTCCAAACTTTTTAGTGTTTCTTTAGAAGATAGCTGAGTCACACTAATTTGAGATTATAGGACATAATTTGTTTATCAGAATTCTTGGAGCATGCTTTTCATAAAGCTGCTTCTCTTGAAGAAGGGTGATTAAAGGATGAGGTGATCAACTTGTAAAAAAACATAAATAATCTATATTTTAAAATGTATTACTGGGGACGATTTAGATCCCAGGTTGAGTTTTTACTGCTACTAAGGACTTCGTTAATATATGAAAATAGCCATTTTTCCTCCCCGGTGTCATGTGACTCGTTAGTGTTACAAGGTCTCGGGTGTGAATGGGGAGCAGGTGTGTTAAATTTGGTGTTATCACTCTCACTCTTTCATACTGGTCACTGGAAGTGCAACATGGCAAAGAACTCTCTGAGGATCTGAAAAAAGATTTGTTGCTCTACATAAAGATGACCTAGGCTAAAAGAAGATTGCCAAGACCCTGAAACTGAGCTGCAGCATGGTGGCCAAGACAATACAGCGGTTTAACAGAAGAGGTTCCACTCAGAACGGGCCTCACCATGGTCGACCAAAGAAGTTGAGTGCATGCACTCAGCGTAATATCCAGAGGTTGTCTTCGGGAAATAGGCATATGAGTGCTGCCAGCATTACTGCAGAGGTTGAAGGGGTGGGGGTCAGCCTGGCAGTGTTCAGACCATACGCCGCATACTGCATCAAATTGGTCTGCATGGCTGTCTACCCAGAAGGAAGCCTTTTCTAAAGATGATGCACAAGAAAGCTTGCAAACAGTTTGCTGAAGACAAGCAGACTAAGAACATGGATTACTGGAACCATGTCCTGTGGTATGATGAGACCAAGATAAACTTATTTGGTTCAGATGGTGTCAAGCGTGGGTGGCGGCAACCAGGTGAGGAGTACAAAGACAAGTGTGTTTTGCCTACAGTCAAGCATGGTGGTGGGATTGTCATGGTCTGAGGCTGCATGAGTGCTGCTGGCACTGGGGAGCTACAGTTCATTGAGAGAACCATGAATGGCAACATGTATGTGACTGAAGCTGAGCATGATCCCCTCCCTTCGGAGACTGGGCCGCAGAGCAGTATTCCAACATAACAACCCCAAACACACCTCCAAGACGACCACTGCCTTGCTAAAGAAGCTGAAAATAAAAGTGATGGACTGGCCAAGCATGTCTCCAGACCTAAACCCTATTGAGCATCTGTGGGGCATCCTCAAATGGAAGGTGGAGAAGTGCAATATCTCTAACATCCACCAGCTCCATGATATCGTCATGGAGGAGTGGAAGAGGACTCCATTGGCAACCTGTGAAGCTCTGGTGAACTCCATGCCCAAGAGGGTTAAGACAGTGCTGGAAAATAATGGTTGCCACACAAAATATTGACACATTGTGCCCAATTTAGACATTTCCGCTTAGGGGTGTACTCACTTTTGTTGCCAGCGGTTTAGACATTAATGGCTGTGTGTTGAGTTATTTTGAGGGGACAGCAAATTTACACTGTTATACAAGCTGTACACTTACTAGTTTACATTGTAGCAAAGTGTAATTTCATTAGTGTTGTCACATAAAAAGATATAATAAAATATTTACAAAAATGTGAGGGGTGTACTCACTTTTGTGAAATACAGTATATACTGTCTTGAAGTTTTAAATCCTATTCTAAGTCATATATTACATATCTGGGACCTGGATAAGTTTGCAAAATCGATCAAATATATTTTGGACATTTAATTTATTTATACTTTATTTATGCATACATTTTTAATGCATGGTGTATGTGTATATATATATATATATATATATATATATATATATATATATATGCATTTTACTTTTTATTTTGATGTGTTTATTATAAGCAATAGTTTATTATCATTTTAAAATGTGTATATGTATAAGTTTATTATTATAAAGGTAAAAGCTAGGTGATTTCATCAACAGGTGTTTATGCATGGTTGAAATAACTGTTTAGTTAGGTCAACCCTTTAATGAATAATAGGGATGAGCCGAACACCCCCCTGTTCGGTTCGCACCAGAACATGCGAACAGGAAAAAAGTTCGCTCGAACACACGAACACCGTTAAAGTCTATGGGACACGAACATGAATAATCAAAAGTGCTAATTTTAAAGGCTTATATGAAAGTTATTGTCATAAAAAGTGTTTGGGGACCTGGGTCCTGCCCCAGGGGACATGGATCAATGCAAAAAAAAGTTTTAAAAACGGCCGTTTTTTCAGGAGCAGTGATTTTAATAATGCTTAAAGTCAAACAATAAAAGTGTAATATCCCTTTAAATTTCGTACCTCGGGGGTGTCTATAGTATGCCTGTAAAGGGGCGCATTTTTCCTGTGTTTAGAACAGTCTGACAGCAAAATGACATTTTGAAGGAAAAAACTCATTTAAAACTACCCGCGGCTATTGCATTGCCGACAATACACATAGAAGTTCATTGATAAAAACGGCATGGGAATTCCCCAAAGGGGAACCCCGAACCAAAATTAAAAAAAAAAAAATGACGTGGGAGTCCTCCTAAATTCCATACCAGGCCCTTCAGGTCTGGTATGGATATTAAAGGGAACCCTGGCCAAAATTTTAAAAAAAAAATGACGTGGGGTTCCCCCTAAATTCCATACCAGACCCTTCAGGTCTGGTATGGATTTTAAGGGGAACCCCGCGCCAAAAAAAAAAAAAAAAAAACGGCGTGGGGTCCCCCCAAAAATCCATACCAGACCCTTATCCGAGCACACAACCTGGCAGGCCGCAGGAAAAGAGGGGGGGACGAGAGTGCGGCCCCCCTCCCTCCTGAACCGTACCAGGCCACATGCCCTCAACATTGGGAGGGTGCTTTGGGGTAGCCCCCCAAAACACCTTGTCCCCATGTTGATGAGGACAAGGGCCTCATCCCCACAACCCTGGCCGGTGGTTGTGGGGGTCTGCGGGCGGGGGGCTTATCGGAATCTGAAAGCCCCCTTTAACAAGGTGACCCCCAGATCCCGGCCCCCCCCCTGTGTGAAATGGTAAGGGGGTACATAAGTACCCCTACCATTTCACGAAGAAAGTGTCAAAAATGTTAAAAATGACAAGAGACAGTTTTTGACAATTCCTTTATTTAAATGCTTCTTCTTTCTTCTATCTTCCTTCATCTTCTGGTTCTTCTGGCTCTTCTGGTTCTTCCTCCGGCGTTCTCGTCCAGCATCTCCTCCGCGGCGTCTTCTGTCTTCTTCTCCTCGGGCCGCTCCGCACCCATGGCATGGGGGGAGGCTCCCGCTCTTCTCTTCTTCTTTTCTTCTCTTCTTCTCTTCTTCATTTTCTTCTCCGGGCCGCTCCGCAATCCATGCTGGCATGGAGGGAGGCTCCCGCTGTGTGACGGCGCTCCTCGTCTGACAGTTCTTAAATAACGGGGGGCGGGGCCACCCGGTGACCCCGCCCCCTCTGACGCACGGTGACTTGACGGGACTTCCCTGTGGCATTCCCCGTGACGTCACAGGGAAGTCCCCCGTTATTTAAGAACTGTCAGACGAGGAGCGCCGTCACTCAGCGGGAGCCTCCCTCCATGCCAGCATGGATTGCGGAGCGGCCCGGAGAAGAAAAGAAGAAGAGAAGAAGAGAAGATAAGAAGAAGAGAAGAGCGGGAGCCTCCCCCCCATGCCATGGGTGCGGAGCGGCCCGAGGAGAAGAAGATAGAAGACGCCGCGGAGGAGATGCTGGACGAGAACGCCGGAGGAAGAACCAGAAGAGCCAGAAGAACCAGAAGAACCAGAAGATGAAGGAAGATAGAAGAAAGAAGAAGCATTTAAATAAAGGAATTGTCAAAAACTGTCTCTTGTCATTTTTAACATTTTTGACACTTTTTTCGTGAAATGGTAGGGGTACTACCATTTCACACAGGGGGGGGCCGGGATCTGGGGGTCACCTTGTTAAAGGGGGCTTCCAGATTCCGATAAGCCCCCCGCCCGCAGACCCCCACAACCACCGGCCAGGGTTGTGGGGATGAGGCCCTTGTCCTCATCAACATGGGGACAAGGTGTTTTGGGGGGCTACCCCAAAGCACCCTCCCAATGTTGAGGGCATGTGGCCTGGTACGGTTCAGGAGGGAGGGGGGCCGCACTCTCGTCCCCCCCTCTTTTCCTGCGGCCTGCCAGGTTGCGTGCTCGGATAAGGGTCTGGTATGGATTTTTGGGGGGACCCCACGCCGTTTTTTTTTTTTTTTTTTTGGCGCGGGGTTCCCCTTAAAATCCATACCAGACCTGAAGGGTCTGGTATGGAATTTAGGGGGAACCCCACGTCATTTTTTTTTTTAAATTTTGGCCGGGGTTCCCCTTAATATCCATACCAGACCTGAAGGGCCTGGTATGGAATTTAGGGGGACTCCCACGTCATTTTTTTTTTTTAATTTTGGTTCGGGGTTCCCCTTTGGGGAATTCCCATGCCGTTTTTATCAATGAACTTCTATGTGTATTGTCGGCAATGCAATAGCCGCGGGTAGTTTTAAATGAGTTTTTTCCTTCAAAATGTCATTTTGCTGTCAGACTGTTCTAAACACAGGAAACATACGCCCCTTTACAGGCATACTATAGACACCCCCCAGGTACGAAATTTAAAGGGATATTACACTTTTATTGATTGACTTTAAGCATTATTAAAATCACTGCTCCTGAAAAAACGGCCGTTTTTAAAACTTTTTTTTGCATTGATCCATGTCCCCTGGGGCAGGACCCAGTTCCCCAAACACTTTTTATGACAATAACTTGCATATTAGCCTTTAAAATTAGCACTTTTGATTTCTCCCATAGACTTTTAAAGGGTGTTCCGCGGCATTCGAATTTGCCGCGAACACCCCAAATTGTTCGCTGTTCGGTGAACTTGCGAACAGCCAATGTTCGAGTCGAACATGAGTTCGACTCGAACTCGAAGCTCATCCCTAATGAATAACAATATACAGTGTTCCAAAGCAGAAGTCCACATTTACTACTACTTTCTCAATATATTTTGTAGATAAACATGACTTACACATCTCATCAACTCCATCTTTCTGAGAAATTCTGATCCACGAAACTGCAGTGTAGAATATTAAGAAAACTTCTATTAGATAACAGAAAGCAGATAAGATAAATAGGTAAGAATCCAGTTTCTATAGTAACCTCATATATTCCTGTGTCTGTTTCTTCTCCCTTTCTCATCAATATCATTTAAGCTGAATAATTATCTACAGACCCAGGAATGCAATAAATATTCCTTTCTTCAAGGATTTGGGGAATATCTCTTCTG
This sequence comes from Aquarana catesbeiana, assembly GCF_042186555.1. Taxonomy (NCBI): domain Eukaryota; kingdom Metazoa; phylum Chordata; class Amphibia; order Anura; family Ranidae; genus Aquarana; species Aquarana catesbeiana. The sequence goes on from NC_133329.1 coordinate 363,490,159, forward strand.
TACCTGAAAGATATAGTATGTAAAACTATAGAGCTAAAAGCTTAGATAATATATAAGAAACTAGACCTTTGGTGAAAGGATTTAAAGTTCAGGAAGCTTATTTTAGAGACCTGTAGATGGTCAGGTCTATAAAACAATTTGAGATATTAAAAAGGAAAGGAAAGTGCAAACAAAAATGTATTCTTTAAAAAAATCTTCTCTGTTTCTGACATTTGAGTGGAAAGTTCTCTGAAAAATGGAATGTGGAACATATGTAAGTAAAAGGTGGTACAGTAGAATGGCTAGGAGATATATCAGTTGTTTGGCTACTTTGATGTTGGCAGTCAAGTTATGTCATCTAACTGCATAAGAATAACCCTACGTAGGAAGTTCTGCTAAATCAGCCCATAGAAAGTCTTGACCTGCAAAGCGAAGAATGTTATTGAGGTGATACAAAGAAGATGTAGAAAATGGAAAACATCCAATTGCAGCTAAGGGGAATATAAGAACCTTTGTAGGAAGTCAAGGTCCATCCTTGACTGTAGCTTCTGAACCTTCCATGTAAGAACAAAGAGGGGTATCAGCACCAAGCATGCCCTGCACATTGCTTTGTTTATAATAAACATTAAAAGGTCTGTTTATGAAGGACTTATTGGGCAAATCACACAGTTATTCCTTTTTTGTACTTCGCCCAGGTGAGATTAGTCAGCGTTTACCCCTTGTTCTACAGTCATATTGACCCAACCTACTATTTAATAGGAGGATTGTGCAACAAGTTACCAAGTTAATGCAGACGCTGGAGAACAGCCATCAAATCTCCTTTGTACAGTACAAAGATTTGTTTTTTTCAAATTTGCCAGTAGGAATTCTCCATAGTGATCAAACTGTGGTTACAGTTTCAGCATTAGTAAGGTTAACTGTAATTTTAAACAAATGTAAACAATATTAAAAAAGTATCAACTACCTAGTAGCAAGTAGATGGGTTCTCACTCTTTGGTTTTCCCTCCCTGGATCCCTTTCGACCGCCAACCAGTGTACCAGCAAAAGTAAATACATGCACAACACTTTTCAAAAATAGTTGAAAAAAATCATTTTTTACTAATAATTACCTTCCAGATACCAGCAATGGCCTCTCCTCTCTGATTTAAGAAAGGAGCACGGTGCATGCTCCGAAATGCATCACCGCCCACTTTAATGTCATTTCCAGTGCGTGCGTTCCACGCTGGTTGCGGAAGTGTGGCGGCCATCTTGCCCAGTCTCTCTACCTTCCCTTCAGCTACTGGTCGGCACATGAGGATGATATGCAACTAGTGACTAGGTAGAAGATAGCGTTGGAAGTTTACTTCCACATTAAAACAGAAGATATTCAGATTACTTATTCCATAACAATATCTGGAAAATAAGAGAATAATTCCTCCCTTTAAAGTGGTTGTAAACCCTTACAGATCACTTTTGACTACAGGTAAGGCTATAATAAGGCTTACCTGTAGGTACCGCGGACATCTCCTAAACCTGCACGGTTTAGGATATATCCTCTGTATCAACATGTGCCAATGTCTTCGGCACATGCGCACTGAAGAAACGGACCAAGCGTGACGTTTCTTCAGCAGATGTGCCGTTATCGGCGGCACCCGCGCTCATGCACGGGAGTGACATCATCGTGGCTCTAGCCAATCACAGCGCCAGAGCCAGCGATACCCGGAAATAACTCCGGGAGACATGTCGCCAGTCAGAGCAGCAGTGTGCCAGGACCGCTGCGGGGGCTTCGATCTAAGGTAAGTTTTTCATAATGAGCTAGAATGCTATGCATTCTAGCTCATTATGCCTTTGTCTTGCAGGGTTTTTATTTTTTTCTGTGGGTTTACAACCACTTTAAGTCCCAGTGACATTGGTCACCAGGACAAATAAAGAAATAGAATTTTCCCAGTAGAGCCACAGATAGAAATGAAATGAGGAAATTAGGTATATACTGTATAGGGCGTTTTGGATGAAACAGACCTCAGGTGGTGTCATGCAAAAAGGCAACCAGTTCTCGAGATGGACAGAAAATGGTAACTGAGATGAAAGTCTATGGGGGGGGGGGAGCACTTTGGCAGCACTTCAGAAAGGTAGAAGCACACTCTACAAAGTCATAAATACAAAAAAGGAGAAGGCACCTCTAGGTGCAATACCATTAAGAAATTTATAAGCACAACAGTTGAATGCAGAATACAGAATAGTGATGGTAAAAGGGCTCACCAGGTAAATACCTACTTTTTTTTATTGAATCACCAAGAATTCTCATAAATACTAAATTCTGTTTAAACTCTGGAGACAATAACTACATAACAACAGGATGCAAAAGTGATATGCTGAAATTCTATATTAAACATCACCTTCATTGTATTTTTAGGCCTGAAGAGTACTGCATAAAATACCATAAATGGGAAAAATAATGAAGCACAAACCATCGAGATGATGAACCAATCTATATGATGCATTCCGTCTACCAGAACAAGGGATGTGACTCACTGTCTATAATTATGGTCCTTTGGGCCTCCTTCTTTATTTATAGCCATGTTTTATCTTATGTACTATGTATTGTGTCACAGGAGGTGAAAGTACAACACAAGAACAACACTTAATCAATGTCCGGAGCATAAGAAAATAAAATATATTACATATATAATGAAGATTCACTTCCATCTTGAGATCTGGTAGGAAAACACAGTAATCTGCAGGAAATACAGTATGTAAACTCAACTGCAATGAAAGTGAGGGGAAAAATCCCACCTGTCATTATTATTACAATAGTTTCCTACTTAGAGGTTTCCCCTGTTCCAGTGATTGTTGTTATCAGTGTGGTGAAATCTCTGCAACAGGAACATATTCATCAAAAAGATTTTAACAAATTTTTGTGTTACCATTAGGTAGATTTCCTTCACTTCCTTCCTAAACCCCAAAACAAAAAATATTGCAGCTTACCAATCCTGTCATTAAGGCAAAACTTTTGTTGAGGTTGAATTCTGAACAAATTTTCTTTAGAAAATTGTAACTAAGAATTTTCATTCAAATCTTGCACCATTAATGGACTGCAACAACCAATGATTTTTGTGCGCCCATTGAATTTGAGTGATCGGGCATTTTGGAAAATTTTGGAAAAATTTACGAATTTCTAATTAATGATGGGAAAATCATGCGAGAAATATAATAGAAAAAGAAATGTGCATGAGCTGTGACTTGGAAGGAAAAGAAGATTATCAGCCACAAAAATTATTTTCTGTGGCGAAATGAAGTTACATATTTACATAGTTACATAGTAGGTGAGGTTGAAAAAAGACACAAGTCCATCAAGTCCAACCTATGTGTGTGATTATGTGTCAGTATTACATTATATATCCCTGTATGTTGCGGTCATTCAGGTGCTTATCTAATAGTTTCTTGAAGCTATCGATGCTCCCCGCTGAGACCACCGCCTGTAGAAGGGAATTCCACATCCTTGCCACTCTTACAGTAAAGAACCCTCTACGTAGTTTAAGGTTAAACCTCTTTTCTTCTAATTTTAATGAGTGGCCGCGAGTCTTGTTAAAATCTCTTCTGCGAAAACTTTTTGTTTCTATTGTAGGGTCACCAGTATGGTATTTGTATATTAAAATCATATTGCCCCGTATTTCCACATCCGTGATCAGGTCTGTATTGTTGGTAATCAATAGATCCAGTAATGTTTTATTTCTAGTTGGTGCATCTACCATCTGACCCATAAAATTGTCCTGCAAGACATTAAGGACCTGGCGAGCCTTAAATGAATGCGCGGTTCCCTCCGCCCAGTCTATGTCTGGATAATTAAAATCCCCCATCTATGATAACACTTCCCATCCTTGCTGCTAATCCAAATTGTGATAGGAGATCTGTCTCCACTTCCTCCCTCAGGTTAGGGGGCCTATAGCATACTCCCAGTATTATTTTCCCCTTAGCTTCATCCCTTTGAAGCTCTACCCATAAGGATTCCACCTCCTCCCTAGCTCCCACAGTGATGTCATCTCTCACATTCACTTGTACATTATTCTTGATATATAGGCATACCCCTCCCCATTTTTTACCCTCTCTATCCTTGCGGTAAAGGGTATACCCTTGAATGTTTTCCAGCCAATCATGAGAGCTGTTGAACCAGGTCTCTGAAATTCCCACAAAATCCGAATCCTCCTCGTACAACAGTATCTCTAGTTCACCCATTTTGTCCGCCATGCTCCTGGCATTGGTGAACATGCCACATAGTTTAGAAATTGAAAGCTTGGTTGGTCGAATTTCTAAATCAATGGTGGTACCATTAGATCACAAAATGCACAACATTTCTGATTTTCTAAGGAAATTTGTTTAGACTTTGACCTATGTATGGCCTGCATAAACAAGGGTTCTGATCACAGTCAGCTTTTTTGGCCATCTGTGTACCACTGAGGGGGTATCTTTTCACTTTCAGTCCCATAGCATAACAAATGCTTTCAAACCTAAAAAAAATGGTTTTGCTGGAATGCCATTTCAAGTTTCTGAGTTACAATAAACCTAAACTCCTATATAATCAAATATTGTCTAAATACAAGAGTCTTGTGTATACTTACTTAAATCTGTGTGCTTCATGTATTTCTCCTAGTCCTGTGCCAGATACAATGCAAAACATTTCCTCTGTGCAGGAGCTTCCTGTAATAAAGATCAGTCACTGTTGTTCTCTCCCCTTGTGCAGGATGACTTGTATCCACCCCTCCTGTAGTTTTCTGCAGGCAGCCTGTAGTGGGTGGAGCCTGTGGGTCCCTTCCTCAGCTCTGCTCTCTGTACAGTCTATGTACCGCACACTGATTATGTCACCACGACTGGTAATAGTTTGGTTTGAAAAAGTGTTTGGTGCACACAATATGGATTTACTGTATATCCTTTGTGGCTATTGAGGAATATATTTGAATGAATGGAAGCTTTTTTTTTTTAAATCCTGAAAGCATTTTGGGCGCGACCCAAATGGGGAAGTTCCACTCTTCCTCCTTCCTCCCCCTCCCCTGCCACATTCAGAATACATTTTTTTTTGGAGCACCTGGTTTTAACAGGTACTGCTCCCACTTCTGGTCAGATTGCCTTGGCTGATCCACCAGAAGTCTTCCTCCCCCCTCCCTGCCCGCAGACTTCTGTGACATGTCACAGGTCCTTAAAAGTCAGGTACAGGCTCATGGCCACTGAAATTGGAGCAGTTACACCGGTACTCCTGATGTCAGCAAACAAGCGAATGTACCTTAGTGCAAGGCATAGAACTTTTTCTTTCTAAAAAAAAATGTTGTTTTGTAATTTAATTTTTTATTGAAATTTTGCATCAATATTAACACAAACACAATCTTTCACACAGTCTTCAATTACATGTCTCTCTACTCCTAAATAATTCTACCACAATCTACAATCTTGATGATAGAATTCTTGAAATATCTCCTCCTTCATGAACCCAACCCCCAGCCAACTCGGGAAAAAAAAAGATGAAAATTCTCCCTTGTCTCTTTCCCATTATCCCCATCCGCGCCTCCTCACCCCACCCAACTAATTTACAATGTAACCCATTTGCAATAGCTCCATCATCTTTGAGGATGCACAGAAAGATTTCCATTTAATTTATCATTGCAGGCAATTCTTCCATTCTCTGCAATAATTGCATTTCCTCTACCCACTCTACCATTCCCGGGGGATCAGGGGATCTCCAAAATATTGGTATTACAGTCCTTGCAGCTGACAAACAAAAGCGTAGGAGTCCTTCCTTGATCTACCTAGCAGAGCCCAGAAGGATCGACAACTGTGCTATCTGCGGTGTAAAAGCCATTGCTCTATTCTTTATAAATTTGTAAACATCAACTATAGTTGCTAGGGATGGGCGAACAGTTCAGCCTGAGCATAAGTTCGGGCCGGACTTTCGTTGTTCGGTCGTTCGGCGAACAGCCGAACAAACAGGTTGTTCGACCGGCCGCAATGCATTGCGTTGCTGAACAGTGTATTGCAAGCCCTGATTGGCTGAAGCAGCGAAAGCTTCAGCCAATCAGGGCACAGAGCTCTGTCAGAGCCATGATTGGACACTGTCATCATGACTTTATCCAATCATGGCTCATTCCCGCCCCACAGTAAAAAAAGTATTCTTTTAATGGCAGCCATTTTCAGTGTGATTTTGGCGTGGAGAGAGATAGAACAGGGCTCTGTTCAGTGCTATCAGTTAGTTAGTGTGCTATATTGTGTTATTTGGCTTTAATTGTCAGTGTAGAATATTAGTTTAGTGTCAGTCTAGGGATAGTGTGAGTGTAGTGAGGAGGACCATCATTTAGCTTTGCATAGTGTGCAGCTAGAGAAGGGACAGCTCAGATAGTTTCACTGTAGTGTGGTGAGACCATGCCATTCATACATACATTAGTGTGGAGTAGGGACAGCTCATATAGTTTCAGTGTAGTGTAGTGAGACCGTGTCAGCAATCTTGACATTAGTGTATAGCTAGAGTAGGGACAGTTCAGATAGCGTCAGTGTAGTGGCGGTTGAACACCGTTGCGTTACTGCCAGTTTAATGCCATTTACTTCTGTGTGCATTACTGCCAGTTTAACGCCATTTACTTCTGTGTGCATTACTGCCAGTTTAACGCCATATCGTTTTGCATGCGTTACTGCCACTTTAACGCCATATAGTTTTGCATGCATTACTGCCAGTTTAACGCCATATCGTTTTGTGCGTGTTACTGCCAGTTTAACGCCATATCGTTCTGTGTGCGTTACTGCCAGTTTAACGCCATATAGTATTGTGTGCATTACTGCCAGTTTAACGCCATTTACTTCTGTGTGCGTTACTGCCAGTTTAACGCCATATAGTTCTGTGTGAGTTACTGCCAGTTTAACGCCATATTGTTTTGTGTGCGTTACTGCCAATTTAACGCCATATAGTTTTGCGTGCGTTATTGCCAGTTTAACACCATATGGTTCTGTACGTTACTGCCAGTTTAACGCCATATAGTTCTGTGTGCGTTACTGCCAGTTTAACTCCATATAGTTCTGTGCGTATTACTGCCAGTTTAACACCATATAGTTCTGTGCGTTACTGCCAGTTTAACGTCATATAGTTCTGTGTGCGTTACTGCCAGTTTAACGCCATATAGTTTTGCATGTGTTACTGCCAGTTTAATGCCATATAGTTTTGTGCGTTACTGCCAGTTTAATGCCATATAGTTCTGTGTGCGTTACTGCCAGTTTAACACAATATTGTTTTGTGTGCATTTCTGTCAGTTTAACGCCATATAGTTCTGTGTGCATTACTGCCAGTTTAATGCCATATAGTTCTGTGTGCGTTACTGCCAGTTTAACACAATAGTGTTTTGTGTGCATTTCTGCCAGTTTAATGCCATATAGTTTTGCATGCACTACTGACAGTTTATCGCCATATAGTTTTGTGCGTTACTGCCAGTTTAACGCCATATAATTCTGTGTGCGTTACTGCCAGTTTAACACCATATCGTTTTGTGTGCATTACTGCCAGTTTAACGCCATACTGTTTTGCGTGCCTTACTGCCAGTTTAACGCCATATAGTTTTGTGCGTTACTGCCAGTTTAACGCCATATAGTTCTGTGTGCGTTACTGCCAGTTTAACGCCATATTGTTTTGTGTACGTTACTGCCAGTTTAACGCCATATAGATTTGCGTGCGTTACTGCCAGTTTAACGCCATATAGTTTTGCGCGTGTCACTGCCAGTTTAATGCCATATAGTTCTGTGTGCATTACTAACAGTTTAACGCCATATAGTTTTGTGTGCGATATGCCAGTTTAACACCATATAGTTCTGTGTATCACTGTATGTTTGGCACATTGTATTGCAGTATATTATAGTGTATCCGTGGAGTGTGTCTGTGTAGTGTGAGTACTCAAATTAAAGTGCACCTCTTTACATTGATTAAAGTGCATCTATGTACAGATTTCAACTTCTTCTTTACATTTGCTTATAAGCACCGCCCCCTCCCTCCCAATAATGTCTGGGAGGACAACAAGGAGAGGCAGATGTTCCCTTGGCACTGTAAGGGGGCCAGCAACAAATGTGTCCATAGGCAAAGGTGGACGTGGTGGTCAGTCCTCAGGCAGGGCATCATTTCTTGTGAGTGTGCCCATGCTATCCAGCCACAGCATGCAGAGGAGGTGGTGGACTGGCTTACTAAACCTTCCTCATCCTCCTCATCCTCTGTCATGCAAGCAGAGACAAATGTGCAGTCGCCTGCAGTTGCCAGAGTGGATAAACCTGCCTCCTTGTCCACATCTTTTCCTGCCATAGCCCCAACATCAGCCATTGAGGAGTCAGCTGAGTTATTTGACCACAGCATCAGCCACTTGCTCCTTGATGATGCCCAGCCATTACTGGATTCAGATGTTGGTTTTGAGGTTGAGGGTGACAGGAACATGAGCCCAGAGAGAGGGAGGAACACTGGTAGACAAATTGGCATTCATGTTCCCCAAGCTGCAGCCTATTGCCAAGTTGTCTCCAGTGGTAATGATGAAGATGGAGGAGAGGGAGATGATGATGATGATGATGATGAGGTCACTGATGCGACTTTGGTGCCAGATAGAGCAGAGGAGGATACTGAAGGTGAGGCGGCACAACCCCAAAGGGACCGACATTAAGAAAGAGTAGAGAACAGTCACCCTATTCCATCACATTCTGCAGCTGTTATCTCCCAGCCCACTCCCCAAAGCTCAGCTGTTTGGGCCTTTTCAGCACATCTGCAGCAGATCGCACTGCTGCTATCTGCAAACTGTGTCTCAGGCACATCAAATGTGGCAAAAACACCAACCATTTGGGTACCACATGCCCAACAAGTCATTTAACGTCCAACTACTCAGCCCGTTGGCAAGAGCACCTAAAAGTCACACAAAAGGGGCACAGATCTGCCCCTCCTCCTCCTCCTTACCCACTTCAGTCTGCCCTTGTGATACCAAGTCATTACCTTTCAGCAGCCTCCACTGGCAGGGATGATGGTATAGCACAGGGTGTCCCAGGTCCTAGCAGCTTTTCTGCCAGCAGCACACCACCAGCTGTAGACTGTAGCCGGCAAATTTCTCTGCCCCATCTGCTGCAGCAGAAAAAAAATACAGTTCCTGCCACCCACATGCCCAGCGTCTGAATGCAAGCTTGTCAAAGCTGTTGGCTCTCCAACTTCTGCCTTTCATCCTGGTGGATTCTGCCCCCTTGAGTGAATTTGCACAATGTGCTGTACCACAATGGCAGGTTCCCAGTCTCTACTACTTTTCACGTAAGGCTGTTCCATCTCTCTACCATCACGTGGAAGGGAATGTTCTAGCATCGTTGGGCAAGGCAGTCAGCCGTAAAATCCACCTTACTGCTGACACGTGGTCCAGCAAGCATGGGCACAATATATTTAGTTCGCAGCACATTGGGTAACGCTGCTTGCAACTCGTAAGGATGCAGGATAGGGCTTGGTGCTGCAGCCTGTTGTGCCCCTATGTCTCCATACAGCTGGCAGTGATGATGCCAGACCTGTGAGCTCTAACCCCTCCTCCTCTGCCACCTCCATGCCCTCCTCTGTAGAATTGTCCTATGAACATCAGGTACCCCCTAAGTGTTCAAAGAGCTATTCCCAGAATCAGGCTGAAAGGTGCCATGCAGTGCTTCAGCTGGTGTGTTTAGGGGATAGGAACCACACCGGAGCAGAGATTCTTGCAGCTCTGCAGGGACAGGCCCAGAGGTGATTCACACCATGCCAGCTGGAGCCAGGAATGGTGATGTCCGATAATGGCTCAAACCTTCTTTGCGCCCTTAGACAGGGAAAGTTGACACATGTGCCATACCTGGCACATGTCCTCAATTTGGTGGTGCAGCGTTTCCTAAGTACATACCCAGGGTTGCAAGATGTACTAAAACAGGCCAGAAAAGTCTGTAGCCATTTCAGGCGGTCATGCACAGCCAGTGCTCGGTTGGCTGAAATTCAGCGGGAATTCCACCTGCCCGTAAACCGCCTAATTTGTGACATGCCCACCAGGTGGAACTCAACTTTGGGAATGCTGCAGTGGCTATACATGCAGCAGAGGGCCGCCAACGAGTACCTGTGCCAGTACGGCACAATGACAGGCTCAGGCCGCCTCAGCGTTTTTTCCCCACGCCAATGGCTGATCATTAAGGATGCATGGACTGTATTGTCACCATTTGAGGAGGCCACAAGCATGGTGAGCAGTGACAGTGCATGCATCAGTGACACAATCCCTGCTGTGTTTCTGCTGGAGCAGACTCTGTGTGGCATTATGGACAGGGCACTGGAGGCAGAGCAGCAGGAGGAAGAAGAGGACTTTCTTTTTTCTCTCAAGGCCTACTTTATCCAGACACCATCATTCCTATGTCACAGAACACACAGGAGGAAGGAGGGGAGGAGGATGAGGAGGAGGATTCTGGCACTTTCATAGGCTTTGAAGAAGAGAAAGACATGCGTCAATCTGTAAGCGATGGCTTTCCAACCCCAGGACCCTTGGGATTAGTACGTGGCTGGGAGGAGGAAGTTCCAGATGCTGTCATCCTGAGTGACCCCGAGGACCCCGAGGAGTCTGCTTCTCAAGCCTCTGCAAATTTGAAGCACATGGGCAACCTCATGCTTCAAAGCCTGCAAAAGGACCCAAGAATACATGGCATAAAGGAGAAGGATGATTACTGGTTGTCAACCCTTCTTGACCACCATTATAAAGGTAAGGTCTCAAAACTCATCCCGTCCCCACAGAGAGTGCAGAAGATAAAATCTCTTGAGGACAAGTTAAAGAGGATTTAATGGAACATTTTTTCTGACTCCAATAGGTTACAGTGTGGTGGAAAATGTCGTTTTGAGTCTTCTGTTGGTCAAAAGAGGAGCGTTGGAGAAGGTGTCTGCCTAAGTGAGGCATTTCGGAATTTTTTTAGTCCTCGCCGCCCAGGGCTGTCAGCTTCCACATCCCATCGGCAGCGTCTGTGTCACATGGTGGATGATTACCTTGGGGCCAAAACAGAGATGGAGAGCTTTCCAGCTGATGATCCACTGACTTACTGGGTCATGAGAATGGACCACTGGCCAGAACTTGTCCAGTATGCTATTGAGTTGTTGGGCTGCCCTGCATCCAGCGTGTTTTCAGAATGGGCAGTCTGTGCTGCAGGAGGTTTAGTTACTGATCATAGAACGCGTCTGTCCACAGACTCCTTGGACCGTTTGACTTTTATAAAAATGAATGAGTCCTGGATTACCAGCTATGAAGCCCCTGATGCCGATGTCACTGATTAAGTCTTTTTGGGATGTGGAATCTCTGCAGGACTTCTAGGCTGCCTAGATTTGAGGGTGTTCAATCATTTCATCTGGAAGAATGTTTTTGGTATACAGTAGGTTTCATGGGCACAATTAACACCCAAAGACCAATTTTTCTGCACCTGTTTGACAGGTGCATATCATTGCAATTTTTTACAGCAAGGCCGACTTTTGCTTTCATCAAGAGTACCTCTATAGGGTTACGATGGGAAGGCACCACCGACACCCAAAGATCAATTTTTCTGCACCTGTTTGACATGTGCATATCATTGCAATTCTTTACAGCAAGGTCAATTCTTGCTTTTATCAAGAGTACCTCTATAGGGTTACGGTGGGAATGCGCCACCAACACTCAAAGACCAATTTTTACGCGCCCGTTACTTCTATCCAAAGTCAAAGTGACACCAGAATGTATCCAAAAAATCTCTAATCTCTTGCCCAGTGCACTACATTGTGGCCTCATCATACACACTAGCTCCCCAGCTGTTGCTGAGCAAAATAAAGGCAGCTTGCAGGGAAAATGTCATTTTTTTGGCTTTATAAATGCAATTATTTCTGCAGCAGATTCTAGACATGGTACAGATCTGCCACTTTACAGGTAGACTAAGGGGACCCTCCAGGCACTATATTGGAAGGAATTTTTCATTTTTATACTTTCACTTTAAAAATCAAAAAAGCACTGCTCATTTAAAAATGACGTTTTTTCACAAACTTTTTTTTTCTTGATACATGTCTTCCAGGTCAGGACCGTGACCCCTATAACCATTGTATGCTCAATTACTTGCATAAAAGCCTTCAAAATTGGCACTTTTGATTTTTGACGTTTGGGTCCCATTGGCTTTAATGGGGTTCGTTATTCGGGCCCAAACTTTCGCAGTGTTCAAAAGTTCTGGCGCGAACCGAACAGGGGTCCGTTCGGCCCATGCCTAATAGTTGCCCAGAAGGATACAATTTTTGGTCCTGTCCACCACAAATGGAGCAATGTGCCCAGATGCGTTTGACACCTCCAGCAGGTATTTGACTTTTGAGGAAACATTCTGTGCAGACTAACCAGATATTGATACCATCTTGATTTTTAAAGTTTAAAGTTTTTTTCTTGTACTATACTAACTAAGGACATTTTATGTGTCCAAATAAATGCTTTTGTGGTGTCTTCCTGTGAGATTGTACTCCCCAATTCCCTTTCCAACTCAGCTATATCGTATGGTAAGGCAGATAGTAATAAAGCGTAAATGGTTGAAATTGGGCAGGAGGGAACCTGCAATCCTAAGCCCAACTTTTCAAAAAGTGTAAGAGGTCTATATATTGGTCTCTTTTTTAATAAGTTCTTATAGAAATTCCTAAGTTGGAGATAGTCCAGCCAATTTCCTTGCACTTGTTCTGAACCTTCCAGTATTTCCCTTAAGGACTTTAAATTGCTTTCTGAGAGGACATTAAATATCGGTGAAATTGAGAAGGGGGTCCACTTAAACAGTCCCCAGCTAAGTTGTCCTGGTGGAAAATCTGGGTTGCCCAAAATTGGAGTCATTGGACCTTTGTAGGTTGAAATAGTTATAGTTTTAATTAAATGACCCTAAATTTTATGAAATGGTGATAATAAAAAAGGGTAAATCAGTTGTTTATGGATGTTTTTTGGGGGCTATCCATGGCAAAGACAGGAGGTAAAGTGGGGACATCTGGGCTCTTGTCTGGGCCCATTGCTTATCCTTGAAGCAAAATATACTATCCATAAGTCTGGCCATAAGTACAGTTTTATGGTAAAGTGCTAAATTTGGTAATCCCAATCCTCCTTGTTGCTTCCTCCTTATAAGCACAGCATAGACATTTTTAATGTGAGTAGGCAATGTGGAAGTGGTTTTGTAGCAAAATAAAGTTTTTTTTAAAGTTTCACACTATGGCGGATTTCCTCTATTTCTTCTGTGTGTTGCATTAATTCATATTATTATAACACCAGCAAGAGGAGACAAAAGGAACTGTTCCTAGTGGAAAATGAATGGTGCATAACAAGCATTTTTTGACTAGTAGTGGGTGATCAACTGGTCATATAAATCTGGTGAGTTTTCTATGTCGGTGATGGAGGATCACTGGAGCACTGCGTTATTTGTCTTCATGTATTCAGGAAGTGACCACAAGAGCACTTTTATGGGATCTATGATATGGACACAATATCAAGTGCATAGAGCCTGAATTTGTTGGAGATATCTGCACTACTGCATTTTTTGTGGAATTTTGATAAATGGACACTTTATTTTTGCACTTTATTGTATAATATATACCGGTATTTAATTTTAGTTGTATGCACATAGAGTTATATACACGGACCAATAGCGCTGTGTAGAGTTGATTGATATATGTACTAACTACTTATACGGTAAAAACTTGGATTGAGAGTAACTTGGTTTGCAAGTGTTTTGCAAGACAAGCAAATGTTTTTTTTATAAATTTTGACTTGATAAACAAGCGATGTCTTGATATACAAGTAGCGTCATGTCACAACTGAGTATATAAAAAAGAGAGGTGCCTCTAAGTGTAGCAATATGGATACATTTGATGAAGATACAACATTTAGCAACCCACATGGTTGCACATCTAAGTATACAGGCATCTGGGGGTAAAGCTGTCCACATAGACTGTCCTCCGCACTGCCACCACCACCGCCACCATCCCTTCCACGCTGAGATCCATGAGGGCTTTAAGCCTCGCTTTTCAGATTGCTCTACTGCAGGGTAGTCTTCCCGTACACAATTGCAGACTGACAGCGGTGGTGCGGAGGGTGGTCTATGTGGACAGCTTCACCCCAGATGCCTGCATACTTAAATGTGTCTGTTTTAATCATTAACCATGTGAGTTGCTAAATGTTGTACCGTCATTAAATGTAACCATAATGCTACACTTAGAGGCGCCTCTCTTCTCTTTTATACTCTGTAGCTCCTAGCTCCTGCTGGATTTTGCTTTTAATCCTCTTGTGGAGGCTGCCATTTGTGGATGGACATTTTATGGTTACACAACCTGGTCACATTGCTATAAACGTTTTACATGGACTATAAATGGAAGGACTTATGAATAAATGGTTGTGGAACGAATCATCAGAGTTTCCATTATTTTTTATGGGGAAATTTGCTTTGATATACGAGTGCTTTGGATTGCAAGCATGTTTCCGGAACGAATTATGCTCACAATCCAAGGTTTTACTGTATTGCATTTTGAAAACAGCAGCTTTGGTGTTTTTATAGATCCAAGTGTGGTGGATGGTAATAGAGCATGCGCCTGTTTGGGACAACAAGTGTAGTGCATTTTACAGTGATCGCCATGAGACATTCTCAATGGAATTGCATCGCGTTTGGGGTGCCAAAAGCACGCCACCTGTTTTGCAGCAAATTCTGCCCATGATCCCAAATCGTGAGATGTGAATAGAGCCTGAAATAGTCATAAATAAATTGTGCAGCGCTATACTGTCCAAAACAAACCTTGTACAAACAATGTGCATACGTGCTGTGAAAATAAATTAATAATCCGATAATAACATACAAATTGATATTAAATACATATTACCAAAAATCTAAATATATAAAGTGCATTAAAAATGTTAAGGAGAAAAACATTGTCCATGCAAAAATGAAAACAGATTGGTCCACAAAGATGGAATATCCCACAGTTATGTATTTCACAGTGGTGCTTATATTCAATCCACTCTCGTGCTCAAAAATAGTGAAGATGTATCACCGCAGGTGCTCCCCCCCTCCAGGAGTAATCTCACCTGAAGTAGTGCGACCACTACAACTAAGTAGGGTAAGAAACAGCTTTTTAGCCTCTACAGGGCTACAACATGGCAACTCCAGATCTCCTCTCTACTCCTTGCTCCCAAGTGGCCCATGATAGCCAATATAATTATATAGAAAAAAACTAATAGTGCTTATATTGTTTAAAAATGTGTTTATTGCAAAAAAAGAATCACAGGGTATTCACATTCTACTGTTGCTTCCAGCGCACCAGTCTAAAAACAGCTTAGAAAATCCATGAGGGGAAACACCTCTCTCGCTCCACACAAGCCCCACAAACACTCCTAATGGTATCCAGCTCCACGTTGGTTCCTGTTGTCGTAATAGTCCGTGCCCCTCCCCTATGCGTGTCCACACAGGGTCACGTGTCTTTCTCAGGGGGATGTGCAGGCTGTCAATCTATTTAAAATGACAGGGGCCATTTTCTGGGAGTCTGTGGACGCCGCCATTTTGTGAAATTTCATCAAAAGGATTAATCACCTTACAACAAACAGACGATTATATTTGGGCTTGCGTGATCCGGGAGGGATTCCCACCTCATATACATAGTAAACAATAAGAAAAAATATAATAATAGATTTCATATATCACTCCTTTTTGCTCCCCTATAAGTGCCTATTATGATCAAATATATGGGAAATCCAGCTAGCCATATGTGAAAAATATACCGAAAAAATTATTAAAAAATTACTGTATTTATCGGCATATAACACGCACTTTTTTCCCCTGAAAATCAGGGGAAAATCGTGGGTGCGTGTTATAGGCCGATCCCCCCCCCAATTGTGTGTGATCAGAGCGATCGCGGTGATTGCCGCATTCGCCGCCGACATACACAGCCGTGTGTAAATTCAAATATGGCACCGAGACTGCAGGGACTCGGCGGAGCCGAGATACACATACCCGAGAGTCCTCGGCTTTTCTCGGCGCCGCTTACAGTCCCACCCATAGGGCGGGACTGGGCGGGACTGTAAGCAGCGCCGAGAAAAGCCGAGGACTCTCGGGTATGTGTATCTCGGCTCCGCCGAGTCCCTGCAGTCTCGGCGCCATATTTGAATTTACACATGGCTGTGTATGTCGGCAGGGATCGCGGCGATCCCACAAAGCTGCACTGGGGCAAAGCTGCACTGGGGCAAAGCTGCACTGGGGCAAGGCTGCACTGGGGCAAAGCTGCAATGACAAGGCTGCACTGACATGGCTGCACTGGGGCAAAGCTGCACTGACAAGGCTGCAATGGACACTGGGGCAAGGCTGCACTGACAATTCTGCACTGGGGCAAAGCTGCACTGACAAGTCTGCACTGACAATTCTGCACTGGGGCAAAGCTGCACTGACAAGGCTGCAATAGACACTGGAGCAAGGCTGCACTGACACTGAAAAGGCTGCAGATGGACACCGATAACGCTGCATTGATGGCAATTTTAATATAAGTTTTTCTTCCTTAAACTTTACTCCTAAAAGTTTTTTTCCTTAAAATTCCCTCCTAAACTTGGGGTGCGTGTTATACGCCGGAGCGTGTTATACGCCGATAAATACGGTATTTAATGAAATGAACAAAAAAAAATTAAAAATATGAAAAAATTGATGAAATAAAAATAAAAATAAGAAATAAATAAATAAAAATAAAAATTTATGATAATGAATATAATTTTGAAAAATAGGCAACGGAAAATATAAATGTTAATTATAAATTTAAATCCAATAATATATCATAATAGCTTTAGCCTAAGACCATATACAGTATCTCACAAAAGTGAGTACACCCCTCACATTTTTGTTAATAATTTATTATATCTTTTTATGTGACAACACTGAAGAAATTACACTTTGCTAAAATTTAAAGTAGTGAGTGTACAGCTTGTATAACTGTGTAAATTTGCTGTCCCCTCAAAATAACTCAACACACAGCCATTGATGTTTAAACCACTGGCAACAAAAGTGAGTACACCCCTAAGTCAAAATGTCCAAATTGGGCCTAATTAGCCATTTTCCCTCCCGGGTGTCATGTGACTCGTTAGTGTTACAAGGTCTCAGGTGTAAATGGGGAGCAGGTTTGTTAAATTTTGTGTTATCGCTCTCACTCTCTCTCATACTGCTCACTGGAAGTTCAACATGGCACCTCATGGCAAAGAACTCTCTGAGGATCTAATAAAAGGATTGTTTCTCTACCTAAAAATGGCCTAGGCTATAAGAAGATTGCCTAGACCTTGAACCTGAGCTGCAGCGCGGTGGCCAAGACCATACAGCGGTTTAACAGGACAGGTTCCACTCAGAACAGGACTCGCCATGGTTGACCAAAGAAGTTGAGTGCACGTGCTCAGCGTCATATCCAGAGGTTGTCTTTGGGAAATAGATGTATGAGTGCTGCCAGCAGTGCTGCAGAGGTTCAAGGGGTGGGGGGGGCAGCCTGTCAGTGCTCAGACCATACGCTGCACACTGCATCAAATTGGTCTGCATGGCTGTTGCCCCAAAAGGAAGCCTCTACTAAAGATGATGCACAAGAAAGCCTGCAAACAGTGTGCTGAAGACAAGCAGACTAAGGACATGGATTACTGGAACCATGTCTTATGGTCTGATGAGACCAAGATAAACTTATTTGGTTCAGATGGTGTCATGCGTGTGTGGGGGCAACCAGGTGATGAGTACAAAGACAAGTGTGTATTGCCTACAGTCAAGCATGGTGGTGGGAGTGTTATGGTCTGGGGCTGCATGAGTGCTGCCGGAACTGGGGAGCTACAGTTCATTGAGGGAACCATGAATGCCAACATGTACTGTGACATACAGAAGCAGAGCATGATCCCCTCCCTTCAGAAACTGGGCCGCAGGGCAGTTTGCCAACATAATAACGACCCCAAACACACATCCAATATGACCACTGCCTTGCTAAAGAAGCTGAAGGTAAAGGTGATGGACTGGCCAAGCATGTCTCCAGACCTAAAACCTATTGCCTATTAAGAACCCTCATTACAAATTGCATGGTATCAATTATATTAAAATAATAATAAACATTACACTCCTCATCACCCATCCCTTACTGATTACTAATAAAGCACCCCAGGTCAAAATCTTTATTAAAACCCCCTAGCATTAAAGATCCCAACTGATAAATCTACCAAGACCCCCTTTTGCTGAGCAAAACAAAATTGCCACCTCTCCAATGTTTCTTAGGGGCTTTCAAACCCCTGAAATAGGCTTTGATCTGGAGAACATGACAGAAGACGCGTCCTCGTATCCACAGACTAGTTTGACCGATGTAATGTGCTGTTTGCACTCCTCTGTGTCAGTGACAGAAATCCAGCGGAATTAGAAGCCCGGTGTGACAACTCAGTACTTAGCACACTTGACCTGATTTAAATTTACACACTCTTGCTTTACTTTGTTACCTCCGCCTGGAAAAGTGACATTCGCACAGATAGAGGAGGCAACTTTTGAAAGTGAGAAGTGATGTGTTCAGCATGTCAGACTGAAGATGATATTTGTCATTCAGACACATCATTAAACTGCAAAACGCTCTCTGCCAGCGTGTCATACTTAAATTATAAAATTGCTGCTGTGGGGTATAGACACACTGCGTGTTTGAACTGATTCTCTATAAAACCCGAACCTGCCACACTCAGGATCATTACAGGCAACGCAGGGTTTTAGTTAAACCTATAATAAAATAGATTTTTGCTTTGCAGCAAAGGAAGGAGAAGTCTGTATTTAGTAGTTCTCTCACTTTGTAGAACAGAGTTGCCTGTTTAAAGTGTACATAAACCCCAAATCTATATTTCAGTATGTTTGGCATCATTCCTCACAGCTTTTTTAAAGGTGAACTCTGGGCACACCATTTTTATTTAAATATATTCCTCAATAGCTTTTGTTTCATTTGTTTTTTTAATTTTTTGGGTCATTCGTTATGATCACAATTTGTAAATTTGAGAATTCGTAAAGTCATAAATTCGTTAATTCGTAAATACGAAAAAAAATTGTAAATTTGTAAATTCGAAAATCCAAAAATTTGAAAATCCGAAAATAAGAAAGAAAATCCAAAAATTCGAAAGAATGAAAATCCGAAAATTCTAAATAATTAACTAACTAACTAATAATAACTAAGTATTACATTATAGGTATTGGAATTTCCTTTCAATTTGGCTGTTAGCGAACATAATGAAAACAAATTTATCTGAAGTTACGAATTATCCAAAATAACGCATGCCGCATCTAAACAAATGAAACAGAAAAAATTTTAATAAATAATAATAATACAATGTTTTTATTATTATTGATATTTATTATTATTAGTTTGTTACGTTCTATGCTTTGGATAAATTCGTATTCGCTACGTTCACTAACAGCCAAATTTGAAAGGAAATTTACGAATATTCGAATTTACGAACTTAGGAATTTACAAATTTTTGAATTTATGAATTTACAAATTTACGAATTTTCGAATATTCAAATTTGTTTCCGGGTTAACTAATTTGTCGAAATTAGTAAAAAAAAACTAATTCAGAACAAAACGAATTGCACATGTCTATTGCATATAGACAAGTATATAGAAAAGTACAGGAAGGGGTGGGGACAAGACCACCCTGCACAAGGAGAGAGAGCAGCAGTGACTGGTCTTTATTACAAGAAGCTCCTACACAGAGGAAAAGCTTCACACAGATTACTGCACAGATCTGGAAGAAATACACAAAGCACACCAAGAATCCAGTAAGAACACACATGACAAATTTATTTAGACAATATTTGCTTATCTCAGGGTTCAGCTTTAACCAATTGAGCTGCAGAAGATTTACCCTTCTTCACAACCTGGCCACTTTTTGTTGTCAATTGCATGGTCATGCAACACTGTACCCAAATAAAATTGATGTGCTTTTTTTCCCACAAATATAGCTTTCTTTTGGTGGCATTTTTAAAAAGGCAGACAATTGGAAAAACAAAAACAAACAAAAAAACAAAACAGTATTTTTACTTTCTGCTATAAATTTAAAAAATACATTAAAAAAAAAAAATCCTTCTCTAGAATTGACCACATTTTTATTTCCATAGCATCCGCCCCACTCCTCCTTCACTCTCATATTCAACCAATCACATGGACAGACCATTGTGCTATTATCACCACAGTATCATCCTTAATACCACAGGCTACTCACAGGTCGTGGACCATGAATGATTCTCTCCTAACCAACCAATCATACTGTTTAGATATTCAGATAGCCCTCAAAGATTACCTAACACATAACGCCACTCCCGATATCTCCCCTATATTGCTCTGGGAAGCTCATAAACCAGTTATACGAGGCACATGCATCTCAGTTGCGTCGCATCTCAATAGAGATAAAATCCTCAGATTGCACCAACTTGAGTCAGAATATCACAATCACTTCCTACAATTCCAAACTAGTCCAACTGAAGCCCATAAAATAACTCTAGAAAAGACTAAACTTGAATTAGACCTACTCCTGGCTGAAGCGGCTGATAAGACTATCCGCAGATCCAACCATACGATTTATACCAAAGCAAACAAACCAGACACATACCTGGCCTTACGCCTTCGCAGGCCAGACCATGTTCGTGTCAGACTCAGACTGACTAAAGACACCATTACCAGTAATCCAGTCAAAATTCTCTCAGAATTTCATAAACAGTTAGCAAAACTGTACGAGTCCTAAACAGCGTTCCCGCTGAATCAGTCTGAGAAACTCTTAAGTAATCTGCCTATTCCTACACTATCTGATGCCAGCCGTGAACTTATGGAGAGCACGATCACAACAGAGGAAGTCTTATCAGCCATCAAGTCACTCAAACCCCACAAACGCCCAGGCCCGGATGGCCTCCCGAGCCTTTATTATAAAAAAATTGCAACTGAATTAGCCCCCCTTCTTACCAATTCTTTTAACGCTATACTTAGACAGCACTCCTTCGGCAGAGACACATTGACAGCGCTCATATCCATGATCCCGAAACCGAACACAGATGCCACCTTATGGTCCAATTATAGACCAATCTCACTCTTAAATGTGGACATCAAAATCCTGGACAAAATTTTAGCCCTACGCCTCAATCCTATTATAGGGGGATTGATTCATAAAGACCAAGTAGGTTTTATACCTAAACGACAAGCGAGTGATAACATTCGCCGTGTAATCCTCCTACAACACCTAGCCCGCTGCCTTAAAATTCCGATGCACCTCCTTTTCTTAGACATCCGGAAAGCTTTTGACACAGTCTCTTGGCCCTACTTATTTTATATTCTCCAACGATGGGGCTTTGGCCCACATTTTCTGGGTTGGATCAATGCGCTATACAATCATCCACAGGCATATGTGCACTATTCAGGATTTCGTTCGGATCCCTTCCCAATTTTGCGAGGAACCAGGCAGGGCTGCCCCTTATCCCCCTTATTGTTTGCGCTCGTGATCGAACCCTTAGCTGCCCTGATAAGAAATAACCCTGACATCCGAGGCTTAGAGGTTGCTGCAACCTCGCACAAATTGTGTCTCTTTGCTGATGATGCCCTCATGTTTATCACATCATCCCATACTACCCTCCCAATCCTACTGCACACCCTAGATAAGTTTGCTCGGGTCTCAGGACTAGAAATCAACCAAGCTAAATCGAAAGCTCTCAATGTGTCTTTGCCGCATGCTGACCTAGTTATGCTACGCCAAAATTTCCCTTTTCACTGGTCCTCCACATCTATTCCCTATCTGGGGATTAAACTGACGAGCGATCCAATTAACTTGTTCCAATCCAACTATCTCCCAATGCTAACTCAGCTAACTACTCTTCTTAACTCTTGGCTACCCTTATGTGTCTTCTGGCTCGGACGTATTGCGGCTGTAAAAATGTCCTTATTACCGAAACTGTTATATTTATACAGAGTACTTCCAGTTACGGTCCCCCCCTACTATCATAGGATTATACAAAATAAAGTCTTTAAATACATTTGGGGCCCTACAAGACCCAGAGTCGCGAGACCCGTTCTTCTCCGTAACAAGCTCAACGGGGGCCTTGGTATACCAAACTTTCTACATTACTACCACGCTGCCAGGCTGGCTCAGACTACTCTTTATCACTCTAAACTTGAAATACCACTCTGGGTCAGCCTTGAAGCTATTGACTTATTTCCGATTACTATAACTAATTTACTATGGCTCCCCTCAACATCACGAGGCCCCATAACCAATCCATTAACACAACACACACTCAAACTCTGGGATAAATTGAAGATACCCTTCAAATTGATCTCCCCGCACTTCCCCCTCCTGTCTTTTCTAGGACACCCTAAATTTTATCCAGCCTACACAGAACCAACCTCATTTCAGTCCTGGGTGCGGGCGGGCCTGACTCGCATATGTGACCTAGTTAACGGTGATACTATTAAACCATTCCCAAGTATCCAAGCACAAACACAGCTCCCCAGCAGAGAATGCTTTCGTTATCTCCAAATCGCTCATTTTGTCCAAACAACAATAAAATCTCTCTCTGGGCTGGATGCTTTAACAGAATACGAAACCATGTGCGACTCGGACCCGCATGCCCCAGGACTTATCTCTCGTCTCTACGCCCATCTCACTATACCACCTTCAAGCCCTCCCACCTACGCGCAACGATGGTTAAAGGACTTAGATATTAATATTGAAGCGGAAGACTGGGTGACCATTTGGACCAACACAAAAAACTCATCCCAAAACGTTATTGCCTCAGAGGCAAACTATAAAGTGTTGATGCGATGGTATCTAGTCCCGGCTAGAATCGCTAAATTTTTACCTGAATTTTCCCCAAATTGTTTTAGAGGATGCGGTGATAGAGGCACTCACTTGCACATCTGGTGGACATGCCCACTGGTGCAGCGTTTTTGGGAAACTACATTCCAAATGGCATCTACCCTCCACCAAATCACCCTGAAACTAACCCAGCGGTAGCCCTACTCAATCTCATTCCACAAGATTACACCAGGGCACAGCTTCGCCTCCTCCTTCAATTATTCACCGCAGCTAAGCAAACGATTGCTAAGGCTTGGAAAGTACCCACACTCAGTATAGCTGAAATGAAAAATAGGATCACCCAAGCAATGGTACATAGCAAGATCGAAGCAAAAATTCTAGATAAAGTCCCCCAGCACGCCAAAATCTGGCAACCATGGATTGAGCATTTCCTACCCGCTGGTGTCGACGAACACCTTTTGGGACTCTGAATTAGCCCTGACCTAAATCTAAGATCACGGCACCACACCTTTACCCATGCGATCTGACCGACCCACACCCCCCCTCTCTGCTTTCCCCTTTCCCTTTTTACAGACTCTCTCCTTTCAATCTGTTGCTACCCCCTCCCCTCTTTTTCTTTCTTTCTCCTTTCTTCCTCTACTAATACCTACTGGTAGTGTACTCTGTCTTATATAATGGTCCCGGCGGCTCTCCAGTCTGTTCTCTGGGGGGACTGCCGACACCCCAACATGCTCATTTAAGGGACCCTGTTCCCTTTCACTTTCTGCAATCTTGCCTAAATCATACCAACATGTTATCTGACTGAGTATTCATTTCTTGTATAATTCCCTATTCTCCATTATGTCAGTGTTATATTGTTTGACTGTGATATGCACTGTTTTATGTTAACTTGATACCCTAACTGTAATGTATGGAACAGTTGCTTGTTAATTACCAATAAAAATATTTGAAAAGAAAAAAAAAAAAAAAATTTCTTCTTCACTGTGAACATCGGATCATGGGCACTAATTCTAGCATCAGACCTCCTGTGTAAATTGAAAGTGGTAACTTGTTTGTCGCCCTTGCATGGGCATGCACAGTTTTAGAACTTGTTTGATATCTATTTACTTGGCGTAACATCATCCTTTAAATGTTACCAAAACAATTGGGTATTATATTGTGTTTTGCAAAAAATCTCCGCACAAATATCATATGACATTAAAAAAATTGCAACACCCACCAATTTACAAACAAAAAGTGCCAGAAAAGGCCTGGTCTTAACCGGCAATCAGTGGTTAACTGGCAATTCCATGGTCATATAACACTAAACCCAATTTAAACCATTTTTTTCACAGAAATAGAGCTTTCTTTTGGTGGTATTTAATCACCACTGGGTCTTCGTTTTTTGCTACATAAACAAAAAAAAGAACGAAAATTTTAATTTTTTTTTTTTTTATATTTTCTGCTTTCTTTTATAAAACATATCCAATAAAATCAAATGTCTTCATAAATTTAGGCCAGGAAGTATTCTACTACATATCTTTAGTAAAGAAAACTCCAATTACTGTATATTGATTGTTTTTTAGGACAGTTATAGTGTCTATGGTATATACAGTTGTGCTCATAAGTTTACATACCCTGACAGAATTTATGATTTCTAGGCCATTTTTCAGAGATTATGAATGATAACATAAAAACTTTTCTTTCATTCATGGTTAGTGTTTGGCTGAAGCCATGTATTATCAATCAACTGTGTTTACTCTTTTTAAATCATAATATATAGTTACATAGTTACATAGTAGGTGAGGTTGAAAAAAGACTATGTATTACATTACATATCCCTGTATATTGCGGTCATTCAGGTGATTATCTAATAGTTTCTTGAAGCTATCAATGCTCCCCGCTGAGACCACAGCCTGTGGAAGGGAATTCCACATCCTTGCCGCTCTTACAGTAAAGAACCCTCTACGTAGTTTAAGGTTAAACCTCTTTTCTTCTAATTGTAATGAGTGGCCACGAGTCTTATTAAACTCTCTTCTGCGAAAAAGTTTTATCCCTATTGTGGGGTCACCAGTACAGTATTTGTAAATTGAAATCATATCCTCTCTCAAGCGTCTCTTCTCCAGAGAGAATAAGTTCAGTGCTCGCAACCTTTCCTCATAACTAAGATCCTCCAGACCCTTTATTAGCTTTGTTGCCCTTCTTTGTACTCGCTCCATTTCCAGTACGTCCCTCCTGAGGACTGGTGCCCAGAACTGGACAGCATACTCCAGGTGCGGGCGGACCAGAGTCTTGTAGAGCGGGAGAATTATCGTTTTATCTCTGCAGTTGATCCCCCTTTTAATGCATGCCAATATTCTGTTTGCTTTATTAGCAGCAGCTTGGCATTGCATGCCATTGCTGAGCCTATCATCTACTAGGACCCCCAGGTCCTTTTCCATCCTAGATTCCCCCAGAGGTTCTCCCCCCAGTGTATAGATTGCATTCATATTTTTGCCACCCAAATGCATTATTTTACATTTTTCTACATTGAACCTCATTTGCCATGTAGTCGCCCACCCCATTAATTTGTTCAGGTCTTTTTGCAAGATTTCCACATCCTGTGGAGAAGTTATTGCCCTGCTTAGCTTAGTATCGTCTGCAAATACAGAGATTGAACTGTTTATCCCATCCTCCAGATCGCTTATGAACAAATTAAATAGGATTGGTCCCAGCACAGAACCCTGGGGAACCCCACTACCCACCCCTGACCATTCCGAGTACTCCCCATTTATCACCACCCTCTGAACACGCCCTTGTAGCCAGTTTTCAATCCATGTACTCACCCTATGGTCCATGCCAACGCACCTTATCTTGTACAGTAAACGTTTATGGGGAACTGTGTCAAATGCTTTTGCAAAATCCAGATACTACATGCCTTCCTTTATCTAGATGGCAACTCACCTCCTCATAGAAGGTTAATAGATTGGTTTGGCAACAACGATTCTTCATGAATCCATGCTGATTACTGCTAATGATATCATTCTTATTACTAAAATCTTGTATATAGTCCCTTATCATCCCCTCCAAGAGTTTACATACTATTGATGTTAGGCTAACTGGTCTGTAATTCCCAGGGATGTTTTTTGGGCCCTTTTTAAATATTGGTGCTACATTGGCTTTTCTCCAATCAGCTGGTACCATTCCAGTCAATAGACTGTCTGTAAAAATTAGGAACAACGGTCTGGCAATCACCTGACTGAGTTCCCTAAGTACCCTCGGATGCAAGCCATCTGGTCCCTGTGATTTATTAATGTTAAGTTTCTCAAGTCTAATTTTAATTCTGTCCTCTGTTAACCATGTAGGTGCTTCCTGTGTTGTGTCATGAGGATAAACACTGCAGTTTTGGTTACTGAAGCCCCCCGATTCACTCGTGAAGACTGAGGAGAAGAATAAATTCAATACCTTTGCCATCTCCCCATCCTTTGTAACCAGATGTCCTTCCTCATTCTTTATGGGGCCAATATGGTCTGTCCTCCCTTTTTTACTGTTTACATACTTAAAGAATTTCTTGGGATTTTTTTTGCTCTCCTCCGCTATGTGTCTTTCATGTTCTATCTTAGCCATCCTAATTGCACCCTTACATTTCTTATTGCATTCTTTATAAATTCTGAATGCTGTGGATGATCCCTCAACCTTGTATTTTTTGAAGGTCTTCTCCTTTGCTTTTATATGCATTTTTACATTGGAGTTAAGCCATCCAGGATGTTTGTTCGCTTTTTTAAATTTATTACCCAATGGGATACATTGGCTAATGCCCTTATTTAATATGCTCTTAAAGCAAACCCATCTCTCCTCCGTATTCTTTGTTCCTAATATTTTATCCCAATTTATGCCTTTTAGCAAGGTTTGTAGTTTAAGGAAGTTGGCTCTTTTGAAATTCAGTGTCTTTGTGTTCCCTTCATGTCTCCTATTTGTGTGATTTATACTGAAACTAATTGACCTGTGATCGCTGTTACCTAAATTGCCCCGTATTTCCACATCTGTTATCAGGTCTGTATTGTTGGTAATCAGTAGATCTAGTAATGTTTTATTTCTAGTTGGTGCGTCTACCATCTGACCCATAAAATTGTCCTGCAAGACACTAAGGAACTGGCGAGCCTTAAATGAATGCGTGGTTCCCTCCGCCCAGTCTATGTCTGGATAATTAAAATCCCCCATTATGATAACACTTCCCATCCTTGCTGCTAATCCAATTTGTGATAGGAGATCCGTCTCCACTTCCTCCCTCAGGTTAGGGGGCCTATAGCATACTCCCAGTATTATTTTCCCCTTAGCCTCATCCCTTTGGAGCTCTAATAATGACAACAGAAACTACTCAAATGACCCTGATCAAAAGTTTACATACCCTGGTGATTTTGGCCTGATAACATGCACACAAGTTGACACAAAGGGGTTTGAATGGCTATTAAAGGTAACCATCCTCACCTGTGATCTGTTTTCTTGTAATTAGTGTGTGTGTATAAAAGGTCAATGAGTTTCTGGACTCCGGACAGACCCTTGCATCTTTCATCCAGTGCTGCACTGATGTTTCTGGATTCTGAGTCATGGGAAAAGCAAAAGAATTGTCAAAGGATCTGCAGGAAAAGGTAGTTGAATTGTATAAAACAGGAAAGGGATATAAAAAGATATCCAAGGAATAGAGAATGCCAATTAGCAGTGTTCAAACTCTAATCAAGAAGTGGAAAATGAGGGGTTCTGTTGAAACCAAACCACGATCAGGTAGACCAACAAAGATATTTGAAAATTTATCAATCCTGATGTAATGGTGGCCAATCTAGTTTCTTGAGGCCCTTAAAATGCCAGGACAGTACAAATACCCCCAAATGACCCATTTTTGGAAAGTGTCAGGGCTGGTCTCAGCCCTTCCTTCTCAAAGCTGGCCGCTCAGTTGTCGGCTAATTGTCAGCTCCTTTCTCTCCACAGTGACTCACCTGTTGATGATATCCTGCTCATCAGTCCTGTCTACTTAAGATGTCCAGCCCAGATGATCTCTGCCTTCGCCTTGGTCACATCTCTAGAGATGCTCTCCTGTGTTCCTGTTAAAGACTTGCTTGGCTGACATTCTTTCTGGCTCCAGATCCTGCTTGCTGTTCTACTACGCACATCTCTGGCTCCTTGATGTTTTGGCTTGTCTGACTATCCATTCTGGTTCCTGAACTCGGGCTATGTTTTGACTACGTTTACTCTGTTTATCTTTTAATAATTATTATTAAACAAGTGTGATTTAACTGTACTTTTGTCTGATTCATGGTTTCTGAGAGAAAGTAGTCTGAGGTATTTAGTAAGATGTGTGTTTTTTTAAGTTTAATTTTTTTGTCACAATTTTTTGGAAAATGAAGAAATTAAATGAAAAATTTTTTCACATTTTATTTTTTTTTATTTACATACTGTCACCAGTGCAGTACAGTGTCATCATGTGACTGGTGTGGCAGTAATCATAGATACTCAATAGTGACAGTATGTTAAAAAATAAATAATTTTCACACTTAAATAAATAGAAAATAAATAATAATACATAATTTTTTCACACTTTCTTCAAAGTAGTTTAGTGTCACAATAGTGGGGGGGGGGGGTTGATCAGGGATTTTTTTTTTATATTTTCATGTAAAAAAGTGATAATCACTGTAACAGAAATGCTTTAAATTGTCATGAATGGGTTGGATTCATACTACCTGCGATTACTATTGTGTGATGTGATCAGCCCACAGCTATCACATGGTACAGGGTGCTGAGATGTCCAGGTGATAGCTGTCGGCTAATCACAGCATCACAATACAAAACACAGCTGCTATGAATGAAACCCATATAGCGATCATGTGATACCCTGGCTGCTCAAAGCAGCTGGGTCCTGGGAGCCGCAATACGCTGTGTCCCATCCAGGTCAGGTATGTGATACATAGTATAATTACTGTGGGTGGGATGGTAAATGGGTAAACACTAGCTCACCATTGCTTAATATAAAAAAATCAGCTTTTGCAGCAATATTCATCACCACCTCCCTGTTTTTGTTCCCAGCAGAATGTCTTCTCCATAATGCTGCAATTGCATGTCTCCCTGGCTGAATTACTCCCATAGTCATTTAACTCACTTCCTGTAAGCCCAATCTGTCGAGGACCTGCCTTTGGGGCACATCACCATGGGGCAAAAGGGCCCAGAGAAACGATTGCCATAGTTTATGGCCAACCTGGATTTAATCTTTAACCGCTTCAGCCCCGGAAGGATTTACCCCCTTCCTGATCAGAGCATTTTTTGTGAAACTGCACTATGTCGCTTTAGCTGACAATTGCGCAGTCGTGCAACATTGTACCTAAACAAAATTGATGTCCCTTTTTTCCCACAAATAGAGCTTTCTTTTGGTGGTATTTGATCGCCTCTGCGGTTTTTATTTTTTGCGCTATATACAAAAAAAGAGCATCAATTTTGAAAAAAACGCAATATTTTTTCCTTTTTACAATAATAAATATCCTGAAAAAATATATATATAAAAAAACTATTTTTTCCCTCATTTTAGGCCGATATGTATTATTCTACATATTTTTGGTAAAAAAAAAATCGCAATATGCTATATTGATTGGTTTGTGGAAAAGTTATAGTGTCTACAAAATTGGGGATAGATTTATGGCGTTTGTATTATTATTTTGTTTTTTACTAGTAATGGCCGTGATCTGCGATTTTTATCGGGGCTGCGACATTATGGCAGACACATCAGACACTTTTGACACTATTTTGGGACCATTGTCATTTATACAGCGATCAGTGCTATAAATAGCCATTGATTACTGTATAAATGATACTGGCAGGGAAGGGGTTAAACACTAGGGGGCGATCAAGGGGTTAAGTGTTTCCTAGGGAGTGATTCTAATGCCGCGTACATACGATCAGAAATTCGGCCAGCAAAAGACCGATAAGAGCTTTTGGTTGGAAAATGCGACCGTGTGTATGCTCCATCGGACTTTTGCTGGTGCAATTCCCGCCAGCAAAAGATTGAGAGCAGGTTCTCAATTTTCGGTCGAAAAAAGTTCCTATCCGAAAATGCATTCGTGTGTATGCAATTCCGACGAGCAAAAACTCACGCATGCTCAGATTCAAGTACAGGACGGAAGCGATTGGTCTGGTAAAACTACCGTTCATAATGAAGATGGCACATTCACGCTGAAATTTTTTAAATAGTTTATTCTGGCTGATAACAAAATAAAGAGGAAGGTCATGCTGGAGTAACCAATTCTTGGTCCATGAACTCCTCCCCACCCTGTTCATGGACTGGGCTTGGGTCAAAGTAAGAACCCCATCACCAAGCCCCTGAACAGCATGAACTCTACGACGAGTACGTAACCGCAACATGGCTTCAAAACGGTCGACTGGTCAGAACAAACTAAACAGAACGCACTGAAGAACAGCAAGGCCTGTGAAGATCGAGCTGAAAATCAGTGACAAGCGGACAAGAACGCACTGAAAAACAGATATGAACTGACTACACGCACTGAAAAATAGATACAAAGCCACAAGCACAAACTGAACAGCAGTAAAACGATCTGAAAAAGCACGAGTCTGAAAAGCGCAAATCATCTCTCACCAAACTGCTACTGACACGAGATTAGCAGAAGGAGCCCAAAGGGTGGCACACTGGCTATTGAACTTCCCTTTTCTAGTCCCGTTGTACGTGTTGTACGCCACCGTGTTCTTGACGGTTGGAATTTGGTGTGACCATGTGTATGCAAGACAAGCTTGAGAGGAATCCCATCGGAAAAACCATCATAGCTTTTTCCGACCATTCCGATCGTGTGTACGCGGCATAACTGTTGGGGGGTATGGGCTACCACTGTCATGACAGCGATCACTGCTCCCGATGACAGGGAGCAGTAGATCCCTGTCATGTCACTAGGCAGAACAGGGAAATGCCTTGTTTACATAGGCATCTCCCCGCTCTGCCTCTCCGTCTCACGATTGTGGGCCGCCGGCGAACATCGAGTTTGCGGGACCCGTATATGTGTGTGCAGCGGTCGGCAAGTGGTTAAACCAAACTCCATGCAAATAGAAAAGTCACAAATTAATTCAGCTCCATATTTTGTTAATAATTAATTAAAGCAGATCTATAGTGAAAATATAAAATCATTTATTCCTTTCCATATTGTATTTCAATTATTTCTAGTTTACTCCAATTAATCTGAATTATCCTAAAATGTGTTACCTTCCTTTTTGAAAATCCCCACACATTTACATCTTTGAATTTCATATTTCCTGTGAGTAGGCACTGCGGTGTCACAGAATTAACAGAGCCTGCCTTCTGAACTACCGAAGTCCTGAGAGGAGGAGTTTCAGGAGGCGGAGTTAGTACAGGAGTCACCACTTGCAGGCAACAAGGTACCATGGGATATGCAGTCCTTAGAAATGGAACATAAACAGCCAAGAAAGAATGCTGGGAATCCATAAAGTTTTGGAAAGAGGTGACCAGCAGACAAGTAGCATGAAAGGAGACATTGTAACTAAGCTTATTTTGGATTGTCAAAAATCCAAATCCTTTGGTAGGTAAAACAGCTCCCTTATATGCTACCCGATGACGCAATCAATGCTTGCGAAAGGTGTAGAGGCTGCAGGGAGTTTTTGACACCATTTCCTGCCTGATGAGAGCGAGGGTTGGAGCGCACGGAATTACATAGAGGAACGCATACCGGTCCCCACACACGGCTGGAACAGCTTGGTGCCGGCTCATGGGTACTTATACATGTGAGTGCAATAGTCTCTTTTTTTTTATAGTTTTAAATAAACAAGTTTTATATACTACACCATGATGGCCATTTATTTTCTATGAGTGCTGGAGACCCTATCTGCTAACACACAGTCTGAAGAGGTTGCTCATTGATCCATGGTTTGGAGTGGTTATCTAACTAATAAACCAAAGGCCGTATTCACCTGTTTTTGGTGAGTGGCCAATTTATAAGCGGTGGTGGATGCACAAAAGGGTGGTATTTAGCTGCACATCTAAGAAACGGACCAATAGGAGGAAGTTGATCACTCACTGTGGTTATTTTGATTGTGGCTATTTTAACTGGCACCTATCAATCACTTGGAAACATTTATTACACTGAGTGTATTGGACTTTTTACCTGGGATATACATTGCTATTTCTATGCTTTCACATATTGTTTATTGAGCAGTGTTTTATATATATATATATATATTTATATGCCTGTTTATTTTATGTCCTCACTTTAATATTGGGTACAGAGTTTTGTATCTCACATCTTGGGATACTTGTTTATTCATATGTGTTTCACATTTTTTTAGACACAGGAATATGCACACAGATATTTATTTTATTTAATAGATTTGAAGGGTATAGTTAGTATTGCCTGAGGGCACATAAAATTTTTTTTTGGAATCAATAACATATAGGCACTGTGGTAAGAGTATACAGCATCACGGTTCAAGGTTTTTAAAATAAAAGTGGTGGTACACAAAATTAGGATAAAATAAGGTTTATTTAATAGTTGGCGCAGTCCACTTATGCATATTTGCTTCACAGCCAACTCATTAGCGGAGTGAGCTTGTTTTGACTGCAGCAGACATACACAATTGCCACAATTCTATTTGTTTGATATTTTAATTTTTTGCGCCGGTACCCTGTATATACAAATTGTTTGAAGAGCTACCTATGCGTTTCACAGTTGCAGCAGCTTCTTCATGGCTTCAGCCTCTCACTTCAGCAAGCTCCATGGGATAGGGGATGTTTGAATATATTTACAAATATGTAGGGATTTATTTATGTGCTTGCATTTATTGTATTTGTTTGATTATTAACATTAGGCATTGGGTCAGATGATGACAGGCTAAAGCCCTGAAGAAGCGGCTGCGACCGCTAAACCCATAGGAAGCTCTTCAAACAATCTGACTACTGCCATTTATCTGGTTTTATACATGAGGGTCTTGTATCACCTACCTGTTGTAAAATGTTTAAATGTTTTGTAATAAAACTATGGATTTATATTTGATAACTTTATTTGATAACTTTATATAGTGCCGACAGTTTATGCAGCTCTTTACAACTTGAGGGTAGTCAGTTCAATATACAATACACTTTAATACAGCAGGAATCAGAAGGTCCTGCTTGTTATAGCTTACAATCTAAAGGGGAGGGTGAAGAGATGCAAGAGGTAATAACTGTGGGGGATGAGCTGATGGAGAAAAAAATGTACAGTTGTTAGGTGGGGGCAGGATAGGCTTCTCTGAAGAAATTTGTTTTTAGGGATCGTCTGAAAGTGGACAAAGTAGGAGATTGTCGGACAGATTGGGGTAAAGAATTCCAGAGGATGGGAGAGGCTTGGGAGAAGTCCTGGAGGCAAGCATGGGAGGAGGTGACAAGGGAGCTAGAGAGCAGGAGGTCTTAGGAGAAACGAAGAGGACAATTAGGTTGGTATTTTGAGACTAGGTTAGTGATGTAGCTGGGGGCCAGGTTGTGGATGTCTTTGTAGGTTATTGTTGGTATCTTGAATTTAATTTGTTGATTGAGTGGCAGCCAATGGAGGGATTGGCAGAGAGGGGTAGCAGATGCCAAGAAGTTTGTAAGGTGGATGAGTCTGGCAGCAATGTTCATGATGGGCTGAAGGGGGGATAGCATATGTAAAGGTAATCTAATGAGGAGGCAGTTGCAGTAGTCAAGGTGAGAGATGACCGGGGAGTGTATAAGAAGCTTTGTGGTGTTATTGGTTAGGAAGGGGCGTATCTTGGAGATGTTACGGAGGTTGAGGCAGCAAGCTTTGGACAGTGATTGGATGTGAGTCAAAAGGAAAGTTCAGCATCCAGGATTAAACCTAGGACCTTAGCATGGGAGATGGGTTGATAGCTGAGCCATTGATTTTGACAGGGAAATCAGGGGAAGGGCCATGTTTGGGCGGAAATATCATGGATTTGGTTTTGAATAGGCTGAAAAAACATCTTTAGAACGTTTTTTTGTATTTGGTTATATAAGTTATACCAAGGGGCCATCGTTAAACCCCTAATTTTTTCCTGCTCTCCCTATTTTGACTATACATACTGAGCGATGGCCCCTTGATATAGAGCTGGATTAGTTATTTCACTATGCTCCTCTTTTATACTATTTCTTTTATGAAACAGTATTATTTAAACCTTTCATTAGCATGTTGAGGTAAAGAAAGAACCAAGGAAAGCAAACGATAAACAGAATAAATCGGCTTTAGTAAACCTAATATTCACTGAAAGTAAAGTACGTTTTCCTTTTAATGCCAATTAGAAAAAAAAATTGCTACTGTGCAGACTGACCTACGAAAGCATATAAAAACGAAACATTAAAAATGAACGGAGAACATGAAAGATGAAAAGAAATCTTATAAGTTACTTTACCAAACAATACAGTTTATTCACCATGGCAACTAACAGTATGACTGACAAGCCATTTAATGTTCTATACTTTAAATAGATTCAATTATAAGATGTACAGTGGAATAAAATAATTTTGCCTACTGCCTTTTTAGAAGATGACATGCTGGGTGACACAAGGCTTGCAACAATCCTGTACTGAATTTATACTTCATTTTCTAAGGATTGCATCCTTTGTAGTAGCCTCACTGATTGTTATGATATTGGTTACTAAAGATCTCACAAAAAATATCTATAAACAGCAAAGGAGGAAAGAAAAAGCATTTCTACCAAATAAAAGGCAGTCGTGCTTCAGATGGAATTCCCCCAGACTGGCTCCTATTCAACACAATTAGCATTCTCCAAATATAGATCTAGCAGGATACTTTGGTCTAACTGTGTATGCTACCTTAGTAACGGAGTCATTAGGAAATATTTATGGAATTCTGTGTTATGTGTGAAGAGTAAAATCTATGTTTAGCAGCACTGGCTTTGCAAATGATTCAAAAACCCAAAATAGATTTTTTTTTTAATACCAATGATATCTGCTTTGAGGTTTGCAATTTACAATGTCCTCCTTAGATCAAAGTGTTTTTAAACATCTGAAATGAAAAATGAACAAAGCATTCTCCTAAATAGTGTGTACCTGCCTCATTCCAAAGCACCTAATGTGGTTCCTGTCTGCTCCAGTGGCAGAAACCATCCAACTAAGGACATGGATTACTGGAACCATGTCCTGTGGTCTGATGAGACCAAGATAAACTTATTTGGTTCAGATGGTGTCAAGCATGTGTTGCGGCAACCAGGTGAGGAGTACAAAGACAAATGTGTCTTGCCTACAGTCAAGCATGGTGGTGGGAGTGTCATGGTCTGGGGCTGCATGAGTTCTGCCGGCACTGGGAAGCTACAGTTCATTGAGGGAACCATGAATGCCAACATGTACTGTGACATACTGAAGCAGAGCATGATCCCCTCACTTCAGAGACTGGGCCGCAGGGCAGTATTCCAACATGATAATGACCCCAAACACACCTCCAAGACGACCACTGCCTTGCTAAAGAAGCTGAGGGTAAAGGTGATAGACTGGTCAAGCATGTCTCCAGACCTAAACCCTATTGAGCATCTGTGGGGCATCCTCAAACGGAAGGTGGAGGAATGCAAGGTCTATAACAACGAACCAGCTCTGTGATGATGTCATTGAGGAGTGTAGGAGGACCCCAGTGGCAACCTGTGAAGCTCTGGTGAACTCCATGCCCAAGAGGGTTAAGGCAGTGCTGGAAAATAATGGTGACCACACAAAATATATACACTTTAGGCCCAATTTGAACATTTTCACTTAGGGGTTTACTCACTTTGGTTGCCAGCGGTTTAGATATTAACCGCTTGCCGACCAACGCACACGGATTTACGTCGGCAGAATGGTGCTGGTGGGCAAAAGGGCGTACAGGTACGTCCCCTTTAAAAAGCGGTGCTGCGGGTGCGTGTGCGGCGATCGTGTCACGAAGAGGTAGAACGGGGAGATGCTTTTGTAAATAAAGCATTTCTCCGTTCTGCCTAGTGACAGGACAGAGAACACTGCGTCTATCACACAAGCTGATCTAAGAGGAGGGCGGGACTTTTCTCAGAGCACGGCCAAAGTTTTCACACTCAGCTCGGAGACACACAGCGGGAGATGCCCGCAGACTGTGTATGACATATAGTGGAGGAGGAGGAGGGAGCTGAGGGCTGCGCTGCAGCCACAGCTTGGCCCAAAGCGGCCCCAGGGCAGGCAGCCTACCGCTCAAAAAAATTTTGATCTATCAAAAAAATTAACGATTAATCAAGGAATTAATCTTTAATTTCCACAGCCCTAGTTTTTTTTTTCAAAATTGACACTCTTTTTTTGTTTATAGTGCAAAAAATAAAAACCGCAGAGGCGATCAAATACCCCCAAAAGAAAGCTCTATTTGTGGGAAAAAAAGGACGTCAATTTTGTTTGGGTACAACGTTGCACGACCGCGCAATTCGCAAAAAGTGCTCTGGTCAGGAAGGGGGTAAATTCTTCCGAGGCTGAATCGGTTAATGGCTGTGTGTTGAGTGGACAGCAAATTGACACTGTTATACAAGCTGTACACTCACTACTTTACATTGTAGCAAAGTGTCATTTCTTCAGTGTTGTCACATGAAAAGATAGAATAAAATATTTTTAAAAAATGTGAAGGGGTGTACTCACTTTTGTGAGATACTGTAGATTATAGATTAGTGATGCATTAATTAAGGGGGCGGCGCCCCTGCACCCTGTATGGAGCGGCCACCACTGGTCTGCTTTCTGTTCCCCTCTGCTATCTGCATGAGTCACTTTTGACAGTCCATGCCCACAGCACAGAATTTTAGGAGACAGCCCTGCATCCACTCCAGCACACAGGTGATTGACATGTTGTGCATGCTAGACCGTGACAAGGAGCAGGGGAGTGCCTTGATATCCTTGGCTACAGGGCTATGTGTTTCTATTAATGCACACAGTGTAGAGAGACATGTCTAGTCCCTACATACAGGGGTGGCTCTATTGGATCCTGCAAGAGAAAAGAGGCACCCTGGCACAGGAAACCTGGAGCAGCAGTCAAGGCACCAGCTTAACCAGTTTACCTTCCTTCACTTTTTGCGATATGACACTGCGTTACTTTAACTGACAATTGCAACGCTGTACCCAAATATAATTTATGTCGTTTCTTCCCACAAATAAAGCTTTCTTTTGGTGGTATTTGATCACCTCTGCATTTATTTTTTGCTATAAGAGCCCTTGCACACTGGGGCGGTTTGCAGGCGCTATTGCGCTAATAATAGCGCCTGCAAACCGCTCCGAAAGTGCCGCTGCTTGTATTCCAGTGTGAAAGCCCCGAGGGCTTGCACACTGGAGCGATGCGCTGGCAGGACGGTAAAAAAAGTCCTGCCAGCAGCATCTTCGGAGCGGTGAAGGAGCGGTGTATATACCGCTCCTTTACCGCTCCTGCCCATTGAAATCAATGGGACGGCGCGGCTATACCGCCGGCAAAGCGCCTCTGCAGAGGCGCTTTGCGGTGGTATTTAACCCTTCCTCGGCCGCAAGCGGGGGGTAAAACCGCCCCGCTAGCGGCCGCATACCGACGGTAAAACGCCGCTAATAATATCGGCGTTTTACCGCCGACGCCGCCCCCCGCCCCAGTGTGCAAGGGCTCTTAACAAAAAAGACCAACTATTTTGAAAAAAAAAAAAAACAATATTTTTTACTTTCTTCTATAAAACATCCAATAAAAAAATGTATTCAAATTTCTTCATAAATTTAGGTCAATATTTATTCTGCTACGTTTTTGGTAAAAAAAATCCCAATAAGCGTATATTGATTGGTTTACGCGAACGTTTTAGCATCTACAAACTATGGGATATATTTATAGAATTTTTTTCATTTTTTATTTTTTTATACTAGTAATGTCGGCAGGCAATCAGCAACTTACAATGGGACTATATATATATATATATATATATATATATATATATATATATATATATATATTATGCAGCAGACAATCGGACACTTAACTGACCCTTTTGACACTTTGCGTGAACCAGTGACAATAACCCAGTGATCAATGCTAAAAATATGCACTGTCACTGTACTAATGACACTGACTAGGAAGAGGTTAAATCTCTAGGGTGATCAAAGGGTTAAATGTGTGCCTAGCCAGTGTTTGTGTTTACTATGTGTGCTGCTTTTACTAGGTGAAGAGATGGATTTTAGTCCTTGCTTTGCAGAAACACAAAATCCATCTCTTCCCCCCTGTCAGAATGGAACTCTGCCTTGCTTACATACACAGAGCTCCATTCTGAGTCTCTGCCTGACGATTGGCGGGTGCCGGAGGACATCGAGTGGCCAGCATCCACAAATCGGCTTCTGCTGTGAATAATCACTACGGAAGCAGCCCACTGGCGGCGCGCACGCCCCCTGCAGGCGGAAGTGCAGGATATATACATTAGCTAGTGCACAGCTGCTGCCCCATAGCAATAAATCTGCTATAGGGCGGTCAGCAAGTGGTTAAACTGGAACATAGGCAAGTAGTAGTAAACTCTGTACTATCACTTGTACCTACAGGCAAGCCTATAATAAGGCTTACTTGTAGGTACCATGACTATCTCCTAAACTTGCACAGTTCAGGAGATATTCAGAGTGCATGCAGCCGATGACATCACCGGCACATGCGCTTTGAAGATCCGGCTTATAGTGTCAGACTTCCAGAGCCCATGCCGAAAACGCCGGCTCTGGGCGCGCATGCACGGGAGTAATGTCATCACGCCCCTGGCCACTCATGTAGCCGGAGGCCGCGAACCCGGAAGGAAGACTAGGGGAAGATGTCAGCTGTCTCAGCGGTGACATTGCGGATCTGGTTGGCTTCGTACACAGGAAAGTCTATCATAATGTGCTAGTATACAATGCATACTAGCACATTATGACATTGCCTTGCAGGGAATTTTTTTTTATTTCTTATTTTTAATGACCTGCACTTTACAACCGCTTTAAGTGCAATTGCAGTTTGCGGAATCAGGACCAAAGTGTTCTAGTGCTTCATGGGAGATCATTTTTTTCTGCTTCTGTTTTGCTCAAGTGGCCACCCACAGAAGCAAAAATGTAAAATCATCCTAGTGTGGAAATAGAAGTATGACTCACTATAAAATTAGATTTTTTTTTTTTTTTTTTTTGTAAGTAGAGTTGTTGATTTTTTAAGAATAAAATGTGATTATGTTGGGACGCTATTAATAATACAAAGCATGCTTAGTGGAGTTCTGTAAAAACTTCCATTCTTGAAGAAGAGAATAGCTTGTGTGCTGCGACCAGCAGGTGGCACAGGAAGGCCTATTCATCGCTCTCCACCTCTACTTTCTGTGCCCATCTTGCTGTTAACGTTTGCTATTGTACATACGTTGTGCTTCAGTCTAAATCTGAACATTGCTGAGTCATGGTAATCTACTTACAACACTCTAAAAATAGCACCAGCTGCTTTCTATTCCATTCTGCTTAAAGCTGTGACCCACTTGGTTTCTACGAACAGTCGTGTCATTCTACCTGACAGATCTCTTAAGCATATTATTGGTATGGAGAGGCACCTAAAATGAACTCCTTGCTGTCTGCAATAACAAAAGGATATGCGGCTCACTGTATATCTCCATTCATAAGTCAAATGTGCTGTACTGCCTCGTAAAACAAGCCCTTATTATTGACAAGTATGGATGTCATAGGTCACCTCTGAACAGCAGTAATGTAACAGCAAAATTCTAACATACATAATAAACATACTAATATATTCATCCAAAAAATGCGCAGTAACATACAGCAATCAGTTGGAATCTGTGCTTCAGTTATCTTTCACTACAAGAAAATCCCTTTGGTTGCCACAGGCTAGGGCACCTTGCTCTTCTGTATTTCTGGAGGTCAATGGTGCTCTTACACAACTGCAAGCCCAATCCCGCTGATCTTAGGCATGGCTCTCCCCCAACTGCACCATAAACCAACACATTTTGCTTGACAAGGTCTCCTGTCAGGGCTGGGCTGAGCCCTTCCTTCTCTGATCTGGCCGCTCAGCTGTTGACTAATTTCCAGCTCCTATCTCTCCACAGTTACTCAGCTGTTGATGATATCCTGCTCGTCAGTCCTGCCTACTTAAGCCGTCCAGTCCAGAGGATCTCTGCCTTCTCCTTGGTCAACATCCTGCGATCCTGTTCAAGACTTGCTTTGCTGACATCCCTTCTGGCTCCAGATCCTGCTTGCTGTTCCACTACATTGATCCCTGATTTCTGGCTTGGCTGACTATCCGTTCCAGTTACTGAACTCTGGCTATGTTTTGACTACGTTTTTTCTTTTTACTTTTATTATTAAAGTGTGATTTAACTGTACTTCTGTCTCGGCCTGATTTCATGGTTTCTGACATCTTCTCATCTAATAGATATAGCTTTGTCAATATGACTTACTCTAGTCAGACTGAGGGAGATTTATTAAAACTGAGGCACTTAAATCTGGTGCAGCTGTGCATTGTAGCCAATCACCTTCTAACTTCAGCTTGTTCATTTAAACTTTGACAATAAAACCTGGAAGCTGATTGGTTTCTATGCAGAGGTGCATAAGATTTTACACTCTCCAGTTTTAGTAAATCCCCCCTACTGTGTTTCCCTCCACCAAAGGTGGCTTTAAAGTGTTACTAAACCCACACCAGTGAAATCAATTTGCGTGGCCAAGTCCGGCATTCTGTGTCTATAGACACAAATGCTGGACTCGGGAGCGCGCCCGCAAGGTAACCCCCAGGGAGAGTGCTTCTCCTAGGGGGTTTAACAATGCGAAGAGGAGACGCGATCACCGCCGGAGGACCCCGGAAGACGATGTTCGGGGCCACACTGTGAAAAAAGAACTGCACAGTAAAGTTAAGTATGATATGTTTGTTATTTTAAAAAACAAAGGTTTAGTGTCACTTTAAAAACCAGTACCATTTCTTATTTACCCGCTGGCATCTCTGTCATACAAGCAAGCAAAGAGTATAACTTTTTTTTTTTTTTTTTTTATTAGATTTTATTGAAAGAGTTTTTAACACCACTGAGACAAACCGCCATGCAGGACACAGGACAAAAACAATAGAAAAATATCAATAATACACAATATTTATACCAGAGTAAAGAAAGAAATACATAGAAAATACACCTATCAAAAAAAAGGAAAAAGAAGAAATTATATGGGGTCTTAAAAACAAGAAAACAGATGCCCCATCCATTGGAACCATATAGCATTAATTTTATGCATAAAAATTTCTCAAATAATAAGTGTGTTTTTTCATAGGAAATATATGTATTTCAATTCATTATCCACTATTAGAGTTGGTGGGCAGGGTGAGGTCCATTTAAGTGCAATCTGCCTACAAGCTATAAATAAAGCTATAGAGATGTTAAAAACCAAATCATGGTCCAAAGAAGAGGAATCAATATGGCCTAAGAGGCACATAATGGGT
Organism: Aquarana catesbeiana; assembly: GCF_042186555.1. Classification (NCBI taxonomy): domain Eukaryota; kingdom Metazoa; phylum Chordata; class Amphibia; order Anura; family Ranidae; genus Aquarana; species Aquarana catesbeiana. The sequence continues at coordinate 363,531,326 of NC_133329.1, forward strand.
TCCACTGAGACATTAGTCCTCAGTAAGCCATTCATAGTGGTCTATTTTGGTTTTGTGCTGCCCCCATTCGTGCAAAGTCTCTGGTTGATTGTGCAGACTCTCAAGTGTGGACTCTCAAGTGGCTATGGGAGGGTCTCTGGTGGCTGTGCGGCAGTAAATCTGCTTTAGGGCAGTCATGAGCTAGGTAATAATAGCCGCCAACATCAGTGACAGTTTATGCAATAACAACCCACAGCATCGGTGTCAGTGGCTGCAATAGCAGCTACTGACACCAGCAATAGTGCCAGTGTCTGCAAAAATAATCCTCAGAAATAGTGCCAGTTTACATAATAATAACCCCGAGCACTGATGGTAGTTTTTGTAATAATCCCCATGTGAACTGGCAGAAGTGGTTAACTCTTTGGGAGGGGGTTAGGGAAGGTTAATTAATTAACTAAGCTGTTTGTAATATGCAGAATGAAGGCGTTAATATACTGCCACTGGTCACTTATGCATTAGTATCCAGTGTCCGTTAATTAACCCCTTTGTGCTGCATTGGGGGCACCAGTGTATATACAGTACACTGGTGCCACCAATGCAGCACAAAGGGGTTAATTAATAGACACTGGATACTAATGCATTGTGCTGGGTGCAGGAGCACACTGGCACTGCTACAGGCATCTCTGCCACTATTATATTGTAGTGGCGACCGGCGGCAAGCTGTATACGGTCCAGCCTTGACACAGAAAGTATATCTTGTTTCTTCTGCCTGAAAAATTGCCGCCCACGGCAAATGCTTTGTTTGCCTCGTCGCAGATACACCCCTGCCTACAACCTAAGCCCAATATCTCTTCAACTTGGAACATCACCACACAAGTGCATTGCTAGGTCTGCAAAAGATTTGGGACTAGAGCCCATAGCAGCGGTCACAATTTTTCACAGGCAAAGGCTGGTATTGGGGTTTCAATCATCATGGCACCATGGTTGATATGGTGTCAGGGTGATCGAAGCACATTGTTGCTATTGTAACATTCTATTATATAATGAAGTGGTTCAACTCATCATTAATGCAGAATTAGTGGGAGCCCTGGGCGTGTCACTTGCCACATCTCCTGCCACCAGGTCCAGCATGTCACTTGCCACTGTGGCCTGTCACCAGATGCAGCTTTTTAACTTGCCACCGTCACCTGCCACTAGATGTGGATTGTCACTTGCCATGTCGCCTGCCACCAGATGTGGATTGTCCCTTGCCACATCACCTGCCACCATTTGCAGATTGCCGCGTCACCTGCCACCATTTGCAGATTGTCACTTGCCACATCACCTGCTACCATTTGCAGATTGTTAATTGCCTCGTCACTTGCCACCATTTGCAGATTGTCACTTGCCACATCACTTGCCACCATTTGCAAATTTTCACTTGCCACTTCACTTGCCACCATTCGCAGATTGTCACTTGCCACGTCATCTGCCACCTGATGCAGATTGTCACTTGCCACATCACCTGCCACCATTTGCAGTCTGTTACTTGCCACGTTACCTGCCATCATTAGCAGATTGTCACTTGCCACGTCACCTGCCACTAGATGTGGGTTGTCACTTGCCAACTGATGTGGATTGTCGCTTGCCATGCCAGCCAGTGCCACCAAATGTGCATTGTCGCTGCATTGGTGGCAGGCTGGCAGCACTGGTTCATTTAGTGAGGGCAGGAGAGTGGAGATGTGGGTGGGCAGTGAGAGATGATGTAATCTCTCTGCTCCCCGCCACACATCACTCCCACATTGAAGTGGCCCAGCTGTGAGGGCGGAAGAGTGGTGACGTGGAGCGGGCGGAGAGAGATGATGTATTCTCTGCTCGTCCACCCGCTCGTCTCTCTCCTCCACCCCTAATGCAGCCTGCCCGCCGCAGCCGCGACCCACTGGTTAGGCAGGGACCCTGTGGCAAGAGACTCCAGGCTATGGGCTCCAGATTCGAGGCTACAGCCTCAATAGCCACCCCCTGGTGATGCCTATGTCACCACATAAGATACTGTATATAAGGGATCCTGAAGAATGACCAGACCTATTACAGCACGGGTTATCTCTCACCCAAATTGTATTTAAAAATGTACAAGTTCTATATACCATATGTAGCATATACTGTATATCTATATCAATCTATGAGAAGGAGAGAGAGAAACCCATTGCACCAATTGTAAGATATCATCCCAAATGTCATTCGAAATAATGAAATACTACCTATATCCTTCTCCCATCACATTTCTGGAAACTGGCCATTGTGCCAAATGAGAGTATACCTAGTAAAAGAGGATATCCTAAACTAAGATATCACACTTTGCTTTGTGGACATATTCCTGTATTCCTTTGAAGGAAGAAGTAATCAATCAATGACCCTCAAGATGGCTCAGCCAGAACTGTCCACTGGTACACTAGACTAAAGTGATGGCCAAATTCAGCAAATGTTTGTCAGGTCAACCGTCAGCTGGGGCAGAACATGACATCAAGGTAAATGAAGGGCTCATGCCCCCCCTCTTGAACACAGTGGGGTTAAATTACTAAAACCGGAAATGCAAAATCTGGTGCAGCTCTGCCTAGAAAACATTCAGCTTCCAGGTTTATTGCTAAAGCTTAACTGAACAAGCTGAAGTTAGAAGCTGATTGGCTACTATGCACAGCTGCACCAGATTTTGCACTCTCCAGTTTTAGTAAATCAACCCAGTGTAACCAGTGTAACAAAGTTCAGTGCTCTTAGCACTTTTTCATTAATCCATATTGGCCACAAGCCGGTGGTGAGGAAGAGCAAACTTTTCGTTCTGTGTTTTTCCTTCCTCTCAGCTGTTATATGTAAGTTATAGTTCTTATTCTTTCTGTATAATAAATATATGCAAGCTTGTCCATTCTGTTCTCTCATTGTCTCTGTTATGTCAAAGCAAGTACATTTTAACCTTTTAGCTGTTGATTGGTTTGAAATCTCAACATTTCCTGTTACCTATTGGCTGCATGTACAGTATATGTTGGGTCTTGAAGTTTCTCTGTGGTTGGCTGACGGTAGATGTCCATGCTCTATAACCTGTTCTGAAAAAGTGCAGAAGACAACTGTAAAGGGAATTTATGTGGATAAATATGTGATCAGCTTAACCTAATACAGTGCTACCTCGGTTCATGAACGCTTCTGTTCACGAACAACTCGGTTCTCAAGTTCACAAAAATTTGCTTCGTTACACAAACTCTGCTTCGGTTCACGAACACAAGCCCTGGCCATCTTCCCTGCTCTGACATGTGGTAGCGACTTCCTGTAGGTGACATCGCGATCACAGAGAGACAATGAAAGTGTACTGTGAAGACACTTACAGTGTTGAGAAGCTTTTTGGTGTGCTTTTTTAGCACATACTGTACAGTACTGTACTGTACATCCCTGTGCACGCTTGCTGTAAAGCTTTTTTGTGTGCTTTTTATCACGTACTGTACTGTACCGAACATCCAGTATGGCTCCAAAGAAAATTCAGAGCAAGCATGGTGGTAAGAAGAAAGTGTGGAGCAGTAATGAAGGTGACAAGACTCTTCAGAGCAAGCATGGTGGTAAGAAGAAGGTAGGAAGGTCTCAAGCAAGGTTAGTGTTCTCTCTCTTTCTCTCTTCATACTGTACTGTACTTTGTTTCATATTTTTGTGGTTCAAAAACACAAAAAAAGTTCAGAACGGATTAACCTGATTTACATTGAACCATATGGAAAAATTTGCCTCGGTTCGCGACCAGAGTCATTTCACGAATTAAGTTTGTGAACCGAGGTTTCACTGTATGGTGTTTTCAAAATTTTTCACACCTCCATTTAGGTTCTTGGATAATTCACATGTGTCTTGACACATTTTTTGATACAATGTTGATTGGATTATGGTGGCTGAGATTAACATGTGGGTGTAAATGTATAATATGTTCCCAACACTCTTTTAAACAGAGAAAGCCAGTGAATAGGCTGCCTTAACTCAAACCACACTAAAACAGGTTAATTTGCACGTTGTAATGTACCGCAATGAAACATGCAGGTGTCCGGAGCATGTTCTTAGGCAACTGCTGGTCTCATTCCTTGTCCTTGTTTTGGCTGAGCTGCACTCTGCCTATCTGACTGTCCACCTTGAGGAAGTATGTGTTGCAACCAATATCACAAGCATGACACTTAGGGCTTGGCAGGCTTAAAACTTGGTTTGGTCTCCACCCAGGGGCTGTGTTTACATCAATCCTGTACAACCCTGTTTTAACCCTGTCAATCCCTTAGTGTCATGCTTGTGATAGTGTTTGCAACATGTGCTTTAAGCTCCCTGTTTGCTTGCCCTGTTCCTGTACCTTGACCTTTGCCTTCGCCTGTTCCCCGCTCTGCCTGCTAGTTTGGATTCCCTTGTTATCAACCTCGGATTAAACTTGGACTATTATCTGAACTCTGCCTGCCTTTTGACCATGAATTTGATGCTGACTACTCTCTGGACATTGCCTGTCTTGAACCCGGACTGCCTTCGGACCACTCTGCCAACCGCAAGTACTTGTTTGCTGAGCTTTGTTTGCGCCTACCCCAGTGTGGTGGCCAGGCACTATAGCATTGTGTATAAAACCTGGGGGCAACTGAGCACCAGTAGGCCTGCTTGTCTTGGGGAAAAGAGGGCTGCTATAGGAGAAGAACACACAGCCAGCTATAGTGCCTGACCATCAATGCATGCTAGGGTTAGGCATGACAGCAGGTCAAAAGAGGCCTTTGCAGTTTTCCATAATGCCTTTCTATTAGTGCTATGTACATTTCCATAGTGTTTTCTTATTGGCGCTATATAAATTAAAGATATCGTTAAAACATGGAAGTCCAAGCAAGGAAAATGTGAACGTCTCATTAAAAATTACTTCCCGATAATTGTTGCAATAGTAACTATAAATGTGTGCATGATGAAAATATACTATATTTTTCTGTTAAATTCCATCCCATTGTAAAACTGTGGACTTAATTAAGACATGAAAGGTCAGCACTGCCAGGAAAACATGAAAATGAGAATCTAGCTTTAATAATTACCTCAGACTTATAAAAGGTTATTTATAAGGCCTCATTTAGCTGATTTCTGTGTCTTGACCCCACTGATTCTCAAGTTATTTGAAAAGGTTTCTTGGAAATTAAAATTTGTGAGGGTTATTTAACACAATACAAGGTTGAAATTGCTGTAGCGTCTCCAGTAGTTGAGTATGCAGTAAGACTTACTCAACAAGGCTTACAAAAATTAAGAACATCATAGGCTCATCTGTATATATGGAGTCCCTGGGAAGGTCCCTGTGTCTGGATCTGGTCCCTGTGCGGGGCTGTGTGATGGTCTGGTCGATCGGCATGCTGTGGCCACCAGAAAGAGGCTGGAACCGGCGTGGAGTGCTCATGGGTGACATCATGGGTCGCAGGAATACAATCGGGGGAACTTCTACAGAGGGAGAGAAAAGCCTAGCAGGCTACCCACTCAGAGCTACAGCTCCTTCTATTGGCCTGGAGGGGGAGTGTCCTAATGGTGCTATTTATATGTCAGCGCTGTGAAACAACAGGTCCCAGCGTGGACGGAAGTGTAAAGTAATTGTGTTTGGGGGAACAAATATAAAACTACTGGCTGATAGGGTTAAAAGAGAAGTATAGCAGCATTAAAAAGGAACAAAAAAACAATAAATAAAAGCAATGAAATGGCCAGAAATAAAGGCTAAAACATAGAGAGGCAAAGCATTCATCCAGGCTTATTCCCAAGGCTCACCCCTGATTACAATTTCCAAAGTATATTACCCCTGAAAGAACATATATTTATATATATATATATATCTATATCTATATAGATATATATATATATATATATATATATATATATATATATATATATATATATATATATCTATATAGATATATAGATATATATATATATATATATATATATCTATATAGATATATAGATATATACATCTATATAGATATATATATCTATATCTATATATCTATATCTATAAATCTATATCTATATCTATATCTATATATCTATATATATATATATATTCACACATACAGTGTGGACGGAAAATATTCAGACCCCCTTACATTTTTCACTCTTTGTTATATTGCAGCCATTTGCTAAAATCATTTAAGTTAATTTTTTTCCTCATTAATGTACACACAGCACCCCATATTGACAGAAAAACACAGAATTGTTGACATTTTTGCAGATTTATTAAAAAAGAAAAACTGAAATATCACATGGTCCTAAGTATTCAGGCCCTTTGCTCAGTATTTAGTATAAGCACCCTTTTGATCCAATACAGCCATGAGTCTTTTTGGGAAAGATGCAACAAGTCTTTCACCCCTGGATTTGGGGATCCTCTGCTATTCCTCCTTGCAGATCCTCTCCAGTTCTGTCAGGTTGGATGGTAAACGTTGGTGGACAGCCATTTTTAGGTCTCTCCAGAGATATGCTCAATTGGGTTTAAGTCAAGGCTCTGGCTGGGCCATTCAAGAACAGTCACAGGCTTGTTGTGAAGCCACTCCTTCGTTATATTAGCTGTGTGCTTAGGGTCATTGTCTTGTTGGAAGGAAAACTTTCGGCCCAGTCTGAGGTCCTGAGCACTCTGGAGAAGGTTATCATCCAGGATATCCCTGTACTTGGCCACATTCATCTTTCCCTCGATTGCAACCAGTCGTCCTGTCCCTGCAGCTGAAAAACACCCCCACAGCATGATGCAGCCACCACCATGCTTCACTGTTGGGACTGTATTGGACAGTTGATGGGCAGTGCCTTGTTTTCTCCACACATACCGCTTAGAATTAAGGCCAAAAAGTTCTTGGTCTCATCAGACCAGAGAATCTTATTTCTCACCATCTTGGAGTCCTTCAGGTTTTTTTAGCAAACTCCATGCAGGCTTTCATGTGTCTTGCACTGAGGAGAGGCTTCCGTTGGGCCACTCTGCCATAAAGCCCCGACTGGCGGAGGGCTGCAGTGATGGTTGACTTTCTACAACTTTCTCCCATCTCCCGACTGCATCTCTGGAGCTCAGCCACAGTGATCTTTGGGTTCTTCTTTACCTCTCTCACCAAGGCTCTTCTCCCCTGATAGTTCAGTTTGGCCGGACGGCCAGCTCTAGGAAGGGTTCTGGTCATCCCAAACATCTTCATTTAAGGATTATGGAGGCCACTGTGCTCTTAGGAACCTTAAGTGCAGCAGAAATTTTTTTTGTAACCTTGGCCAGATCTGTGCCTTGCCACAATTCTGTCTCTGAGCTCTTCAGGCAGTTCCTTTGACCTCATGATTCTCATTTGCTCTGACATGCACTGTGAGCTGTAAGGTCTTATATAGACAGGTGTGTGGCTTTTCTAATCAAGTCCAATCAGTATAATCAAACACAGCTGGACTCAAATGAAGATGTAGAACAGGGGTCTCAAACTGGTGGCTCTCCAGCTGTTGCAAAACTGCAAGTCCCATGAGGCATTGCAAAGCTGACAGTTACAAGCATGACTCCCTCAGGCAGAGGCATGAAGGGACTTGTAGTGTAGCAACAGCTGGAGGGCCACCAGTTTGAGACCCCTGGTGTAGAACCATTTCAAGGATGATCAGAAGAAATGGACAGCACCTGAGTTAAATATATGAGTGTCACAGCAAAGGGTCTGAATACTTAGTGATATTGTGTGTGATATTTCAGTTTTTCTTTTTTAATAAATCTGCAAAAATGTCAACAATTCTGTGTTTTTCTGTCAATATGGGGTGCTGTGTGTACATTAATGAGGAAAAAATGAACTTAAATGATTTTAGCAAATGGCTGCAATATAACAAAAAAATGAGTGAAAAATGTAAGTAGGTCTGAATACTTTCCGTCCCCACTGTATACATATACACACATAAAAACATGCATAAAAAACATATGGAAAAACATATAGAAAATGTATACAAGGGCTATACATAAATTACACACATGTGTTCTATCTACATACATGCCCCCACAGGAGTCTTCAAAATTTCCGGGAAACTTTCAAAAAACTTTCCAAAGAACCTCCCTCTCCAGAAGAAGTTCTTCGGGAAAAACCTCAGAAAACCTCCTAAAAAATCCCCTAAAAAATACATCAATATTAATTTTAATTTAATTATAATTTTAAATGTAAGAAATCATGTTTACACTTAGCCCGGCCATACACTCCCATACCCATGCATGCGCATCGTGGGTGCACACAAATGCAAACCCATGCATGCGCAAGCATAGGAGCACACCCAACGCATGGACGGGAACAAGGGTAGGGGGGTCAGATGCTTGTAAAATAAGACTATGATTATAACTATAAGTCTTATGGGCCTTAATACCACTGTACTTACTATGGCTCTCAGTCATAGCTGTAATATGGATTAGGTGGGTCTGCTATAAGAGAAAAGAGAGCACATTTGGATGTTAATCAGGTTAATGTATTAGCAGGGTTTAAAGATACAAATAAGCGAATAACTAAATAAGAAAATGTATCCATTCAGAGGGCTTTATGAGGAAAAAAGGAGGAGGGCTCACAACACTGTGTGTACCTCGATATCCTTGTTTAACCCTCCTGGTGTTAAAGTACCCAAGGAATAGATATAGAATGTTTCGTGCTGGCACAAACATTTGTATCCTTCAGGAAACACTGCCAGAATTGACTCAACGACCCACACCCTGAGACCAACTGTGGATTGGTTGTGGTGTGTTAAAAAATGTTTTAGGACGCTATGGTGATCACGGCCCTTTCCAATAAAGCGCCTGTGTTCACCAAAGCGTGCTCTGAGGGCTCTGATGGTTCTTCTGACATAAAACAATCCACATGGACATGTGAGACAATATATAACATAGTCCGTGGAACAGTTGTAGAATTCTTTTACAGTGTAACTCTTCCCTTTTAGACCCCATTCACACTGGGGCGTTTTTCAGGTGTTTTTCAAGAGCTTTAACATTAAAAAAGCACCTGTAAAGTACCTGAAAGAAGCCTCATCTGCAATCCCAATGTGAAAGCCCGAGCCCTTTCACACTGCCAGCTCCCGAAAAATGCTGGTAAAGCGCAGTTTAAGACCCCTTTCACACTGGGGTGTTTTTCAGGCGTTTTTCGGGTGCTGGCAGTGTGAAAGGGCTCGAGCCATCGGCGCACCCAACCCGGTGGCAAAAACACGAAAGCGCTGCAAAGACGCTGCTTGCAGGACTTTTTTTTGACGCCCTGCCAGCGCAGCACCCCAGTGTGAAAGCACTCAGGCTTTCACATTGGGATTGCAGATGAGGCTTCTTTCAGGCGCTTTACATGCGCTTTTTTTAACGCTAAAGCGCCTGAAAAACTCCTGAAAAACGCCCCAGTGTGAAAGGGGCCTTAATGGGATCAAGACCAGTGGTGCTATGGTAGGTTGGGCAGTCTTAATTTTGCTGAGAGCAATTTTACTTTTTATGTTTCTAGATTTTCTGTATGCTATTTTGGGTCTGGTATCGACTAGGGTCTTTAGATGGAGATCTTCCAGTAGTATGGACCAGTGTGCAGCAAGAATTTTTTCAATTTTTTTGTATTTAGTGTGAAATTGTGTAATGAATCTCGTGGGCTGTTTTTCAGCAGGTGGTGATCGTGTGTGAGAACCTTTAGATAGGCTACGATAATTCTCAAAGGCCTCATCTACAAATTTGGTGGGGTAGCCTTTATCCAGGAATTTCCGTGAAAGAAGTTTACCATGGATATCATAGTTGGAGTCCCTAGTGCAATTTCTGCGAAGCTGACAAAATTGGCTCCTCAGAATATTGCTGACCCATCTTGGATGATGGCAACTATCATAGTGTATAAAGGAATTCACTGCGGTCGGTTTGATGAAGTTTTTTGCATATATAGTTCCATTCTCATGACATAGTTCCACGTCCAGGAAAGCTAAAATATTAGGATCAGCAACATGGGTAAAGGATAGGCCCAAGGTGTTTTGATTGCAATATTGTACAAAAGCATTAATATCTTCAAAAGAGCCATCCCATATGATCACTATATTGTCGATGTATCGACCATAGTAGATCACATGGGCAGCAAAGGAATGATTGGCAGTAAGATACATATGCTCCCAATATCCCATGGTAAGATTGGCGTAGCTGGGGGCAAAATTAGCCCCCATAGCCGTGCCATTGATCTGCAAAAAATGGGTTCCATTAGATTCAAAATAATTAATTGTGCTTGAGGCAAAACTGTAAAGCCTCAAGAATAAAATGGGCTTTCCGTGGGTTGGTATGAGGGTCATTGGCTAAAAAATGTTCAACGGCCAGTATTCCCACATCATGGGGTATCGAAGTATACAGAGATGACATGTCCAAAGAAAGCCACCAGTAACTCTGTTCTCATGTATAGGGTTTGAGCATGCCTACTAGATGGGGTCCATCATGTATATACAAAGGAAGATGCTGTGCAAGGGGCTGAATGAATTGATCAATGGTGATGCTATCCATAGCCGCTACGATCGGGCTGCCTTGAGGGTGGTTAAGGTCTTTATGTATTTTAGGCAAGTGGTAAAAATATGTGACTTTATAAAAAAAATTCTTAAGAAAGGAGGCTTCTTAAGAATTTTTTTCATAAAGTCCCATATTTTTACCCATACAGAGACTTCTCTCCCTCTGTTGACATCCCCCCGGATGTGTTCCTGCAACCCATGACGTCAACCACGAGTGTTCATGCCAGTTCCGGCCTCTTTCTGGTGGCCACAGGATGTGCTGATCGACCAGACCATCACACAGCCTCGCACAGGGACCGGATCCAGACACAGGAACCTCCCCAGGGACTCCATACATACAGATGAGCCTATGATGTTCTTACTTTTTGTAAGTGTGTTTTTAAACCTTGCCATTAAAGCTGCTTCTAATATTGCACTTAGGTGACGCCTCATTACTGCCTTGTTAAGTAAATATTTTAATGCTATATTAAATATAGCATTTAAAAACTAAATCCAATGAATGACATTTTTACTGATTTAGAATGCAGAGAGACATACAGTGAAGCACAGCACTGGACAGGGGAGCTGCCAAAGTAAACTTTTCCTGTTAACAAGCTGGTGATTGGTAGGTGATCTGAGCAACCAATCACCAGCTTGTTAATAGAAAAAGTAAACTCTGGCAGCTCCCACCCACCCTCCCTCCCCTCCCTGCCCCCACCTCATCTAGTTCTTTGACGACTCCCGTTGTATGCTAGGCCCTGCTAAGGGAATAACAGGGGCCAAGGCTAGGAGGAGAATCAGCTCTCGTTCAACCCTGCCTGCCAGCAGCCCCCGCTCCTCCCCTCCGATGTGTCTCCTGGGCTCCACACTTGCCCTCAGCTTATTTACACTCGCCTTATGCGAGCAGGTGAGTGGAAGTTTTGAAGGCCGTGATTATGATTACACTCGCAAATCCTACTGCTGCAACCAGAACGTGATGTATTTTCCCGCTCTGGGACAACAATCTTAGCACGAGCAGACTGAATGTGATCATCAGTGGGCCAGTTAACCCACTAGTTAGCACTTTGCACACACGGTGTAGCTGCCACTATGAGATTTATTAGAAGCATGCATCATTTACAGCAGGTTTCCTCAAACTATGGCCCGCCCAGTTGTTCTTGAACTACAATTCACATCATGCCTAGTCATGTCTGTGAATGTCAGAGTTTTACAATGCCTCATGGAACTTGTAGTTCTGCAACAGCTGGAGGGCCGTAGTTTGAAGATACCTGGTTTATAGCATCTTCTGTTGCAATTTTGACCTTTAAAGAAGTCCAGCCTGAGCTCGTTTGGCTCGGCTTCTTCTATGGATCACAGGAGTGCAATTCGTTTTGCGCTCCTGTGACCCATTTTCAGCAGAGAGCGGGCTGAAGTCCACTCTCTGCTGACGTCACAGGAATCAGTCCAGGCACCACGTTATTGGGACAATGAAGTCTGGTCCGTGGACTGACACCCATCTCAGCCTCTCAGCGAGCTGCTGAGAGCCTGAGAAGGCCGCTCCCCGCCCCTCCATAACTCAGGGCTCCAATGAACGAGAAGGGAGCAAAGTGGAGAGCTGCTGATTGACAGTCAGCAGCTCTCCGCTTGAGGAGCTGAGAGAACCAAGCCATTGGCAATGGTCGATCGCCGGTTCTCAGTGTAGAGGCACCGGGGGACAGATGCAGCATTGGACCAATGCTGCATCCACCTAGGTAAGTATGATGGGGGGAAAACCCTCAAAGCCATACTTCTCTTTTAAAGAAAATGTCAGTATCACTCGCTGTCATGCCCAGACAGGAATGTAACAGAATTATATAATACAGTTTTAGGAGTTAGTAGTTCCGATAAAAGTTTATTTCTAATTACAGCATTCAGAGATTCAGCTTACATATTTTCAATTATAATTTTAATTAAAAAAAAAAGAGAAAAACTAAGCAGGAAATATTTACAGAAAAAAAATATTTCAAACCAGACAATAAGCAATAGTAAAATAAACAGGTATGGTGCTAACTCAAACACAAAAAAAATATTCACCAAAAACATAAACCCATAATCAACATCAAACAAAAATATCCAATCTACAGTAGGTGGGTTGAGTGGTGTGGCGATTCCTTAATTTATGATATTCCAATCACAATGATTAAAGCATAAAGTGAAGTAGCAGATTAGTCTTTTAACTGGACTCCACCTTCAACCGTGAGTGAGAAATGCAAACTCACCAAAATGCTATAACAAATATGCCTTGTAGTAATTAACTCTCTCGATCGGCAGTGTATATGAAAGGGATGGTTCTCAGCTCCAGAGATGTCTCCTTAAAATGATCTAACATAAAAGGCTCGGGAGAAGCATAAGGGAAATCATAGTGCAGTATGTTAATTAAAAAAATCTATTCCAACAGGTATCTAAAAAATGTGCACTTACATTTAAAAGGGCTGTAAGTCAGCACCAACATGTACAGCCAACTGAATGTTCCCCTTCAAAGGAAATCCGTAACGTGAAAAATAAAGGGTCTTCCACTGGTAGTGTGGAGCTAAAGAAAGCCAAGCAGTGAGCATTTACAGTGGGTTTAGGTCAGCAACTGGATTCTTTACATTTTGGATTTATTTAAAAGTGGACCTGAAAAAATAGAGATGACGCACTCACAACTAAAATGGAGTGAATGGTTTATCTGACTGGGACAGCTCACATCTGTGAGAGTTCACTGAGCGTGGCCAGTGTCTTGCAATCTCATACTGGACTGAGTGGAGGATCTGGAATGCTATTTGGGGTTGAAACCTACTTGGTTGCAAGCAAAAGATACGGACATGTCCTCTTTCCTTTCTTCCAGAATGCTATCAGAGGCTTTGTCTCCACTGTCAGAATCATATTGGGTATAGAATAGGTGAACAGTGTTGTCTTTTAATTTTTTTTAGAACCCAAATGCTCTTGTCAGCAGCACCGCAGTGTATGAAACATTCAACATACTGGGCTTAGTCCCTCATTCCATATTACATTTTCCTTAAATTGTGTATATCTTAATCTCAGTGCATGTGTGCTTTATCAATGATCTTCCAACAGACTAATTCAGTAGGAGGGATGAGGTTCAGGTTTGTGTCCACCAAGGGTTTGATGGGAACCAAGTGTGTTCAAAGTTTATTTTCCTGGTGATCGAAAATAAATCTATGATAAATGAGTCGCCCAAATTCTTTACATTCTAACATTATATCCACTTCTGCATACAGCCCTGGGGGGATGCACATGCATCTGCCAGTGGCTCTGCTCTGGGTAATCGCCCATCTCAATTTGACCTTCGGCTTGTATAAAAGCAGTGTGAACAGCAAGCTTTGACAAAGCACTTGCAGAGCTTTTAGCAAGCTTTGTTGAAGCTTTTAAAGTACTATTCAGTTGCAGTTTGTAAATTTTGAACACTCTATATTCTAATGGGAGTGCTGATTGCCACTTGAAACAAGCTGCTAGCAGGCTTCAGCACCTCTTGAAGCTTGTTAAAAACCTGCTGAAGTCTGCTAGCAGTTTGCTTAAAGTGTAAGGGTTTGTCTTTTTTGTTTAAAATAACAAACATATCATACTTACCTCCACTGTGCAGCTCGTTTTGCACAGAGTGGCCCCGAACCTGGTCTTCTGGGGTACCCCGGCAGCTCTCGCGGCTCCTACCCACATCAGATAACCCCCTCGGAGTAGCGCTTCCCCGAGGGGGTTACCTTGCAGGCGCTCTCCCGAGTCCAGCATTCGGCATCCATAGCCGCTGAATGTATGACTCGGCCCCGCCTCCCGGCACCCGCGTCATTTGGATTTGATTGACAGTAGCAGGAGCCAATGGCTGTGCTGCTATCAATCTAGCCAATCAGAACACCAGCTAGAGCTGGTGTGCTTGTCCCCAACGCGAGAAAAAGAGGGTTCAGGTAAGTAAAATGGGGGCACTGGGGGGCTGCTGCACTGCAAGAGGTTGTTCACCTCAATGCATAGAATACATTGAGGTGAAAAACCACGAAGGTTTTCTACCCCTTAAAGTGGAAATCAGCACTCCTATTAGGATCTGTGTTCAACATTTACAAACTTAAGATTAATGCAAATTCTGTGTCAGTGCTTGCTATTCACACTGTTCTTATACAAGCTGAAGCCCATGTGAAACAGGCCTATGGCATGTTATTTAAAGGATATGTGTTTTCGTCCTCGAAGATATATAAATAGGCCCTCTCCCCGTACATAATTTTTTTTTATGTTTTTGCATTGGTACTTACATTGGTACTTTACATTTCCCACATGGTTTGTCTATTATCCCTAAAAAATGTCCATAATGTACTAGAGGATTTGCCTCCTATAGGGTTTGCCACTAGGTTTGGGTTTGTTCATTGAGCTTCAAACAGGATTCACCGAACCCTCACCAAACGGAATCCAGGCATATTTTCTCATCCCCACTCAATAGAATTATTTTTGTCAGTTGATGTAATCATTCTCCTATTTTCCATACTTTATATGTAATGAGTGCATAGGCCCAGAAGGCAATTTTTTCAGCTTTGACGTTGTGCTTTGCATGGCAAAGCAACAATTTAGCAACAGTTTACTGTTAAAACAGACCTCTCCAGTAACTTACAGTATACTTACCTTCAGGGCTGGGACAAGGGGTGGGCAGGAGGGGCGGCTGCTCTGGGCACTGTAGTATCATGTGAGGTGGGGGGTGCCCAATGGAGATTGGGGGGGATTTGTGTTGGAAGGGGGTATTCAGGGGTGGCGGGGGTAAGTATTGTTCTAGTTGGGGAAATTTGGAGGGGAAGTGAATGGTGATTTAGGGGGATTTGTGCTGGGAGGGGGAGAAGATTTGTGCTAGGAGGGGGGATTTTGTGCTGCGAGGGGGGTGTACTAGGAGGGGATATTTTAGGGGTAGAGGATTTGTGCTAGGAGGAGTATTTTTTTTGGGGGGTGGGCAAAGATTTGTGCCGCGAGGGGGGATTTCAGCAAAGGGGTGGATTTGTACTGGGAGGAGGAGAGATTTATGCTTATGGAGCAAGTTTGCATATTAGTGCTCAGTGTTTTTGTAGGGGGATTTTTGCTTACACTAGACTTGTGCACTGACAAAAAATGTGTTAGTTTTCGTTTTCGTTTCATTCGTTTTTTGCTTTTTTCGGAAATTTCGAAATTTGTTTGTGAACGTAACAAATACGAATTTATCTAAAGTTACAAATTATCCAAAATAACGAATGCTGCATCTAAACAAATGGAATGGAACAAATTAATAATAAATAATAATAATAAAAAGGTTTTATTAATATTATTGTTATTTATTATTGTTAGATTGTTACATTCCATTCGTTTAGATACGGCATCCATTATTTCAGATAATTCGTGACTTCGGATAAATTCGTTACGTTCACTAACAGTCAAATCTACCTATAATATAATATTCATTATAAGTTAGGTATTATTTTAGATTTTCGGGTTTTCGAATTTTCATACTTTCATTCTTTTGAATGTTCAGATTTTCATTCTTATTTTTGGATTTTCAAATTCCCAAATTTTTGATTTTTCTAATTTCCTTATTTTGAATTTTCGAATTTCCCAAATTTCGAATTTCCCCAATTTCGATTTTCCGAACTCCCGAATTTTCCGAAATTTTGACTTTCCGAATTTTCGAATTTCCGAATTTTGAATTTCCGAAATTTTCCAATTTCCAAAATATCCGATTTTTGATTTTTCGAATTTCCTAATTTCGAATTTTCGAATTTCCCTAAAAAGGTTTTATTAATATATTATATAATATTGTTATTTATTATTATTAGATCATTACATTCCATTCATTTAGATACGGCATTCATCTTTCAGATAAGTCCTAACTTTGGATAAATTCGTATTCGTTACGTTCACTAACAGCCAAATTTGAAAGTAAATTCCAATACCTATAATATCATATTTATTATTAGTTAGTTGTTATTTTAGATTTTTGGGTTTTCGAATTTTCAGATTTTCATTCTTTTGAATGTACAGATTTTCATTCTTATTTTTGGATTTTCAAATTTCCAAATTTTTGAATTTTCAAACTTCCTAATTTTGAAATTTTGAATTTTCAGATTTTCATTATTTTGAATGTTCAGATTTTCATTCTTATTTTTGGATTTTCAAAATCCCAAATTTTCCAATTTTCGAATTTCCTAATTTAGAATTTTCGAATTTCCCTTAAAAGGTTTTATTATTATTATTGTTAGTTATTATTATTAGATTGTTACGGTCCATTCGTTTAGATACGGCATTCATTATTTAAAAAATTTGTAGCTTCGGATAAATTCGTATTCGTTACGTTCACTAACAGCCAAATTTGAAAGTAAATTCCAATACCTATAATATAAGATTTATTATTAGTTAGTTGTTATTTTAGATTTTCGGGTTTTCAAATTTTCACATCTTCATTCCTTTGAATGTTCAGATTTTCATTCTTATTTTTGGATTTTCAAATTTCCAAATTTTTGAATTTTCTAATTTCCTTATTTTGAATTTTCGAATTTCCCAAATTTCGAATTTCCCAAATTTCGATTTTCCGAACTCCCGAATTTCTGAAATTTTTACTTTCCGAATTTTCGAATTTCTGAATTTTGAATTTCCGAAATTTTCCAATTTCCAAAATATCCGATTTCCGAATTTCCAATTTCCGAAATTTCGAATTTCTGACATTTAGAATTTTCCATTTTCCGAATTTTTGGAATTTCCGAATATACAATTTCTGAATTTACCAATTTTCAAATTTCAGAATTTTCGAAAATTCGAAATTTCAGAAATTCAGAAGTTCAGAAATTCGGAATTTCGGAAATTTGGAATTCCGGCATTTCGGAAATTCTGAAATTGAAAAATTTGGATATTCGTAAAGTAACAAATTTGTCAAGATTCATTAAAAAACTAATTAGAACTAAACGAATTGCACATGTCTAGCTTACACATAATGCTCAGTTTGGCATGTTAGCCCTGGGCTCTAGATGACCTAGCCCCAGCATTACTTACCTTCTTTTTGTTCCGTTGCTGCTTCATTAAGCTACTAGGAATAAAAGGATGTTTATAAGCCACTAATTATTGGAGTCAAAGCTTACACAGAGCTATAGGCTCTTGGTGTGACAGCCCTGAGTCTCCCAACATTGTTACATGGAGTGAGTCATATGATCATCTATAAGTGAAAGTTCTGGGTATTTCATTCAGCTTCCCGGACTAATCACGGAGCGGAGGCAAAGGTAAATATATGCTTCTGGACATAAGGGGGTTAAGACAAACCTGCCTCTGTGCCCTGAATGGGTAAAGAACAGGCCTGTCTAAAGCTTTTATAACAAACTTACTGGAGCAGCATTTTCATTCTCATTGTAGCCAAGAAATATGCTCACTTTGGAACTTTCATCCCGCTTCCTTTCATATAACACGAGCACTTCCATTAGAACACTTAGGAGAATAGAATAGATTGTCCCTTTGTAAATTCTATTATGTGGACATTGAAGTGCATTGCATGAGAGTAATTACATGTCTGAAAAGCAGGTTAATGTAAAATGAACAGCGAAGGGGGGAGAGGGAGGCTTTTCGAATTTGAAGAAAGTGCTGCGCTCAGCTCGGTATCTTGAAGACACATATGAACAAGGCTATCTAATGCTGTTTAACGGAACAATTTAATGCTCTATTGCAAATTACTGGCCAAAGCAGTCAGCTCACAGAAATTGTTAGTCAGGCAGAACATCTAATGAAAAAAATAAATAAATGAAGGTCACTCATCCGAATATATCAGATACAGAGCGGCAGTTAATTAAGCCTCCTACACATGAAATAATAAGTGATTTTCAAATAAGTCCAAAACAGCACCTTACATAAAGAATTTCTGGACAGTTGAATAATCAGATACATTAATATAAAGGAGCTGATTTAGGTGCCAGAAGATTTGTCAAATAATATGCATATACTTGAGATCCTGCTGTCCAATATACAGTATCTCACGAAAGTGAGTACACCCCTCACATTTTTGTAAGTATTTTATTACATCTTTTCATGTGATAACACTGAAGAAACTAGAAAAGCTACAATTTCTGGGGAAATTGTATGAAGTGTTCTTGCCTCCACCAGTAGTCTACAACTGGAGTGGGCGGAATAACTGGGAGGAGTGGCTTGAGTAACTGTTGTGTGGTTGGAGTGGCTGGAGTAACTGTGGAAAGGTTGGACTGGGCAGAGTAACTTTATGGAGTGGGCAGAGTAACTGTGTGGAGTGTTTGGAGTGAGTAAAGATAGTAAATATTACACTAACCAATTGATTGATCAAATTTAAAAAGTGCACATGACAAGCTTGATAGAGTGAGACATGCATTTCAACTTTTATTTATTTATATAGCACATTTAATTGCAACGTTGTTGCCCAAAGTGCTTCACAGTTACATTAAAACATACATTTATAAAAACATTAGCAGCATTATCAAGCCTAGCAAATGAATATATGACCACATTCATTTGGGAGGTCTCAGCATCTTGACGTAGAATGGAGGTGAAGGTGTGCTATCTGTTTGATGATAATCAGTGTTTACAACCACTGTTTCCAGGCAGCGCTCATGCCCTGTTTATGCTTCACAACCACTGCTCAAAACACAATACACAGGATCATGATAGCTGTAATAACTGTGCAGTACTTCAAACGGTCGTATTTTAAAAACTATAAATCCTACAGTGAAGAGCTTTATATTGTGAGAATAACAAGACCCAGACCTAGATTTGATGCAAAGTATGTCTCTGAAATATTAAAAATGAAGGCACAGTCGCAGTTTAGATATTGCCCTTCAAATTTGAAGTGGCTAGAGTGGAGTTTCAATAAATGTCAATAGACGGCGTGAGTTGCAAACAAATAGTCATATTGTGAAAACTATCAGGACTTTGGCTTAGCCATGGACACATTAGTGGCAGCAGGGATAGCTGAACATTTTGATATAAAGTTTGTGTAGGTGGGTTTGAAAATGAGGGAGTGGTGGCAGTTTAGAAATCATGTCCTGATTTTTCAGCTTTAGTCACCTCCCACTCTAGTTTTGAACATTTCGCCATTCATTCCTATGGGACCAATTTCACCACAAAAAAGACGATATATTGTGAACCATTCGGTGAAACGTTCCACATAGTAATGGCACACCGATCGGGAACAATCCGCACATTTCGGTATATTACTGTCTATGTAGTGTAAAAGCTGTGGGAGGAGTTAGGGTGGTAAATTTGGCTATAAGAATAATAAAAATATATATGTGAAATAACAGTAAGTGGTCTTGCTATGCAAGAACACTTAAATATATATGTGAAATAACAGTAAGTGGTCTTGCTATGCAAGAACACTTAATTACACTTTGCCACAATGTAAAGTAGTGAGCGTACAGCTTTTATAACAATGTAAATTTGCTGTCTCCTCAAAATAACTCAACACACAGCAATTAATGTCTAAACCGCTGACAACAAAAGTGAGTACACTGTGAAAATACAAGTGAAAATGTACAAATTGGGACCAAAGTGTCAATATTTTGCGTGACCACCATTATTTTCCAACACTGCCTTAACCCTCTTGGGCATGGAGTTCACCAGAGCTTCACAGGTTGCCACTGGAGTCCTCTTCCACTCCTCCATGACGACATCACGGAGCTGGTGGATGTTAGAGACCTTGCGCTCCTCCACCTTCCATTTGAGGATACCCTACAGATGCTCAATAGGGTTTAGGTCTGGAGACATGCTTGGCCAGTCCATCGCCTTTACCCTCAGCTTCTACAAGGCGGTGGTCATCTTGGAGGTGTGTTTGGGGTTGTTATCATGTTGGAATACTGCCCTGCGGACCAGTATCCAAAGGGGTGGATCATGCTCTGCTTCAGAATGTCACAGTACATGCTGGCATTTAGGGTTCCCTCAATGAACTGTAGCTCCCCAGTGCCAGCAGCACTCATGCAGCCCCAGACCATGACACTGCCACCACCATGCTTGACTGTAGGCAAGATACACTTGTTTTTGTACTCCTCACCTTGTTGCCGCCACAAACGCTTGACACCATCTGAACCGAATACGTTTATCTTGGTCTCATCAGACCACAAGACATGGTTCCAATAATCCATATCCTTAGTCTGCTTGCCTTCAGCAAACTGTTTGTGGGCTTTCTTGTGCATCATCTTTAGAAGAGGCTTCCTTGTGGGATGACAGCCATGCAGAACAATTTAATGCAGTGTGCAGCACATGGTCGGAGCACTGACAGGCTGACCCACCCACCCCTTCAACCTCTGCAGCAATGCTGGCAGCACTCATACATCTATTTCCCAAAGACAACCTCTGGATATTAGGCTGAGCACGTGCACTCAACTTCTTTGGCCGACCATGGCGAGGCCTGGTCTGAGTGGAACCTGTTCTGTTAAACCGCTGTATGGTCTTGGCCACCATGCTGCAGCTCAGTTTCAGGGTCTTGGCAATCCCAGCTCCCCATCCACACCTGAGATCTTGTAACACTAACGAGTCACATGACACTGGGGTGGGAAAATGGCTAATTGGGCCCAATTTGGACATTTTCACTTAGGGGTGTACTCACTTTTGTTGCCAGCAGTTTAGACATTAATGGCTGTGTCTTGAGTTATTTTGAGGGGACAGCAAATTTACACTGTTATACAAGCTGTACACTCACTACTTTACATTGTAGTAAAGTGTCATTTCTTCAGTGTTGTCACATGAAAAGATATAATAAAAGATTTACAAAAATGTGAGGGGTGTACTCACTTTTGTGAGATACTGTATACCACAAGGCTTTGAACACCACAACCAGTGGCGGAACTACCAGGGTCACAGTAGTGACACTTGTGACTGGGCCCTGGAGTTCCACCACTGTGAGGGGGTCTGTCCGTTCCACCACTGTGAGGGGGCCCGTCCGTTCCGCCACTGTGGAAGGGGGGCCCACCCACCCACGCTGCCAATGCCGCCAGTCCTAGTCAATGATCGGGACATTATGTCCCGGACATAGTGTACAATGTGGGAGGAGGGAGGGGGGCGCCATCGCTCACCGATTCTAGTTACAGTTGGACTTACTGTTACTGGCACAGCGCCCATTCCTCCAAGCAGATCCATGTCAGGAGGAGGAAACAAGTGGAGGTGAAAGTCAGCTGATCAGCTGACGGGCCATTCGAGTGAAGGGGGAGGAGCTCTTCCTTTTGTGAGGTGCAGACAGTGTCCCCATGTGCGGAGAGCAGTTACTGGAGGCACTGTGAGTTTTTAGACTGAGAGAGCACTGAGCAAGGAGGAGAGGCTTGACTGACACTACAAGCAGGTGAGTGCCAGTGTCATCATCCTATCACTATCCCTCTCCCCCTTATCCCATACCACCATCTGTCTGCCCCTGATCCCATCCTCCACCACCATCCCTCTGCCCTTGATCCCATCCCCCCACCATATCCCTCTGCTCCTGATCCCATCCCTCCGCCCTGATCCCATCCCCCACCACCATCTCTCTGCCCCTGATCCCATCCCTCTGCCCCTGATCCCAACCCCCTCCACCACCATCCCTCTGCCCCTGATCCCATACCTATGCCCCTGATCCCATCCCCCCACCACCATTCCTCTGCCCCTGATCCCATCCCCCCACTACCATCCCCCAGCCCCTGATCCCATCCCCCCACCACCATCCCTCTGCCCCTGATTCCATCACCCTCACCACCATCCCTCTGCCCCTGATCCCATCCCTCCAGCACCATCCCTCTGCTCCTGATCCTATCCCTCCACCATCCTTTGCTCCTGATCCCAATCCCGCCATCACCATCCCTCTGCCTAATCCTATCCCTCCACTACCACCCCTCTGCCCCTAATCCCATCCCTCCACCACTATCCCTCTGCTCCTGATCCCATCCCTCCACCACCATCTTTCTGCCCCTGATCCCATCCCCCTCCACCACCATCCCTCTGCCCCTGATCCCATCCCCCCACCACCATCCTTCTGCCCTCTGCCACTGATCCCATCCTCCCACCACCATCCCTCTGCCACTGATAACACCCCCCACCACCAGCACTGATCCCCCCCCTCCACTGATCCCACCCCCTTCCACACCACTACCACCACTGATCCAATCCCCCCCACCACCACAACTGATCCCATCCCCCTCCCATCAAAACCACTGCCACTGATCCCATCCCTCTCCTCCACCACTACTGCCACTGATCCCAAGGGGGCACTCAGGAGGATGTAAGGGTGCACTCTGGAGGCATTAAAGGGGCACTCTGGAGGTACTGTTTTAGTACCTCCAACTCTGGAGGTACTGTTTTAGTACCTCCAGAGTGCTCCCTTACATCCTTCAAAGGCTCCCTAGTAATAGTAAGGTCAGTGGCAAAACTACTAGTCTGAAAAATCACACTTGTGACTGGGCCCTGGTGTTCCACCACCATGTGGAGGCCTCAAGATGGCAGGAGGTCAGGGAGGGGCCTTTATAGTTTCCTGCACCAGGGCCCTGCAGGTTGAAGTTCCGCCTCTAACCACAACTAACATTTTAAGGCCCGTTTTTAAAATTCAGGCTGCAGTGTGGAGCTGGCAGAGCCCCAAGGTGTGCTTTCTTCTTCTTTTTTTTGCAGCCAACAGAGCTCCGTGAATAAGAAAAAATGGTCATGTGATGTTGACAGGTCACAGGATTTCCTGTTATTGGATCGGACTCCTGAAGCCAGCAGAGCGCAATGCACATTTATAAATCTCATCACTGTTCATCAAAAATGTGTACTGCTCTATTTACAACAGGGGTGTCCAACATTTTAATCTTCCTGGGCCACATTGATGTTTTGCTTGGTGTCTGTTTAAAGGTTCTTCCGGCAAAATCCAAGGAAGGTTATACCTCTGTAGTGTATTAATACCTTTACTAAACAGAAAAGCTGCACATAAAACTGCAGGGTACACAATTTATAGCATTACAAAACATGCCTACAAAATGTACAAGCCAATTATCCTTTCTAGCAAAATAAGCATGTAAGCATGTACAATATGGAAGCAATAAGTAACTAAATAGTAGTTACTCAACTTGAGCTTTCCATTGATTGAATATTCTCCATGGTTCTTTGCTCAGAGTCCAACTGCTTTCTCTAAAGTCCTCCAGTTTCCAGCAAATATGTTTCTCCTTTGTCTCCAAGCATAACTCTGTCCATTGTCTGACCACATGCCTGTTCAAAGTCCCCCCCCCCCTCATATCCTGTAAAGAGTTTCCTCTGCTTAACTGATACACCAGTCCTACTGGTTAATTTGCGTATCAATAGGGTTAGAAGCCTTAGCTTCTTAAAACAGCACATGGTCTTAAAAAATCTAACTATGCTATAAAATCACCCATAAATATCCCTAGCAACACAATTGGAAGAAGAATTGTCTTAGGCCGCACATAAAATACACTAACAATAAGGATAGCTTATAAAAGTCCAGTAAAGAGATTCTGGGGTTGATTTCCTAAAGGCAAATCCACATTGCACTACAAGTGCACTGCAAGTGCTCTTGAAAGTTCACTGAAAGTGCAGTCGCTGTAGATCTGAGGGGAAGATCTGAAATAAGGGGAAGCTCTGTTGATTTTATCATCCAATCACATGCAAGCTAAAATGCTGTTTATTTTATTTTCCTTGCATGTCCCCCTCAGATCTACAACTACTGCGCTGTTAGTAAATAAACCCCACTGTCACATTTTTTTGGCAGCATGTGCTCGCTAAGTGTAGCCACACTTTAACAAAAAATTTCCAAAAATTCTACATTTTTAAGTAAGTTTACAATTTTGAGTTGGGCTGCATTAATAGCAGTTTTGGACTGCATGCGGTCCATGGTCCACAGGTTGGACACCCCTGGTTTACAGTCATATCGGTTAGGGCCATAACACTGCTTTTTTAAATTGGACTCTTCTCTGAATGGCATGGTGATACCCACTCTGAACACTCTCCCTCCTGAAGCCCCTCCTCCTTTTATTCATCATAAAAAACAGACACTCCCACTACAATCTTTATTACTAACTTTTAGCTAGTGTGTGGCAGCAAGATATAAAGACTTATTTCAGTTGCACTTTCTGATCTACTATAATATTATTAAATACGTTTTGGATTTATATTTTAGCCCTGATAAAGAGCTAATGCACCTTATAATTCCTGAAATGTGTTGTCTTGATATCTTGGATTTTTTTGATGAAATACCCATGTTGGGCTCCCAAAACCAATGGTGTAATGATCCTGTTTTTACGCACCTGCTGGAATTTGCCCAAGGTGCCTTGTGGACATTTTTAAAAGCTGCTTAAAGAAGAGTTAAGCTACTCGGCATAGGATAGTGAAACACATGGAGATCACTGGAGATCATCACTGGATTTTCAGCTTCCAGGGGCATTGGCCAGTTATGGTATATGCACATTGGTCTAAGCAGCATGTAACAATGTATAAAACATCCATACACGGAATTCTTTAAGTAGAGCTTTTGCACTCTTCAAAATAGAACTTGCTCTGCACTGCAAAACAAAACTAACTTCAATTCGTTTATCAAGTCCATCCTACCCATACCCTCTTAACAGCCATTAAAACATGACAG
Organism: Aquarana catesbeiana; assembly: GCF_042186555.1. NCBI lineage: Eukaryota > Metazoa > Chordata > Amphibia > Anura > Ranidae > Aquarana > Aquarana catesbeiana. The sequence continues at coordinate 363,556,293 of NC_133329.1, forward strand.
AGGTTCCAGCCCCTCTCCAGTCTATCTAAAAGTTGAATAAAAAGTTTTGGCTACAGTTGGATTTTCAGCAAATTGTCACATTTTTGCACAGGCATTTTCTCTCTGTCCCTCTGTAAAGGCTTTCAATGTGATCATAATGCTAGGTCCTTGTTAAGATTGATATTGGAAGTACCTGTTTTTTTCTGTGAAATGTTCCCGTCTGAAATATCACCATCAATTTTCTGTAGATCCTCTCATATTTCACTGCTGGATAAAATGCCTGTCGCTGAGCTCATTAGTTGGCTATGGTTTAATGGCGTCCCAATGCTGTAGATAATTGATTCCCAGGAAGAGTCATATAGCTACAAAATTTGACAAGGTTCACTTCCTTACCATTTCTTATTAAAAATAATATGGTTGATTAACATTTAATACCATTGAAAGGTTAATGTGAAATTAAAAGATGACTAGGAATAAGATTGCTCCTAAGAAAGTTTGTAGTTTGAACAGTAGTTTAATATAGAACAGCAGCTTTAAAGTGACCCTGCCAACATTTTGTCCATTACAGGATCATTAAATCGTATTAAATTAAAAAGGAACGCTTAGGGGTCAGTTTTTCAGTGTTTTAATTATAATGTTTGCACAAGGTTCACCCAAGACTTTTGAATACAATTTTTTTTTTTAATGTGTGAACCTTTAGAAAAACTGTGTGACAATCTTGAGTGAAGACATTGAAAAATAGACCTCTTGGTGATCCTCCCTCAGGGGTGTTTCTCTCTTCTGCCGCCTTCTATTTTTGTTCCACCTCCAACATTTCCAGAAGTGACAGAGGCTTTTTCTATCTGCAGTTGCTTTACCTTGTCCCCTGACATCATTAATATTGCTTTTTTTTTTATAAATATTTTTATCATTTTTTAAGAATAGAAATTACAACATTGTATATAATTTATACAATAAATATAATTTTAAAGTATATATAAATACATTAACATTCAAAAGGAAAAAGAAAAAAGGAGGGGGGGGGAGGAAAATACCAGAATGAGAAGAGTTCATCAGAAGTGCAAAAGGCATCTATCAAAATTTTGAGGAAATAAAGATGTAACCCTGGGAGACCATATTATCTCAAATTTGTGTAAATCATCACAAAGAATAGCAGCAAGTTTTCTGTTAGACATGTACCAATTCATTTTATTTTTAACTGATGAGGAATTCGGTGTAGAGGACCACCAAGCTTTTGCCAAAGTTTGTTTGGCAGCAGTGAATAAAAATGTTAAGAGGTAGGGTTGTCCCGCTACCCATACTAGTATCGGTATCGGCACCGATACCGAGCATTTGCCCAAGTACTTGTACTCGGGCAAATGCTCCCGATGCTTCCCCCGATACCTGGACTGTCAGCGGTGATCGGCGCATGGGGGAGTTACAAGCTTCTCCCCCAGCGGCTTTCACCAGCTTTAGTAACATACAGCGGTGATCGCTCACAGCTGACTGTCACTGCATCCTCCTCCATGCCCCCTCCGTTCCTCTGTGCCTCTCCACTGTCCCCCTGCATTCCTCTCTCCTTATCTGTCCTCCTCCGTACTCCCCCTTCCTTCCTCTCTCCTTATCTGTCCCCCTCCGTTCTCCCCCTCCGTTCCTCTCTCCTTATCTGTCCCCTCCATTCTCCCCCTCAGTTCCTCCGTCCTCCTCCTCCTTCCCTTGTGTATGGATAGAGTCAGCTGACTCTGTCCATTCACATAACTGAAACATTGTAATCTCCTGTGATTACAATGTGTCAGTTTATGAATGGAGAGGAGCCGCTGTCTTCTCTCCATTCATTCTCAGTGCAGCTGACGCTGCAGAGAAAGGGACTGGGGAATCTCTATCCTCGGTTTCTTTCTCTGTCTCAAGGGGGAGATATCAGAGGTCTGTTAAGACCCCTGATATCTCACCAAAGCCCCCCAAAAGGGCTGATTTAAAAAAAAAAAAAAAAAAAAAACAATAAAGAATAAAAAAATATTTTCCTGACAGACTCCATGGCAGCAACGTGTGGGTTAAGTCCCGCCTCTACTACCCTATAGGACACTACTCCCATAAATCTTTGCTCCCTGCCCCCGGCCGTGTTCTTTTTTTGTCCTCCTCGCAAGACCTAGTGTTGGTCTTCCTACCTGAAGATGTTTATCCCCACGATCAAGGTTGGCCGAGCTGCGACTTGGATCAGGATAAGTCGCATTACTCCGCTAAGCCCTAGCTATTAGCAGGGTATGGAGTGGGGCATTGGAAGAGGCGCAGGAAGAAGCCATTTTCCCTGGCCACTGGCAGGCGAGGCCGCGCATGGGTTGGATAGCCAGCTATTAGCAGGTGACCCCTTGTTGCCCCTGGAAAGTCCGGTGTTTACCTTCGGCCTGATGATCGTGGCGGGATTGGTGAGATGTTTCCTTGCTATCATGGCAGCAGTTTCTGTTGGAATTCCTTGTTGTTTCTCTCCCTTGTGTGTCTTTCCCCTTCGTCTTACTGTTTATGTGGTTGCAGGCATGGCGGCTGGTTCTTCCTGCGTTCCAGCCGCCGTTTTTACTTTCACTTTGTGTCCGGCCGTACTGCGCATGCGCGGACGGCACGAAACCGAGGCTTGGTTTTTCGCGCATGCGCGATAGCGGCAAGTCGCCGCTAATCGCGCATGCGCACTGGCGTTCGCTCGTCACGGGCGGTGACGTCACTGGGGCGCCCTATTTAAACTGGGAAAATAGCCTGCAGACCCTGGGAATGCCTGCAGGCTGTTTTTGGCTCTTCCCCACGCTCCAGTGAATCAGCTACTGGTAAGTAGCTTTACATACAGGAGGGCTGTCGCTCCCTGGCTCATAGCCAAGTTAATTTGTTTGCTTTACGTTAACTTTGCAGTCAGATGGATATTTCTGAAGACATGAGCACTCCACCGCCTGCCTCTGGCCAGCCTCCTCTCACAAGGTACAGGGGCAGGTCCCATTGCCGAGGGCCCTTAGGCGGGTGGGGGGGGTGTATTTCCACAGATGATCGTTCTTTCTAACTGCTCTGTTTTGTTTCTGTGGTTCTCTGTCTTTTGCTTTAGCCCTTCCAGGTCAGAACAGCGTCGCAGCTCGCACAAAGGAAGTGATTCGTCAAAGTCGCATCACCGGCAATCCTCTTCCAAATCTAAGCATTACGGCTCCTCCTAAAAATCAGGACACCGTAGTGAGGAGCGCTCGCACTCCTCAGTGGCCCACTCCAGCCACTCATCAAGTGTCTGCTGGGGATGCAGATCGCAAGTACCTGTCGGTAAATTGCTGTGCGATTCCTGCTTCGCCAAAGCTTCCAGGGAAAGAGGTGATTCGGACCAACAACTTAAAGCCCTAGTTGAGAGGGTTGTAAAGGAATCACTTAAGGGTATTGAGGCAGTCCGGCCTGTTACCCCTCAGGCAGAGCCACCAGGTTCCCCAGTGAGGGAAACTCAGTTGCAGGACACCTGGGAGTCCTCTGTACCTAGCCACCCTTCAGTGGTCAACTCTGACAGTGACTCGGATGAAGATAATACCTGTGTGGGTTTTGACTTCGCTCTGCTACCTCCCTTGGTCAAGGCTATTAGAGAAACTTCAAATTGGGAGGATCCAACGGCTGTCCCTCCCAAACAGAGAAAATTCTTTAAACAGCTAAAGAAGGAGCGAGTTAACTTTCCTTTCTTTTCTGAGTTGGGCGAGATCATCACAGATGAATGGAGCAAGGTGGAGAAGAAAAACTCCATGCTTACTAAAATTTCAAAGCTTTATCCTTTTAGGGAGGAAGAAGTGAAGCATCTGGAATCAGCTCCATTGGTGGACGCAGCTGTGATGAGGCTGGTAAAACACGTGACACTCCCCTTGGAGGACACAGTGTCCTTTAAAGACAGATGGATTGATGCTGATCTGAGGAGAGTGTACCTTACAGCAGGCATGGCTTGCAAACCAGCCTTAGCCCTGGCAGCCCTGTCCAAAGCTATGGAGGTGTGGACGGATAGTGTTCAAGATACGCTAAGGAATATTTCAGATGACACAGCGAAGAACTCGCCTATTCAAGAATTAAGGCTAGCATCGGCCTTTCTGGGTGAGGCCTCGATTGACATCATTCGTCTGACGGCCCGAGTAATGCTCTCGTCGCTCACCGCCAAGCGGGCTCTTTGGCTCCGCCCTTGGCTGGCTGATCCAGCCTCTAAGCAGGTATGGTGCCGAATTCCCTACGGGGGCTCTTCTCTTTTTGGCAACAAGCTGGACGAGGCCATTACACGGGCTACTGGTGGGAAGTCGGGGTTCCTACCTCAGGATAGGCGCCTGCAAGGCCAAAGATAATCCTTCCCGAAGAGGCAATATCAAGATCGATCCAGAGAGGCTCGTACTTACAAGCAAGGCCGGGAATTCTCCAGATCCTGGAAATCAAGGCAATCGTCCTTTAAGAAGGCTGCAGGTAGTGAGTCGAAAGGGGAGAGGCAACCTTCCAAATCTTTTTGAAAGTGGGCCCGCTCAGGCAGACCGTGTGGGGGCCCGTCTTTTCCACTTTCGGCATGTCTGGGCGGCTTCGATTCACGACTTCTGGACAATCAAGACAGTCTCCTCTGGTCATGCCTGGACCTTTACCGACCCTCCCAGACTCAGGTGGGTACCCACTACTCTTCCGGCATCAGAAGAAAAAAGGACAATACTTTTAGCCTACATAGAATCTTTGTTGGCCCAAGGCGCTGTCATCCCAGTCCCAGTCAGCCAGCAAGGCATGGGAATGTATTCTCCCCTCTTTCTGGTTCAGAAGAAGAGTGGGGCCTGGAGGCCGGTCATAGACCTAACCCATCTAAATCGCTTCATCAAAAAGGAGAGGTTCAAGATGGAAACACTCTCCACAATTCAACAGTCGGTTCAACCAGGGGACTGGATGGTGTCCATAGACCTCAAGGACGCCTATTTTCACGTCCCCATCGCGGAAAACTTTCAACAATTTCTCCGCTTCTCCGTGGGCAAGCTTCACTTACAATTTACATGCCTTCCCTTCGGGTTATCAACTTCTCCTCGGGTTTTCTCAAAGGTGCTGTTGGCAATAGTAGCTCTCCTGAGAACCAGGGGGATTCGTCTACATCACTACCTGGACGACCTGCTTCTCTTGGCACAGGACAGGGTGCAACTCATAGCACACAGAGGGCAAGTGATTTCCACACTACAGGAATTCGGATGGATTCTGAACCAGGAGAAGAGCCAGTTAGACCCATCTCAGTCTCTGGTGTTTTTGGGTGCCCTCTTCGACACGGTCAGAGGCACCATTTCGTTACCGGAAGAGAAGATCTCGACATTCAGAGACAGGATCCACCCAGCTCTTTCTACTCCTCATCTTCACGCTCTCCAATGCCTGAGGATCATTGGCACTATGGTGGCGACGATTCCGATGGTGAGGTGGGCCCAATGGAGAATGAGGCCTTTTCAGAAGGGCTTCCTTCACCAGTGGAAGGGCAGCAAGACCCAGCTGATTCGGATTACTGCATCCATGAGGCACTCTCTCCTATGGTGGCTCCAACGGGAGAACCTCTCCAACTGCCATTCCATCCTTCCCATTTCTTGGGTGACTATAACAACAGACGCCAGCAACAGGGGCTAGGGTGCCCACTGTCTGGCGGAAGTGGCTCAGGGCACTTGGGAATTCCCCTCCAGAAGGATAGTGTCAAACATCCTGGAGCTGAGAGCAGCCTTCCAGGCACTTCTGGCGTTTCGGCATCTCATTCAAGGCTCCTCGGTCCTACTCAGACTGGACAATACCACAGCAGTGGCATACATAAGAAGGCAAGGGGGGACTCGAAGTCTCTCCTTACTACAAGAGGTAGAGCCAATTATGTCCTGGGCCCAGAAAAACCTGAAGGATCTGACAGCGACATATGTTCCAGGGGTTCAGAATGTTCAGGCAGACTTCCTTTCTCGGAGGCTCCTAGACAACAACGAGTGGTCTCTCCACGAAGAAGTATTCAAGTGGATTCTTTCGTTGGGGCTCCTTCCGGAAGTCGACCTGTTCGCCTCCCCCTGCAACAAAAAGATGGCAAGATACTATTCAAGGTACAGGGACCCTCAAGCGTATGGGGTGGACGCCCTGACGGAGAAATGGTGGTTCAACAGAGCCTATGCCTTTCCGCCAACTCCGATCATTCTCCAATTCCTGAAGAGGCTCAGGGCAGAGACAGCAGAGGTGTTAGCGATAATTCCTTACTGGCCCAACAGGCCCTGGTTCCCTCTCCTAACACTCCTCAGTGTCCGAGATCCGATCCCTCTTCCTTCCAGACCAGACCTCCTGTCTCAGGGGTCGAGGCTACACCCTTGCCCGGATCACCTGCGCCTAAGGGCTTGGCTTTTGAAAGGGGAAGGTTGGAGGCGCTAGGCTGCCCGGATGAAGTAATTCCCACTCTCCTTAGTTCAAGAAGGAATAGTACCAACCGAGTGTATGAGAGGATCTGGGCGAAATTTAGCAGCCATATGTCTTCCAGGTCCAACTCCTGTGATAATCTGGCGATTCAGGACGTTCTAAGTTTTCTGCAGACGGGTCTGGACATCTCACTGTCCGTCAGTTCTCTTCGTGTCCAGGTTTCTGCAATATCAGCTTTCTCCGGAGTCGCATGGGCCAAGCACCCTCTGGTCCAGCAATTTTTCAAAGGAGCAGTCAGGCTTAGGCCACAGAGGAAACCCAGATTCCCCAAATGGGATCTTCCGTTAGTCCTGGATTTCTTTGCTCAACTTAACAGATCTCTCTCAGTCAGAGAATTAACCCTCAAGACTTCGTTCCTGATAGCTATAACTTCGGCGAAGAGGGTCTCGGAAATTCAATCCCTGGGGTCCAAGGAACCATTCATCACCTTTTTTCCGGACAGAGTGGTCCTAATACCAATGCTTGGGACAAATCCCAAAGTTACCTCGGTCTTTCACGAGAACCAGGATATCACACTCCCTACCTTCAAATCCACGGGAGGTCCAGATCCACACCCTCTCGATGTAGGAGCTACTCTCAATCAATACCTGGAAGTTACGGCACCTTTCCGTCAATCTGAATTTCTTTTTGTTCTATTCCATGGGAAAAACAGGGGCTCTAGGGCTTCTGTCAGATCCATCGCGGCTTGGGTGGTTCAAGCCATCCAATGGGCTTACAGAGAGAAAGGCTTGGCTCCTCCTGAGGCGGTTACAGCTCACTCTACGAGAAGTCTTTCGACGTCCTGGGCGGCCTCACGTCATGTTGCTCCTGATGTGATCTGCAGAGCAGCTTCTTGGTCTTCGATTCATACCTTCAGGACCCATTATTGTGTTGAGCCAGCAACCTTATCTTCTGTTAAATTTGGTTTAAAAGTGCTGTCGGCTGACAGTGTTAAATAAATCTTTTGTTCAGCATTTAGCCCACCCGGGTGTGTATGGCGAGTTATTTCCCACACGTTGCTGCCATGGAGTCTGTCAGGAAAACGGAAAATTCCTATCATAATACTTACCGTAATTTTCCTTTCCTGATGGACTCCATGGCAGCAGGAGTTCCCTCCCCGAATGGCTGAAGTAGGCTAGTTACCGAACACGGCCGGGGGCAGGGAGCAAAGATTTATGGGAGTAGTGTCCTATAGGGTAGTAGAGGCGGGACTTAACCCACACGTTGCTGCCATGGAGTCCATCAGGAAAGGAAAATTACGGTAAGTATTATGATAGGAATTTTCCGTTATTGTAAAAAATAAAAATTGTAAAAAAAAAAAAAAACACACACACATACAACGTTCACCCCCCCCCTCCCAAAAAGCAACAAAAAAAAACTGTCACGTGACATTAAAAAAAAAGTATCGGTAATCGGTATCGGCGAGTACTTGCAAAAAGTATCGGTACTTGTACTCGGTCCTAAAAAAGTGGTATCGGGACAACCCTATTAAGAGGATTTATTTGATATTTTTTGGTTCAAGATTTAGTAAGACTTCTAGTGTGTTCTTGGAAAGCTGTTTTCCAAACATTGTAAAAATTATTTGGTATATGTCAGCCCAAAATTGCTTTATTCTAGGAAAATCCCACCACATATGGAAGAGGGTACCAGTACTCAAGCAACCTCTAAAGCATTTATCTTATAATATATTATTACATTTTTGGGGAACTAAATATCCTCTCATTAGTAATTTATGGTTGGATTCTACTGTTGCTGTGTTGATAGAACAGTGAGCCATAGTGTACCAAATTTGTTTCCAATCTTTTTGTGCTATAGGTTCACCAAGATCATTTTTTCATTTAGTCATATATTAATGAGATAGAGGAGTCCGCTTTTCAAGTATAGATGAATATATCATCAAAAGAAGCCCTTTAGTAGTGGGCTCATGTTTACATAAGTGTTCAAAAAGAGTAAGGGTTTTAGACCTGATGATATTCCTATTGATATTTAAATCTTCCAAGCCTTTATATATGAGGCTTTGTGTGATCAGGACAGAGGTTGTGCCCTTGTGCATATGTTGCATTTACATGTGACATATTGTTGGTAGTTCCCGTATGTGAAGTCATAAGACCCTACCTCATTCCATTCACCCTGTAGAAACTTTTCTCACCAATGCATGCTCATTAAATTATACAAAATTAATAAAGGAGCTCTTAGGGGTCAGTTTATCAGTGTTATAATTGTAATGTTTGCACAACCTGAACACACGATTCACACATAAATCAATCCAATTTTAAAAACATGTGAACCTTTGATAAAGTATTCGGAATCTTGAGTAAAATATAGACCTCTTAATGATGCTTCTTTAAAGTGTTACTAAACCCACAACAGTAAAATCAGGCTGTATATGTAGTATGTGTACTGTGGAACCTAAGGGGTTAATCCTCTGCATTGTGTAAAAAGGCTGTTTGATCCGGTCTCCTCTGATACTCTCCCCCTTCGGCCCCTTTCACACTTATACGACTTCAAAGTCGCGCGATTTTAACGTGATTTCGTGGCCGCTATTTTGCCGCGATTTTGCCACGATTTGGGAGCAGCACTACTTTGTACGACTTTGCCACAACTTTAGCATTAACTATTCTCAGCTTGTGCTTACAAAGTAGTGCTGAAATCGTGTCTATATTATTCAGGTACGATTTGCATGCTACTTGAGGGTTTAACATTGAGATCTATGGAGTACAAATGTATGGAAGTTGGACCAAAGTAGTGCAGGGACTATTTTGAAGTCGGCATGACTTAAAGTCGTACCAGTATGAATGGTAGTCATTGAAAATCATGGAGAATGACTTGTCATACGATTTTGCAGTACAAAATCGTGGGACAAGTCGTATAAGTGTGAAAGGGGCCTTCCACTGTCTTTAATATATTTCCTGATAATACAGAGCCAGGGGACAGGCTGAACATGCTCAGTTTGGTGTGTATTGCTAGAGTTTTTTTTTTTTCTTGGGAGGGTGCATGTGATCAGCACAGGGCCAATCAGCATTGTCCAGGTAGTGGGTCAGGGGTCCTGTACCCAAATAAGACAGTCATTGCAGAATGAAAACTCCACCTACAAGCTTTAACCAGATGCTCATAGAAGTCATAAGACTGCTATATACTGCTGATGAGAAAAGGTATTTAGCCGTTTCTATTTACTAAAATAATTGCATTTCCATGTTCTGTTTACTGTGGGGGACCAGATATAGTGAATGCAGGGTCCTGGGTTTAGTAACACTTTAAGGGTATTTCCATAAGTCTGTAATTGGTAAGTGGCTTCTGTTTTTAGAGCCCTGTCACACTGACAGTGCGGTGCATTTTTAGCAGCGCTTTACCATAGTTTTAGAGGCGCTTTTCGGCCGCTAGTGGCCAATTAAAGAGTTAAAAGCGCCCGCAAAGCGCTGCGGCGCTTTGGCAGTGCTGCCCATTGACTTCAATGGGCATGGGCGCTTTAGGAGCGATTTATACACCACTCCTAAAGCACCCCAAAGATGCTGCTTGCAAGATTTTTTTTAACGTTCTGCGCCCTAGTGTGAAAGCACTTGGGCTTTCACACTGGGACTGCAGATGAAGCATTTTTCAGGCGCTTTACAGGCACTATTTTTAGCGCTAAAGTGCCTGAAAAACACCTCCAGTGTGAAAGGGGTCTTAGAGTATCACAGTATTTTTCTTTCTGCAGTTGCTCTATTCTGTCCCCAAAGTCATCAGTTCCCCTGTCTGCTAGATATGTAGCTTTGCGTGATCGGGTCAGAGGTTGTGCACTTGCACATATACTGCATTCATATTGTGACATTTTGTTGGTAGTTCCAATAAATGAGTTGTAGTATAATGTCTAGTAGGGGATATGTAAAAGCAGCAGAAGATATGAAGATTCATGTACAGGTTCCTCTCTGGCAAGGAGAACAATGAGCAGCACAGTAATGACATCACCAAATCTTCCTTCAGTCAAAGGCAAGGGTACTAGATGAATTCACTCTACAGATATACAGCTATGAGGTTTTAGGCACATAAGGTTTTTCAAGGTACTGCTTAAACACAATTCACATTTTCAGATGTTCCCTACAAGATAGAAAATCTTCACTTTTTGAGTTTGGGTCCCTTCAAATTGTCTAATTAAATTTCAGCAGACAATCATATACGGCAGAGACATTTTTTGGTATATATAGGTTGACACTTTCTAATTTGGATAATAATGTGTCTTTATAGTGACTACATTATTTTGCTTCTTGTCCTCAAGTGAATAGTAATCGGTACAGCAAGCTCATTTTCAATATAATGAAAACAACAAATCAGACACTTTCAGAAATTTTGTTGTTGTTTACCCTGCTAAGTGCCGATTCCCTCTCCAACAAACAAACTCGAATCATGTAAATGTGTTAAAATAATTGGAAACGCTGAGAATAGGCGTTTGTGCCACCGACAAAGAGAAGAAGTATGTTAGCAGACACTCCAGTACATGTCTTCTCCACAATGATGTCTCTTTGGGTCCTTAATAAAATATTGATGTGACTATTGCGTGATAATAATCTTGTTTTATTAAACACCATGAATAAAACATGATCAAACACTGCTTCTGCGTTGTACATCCTCCAAAATGCATATGGAGACAGCCATCAAATATTGAGACATAACACGGGTAAATTAATAAAGGCAACATCTCTAGCATATAGAAAATCAAAAGATGGTTTGTATTGTGTAAGTTATAAATAGCAGCACTATAAAGAAAGCTAAAAAAAAAAAAAATTGACAAAGGAACTGCTTGGAAATTTGAGTTCTCCATTCTGCCCCTCAATTCCAAAGACCGCCTCAGCCCCTTTCACACCAGGTTAATCATATAGGCACTATAATACTGTACTGCACACAATTTTAATTTGCTACCAGTAAGTGGACTTCAGCTTGACTATAATAAAGAAGCGTGTGATGCTTTAATGACTTGAAGTGAAAGGAAATTTGTATGTATATGAACAGGTAAAATGTCAACCAATACAGTTCTCTAGACAACAAGACCACCAGCTTGTAGCAACCTGTTATAGAACTCATGGTAGTAGAATAGACTTATACTCAATAACATGCTAAATAGCATAAGCAGTGGCAGGAACCATATTAACCGTAGGGTACACAGTATTGCAATGACTTTACCTGCTATCAGTACGCTATATTACTAGAGTGCACTCAAGAGGTGATTAGCCTATAGCCCAGGTCTACTGCAGTGATACTCCTACAAGCAATACCAGGATCCTTTGAAGGACAGCTTATCTAAAGAGACAGTGATACACCTTAGACATCCAGTTGGATAACGCTGGGGCCTATCTTGGCATCGGTGCACACAATTGTACCCCCGATGGGAATCTGCATGTACTATTATAAGCTATTGGTTATCCTTTTAAGCTTACTTTCCTTAGTTTCTGATAGCAGAGACTTTCTCCAGTAATGACTCAGGTCTCTCTCTTTCTCTCTCCCTCTCTGTCTCCCTCTCTCCCTCTCTCTCTCCCTCTCACACTCTCCCGAACCCCGTCCGGGAATTACAAAACCTGGAGAAAAAGCTTTTTCCCGCTCAAAACTAATATTCCAGTGTCAATCTGCAACTTTGAGAACCCTGCGTAACCTTTAATCCTAATAACCCAGGGGCATGGTACAGCAATGACACAATATATACAGTATATGAAATTCAGCTCGACTACAGATTCTCATTAAGGCAGACCTGAACTCAGAAAGTGACAATTTGCTATGTTGGGGAAGGAAAGACTGAGTAGGTCCTGTAGCAACCAGGTCGTATTTCAGCAGGCATAACTATAACCGCAACAGACCATGGAACTACCATGGGGCCTATAACTGTCTGGCTACAAAGTGATTTATACAGACAATAACATTTGGCTAAAAATGAATGCAAAAGCAATAGCTATTTTGTGTTACTAGAGGAATTGAAAGCAAGGGGGTCCTAAATGGCTTTGCTACAGGGCCCCAGCACTCACTGTTATATCCCTGAAGACATGGCAGCATACACTGAGCCACTGACATCAGCAGAGCCTTCAGTGACATTAAAAGTGAATGAAGTCTATGCTGATAATGTGTAGCTGATGCAGGTCACATGACCTAGTACTAGCTTTAATTCACATGGCCTGGAACTGTAGCACAAGGGACCTGCTTAATGCAGCTGACAGGTTCATTAATACAAATTTTAGCCCTTATCACCCTACTTCGCCTCCTTCATTCCTGACTAATTTTTTTAACTCAGCGTTTAGGTCACCTTTAATGTGCCCAAATCACCTTAACACCGGAATCCTAGTAATGATTACACTAACCATATGTAATGAATAATTTGGAGGCATATTATATATACAATTATTTCTGAATATACATAATAGAAGAGCTGCTTGGGTAAGGTGTGACAGATAACCGTACCGTTATATAAAGCCATCAGCACAGAAAATCCAGAGGGTAAAGCCATATGGTATAGTTTTCTGAATATTTAAAAATAGTGTCTTGCTCCTCCTGGGATTCTCACTCTGTCTGAAAATTACATCAAATTGTTTTAATATGTACATTTCCTGCTTGAGTGTAATCAAAAATGAAAGCTTGGGAAACCATTTTTCAAAATGTTCTTTCTTGGTTTTGACAGAATATTACATTTTAAATGATAAATGATAAAGTGGAATCAGTTCCTTTGTTAAAACATTCACCTAAGTGCTGCAAAAAGAGAAAAAGAAGATGGGCAAAAGAGGTTTTAATAAGGCAGCAAAAGAAAAATAAAATATTATATTATCACACACCACAACTGTAGAGCAAATGTGTCCATTTCCTAAATACAATCAGAGAAAAAAATAACGGAAAACTACAATAAAGATAAACAATGGTATATGTGAACGTTCTGATTGTTTTTCCAATTGTAAATTGCAACAGCCCCTGCAACTGGCACTTAAAGCAGTTAGGGTTCGTTTACACTTTTATCACCCCCCAACCGTTCCCCCTTAAGCTGCACATGCTACAGTAGCATGGCAGAAAATTTTTCTTTGCAGTCTTAGATTGAATAGAGAAGAATTAATCTTGGTGGCCATAGTCACGGAGACTGAAATTTTGAGCTGTCACTGGAACAGGAATGGAGAGGAAATTTTCCAATGGGCACACCTGTTCCATTAACAAACATCTAAGAGGGAAATTCCCCTAAAATTGTTAAGATTTCCTCTCTCTTCCTGTTGCTTTTCCAAAACAGGAAGTAAAGGGAAATCCTTACAACAGGGCATTTAAATGCTTTATTCAAAAAGGAATTTTGCTATACATACAGTTTACGAGAAACACCCTCTAATCATAAGAAAAGGTTGGGGGCTGGTCAAGTGCCAGAAAAAAAATTGATCACGTAGACTATTCTTTTGATCAGTACAAAATGCTGTTTCTAGAAAACCTGTAAGTGTTAATTTTTAATCCTTTTTAAAAATAAAATTGTTTCTTTAGGGCTCGTTCACAACAGAACGCTTTTCAGGAAACCTGCGTTCCATGTAAATTTACTGCACCTCGTTCAAAACACACTGGGTTTTCGATCTGCTGCAAGTGTGAATATAATCCTAAATTTCCCAAATGTAGATCCCAAATGCAGTGCGTTTGTTTGCACTAGATCACATGGTACTGCAGAAAAGTACTTCCCAGACTGGGGAAAATATATTAATTAAAACTCAGGATATTGTTGACATTCATAAAGCAGGGAGGCAAATTAGGCAGTGTATGCGAAGGGCCCAAAGAAAAATTTTGTAGACATTAGCATTTTTGGTATGTCTATGTATATTTCCCCCAACACTTTTCCATTACAATGGAGGTGTAGATTCTCTACTTATCAAAAGGCAGAACAGCTGATTTGACCTCTTCTAAATACTGAGGTATGTATACTGCAATTCTGACGTTCTCTTTGATCAGCTAAGCCTCACCTACAGTGCCTTGAAAAAGTATTCATACCCCATTGAAATTTTCCACATTTTGTCATGTTACAACCAAAAGCTTAAATATGTTTTATTGGGATTTTATGTGATGGGCCAACACAAAGTGACACATAATTGTGAAGGGGAAGCTAAATGATAAATAATTTTCAACATTTTTTACAAATGAATATGTGAAAAATGTGGCGTGCATTTATATTCAGCCAATACTTTGTAGAACCACCTTTCCCTGCAATTACAGCTGCAAGTCTTTTTGGGGATGTCTCTACCAGCTTTACACATATAGAGAGTGAATTTTTTGCTCATTCTTCCCTTCAAAATAGATCAAGCTCTGTCAGATTGGATGGAGATCGTCTGTGAACAGCAATTTACAAGTCTTGCCACAGATTCTCAATTGGATTTAGGTCTGGACTTTGACTGGGCCACTCTAACACATGAATATGCTTTGATTGAAACCATTCCATTGTAGCTCTGGCTGTATGTTTAGTTTCGTTGTCCTACTAGAAGGTGAACTTCCGCCCCAGTCTCAAGTCTTTTGCAGACTCTAATGCCCCGTACACACGGTCGGATTTTCCGATGGAAAATGTCCGATCGGAGCGTGTTGTCGGAAATTCCGACCGTGTGTGGGCTCCATCGGACATTTTCCATCGGATTTTCCGACACACAAAGTTGGAGAGCAGGAGATAAAATTTTCCGACAACAAAATCCGTTGTCGGAAATTCCAATCGTGTGTACACAAATCCTTACGGACAAAGTGCCACGCATGCTCAGAATAAATAAAGAGATGAAAGCTATTGGCCACTGCCCCGTTTATAGTCCTGACGTACGTGTTTTACGTCACCGCGTTCAGAACGATCGGATTTTCCGACAACTTTGTGTGACCGTGTGTATGCAAGACAAGTTTGAGCCAAACATCCGTCAGAAAAAATCCTAGGATTTTGTTGTCGGAATGTCCGAACAAAGTCCGACCGTGTGTACGGGGCATTACAAGTTTTCTTCAAACATTGCCCTGTATTTGACTCCATCTATCTAACCATCAACTCTGGCCAGCTTTCCTGTCCCTGCTGAAGAAAAGCATCCCCATAACATGATGCTGCCACCACTATGTTTCACGGTGGGGATGGTGTGTTCAAGGTGACATGCAGTGTTAGTTTTCCACCATACATAGCATTTTGCTTTTAGGCTAAAAAGTTAAATTTTGGTCTCATCTGAACACCTTCTTCCACATGTTTGCTGTGTCCCCCACATGGCTTCCCACAAACTACAACTGGGACTTCTTATGGCTTTCTTCTTGCCACTCTTCTATAAAGGCCAGATTTGTGGAGTGCACGACTAATAGTTGTCCTGTGGACAGATTCTCCAACCTGAGCTGTGGATTTCTGCAGCTCCTCCAGAGTTACCATGGGTTTCTTGGTTGCTTCTCTGATTAATGCCCTCCTTGCCCGGTCTTAGTTGTGCCATACTCTTTCCATTTTCAGATCGTGGATTGAACAGTGTTCCGTGAGATGTTCAAAGTTTGGGATATTTTTGTTTATAACCTAACCCTGCTTTAAACTTCTCCACAACTTTATCCCTGACCTGTCTGGTGGGTTCCTTGGCCTTCATGATGCTGTTTGTTCACTAAGGTTCTCTAACAAACCTCTAAGGCAGGGGTCTTCAAACTACGGCCCTCCAGTTGTTCAGGAACTACAATTCCCGTCATGCCTAGTCATGTCTGTGAATGTCAGAGTTTTACAATGCCTCATGGGACGTGTAGTTCTGCAAACAGCTGGAGGGCCGTAGTTTGAGGATCCCTGTTCTAAGGGCTTCACAGAACAGTTGTATTTATACTAAGATTACATTACATACAGGTGGACTCTATTTACTAATCAGGTGACTTCTGATGGCAATTGGTTCCACTAGATCTTAGTTAAGGGTATCAGAATAAAAGGGGCTAAATACAAATGCATGCCACACTTTTCAGATATTTTTTTTTTTTTAAATTGAAAACCATTTATCATTTTCCTTCCACTTCACAGTTATGTGCCACATTGTGTTGATGTATCACATAAAATTCCAATAAAATAAATTTACACTTATGGTTGTAACATGACAAAATGTGGAAAATGTCAAGGGGTATGAATACTTTTTTAAGGCTACTGCCTACCTCTATAATAATCCATGGGCAGCACCAATGTATAGAAAGCATTCATGTCCCCACTATTGCTGTACATGCCCACTCTCACTGAGAGCAGTAACATTGGTATCACTCTTTGATTTGCTAACAGTGACCCTGGGTGTAAAAAATCCAGAAATTTTATCCAGCCAGCCAAAATGCTGCGGATTTCTAGGTTTAAAGCAATGTATGTTTATAGTTGCCACCAAAAGGGTGATGCACACTCAGTCTCAGTTCTGATAAGTAAATATAATATTGTGACTGTCAAATGTGTGAAGCAGAGGACTGTGGACCAGAGATCAGGAAACAAGTGCAGAAACATCAAGATATTGAAGCAGGTACTGTAATGGTAAGTACTAACACTAACAGAAGGGGGGGGGGTGGACACAGTTGGGCATCAGGGTTCCAGATCAGGAGACAGAGTCATGGCGTGAACTGGGGTCAAATCATCTGAACAGTGTTGGTCAGAAGGCAATCTGTGCCATACAAAGAATTAGCGGTTGGGTTGCAGGTGTAGCACAACCCCCAAATGAGCTGCTTTAATTTTAACCGTTTTTTTTTAGAGTTAGTGCAGAGACAGCCAGGCACACCCCAACAGTCCATCCATTCTGGCTCAATAATTGGTCTAGGAAATGTCCTTTTAGGGTTTTTATGGTGGAGAAACTGAGATGGGGTGTACGGTAGTATGGGATACTTTGCTTCCATAGTCTCTCTAAGCAGTCTTTATGCAGGAACAAGTGCAGATGGCAAACTAAGTCTCTTCTTTTGGAAGCTATCCCAGACAGAAATACTACTGGCTTCTATACCCAAAAGATTCAGCACACAGTCACAGCCTCCTTCCAGTGTCCACCAGACATTCTTCAGTGAGCAAGAGGTTAGTGCTTACAATGCCACAGGACAATCAGACTTCTTCTAACCTCCACCGGGCACTCTTCACTGAGCTCTCCAGATCAGGTCCCCAGATGAGGATTTCCTCGACTAGCTTCAAAGGTGGATTATTAGGAGTAGGCCCCAGCTATGCTGCAACTAGGACCTTGATGAATAATTGCTGGAATGAGGATAGTTGCTGTAGATGGGGGTGGCCACCCCTCATCCAGGCTGGTGTATTCCCACCAATAGGGTGAAGAGCCCTCCAGCTCTAAATCTCAGAGCATTTATATGGCTCTCCAGCCACCTTCTGGGCATGCCTCCCCAGGGATTGACAGCAGCACAATAAATATTCAGGCTGTCCATTTGCCTTGCTTATCCCTTTATGTTCCAGAAGCCTCTGGAAAGAAGGAGAGGGCAATCAAACATGCAGTCTGTGAGATCCAGAATAACCAAAAGAAATCAACAACCGCTCCACCGAGTGCAGAGGAGCCAAAAAGAACTAAATTTGCCTAACAGCCTAGCAGCCTAACTCGTAGGATGCTACACAGATATTCAGTAGGGATGAGCCCGATGTTCGAGTCAAATGTAAGTTCGACTCGAACATCGGGTGTTTGCCCGTTCGCCGAATTTAGAACATTATGGGGCATTCGCAGGAAATTTGAGCACCTGCGGAACACCCCATAATGAACTGCGAGACCGTCAATGCACTGCGAAATCGCAGTGCATTGACGGCTGCTGATTAGCCAAAGCATGCACCTGACTTGCATGCTTTCTCTGATCACAGCGCCCCCTTTGAGAGAGCCATGATTGGCCTAAGGCAGGGTGCCTTTAGCCAATCATGGCTCAGGGGGCTGAGTCTACGCCCCACACTATGTAAGGCTGCTTACATAGCGGCCGTACATAATGTAATAAATTAGAGCAGCAAAATTACATTTCTAAAGGAAATAATGTCATTTAAAACTGCTCGCAGCTGTAATGTATTGCCGGATCCCAGCAATATACATAAAAATCACTGAAAAAAATGGTGTGGGCCCCCCCCCAGTCCATTACCAGGTCCTTCAGGTCTGGTATAGATATTAAGGGGAAGCCCGTGCCAAAATTTTTTTTAAAAATGGCGTAAAGGTCCCCCCTTAAAATCCATACAGGCCCTTATTCGAGCACGCAACCTGGCAGACCGCAGGAAAAGGGGGGGACGAGAGAGCACCCCCCCTCCTGAACCATACCAGGCCACATGCCCTCAACATGGGGAGGGTGCTTTGGGGTCCCCCCAAGACACCTTGTCCCCATGTTGATGGGGACAAGGGCCTCTTACCCACAACCCTTGCCCACTGGTTGTGGAGGTCTGTGGGCTGGGGGCTTATCGGAATCTGGAAGCCTCCTTTAACAAGGGAGCCCCCAGATCCCGCCCCCATGTGTGTCATGTCAAATGTCAAAAAAGTAGAAATGACAGGAGACAGTTTTGGACAATTCCTTTATTCAAAATTATGTCCATCCATCTTCAATCACAGCGCCCGACGGACCTGAAAAAAAAAAGGAAAAACTCCGCCTCCATGGGAGGCATCTCGCCAGCTGCAGCCTTTTCACAATGACAGCTGTTATATAGCTGAGGGCAGGGTGATGTAAACAGGTGACCCCGCCCCCTCTGACGTCAGGTGATGTCAGAATGTCAGAAGGGGATGGAGTCACCTGGTTACAGAGTTTTTCAGTTTTTATCTTTCCGGTTGTCGGCACTGTGATCGAAGGTGGATTTACATTGCGGGACACTTTTTTTTTTAGAATTTTTATTTCAATGACTGTCTCCTGTCATTCTGTTACTTTTTTGACACTTTTTTTGGTGAATTGGAAGGGGGAAAATGTACCTGATACCCAATCACATGGGGGGGCGGGACCTGGGGGCCCCCTTGTTAAAATGGACTTCCAAATTCCGATAAGCCCCCTGCCCACAGACCCCCACAACCACTGGGCAAGGGTTGTGGGGAAGAGGCTCTTGTTCCCGTTAACATAGGGACAAAGTGTTTTGGGGGGACCCCAAAGCACCCTCCCCATGTTGAGGGCATGTGGCCTGGTGATACTTTTCTGCGGCCTGCCAGGTTGTGTGCTCAGATAAGGGTACGGTATGGATTTTGGGGGGACCCCATGGCATTTTTTTTTATTTTGGCGTGGGGTTCCCTTTAATATCCATACCAGACCTGAAGGGCCTGGTATGGATTTTGGAAGGGACCCCCATGGCATTTTTTTTTTAATTTTGGTGCAGAGTTCCCCTTAATATTCATACCAGACCCAAAGGGCCTGGCAATGGACTGTGTCAAAGCTCAAAACTTTTTTTGCATTGATACATGTCCCCAGGGGCAGGACCCTGGTCCCCAAACACTTTTTATGGCAATAACTTGCATATAAGCCTTTAAAATGAGCACTTTTGATTTTTCACGTTCGTGTCCCATAGATTTTAACGGTGTTCGCACAAATTTTTTGCCTGTTTGCATGTTCTGCTGCGAACCAAACCGGGGAGTGTTCGGCTCGTCCCTAATATTCAGGAACTAGCTGAATACAACTCAGAAACTTTGCTCAGAAGTGTTTGAGTTCATATAGTCTGCTGTACCCAACACCAGTGTCAACTGTCCATGCTAATGTCAGCTCACACATCGCAAGGCATGCACATTTCTACTGTACTTCCAGCAGCTACCCTATGCACAGACATATCCGCATGCACATAGGCCTGCACTGGTTTCCTTATACTACAACAAACCTGACCTTCCTTACACTTGCAGTACCAATATAGATAGGCTAGCGAAGAAGGCCTATCAACACCTTTTTTTTTTTGAGGAGATAGAGGAATGCTAGTCTTGACACTCCAGCACTTATTTCATTTTATAGGTGCATAGTGGACAGTATTCTTACCTTGTGCATCAACGTATGGTATGGTAACTGCACTGTTTCAAATAAACAGTATTTAGGTTGGAGGCTTTGTGGCATTCAGGCTAGGATCCCAAGATAAGGGTTTGCTTTCTCCTGGCTGCAGTGTGCTTCATACATTCCAAAGGTATTAGATGATTTGTCATGGCATAATTGATTTTATGGTATTATTATATGCTATAATGTAATCTATTTTTATAATGCAGTTTATAATGTACAGAATCTCAAAAAAGTGAGTGCACCCCTCACAATTTTTTAAATATTTTATTATATCTTTTAATGTGACAACGCTGAAGAAATTACACTTTGCTACAATGTAAAGTAGTGAGTGCACAGCTCACTTTCAGGGTCTTGGCAATCTTCTTATAGCCTAGGCCATAATTATGTAGAGCAACAATTCTTTTTTTCAGATCCTCAGAGAGTTCTTTGCCGTGAGGTGCAGGGCCATCTTAAGAGCATTGTAGGCCCTCGGGCAATACAGTGCACTGGGACCCTGTCTACACAATCACGCACGAGAATAAAAATGCAAATTATCAATAAGGCTATATTTATTGGTACTTTCAACAAAATCAGTGTTTAAACGTTAACATAACGTTTGGACAATATAACTTTTGATGGGCACAGTGGCAGCGTTTGATGGGCACAGTGGCAGCGTTTGATGGGCACAGTGGCTGTGTTTGATGGGCACAGTGGCTGTTTGATGGGCACAGTGGCAGCTTTGATGGGCACGGTGGCTGTGTTTGATGGGCACAGTGGCTGTGTTTGATGGGCACAGTGGCAGCTTTGATGGGCACAGTGGCTGTGTTTGATGGGCACAGTGGCAGCTTTTGAGGGGCACAGACAGTGGCTGTGTTTGATGCACAACTTGAACTTACTTAAGTAGACAGTGTTAGACTTACTTGAGGCCGCCGGCCTGGTGCAGTACAGTGTGTCACTCACAGCAGAAGGGCAGCGCCAGCTATCAATCAGGGCCGTCTTTCCGCTCTGCTCCCTCTCCATGCTGTCTGAAAAACATGGCAGAGGTGAGCGGAGCTTGTTCACTAGCCGCTAGGGATGGCCACGGCACGCTATGAATGAATTAATGCGATTCTGGCAAGTGAGCAACCAGTGCAGTCAGTCAACTTAAGCAGCAGATTGCAGCGCTGAGGATCGGCCCTGGATGGGGCCCTCCAGGCAAGTGGGGACCCCGGGCAACTGCCCAGCGTGCCCAGTGGAAAAATCTGCCCTGATGAGATGCCATGTTGAACCTCCAGTGACCAGTATGAGAGAGTGAGAGCGATAACACCAAATTTAACACACCTGCTCCCCATTCACACCAGAGACCTTGTAATACTAACAAGTCACATGACACCGGGGAGGGAAAATGGCTAATTGGGCCCGATTTGGATATTTTCACTTAGGGGTATACTCACTTTTGTTGCCAACATTTTAGACATTAATGACTATGTGTTGAGTTATTTTGAGGGGACAGCAAATTTACACTGTTATATAAGCTGTACACTCACTACTTTACATTGTAGCAAAGTGTCATTTCTTCAGTGTTGTCACATGAAAAAATATAATAAAATATTTACAAAAATGTGAGGGGTGTACTCACTTTTGTGAGACACTCTATATCTTCTGTTTTTATATGAAAGTATTTTTATGATTATGATATACTGCTGTTTGTTGAATGGTAAGGTATGTCTGCTGATTTGGCTTTGTCTTGTTTTCTTATTATTGTTATTTGGACCAGAGTACTGTGTTTCATTTCTCTTCATGTATCCTCGTACAGAAATGATAATAAGAATAGTCTTATCCATGGGTTTTTTTTTCCTCAGAGAATAGGTAGTTACTCCCCCCTTCCAAGTCACCCCTTGTCTCCATCTGCTACCCACCTCTGAACATGATCCTGTGCAGCCAGCAACAATAGATCCCCCCAACAACAATAAATTCCCAGCAACAATAAATGCCCTCCAGCAACAATAGTTCCCCCCAACAACAATAGACATCCAATATTTCAATACAGTAGATTTCCCAGCAGCCAGCATCAACAGAACTTCCAGCAGCCAGCATCAAAGGACCCTTCCCTCAACAGTAGATGCCTCCCAGAAACAATTGACCCCCTAACAACATAAGATCCCCACCAGCAACAATAGAACCACCAGCAACAATAGACCCCCCAATATACCAATCCAGTAGATCTTCTGGCAGCCAACATCAATATACCCTCCAGCAGCCAGCAACAATAGACCTCTCCTTCAATAGTAGGTCCCTCCCACCAATAATTGATCCCCTAGCAAAATAAGACCCCCCCATAAAAAAAAATCCCTATCAGTAAAAATAGACTTTGCCAGCAACAAATACCACCCCCCCAGCAACAATAGATCCCCCAGCAGTTGGCATCAATAGACCCTCCCCACCACCCCATTCAGTGCTGGGGGAGCACTGGGATCAGTATCATAAATCCTGCACCTGATGTCACAATTACAAACATTTTTCAACCCGATTTACCCTATGGGGTAATATTAGGGCCAGATATTCCTATGTCTGTATATTATTGAATGTGTTTTTAACCTAAAGATCCCCTGCAAGAGAAGGTCAGTATTACAGGTGTTTTCATTTTTGACAATTTGCCAAAAAAATAATATAAAAAAACGCTTCTAAACGCAAAAGCGGCTAAACGCGACATGTAAATGCAGCAAAACTGACTTTTTCAAACGTCAGTTACTATCTATCAAGTTAAATAGTTCAGGAGAGGTTGAAAAATGTCCCGTGTACATTAAGCCACATTGCTAATTGAATATTGTACTTATTTGTAGCCTAAATAGTGAAATTTGCACTTAAAACTGTGATTTTGTAACTTTTGGAAATGTCAGTAAAAACGTCACTGTGCCAGTAAATTCTGGGTGTCAGTAAATTGGTAGGTTGGCAACACTGGTGGTAGCCCACCCCCCCCCCCCCACAGTTAGACTCACTCCCTAGGACACACTTAACCCCTTGATCGCCCCCTAGTGTTTAACCCCTTCCCTGTTAGTGTCATTTACACAGTAATCAGTGCATTTTTATGGCACTGATCGCTGTATAAATGGCAATGGTCCCAAAATAGTGTCAAAAGTGTCCGATGTGTCCGCCATAATGTCGCAGTCACAATAAAAATCGCAGATCGCCGCCATTACTAATAAGAAAAAAATAATAATAAAAATTCCATAAAACTATCCCCTATTTTGTAGACGCTATAACTTTTGCGCAAACCAATCAATATACACTTATTGCAATTTTTTTTTACCAAGAGTATGTAGAAGAATACATATCAGCTTAAACTGAAGAAAAAAAAAAAATTTTATATATTTTGGGGGGATATTTATTATAGCAAAAAGTAAAAAATATTGCTTTTTTTCAAAATTGTCGCTCTTTTTTTGTTTATAGCGCAAAAAATAAAAACTACAGAGGTGATCAAATGCCACAAAAAGAAAGCTCTATTTGTGGGAAAAAAGGATGTCAATTTTATTTTGGTGTGACGTCGCAAAGCCGCGCAATTGTCAGTTAAAGTGACGCAGTGCCGAATCACAAAAAGTGATCAGGAAGGGGGTAAAATCTTCCGGGGCTGAAGCAGTTAAATAATTTTAATTGAAAAATAGAAGCAAAGCAGGTATCACTCGAATCAATGTCCCATTGTAAAATAAGCTTCACCTTCATTTTAACCTGCAATTTATTCAAACATACATTGACATTCTATCATTGCACTCTTGGAAATGTACATTCCTTTGACTCATCCTTTCATTTTTTTCGTCTGCATTCCCACATTTATACACTATACTGTCTTCCCTCATCAAGCACTATGTGTGGTTCAAAACTATTTTCATTGACTTCTAAAAGACTTTCATATGTTAATTCTTTTTACCTACAATCAATATGTCCCAGAATTTTGACTATCAAACTATAAATGGAAAGTTCTACTTCATCTTTTCAGTTTTTTTCTGAACCCTCAATTTTTGCCACCGCATGAAAGCCACAGTTGAAAAAAACATTATTTTAGTTCACTATTCATTTATAAAGAAAAATGTGTTTCTTAACCATTTTTTAGATCTAAACGAATAAAAAAAAAATACATCAAAGAATTATATGTGGCACATTAGCAAACAGCATAAAAATAAAAAAATATATAGAAAAAAATTCACACAATGAAACATATCAAAGACCAAGTCAAACGTGAAGTTGGATCTTTGGTCTTCGTAGTTTGAAGTCACATTTCCTGACAACACAGGGAAACGGAGAGACACTTGGATGATGAAAGGAAGTGAATCGTCAATTTTACAAAAAAGAAAATGTAAAATCTTAAGCCTGAAAATAGATGTGCCTGTGTCAGAACCAACTTTTGTTTGAACAAGTTTTGAACAAGTTTTTCAGATGGTTTAAAATGTCAATATCTATTTTTTAAGTTAAAGGATCAGGCCATCCAAAACTGATATCTTAGCTTTAAGGAGTTGCTGCTGGGTCGAATCACCCATCGATACTTGTAGAGAGATTTTTTTCCAAGTTCATATAGTGGATTGGATTTTTTTTTTGCTTCAACTATTTATGTATATAGCGCAAACTACTGTTCAACAGCTCTTAACCACCTCCCGCCCACTGCGTAGACAAATTACGACGGGCGGAATGTTCACTTGTTCTGGGACAACGTCATATGACATCGCCTAGTCTCGCCGCAATCCCAATCTCAGTAAAGGGCCAATGACGTGGCTCTTTACCCATGTGATCAGCTGTGTTGAATCACAGCTGATCACATGTAAACAAGGAAATGCCGTTTATCGGTTCTCCTCGCCTCACACTGACAGAGTGTGAGGAGAGGAGAGCCGATCAATGGCATCTCCTCACAGGGGAGACCTGTAGAGATAATCAGTGAAGGAGAAAAATTACTTATTTACAAAATTTCTGACAAAGACTAAGAAAAACATTTTTTTTCAAAATTTTCTGTCTTTTTACGTTTTTTTTTAGCAAAAAATAAAAAATCCAGCAGTGATTAAATACCACCAAAAGAAAGCTCTATTTGTGGGGAAAAAAATAATAACAAATTATTTTTCGTGCAGCGTTGCATGACCAAACAATTGTCATTCAAAGTGTGAAAGTGCTGAAAGCTGAAAATTGGCCTGGGCAGGAAGTGGTTTAAAAAGAGCATCAAATCACTCTGATAAATATCTCTCTACTCTTGTAATCTAATGTTCCTACCAGTCATACACAGGCGCATGCTTTCTCACTAGGACTTGTGTTGGGTAGAAACCAATTAACATACCAGACTGTTTTTGATATGTACATTGTACTAAAACATTTAGAATAGATAAGGGCCAAACACCCCCCGGTTCGATTTGCACCAGAACATCTCGAAAAGAGAAAAGGTTCTTCAAAAATGCGAACTCTATTAAAGTCTATGGGACACGAACATGAAAAATCAAAAGTCCTAATTTTAAATGCTTATATGTAAGTCATTTCCATAAAAAGTGTATGGGGGGCATGGGTACTGCCCTAGAGGACATGTATATATGCAAAAAAAGTTTTAAAACAATCGTTTTTAAGGAAGCAGTGATTTTAATGATGCTTAATGTGAAACAATAAAAATGTGATATCCCTTTATATATCGTGCCTGGGGGGTCCACTGGGGAGTCTGCCTGTAAAGTGGCGCATTTGTGCAATGTATAGAACATGCTGCAGAAATAATGACATTTCTAAAAAAATGTGATTTAAACTTGCTCACGGCTGTAATGTATAGATTAAAAAAATAAAAAAAAAAACAGCGTGGGGTCCCCCCAAAATCCATACCAGACCCTTATCCAAGCATGCAGTCTGGCAGGTCAGTGGGGGAAGGGGGAAAAGCCCCCCTCCTGAACCATACCAGGCCCCATGCCCTCAACATGGAGGGTGGGTGCTTTGGGTCAGGGGGGATCTGCGCCCCCCTGACCCCCCTCCCTATGTGAAATCGTATCGGGTATATCGTACCCCTACCCATTCATCAAAAAAGTAAGAAACACAGAAAACAGTTTTTGACAAGTCCTTTATTAACCCTTCCCACCGAGCGTACGCAGATGTGGGGGATATACCGGGATAATGCCCGCAGCTGCAGGCATCATCCCAGTACTGTTTTTTAGAGCCGGTGATCGGCTTTCCAGGTATAACAAAAGATGCAGTTAAAATCCGCTCGGCTGTTATACGGGTGGAGCGGGAGGGGACATCCCCGCTCCCTCTGCCTCCCGCCGCTCTTATCAGGCCTCCCGATCCACCGGGAGGCCCGATTACCAATCCGCCAGCTCCAGCGGCTAGTGACAGTCTCGAACTAAGCCGTAAGTGGCTTAGTTCCAGCCTCCTAATAGTAAACGTCATGACGTCACTTCCCATTTACTCGGCTGCCAATGGCGCCGGTTCTAAAAAAAAATATACAGTATTTAGAATCGACGAAAATGGCAATCTGAATACTTTGAAGTGCAAAGGAGGGATCGGGAGTCTTTTAGACCCCCGATCCCTCCATAAAGAACACCTGTCACCACCTGTTACTGTCACAAGGGATGTTTACATTCCTTGTGACAGCAATAAAAGTGATCAAATTTTTATTTTTTTTTTTAAACACAATTTATAAATATAAAAATAAATAAAATAAATAAGAAAAAAAATTAAATTTTTTAAAGCGCCCCTGCGCTCGGGCAGCAAAGAAAACGCATACTGAAGTCACGCATATGTAAACGGTGTTCAAATCACACATGCGATCGTCAGAGCGAGAGCAATAATTCTACCACAAGACCTCCTCTGTAACTCTACCCTGGTAACCGTAAAAAAATTTAAATCGTCGCCTATGGAGATTTTTAGGTACCGTAGTTTGTCTCCATTCCACGAGTGCGTGCAATTATAAAGCGTGATATGTTTGGTATACATTTACTTGGTGTAACATCATCTTTCACATTATACAAAAAAATTGGGTTAACTTTACTGTTTGTTTTTTTTTAAATTCATGAAATTGCCCCTTTTCCCAAAAAGTTGCGTTTAAAACACCGCTGTACAAATACCATGTGATATAAAATATTGCAACAATCACCATTTTATTCTCTAGATTCTCTGCTAAAAATATATATATATATATATATATATATATATATATATATATATATATATATATATATATAAAATGTTTGGGGGCTTTAAGTAATTTTCTAGCAATAAATACGGATTTTAACTTGTAAACACCAAATGTCAAAAATAGGCGTAGTCATGAAAGGGTTAAAAAAGAAAAAATAATAATAATATCCTTCAATGTAATCCATTGTCAGTCATGTCCCCCCGCCGGACCCGAAAAATAGTAAAAAAAAATGCTCCGCTTTCTGGGAGGCCACCAGTCGTCTGCCTGCTCTCTGCTTTGACAGTTCTTATATAGGCAAGGGACGAGACCACCCAGTTATGTCACCTGGTGGCACCACCCCTTCTGACGTTGTTTTTTTTTTTCTATTTTTGCTGGCGACATGATTGACGATGGATTACATCGAGGGACACAAATTTTTTTCTTTTTTAATAAAGGACTCGTCAAAAACGATGTACCCAATACCTATTCACATAAAGGGGACAGGATCTGGGGGCCCCTTGTTAAAGGGGGATTCCAGATTCCCGATAAGCCCCCCGCCCTTGGCCCACGACAACCACAGGGTTGTCGGGAAGAGACCCTTGACCCCATCAACATGGGGACAAGGTGCTTTGGGGGGGCAAGCGGCCTGGTATGGTTCAGGGGGGGCACTCGCTCACCCCCCCTTTCCTGGCCTGCCGGTCTGGTATGGATTTTGGGGGACCCCATGCCATTTTTTTAAATTTTGGCATGAAGTGCCCCTTAAAATCTATACCAGACCCAAAGGGCCTGAGGGGGCCTGAGGGGGACCCCATTCCATTTTTGTTTTTTTTACCCCCCCAATTTTCAGCTTTTAGTGCTCTTACACTTTGAATGACAATTACTCAGTCATGCAACACTGTACCCCAACATTTTTATAATTTTTTCACACAAATAGAGCCTTCTTTTGGTGGTATTTAATCACTACTAGGTTTTTTCTTTTTTGTGATACAGTATAAGTAAAAAAAGAGCACAAATTGTGGAAAAAAACACTTTGTTTTAGTTTCTATTATAAAATTTTGCAAATACCGGTAAGTCATTTTTATTCATAAATTCGGGTCAAAATTTATACTGCTACATATCTTTAGTAAAAATAACCCACATTAGTGGATATTATTTAGTCTGTATGAAAGTTATAGAGTCTACAAGCTATGGTGCAAATCAAAAAATTGATCACATCTGATGTACTGACAGCCTATCTCATTTCTTGAGGCCCTGTGTCAGGACAGTTCAAATACCCCACAAATGACCCCTTTTTGGAAAGTAGACAGACCAGGGTATTTAATAAGAGGTATGGTGAGTTTTTTGAAGTTGTATTTTTTTCCCACAATTCTTGGGAAAATGAAGAAATCATATTTATTTTTTTATTTTTACTCAAAATTGTCATAACAGTTATTTCTCACACACAGCATATGCATACTTCCAATTACACCTCAAAACACCTAAAAACACATTCTGCTACTCCTCCTGAGTATGGCGATAACACATGTGTGAGACTTTTTCACAGCCTGGCCACATAGAGAGATGCCCAACATGCAGGGAGCACCATCAGGTGTTCTAGGAACATAAATTACACATCTAATTTCATTCCTATGTATCACACTTTTGAAGGTTCCGGAGCACCAGGACAGTGGAATTACCCACAAAATGACCCCATTTTGGAAATGAAACACCCCAATGTATATTCTATGAGGCATGGGCTGCAGATAGGTACTCGGGTACTCTGATGGGCTGCAGATAGGTACTCAGGTAGTCTAATGGGCTGGAAATAGCTACTCGAGTACTCTGATGGGCTGCAGGAGGGGGGGAGTGTTCCTACTGGTGCCATTTTACAATGTGCTGGTAGGGAAGTGGTTAAAATCCATACCAGACCCAAAGGGTCCCCCCTTGCCATTTTTTCCCCATTTTTTTTTAATTTACGGGCCCTGCTGTTAAAAATTAGGATTTTTTTTTTATTACATACACCTGTCAAACAGGTGCAGAACAATTGGGCCCCTTATGCATATTGTGGCTCAATAACACGGCTAGCACTGGAAGAAAAGGAGAAGCGTGCCCCACCTGCAGAGGATGCACCATGTCCACGACCACCACTTTTCACTGTAGACACAGAGGCTGCTTGCCCTCTTTAAGTGGTCTGTGAGCGTATGCCTCTCCTTGTTGGCCTTTTTTTTTTACTGCTGCTGGAAAAAAAATAAAATAAAAGTAAAATAAATGTAAAAAAAATTAAGAAAGGCCAAAAAACAAACAGTGGTGATTCAGAAGGAAGATCACCTGCAATTCAGAAGAAGCAACAGCAATTATGGAGAATTTTTTTTTTCTGTTTCTTCTGGAAAACAAATAAAAAATCATAAAGCCAAAAAAAAAAAAAAAAAGGGAACCACTGCTGACGCAGAAAGAGGAACACCTGCAATGCAGAAAGGGGGACGGCAATTATGCCCTAAATCTTCTTTGTGCTGCTGCGTCGCCAAAAACAAAAGTATATCACTGCTATGCTGACGGAGAAGGAATAACACCTGCGACACAGAAGTGTTGTACGCACCAACACTTCATTAGCACCAGAACACTGTTATTCACACTACACTACACTGTTTTATATACGCCACACTACACTGTGTTACATATACCAAACTACACTGTATTATATAAACTGCACTACACTATATTATATACACCACACTACACTGTGTTATATACACCACAGTACACTATGTTATATACACTGCACTACACTGTATTATATACACCACACTACATTGTGGTATATACACCGCAGTACACTGTATTATATACACCACACTACATTGTGTTATATACACCGCAGTACTATGTGTTATATACACTGCACTACACAACTACCTGCCTAATCTCCATTAAAACACACTATACATGAGGGCAGGAGGCGGAGCCTAGCAGAGCAGACATGCATTGTTAGAGCTCCACACCGCTGAGGAGAGAAGAGAAGGACAAAGCGGAGCCTGCAGGCTCAAAAGGTATCCATTTGAACCTTTTTGCCCCAGGGAACAAACTGTGAAAGTTTGGGCAGGAAATATGGTACTGGGAGGAAACCGTGGCAGAAATAAAAATCACCTCACAAAGAGCTCACAGGCACTCACTGCAGCTGAAGCAGCTCCAGTCACCTCACAAGATACAGCATCAGGGCGCTCTCACAGACAGAAAATGTCACAGCAAGACTCTCCATTTGAGTCAGATACAGAACAAATCCTCTCACAAACTTCTCCACAAGCCTCCTCAGTATCCCCAGTAA
Organism: Aquarana catesbeiana; assembly: GCF_042186555.1. Taxonomy (NCBI): domain Eukaryota; kingdom Metazoa; phylum Chordata; class Amphibia; order Anura; family Ranidae; genus Aquarana; species Aquarana catesbeiana. The sequence goes on from NC_133329.1 coordinate 363,586,922, forward strand.
TATTATTACAATTTGAAAAGATGCTTCATAAGGCTTTAAAACAAACCTCAGACCAAATAACAAAAAGCCTGGGAAACCTCACCGCAGCCTTAGAAATAAAAATGGATGAAATTGAAATTACAACCCAAGAAAATATAACAGAATTGGAACAATTAAAAAAAGAGAATTTAATACTTCAAACTAAGCTCGAAGATTACGAAAATAGAGCCAGACGTTCAAACTTGCGCATAAGGGGAATACCTGAAACTGTGACAGACCTGCAATCTACTATTACTGCTCTATTACAAGAACTAAAGCCAGATATCCCTATTGAACGTTTAGAACTGGACAGAGTACACAGAGCCCTCACAGCCAAAAAGAAAGATGGACCCCCACGTGATATAATCACAAAATTTCATTATTACAGAACGAAAGAACAAATACTAATTGCTGCAAGAGAAAAAAAGGAACTTAATTTTCAAGGACACAATTATCAAATTTTTGCTGACCTATCCCAACTTACTATTACTAAAAGACGATCCATGAAACCCCAACGAATGGAACTGCAACGCCACAACATTATGTATCAATGGGGCTTCCCCTTTTCAGTCAGATTTAACTACCAAGGTACAATTTACAGAAGCAGATCAGCAGATGAACTACAACAAACCCTTTTAAAATTAAATCTGACAGAACCCACAAGCAGCAACACTCCCACACGCAGAAGAATGGCATCATCTTCACCTTCAGGCAGCACCCAGAAAATTTCAGAACAAAATGGGAATCATCATTCTCACAAAAGAGGCCGTTATGCCACATCATCCATGGACCAAGAAGATTCAATGGACTGACATCCTAATTCCTGATATCTCTTCATTTATTATACTAAGAGATGGTTCTCTATAAAAAACCTGTATTTATAACTGAATGTAACTGCATTCTGATAGTCACACACCGTGTGGGATCATGTTACATTCCAGGTATATTTCTTATTACTTCTGATTCATATAGCCTTAGAATATATAAGTGAAATAAGGAAATTCTTGTTCAGTTATATATTATCAGGTAATAACAATAGATTTATTACTTTTTAGGACAAATATGTTCAATAATCCAGAAGTAATGGAAGCTTTTTCTTTCTTTTCTTAAAACAAATATATTATTATATAACTAGTTCCTAGAATTATGTTTTTGTTTATTCTAATCTGAAGCAATACAACTTCAATTTTATGAGTTAACATATCTAAACAGTTACATATGAATAAAATATGTAATTGTTTACTCTAAAAGGGTTAAAATCCCAAAATAATTCAAACTATCTTCATCAATACCAACGTTATTAACAGTACCTTTCTAACTGAATTATTTAGCCTAGGGCAAGACTAACCATATACAACCACCCTGGAATAAATAATTTCAACAAAAACTATATTCTGCACTCCAATTAATGAAACATCATTTTGATGTCTTTTGACATAGCACTTCTCTCCTGTAAGCGGAAGATCCGTGTACCCCCATTAGCCCTCCTCATTCTCCCAACCATATTATGTGGGAGTGTGACGAAGGCACTTATTCCCCTGAGAGAGATATTTATTCTCTTTCACGGGTAAATTGTGATTACTTGCAAAAAATAATTTATACAATGTATCATCTAATCTCATATGTTTTTTGTTTACTCTTTACTCCAGAATTCACTGGTTTCTTTTCTATCTATTCATCTCTTCAGTCCACACAGGTTGATCTGCGCAGTCAGCTCTGCATAACAAAAAGTAAGTCAAAACTATTTGATCTATTGCCATGGCACCACTGAATATACTTTCCCTGAATGTTCAGGGAATAAATGTCCCTCAAAAAAGGACCAAAGCCTTCCGTACTTTCCATAACAAGAAGGCTCACATAGTATGCCTCCAAGAAACACACTTCACCAAAGATTCTACTCCAAAATATATTTCTCCTTTTTATCAACAAATTTACACGGCTTCTGCCTGTACCAAGCAAAGGGGAACTCTAATTGCATTTCACCGATCCACACCATTCACCTTATCATCAGAAATTAAAGACCCAGAAGGTAGATACCTGATACTCATGGGTTATATAATGGATACAGCAATCACGGTGATTTCCTACTACGCTCCTAACAAACAACCTACACCATTCCTCTCACATATATTACAAGTGATTAATACACACAAAATAGGAACAGTGATAATGTGTGGGGATTCGAACCAGGTCCTCCTCCCATTTCTAGATAAATCACCTTTTACGCCATCCAAAATAACCTCTAGATTACCTTTTTCTCAACTTCTTTCCAAATACAATCTGGTAGATTCATGGAGAGAAAGTAACCCAATGAAAAAGAAATTCACTTATTTCTCGCACCCTCATCAAACCTTCACCAGAATAGATCATATTTTTCTAACAATAGGAATGATACCAGAAATTATTGCATCAGATATAATTCCGATTCCGTGGTCTGACCATAATGCAGTATACACTACTATAGCCTCAGCCATACCAAAAGCGCATGACCCAACGTGGTACTTACCGGACATAATGCTCAAACACCCACTACATCAGATGGCCATTGAACAAGCTTTAAAGGAATACATATCAATTAATAATACAACAGACATTTCCCCAATAACACTGTGGGAAGCTCATAAGCCTGTCTTGCGTTGTACAATACAAAGACAAATGGCACTATTTAAACGGGAACGCAAAAATCTAGCAAAAAAACTAGAACTCAATTTTAATGCAGCCTACATATCATTTCAAGATAATCCATCTCAGAGTACAAAATCTCATCTGGAAAAATCTAGATTGGAATACGATCTATTTCTCACTGAGTCAGTTGATAAATCCCTCAAACGCTCCAAACACAATTTCTACATGAATACAAACAAACCAGGTACATATTTGGCTCGGGCATTAAATTCAGCTAACAAATCTTTCAAACCAATACGTTTGAAATTATCAAAAAATGTTTACACTTGTAATCCAGTTAAAATAGTCCATAAATTTCACTCACATCTCGCAACTTTATACAAGACAAACAATGAATTTAATCCTACAGAAGCTGAATCCTTCTTCTCAAAAATAACCTTACCTGAGTTATCTCAGAATCAAAAAAGCAGTTTGGATGAGCCTATAACTATAGATGAAGTTGCTAACGCCATAAAAGACCTAAAACTTAACAAAAGACCAGGCCCAGACGGCTACTCGGCTTTATACTATAAAACATTCTCAGAAATACTCTCTCCCATTCTCACTGAAACTTTTAACAATCTTCTAGATGGACATTCTTTTCGGCAAGAAACACTAATGGCAATTGTTTGTATGATCCCAAAACCCCTTTCTGATGATACTTCCTGTGTGAATTATCGGCCTATCTCTCTGTTAAACCTCGATATTAAATTATTAGCAAAAATAATAGCAAAACGCCTCAATAGCATTATAGGAAAATTAATACATAGAGATCAAGTAGGCTTCATGCCAAATAGACAGGCAGGCGATAATATACGCAGGGCAGTGTTATTGGCACATATTGCTAAAAAACGGAAAATCCCTTTATGTTTTCTATCTCTCGATATTAAGAGGGCATTTGACACAGTATCCTGGCAATATATGCAATATTCATTACAAAAATGGGGTTTTGGACCCCACTTTTTAACATGGATCAAAGCATTATATAATAAACCCAAAGCCTATATAAAATATGCTGGATACAAATCTGAAGCCTTTAATATCGAAAGAGGTACCCGACAGGGTTGCCCATTATCTCCCTTATTATTTGCCCTTATACTCGAACCCATGGCCCAATACATCAGAACAAACCAAACTATAACTGGCATTGAAGTAGGAGGTATTACACACAAATTATGTATATTTGCAGACGATATATTACTTTTTCTATCATCACCACAGGTCTCTGGTCCTAACTTAATACCAGCTCTTGATGGATTTGCAGCCCTATCCGGCCTTATGATTAATCCTAAGAAATGCCTAGTGCTTAATATTTCACTCACAAACATGGAATTGATCCCGGCTAGGGCTGCACTCCCATTCACATGGGCAGAAAAATCAATCCCATATCTTGGAATTCATTTAACAGCATCTCATTCTGACTTATTCTCAACCAATTATCCTCCTGTATTAAGACAGATCACAAATCGAATAAAACAATGGTCGCAACTTCCTTTATCCTGGATAGGGAAGATTAATGCAATCAAAATGACTATTCTACCCAAATTGCTTTATCTATTCAGAGTCCTCCCTATTCCAATTCCTTCCTATTTTTTGAGAATAGTACAAAAAAGAGCAACTTCGTTTATATGGGGATCTTCTAAACCACGTATACCTATACACACACTACATCTTCCCAAAAATAAAGGAGGCCTGGGATACCCTAATTTTACTAACTACTACAGAGCAGCACATTTGGCCAGTCTGTCCAAATACCATGCAAAACAGGAAATCCCATTATGGGTATTTATAGAGGCTTCAGAAAATGACCCTCTATTAATATCAAATTTATTATGGCTTGATCCTAAAGACCGCTTTAAAATTCATAATCCCATAACTAAACACTTCTTATCTCTCTGGGATAAACTAAAAACCAAATATCAGTTACAATCTCCACACAATCCTCTCCTTTCTTTTATCAGAAATCCGGCCTTTTATCCGGCATGGATCTATCCAAATTCTTTTAAAGCTTGGACAACATCAGGCATTCAGACACTAAATGACTTCATAGCATCTAAATCATTCCTTTCATTCCCATCGCTTAGAGAAAAATATGATCTACCAAACTCTGAGATATTTAGATATCTCCAAATCAAAAATTTCTATACACCATTCCTAAAGGGGGATACACCATTATCCCAATTATCCATTTTTGAATCAATCTGTACAAAAGATCCATTTGCTAAAGGTACAATTTCATCACTTTATAATCAATTATATGGAGTAGCAAATCTTAATAGACCCTCTTACGTTCAGAGGTGGGAGGAGGACCTGGGACGAACTTTAGAAGACACGGACTGGTCTAATATATGGCTCACATCTAAGTCATCTTCACCCAACATCTTGGCACTGGAGACAAATTATAAAGTCCTAACTCGCTGGTACCTTGTACCCGCTAGAGTGGCAAAATATTCACCTAATACCTCAGCTCTTTGTTTTCGAGGATGCCCAGAAATAGGCACATATTTACACATATGGTGGACGTGCCCAGTAATCCAAACCTTCTGGAAGGAAGTCTTCGTGATTGCATCTAAAATATTTAAAAAAATAATACAACCAGATCCATATTTAACTTTACTTAATCTAAAACCGGAATGGTTAACACTCTCTCAATTCAAACTTATGATCCAACTAATAACGGCTGCAAAACAAACAGTGGCCAAGGCATGGAAATCTCCTACATTGGTACTACCAGAAACAATTCACAGAATGAATAATACAATGTCCCATGCTAAGATGGTAGCCATCGATCAAAATCAAATTCCAAAATTTGAAAAACTTTGGCATCCTTGGATAAAACAACAGTTCCTGTCAAATTTCAATGACTCTGTCCTGTTGCCATGGTAACAGATTAAATGACTTACAGAGACACCCATTCTAAGGCTTCAAAGAGAACTAAAAAGAATAATAAACTGACGAGCGGGACAACCTTGTGGACCATACCTCTACCTTTCAACCCTTTTTCTTCTTTCTCTTTCCTTTTCTCCACCTTACGATTAAAGCTCATTATCAAAATGTATTTGACCTATATACACTCTACTTGTAAACAATATGTATAGTAGGTATAAATCATTTAAATACCTACAAAAGTAACTAAGGAAATTATATATATCTTTAATTTAGGTTTACGTGAACCCAATGTTTAATATTTGAAATTTCATGATATTTACCTATATAAACCCTACTGTAAAACAATGAGCTTACTTTATAGATCCTTGTAAACTTACTTTATGTATCTTTATGTATCTTTATAACATTGTATACTCAATAAACTTCTTTTGACAAGAAAAACACACTATACATGGCCGCTGTGTAAGTAGTCTTATATAGTGTGGGTCGTGGACTACCTTTGGCCAATCATGGCTCTCACAGTACATTGCGATGTGATTGGCCAAAGCATACACATCAGGTGCATGCTTTGGCCAATCAGCAGCCATCAATGCACTCTGATCTCTCAGTGCATTATGGGGTGCTCGGCGGTGGGCGAACTTCCTGCAAGGGCCCCATTTGTTCGTTTGTTCAATGAACAAACACCGATGTTCGAATCACATTAACTTTCGACTCAAACATCAAGCCAATCCCTAATTTAGAACACAAAACAATAGGGAGAACATACACCGTAATGGCAAATGTACAAAGGTTCACATATTTGTACTTTAGCTACATACTGTATTTAGCTGTTTTCCTACTGTCTACCATAAAAGTGATGTGCTATGTACATTGGAGGAATCTCACACACCATATTAAATCTTTGTAGAACATGCCTTTTCGTATGCCTTGTTGATAAATAATGTGCATTTGAACCATTTAAACAGTTGCACAGTTCAGTAAATGTTTGCATTAATAAAACATTTCATGCATGCAGCCCCCTTATTTTTAGCGGCTCCGTGGAAAATAATGTTTACATCTTTGCAGATTTTTAGCATCTTCAGCAGTCATTTCAATTTAGCAGAACAGATGAACTTTTCACCTCTGGTAAATATAACATTTTACATAAAGCGTGGGTCCGCAGCGCCGCTTTATCAGGAAATGCCCAATTATCTAACATACGGATGCCTCTAATCACTGGAGAGATGGCTCTATTGAAAAACACACTATACAGTGTACGACGTGGCTCCTAAGGATAACAATGAGCATGCTTGGCTGGGCTAGCAGAGGATTTTATCTTGTGTTGAAGATAAATAAGGTCAATAATCAGAGGAAAGCGATGTATTAATGGGTAATACTAAGCTATTATATTAATGGGGTTATATTTAAGGTGTAGTCCAGCTGAACATGAAAATTGAGAGTTGATAATAAAGCCTTGTAATGCATACAAGGAGCATAGTCTACCTGCTCAGCACTCCAGCTCCTACTCAGGCTTGTCTGTAGAACACCAGTCCATCTCTCTCCATTTTGTTGGTAATCTGAAGGCTTGGGAACCCCTCTTGCATATCTGTCTGTAATGTAATGTAGAAAAGGTACTCACAAACACTGTCACTGTGGGCTCCTTGCAGTCTCCCACATAGAGAGCATTTGTGAGCAATGTGCAGCGTGGCATGACGGGCAGTAAAACACACAAAGTCCAAGTCAAGCAATAGAGTTATATTGTAGAATGGGTCAACACAATTTATTCGGGCCCGGTGGGTAGGCACATGCGTCCGGTGCCACTTACAATCTGTGACAGCGGTCTGAAGACTTAAAGATGCCAACAGTGTCTGCAATGAGCAGCAGAATGCAAACGGGCCAATCCACACCCAAAGGGGAGGCTTCCTGAAGTGTTGTAGTCCCTGAACTATCCCTACTCCTCTGGAACCTTTCGCTACCTCTAAGCACTGTACCTGCCAGATGGGGATCCTGTCCCTACGCTAGCTACTCGCATAAAGCTCACCAAACCTGGGAGTAGGAGTCTTCAATAAACTCTGCCTAACCCAATATGTCCACTACAGTCAAATGGGGTGCCAGCATCTAGTCGGATGGCTGTCTCCCTGTGACAGCAGGAAGTCATAGAGGAACTAGGTTCCTCACAACTTCCTTCACCTTCTGCATTGCCGCATCAGTTGCCTACACACGCAATCGAAAATCCCTCCCCCCCATCTTACAGCCAATCAGGTTGAAATCTGCATATACAATTTATGGCCACTAAAATTACTGTTGACAATGGTTTCACCAGACAGGACTCACTGTGCCAAATCAAATCAGACTGCAGCGATAGACAGTATGGTCACTCTGAATAGACAAAGTAGAGTTTAGTTTTGAAGTTAGGGAATTACTGTATACATTTGGCTTCCTATAAAAGCAGAAGAGTCTCTTCTGTCTAGTAAAGGTAACAGGAGGCACTTTGTGGTATCTGTTCTTAGGTAAGACTTTGACATTTAAAAGATTAAAATAGAGTTCCTTATTCCAGCATGGTTGTGCTTTTGCTTGCAAGGCCCCGGAACGATGTTGTATGGCAAAACGTGTAGGGCGAAGTCAGGACACTGACGCCAACACGCTGTCCAGGATTGTACTTGCAGCTCGCAGATAGATCACAGTGGCTGGAGACGATTTGGATACATTTTTATGCTTGAAATCCCTAGTGTCGGGTCTGACACTTGCAAAGTGTGAGTGTAAATTTTAAATGTTTTCACCACTTCCAGACCAGTTATACTAGGGTGAGCCCCCTAGGCGGCTGCTCCAAACGGACTAGCTTCAGGACCGATCAGTCTCCAGGCCCAGGCAAATCATTTCTGGCCTAGACCTGCTGATCGGTCCTGACGAATGAAATTCCCCCCCACCCCGCCTGTGTAAGTGTAAACAGGGAAGTGATGTCATCTCCCTCTCTGGAATTCTTTCCGTTCCAGAGAGAGGAGAGAGGACATCCAAACATGAGTTGCACCAACACTACACTGACACAGTACACATAGGCACATATTTCACCCCCCGATCGCCCCCCAGTTAACCCCTTAACTCCCTGTCATTGTGTCACCCAATGCAGTGTTTATATTTTTCTTTGATCACTGTACTGGTGTAATTTGTGACACTAATCAGCGTTAGTGTACTTAGTAGTAGCCCCAGATAGGTCTAGGGACCCCGCTAACCCCTACTAATAAAGGTTTAACCCCTTGATCACCCCCTGTCACCAGTGATCACCGTATTAGTGTCACGGGTGACGCTGGTTAGCTAGTTATTTTTTATAGCGTCAGGGCGGGTGCCATATATTACCTAATAAAAGGTTTAACCCCCTGATCAACCGGCGGGTGATATCAGGTTTTAGGGTCTGCGTCGCCCCAGGCAGTGTCAGATTAGTGCCAGTAGCGCTAACACCCATACCATACACCTCCCTTAGTAGTATAGTGTCTGAATGGATTAAGATCTGATCAGATCTATACTAGTATCCCCAATAGTTTAGGGTTCCCAAAAACGCAGTTTTAGCGGGATAAGCCCAGATACCTGCTAGCACCTGCATTTAGCCCCTCCGCCCAGCCCAGCCCACTAAAGTGCAGTATTAATCGATCACTGTCACTTACAAAACACTAAGCACATAACTGCAGCATTCAAAGAGTCAGGCCTGATCCCTGCGAACGCTAACAGTTTTTTTTGGTAGCGTTGGAAGCAGTCGCTGACAGTCAGGTACTCTTTTTACCTGTGATTTTACGTCACTTGATTTTTATTCACTTTTTTCACGGAAGATCTCTATAGATCTTTTGTGGACCAAAGCAATTTGTATGCTGGTCAATTCATTGCCGCTTGCTAGAGACTGGAGACCGTGAGATCTAATCGCCGGGGCTTCCCCCAACTGATTGTAGAATCCCGGCTTAGACCTTAGACAGGGGGAGAGAGCCTGCTTGAAATGTAATAATTTGTTAGCAGTGAAGTGTAGGGATACACGGAATGTTTTCGTTCTGTCCTCCCTTCACACAGATACAACAGAAATTCCTACAGTGACTGGTGTTGTGGAGAAACCCCTCTCTGTCCACGAATACAACCTTAACATGGGAGGGGTGGACCTCAATGATCAGTTGTTGGCATCGTACCTAATTGCCCGTAAGCCCAGACGCTGGTATAAAAAAATGTCTGTATATTTATTCCAATTGGCTCTGCTGACTGCTTTTGCGCTATACAAAGCTTCAGGACAAACTGGCGCCGTACCTAATTGCCCGTAAGGCCAGACGCTGGTATAAAAAAGTGTCTGTATATTTATTCCAATTGGCTCTGCTGACTGCTTTTGTGCTATACAAAGCTTCAGGACAAACTGGATCCTTCCTAAAATTCCAGGAAGAGATTATCACAGCCCTTCTATTTCCAGACGGTGCTGTGGCCCACCTTCCCAACGCAAAATCAGTGAGCTGGCTGCATGAGAGGTATTTTCTGTATGTCCTCCCTGGTACCCCTACCCAAAGAACCTCCCAAAGATGTTATGTCTGCGGATATAGGCGTGACACCCGCTTTTATTGTCCCTCCTGTCCTGACCAACCTGGTCTCTGCATTGGTGACTGTTTCAAACGCTACCACACACTAGTGGAGTGTTAGCATAGGGTACAGTGTGTAAGTGTAAACAGGGGGAAGTGATGTCATCTCCCTCTCTGGAATTCTTTCCGTTCCAGAGAGAGGAGAGAGGACATCCAAACATGAGTTGCACCAACACTACACTGACACAGTACACATAGGCACATATTTCACCCCCCGATCGCCCCCCAGTTAACCCCTTAACTCCCTGTCATTGTGTCACCCAATGCAGTGTTTATATTTTTCTTTGATCACTGTACTGGTGTAATTTGTGACACTAATCAGCGTTAGTGTACTTAGTAGTAGCCCCAGATAGGTCTAGGGACCCCCCTAACCCCTACTAATAAAGGTTTAACCCCTTGATCACCCCCTGTCACCAGTGATCACCGTATTAGTGTCACGGGTGACGCTGGTCAGCTAGTTATTTTTTATAGCGTCAGGGCGGGTGCCATATATTACCTAATAAAAGGTTTAACCCCCTGATCAACCGGCGGGTGATATCAGGTTTTAGGGTCTGCGTCGCCCCAGGCAGTGTCAGATTAGTGCCAGTAGCGCTAACACCCATACCATACACATACACATGAGAGGTATTTTCTGTATGTCTTCCCTGGTACCCCTACCCAAAGAACCTCCCAAAGATGTTATGTCTGCGGATATAGGCGTGACACCCACTTTTATTGTCCCTCCTGTCCTGACCAACCTGGTCTCTGCATTGGTGACTGTTTCAAACGCTACCACACACTAGTGGAGTGTTAGCGTAGCGTACAGCATTGCACAGTCCTAGGGCACACTAACACAGGGTCTCGAAAGATGAGATAAAAAAAAAAAAAAAAAAGCAAAAAAGAATTGTCATTTTATTTTTCTTCTCTCTCTCTATTGTTCTCTCTCTTACGTTCGCTCTCTATTGTCCGCTCTATTGTTCACTCTCTATTGTTCTATAGCTATTGTTCTTTCTCTATTGTCATTGACAGCCTGTTGACATTGGCACTAATAATATCTATGGTTTCGGAAGGGGATGACTAACATGCTCATGTACCTGTAGCGGTCAGATATCCACAAACTTTTATGCCGCGTACACACGGTCGGACTTTTCGTCTACAAAAGTCCAACGGACGCTGACGGACTAAAGCTGGCTGGTAATCCGATCGTGTGTGGGCTTCTCCGGACTTTCAACGGACTTTTTTAGCCTCAAATCCGACGGACTTTAGATTTGAAACATGCTTCAAATCTTTACGTCGTAACTACGACGGACCCCGAAGTCCACTCGTCTGTATGCTAGTCCGACGGACAAAAAAACGACGCATGCTCATAAGCAAAAACTAAACGGAAGCACTCGGTCTAGTAAAACTAGTGTTCGTATTGTAGGTAGCACATTCATCACGCTGCCAAATCTGTGATCGTTGAATGCAGCGCATTTTATTTCTTCTTTACGAATGCTCTAAAGAACGAAGGTGTTTTGCTGTTCATAATCAGAGTTCTCCCAAACTGATTTCTGGATTCTTTTTCTCTTTGATCTCATGAATGATATAGTATGCATTTTAAAAACAATGTTTCCATACTAATAATACTTTTTCCCCTTTTTTTTTTTTTTTTAGGTTTGTAAAGTTACCACAAAGAACCCATTATTCTATTTTTTTTTTATAGTGATTATTTTTTAGTTTTTAGATAAAGTTAACCCAAAGCACCGTTTTTGGTTATGTAAATTTTTTTATTTTCAAGACTTACCACTTGAACATTATTAACATTAGTAATGTATTTTTGGTGTGTTTTTTTCAAACTCAATGAGATTGTTGTCCCTTGTTAATTTAACATTGTGTGTAAAATCAATGATTTAAAAGAAAACACATAAAGTCTTTTGCTAAACTCAAAAAAGATCCATTTATTCATGGTCAAAATAAAATAAAGAGGAAGTCAACGCTGGCAAAAGTAGGTGTACCAGAAAATTGTGATCTTGCGGAGTCCATATAAGAGGGAGCACAATCTGGTCCAAGAATCCCAGAGATCAACAGCACCAGCAGATGATCTAGATGTCCCCAGACTGTGGTCCTACAACAGCCTGCGTCTTCTGTCAGACCAGACTGAACCCAGGTCATCACTTTCTTCTCTTCCCTGCAGCCTTTCCTCCACGCTGCCCTGCAGCCTTCCCTGTAGCCTTCTTTGGAGGCTGTGGCTGTGGTGTTTCAGTTGTGGCAGGAGGAGGAGGAGGAGGAGGAGGAGGAGGAGGGGGGGCTGCCTCATGTAGTTGGGTGTTTTGTGTTAGCGTGCCCTGCAGCCCCTTATGGATTGTTTCCCCAAATAGGCGCTCACAAATGAGGCGCTGCTCCCAATCCATCTGAAGAAGCCTGCTGGCTAAGTAGCAGCCATAGGATTCTTCCGCTTCGGGGGGGCTCCTTAAAAAACGGGTGGCCTCTTGCATGAGGCGCAGGGATGCGTCCTGTGTGACCATCCCCTTCCTGGCCCTTTTTTTGGGAAGGTGGAGGGGAGGCACTTGGGATTCGGTCAGGCTCCTACTGGGCCCAGCCACCTCACTTGGCCCAGCCACCTCACTGGGAGCAGCCACCTCACTGGGAGCAGCCACCTCCTGCCTGACACTGGGCCCAGCCTCCTCCAGGATGATGGTGAATCCGGCCTCCTCCAGGCTGTCCATGGGCCCGGTCTCCTCCTGCCTGCCACTTTCCCCACATTCCTCCTGGATGGACTCATCCTGTGTATAAAAAAAGGACAATAGTTTTAGTATATTTTTTTGGGTTCATCAATGACACACAGTTTGCTTCTCATGAATAGTAAATTCAATGTGAATACATCTCTTTAATAAAAGAGTCTAATCAGACACCCTAATTATTTCAAGCAGGTGCCAAACATATTTAGCCACTACTGTCAATTGATATGTATACACAATTTTGAGTGCAAAATTATTTTAGACAATTATAACATCCAGTTAACATCATTAATATTAGTACAGTAAATATTTGTTAAAATAATTTACCTGACTCCAGATGGTCATATCTGGTTCATCCAGGATGGAAGACCCAGCTTGCTCCTCATCAGCCTCTGCTGGGGTGGAGGGAAGGGTGGAGGGAAGGGTGGAGGGAAGGGTTGAAAGTGATGGCCTGGCTTCATTCTGGTCATCAAGAAAACGGAGTTGATTGTAGTACCACAGCCTGGGTACATAAACATCATCTGCTGATGCTCCTGATCTCCTTGATTCCTGGATCTTCTTATGCTCCCTCTTATACATGTTCCTCAAGACCCCAATTTTCTTGAGCAATTTCTCCATTGTTGCTTCCGGGATGGTCGCCTGGACAAAGGACAGAAGTCTCTCCAGCGTTGACTTCCTCACATGCTTTGCATAATACTGAGGGTGTTTCACCTCCCACAAATTCCTCATCTCTCGATATTTCGAAATAAAAGCTGTAAGGAACTCTGGATCCTTAAATAGGGGATTCATTATATCTGGAAAAGATGAAGTCACAAGACAAAAAACACTTTTATTATAGGTTTCTGCTAACCCCTCATCATCTTCTCCCTATGTAGGCCTCATCAATCTATCAAGCCATATAGGCCGCTTGCTACAAAGTCATGACCATAAAACCCAAAAAAAAATATATATCTAAAATTACCTTCGTTTTGTAACGTCCTGGTCCACTATCACCTACGCACAGAACGTACGTACGACACGTGTGCAAGGGCCCTCTTTACACACTACGCATGTGTGAAACTCCGCCTGCGTCGCCTGCCCCTGACGTTCGAAATTAACTCATGTTCTCCGCCCCCTAATTCGACGCACAGAACGTACGTACGACACGTGCGCAAGGGCCCTCTTTACATACTACGCATGTGTGAAACTCCGCCTGCGTCGCCCGCCCCTGACGTTCGATTTTAACTCATGTTCTCCGCCCATTTTTTGTTACGGCGCGTAGTGGAGTAAATAATGGAGGAGACACCTGACATGTTGACGACCTCAGGTAGTGGAGACAGCCCGGAGGCTGGAACGTCAACAAAATCTGTGAGGCCTAGATTTAAGGCCTCTAATATGAGTTTTAAAGAGATGGTGGAGATGGTGGCCATTCTTCACAAAGACGACTATGATGGGAAGTATGGGCCGTACGCACGGCCAAATTTGCGCAAGGCCAAAATAATGGCGAAGGTCGTGGACACTTTGCAGGCATCTTTCCTCCAGCGCTCCAAGGATCAACTTCGAAAAAGATGGTCTGACCTGAAACTCAGGGAGCCGGATCAATACAGACGTATCCGGAAAGTTCTTAAAAAAAGTAAGTACTTGTCGTGTTTTTCTCTTGTGTTTATTACCTTGTATACTGCTCCATGTGCTTTTCCTTCCTATACGATTTTTTTGTTCATCGTTTTAAACGATCTTTTAATAAACTTCGTTACATATCTATAGATAGATCTATCTATCTATCTATCTATATATATATATATATATATATATATATATATATATATATATATATATATATATATATCTATCTATTATATAGATATATAGATATAGATAGATAAATATATATATATATATATATATAGATATATATATCTATATATATAGATATATATCTATATATATCGATATATATATATAGATATATATCGATATATATAGATATATATCTATATATATAGATATATATCTAGAGATATAGAGATATATATATAGAGAGAGAGAGAGAGAGAGAGAGAGAAATATATAGAGAGAGAGAAATATAGAGATAGGTAGATAGATAGATAGATATATAGATATAGAAATGTAAAACATTCTTTTTGAATATTTTAAGTTATCTTTTTTTTTTGCTTTACATTTAGTTAGATATTTATAGATTTTGTTCCAGATATAGAGAGAGAGAGAGAGAGAGAGAGATCAAAAGATTATTAACTATATTTCGAGATATTGATATCTAGATATCTATCTATACGATATGTCTTTATAATTTTAAATATTGAGGTAAAATAGGAACTCTACACAAACCACTTCACTACAAATGTTGGAAAATTACTATGTACTAAAATATCTGTGTGCTAAGTAGATTAATAATTTTTTGTTTCACATAGGGGAAAAATCACTCAGCCAACAAGAAGACAGTCCACCCCAAGCCAAACATGATTGGGAAATCAGCCCAAGTCCCACTGAGGATGTGGAGGAAGGAGAGGTGGGCGACATGGGCACCCCACCAGGTGAGTGTCTGACACACCAGCTTACGGTAATCTATGCATGGCTGCCTTTTGTTTAATGTAATTTGTCTACTCTATTTTAGGGGATCTGGTTGTGCTTGATTCAAGCAACAGCGCCACCCCCGAGGATGTGGAGGAATTATGCTACATGGGCACCCCACCAGGTCAGTGTCTGAGACAACAGCTTTATTATGGTAAGGTAAACTATGTATGTGTGCATATTTCTAAAGACATTTTTTGGTTTCATTCCACTTTAGGTACAACAAGAAGTGACTATTTCACCTCAGAAAGTGCCCAACGGCTAATTGGTCAAATAATGGCCTGGAATAAGGACATAGATGAAATGCGTAATCGGCTGGATCGTATGCAGCAGGAAATGAAGGACATGATTGATGTTTTGGGTCGAATCTAAATGCCCTTTTTGAAACCCCAAAACATCAATCATGTCCTTCATTTCCTGTTTTGCTGACCCCATTCTGGGCCTTCTCTTTATTTTTTTGGCTGAACAGAAATGGCTGTTTAACCTAATTTAAAAAAGGAGGGCTGTTTCTCGTAAATACCTAAAAAATCCACAAAAAAATAAAACTTGATTTTCTCAAAAACCAAAAAAAAAAAAAAAAAACTTGATTTTAAAAAAACCAAAAAAATAAAAAAACTTGATTTTAAAAAACACAAAAAAAAAAAAACTTGATTTTAAAACAAAAAAAAAAAAAATTTGATTTTCTCTAAAACCCAAAAAAAAAATAAAACTTGATTTAAAAAAAACCCAAAAAAAAGAAAAAAACTTGATTTGAAAAAAACCAAAAAAAAAAAAAAACTTGATTTAAAAAAAAACCAAAAAAAAAAAAAAAACTTGATTTTCATAAAAACCAAAAAAAAAAAAAAAACTTGATTTTAAAAAACCAAAAAAACTAACAAAACTTGATTTTCAAAAAAACAAAAAAAAATAAAAAAACTTGATTTTAAAAAACCAAAAAAAATAACAAAACTTGATTTTCAAAAACCAAAAAAAAAAAAAAAAAAAAACTTGATTTAAAAAAAACAAAAAAAAAAAAACTTGATTTTAAAAAACCAAAAAAACTAACAAAACTTGATTTTCAAAAAAACAGAAAAAATAAATAAACTTGATTTTAAAAAACCAAAAAAAATAACAAAACTTGATTTTCAAAAACCAAAAAAAAAAAAAAAAAAACTTGATTTTAAAAAAACAAAAAAAAAAAACTTGATTTTAAAAAAACAAAAAAAATAACAAAACTTGATTTTCAAAAAAACAAAAAAAAAAACTAAACTTGATTTTAAAAAAACAAAAACAAAAAAAAAAAAAAAAGCCTGTTTGCGAAAATCGAAAAGCCAAAAATATTTTTTTGTGGATTAGGTAGAAATATTTAAATATAATTATATTTTTCTACATTATTAAGATATCATTATATTTTTGTCTATGAACATTTTATACTAAATGCAGAACTGAATGCATAACAACCATTAATAAAAACATCTCCTTATAGGAATTAAATAAATGTGTGGTTTGTTATTTCAAGGCTCAGTATCAGTTTGGTTATAATTGTAAAAAAGTTGTTTACAGTGGCAATGGAGCTTATTTAGACATTTAAAATTAAAATACAGTTGGCACTACAACTGCTCGACCATAACCTAGGAGACAGCCCAAAAGAAAGACAAGCAATAAATATAATGCAAGATTTCATCAATATTTTTTTTATTGTAAAAAATTAAATATCCTGGCCCATTGCAATGGCCCCCCTACCCATAAAATAATTAACATATTGCTGTCTAACTTGACGGGCACTTTGGGGGGCCAAGCCAGTACGGACAGTATCCAGGCCCGTAAGGTTGGCATCTATTTGTCCGGCCTCAGGCCCAACTGTGCCTATATAATTCTGAGAATGTTTGTTTAAAAAGTTGTGCAGAATGCAGCACGATAAAATGATAAAATTAAGTTTGTATTCCGCCAAATTAATGGCTGTTTGAAACAGGCGGAACCGGCTGGCCAGAATTCCAAACGCATTCTCAACCACTCTTCTAGCTCTGGCCAGCCGGAAATTAAAAACCCTCCTCTCTGGGGTGAGGGTTCTTTGGGGGAATGGCCTCATGAGGTGCTTGCTGAGAGCGAAGGCTTCATCGGCAATGAAGACAAAGGGGAGTCCTTCCACGTTATCCGCATCAGGTGGCAATCCCAGGCCACCACTCTGGAGACGCTGGCAGAACTCCGTCTGGGCAAATACTCCTCCATCCGACATCCGGCCATTCTTCCCCACGTCCACATATAAAAAATCATAGTGTGCCGACACCACCGCCATTAAAACAATACTGTGGAACCCCTTATAATTAAAATAGTATGACCCCGAATGGGGTGGTGGCACAATGTGGACATGTTTCCCATCTATAGCCCCTCCACAATTGGGAAAGTCCCAACGGCTGGCAAAATGGGATGCCACAGTCTGCCATTCCTGTGGCGTTGAAGGAAACTGGGGAATCAAACAAGAAAACCAAAATCAATTAATTTGGAAGCTAACATTGCAAGAAAATTAGACAATTAAAAACATTATTCCCCAGCATCAGTATAACATTCAATAATTTAATTCTTCTGGAATAACTAATATGGAAAGGCACACTTATCAGATTGCTCACCCCCTCTGATGGAACATTGATTACATTTTAGGGGGTTGTGAAATCCCTAAAAAAGATTACTTTTAGGACACGCAGGAATTTAGGGACTAAAAAGGCTACAAGACTGCCGTTGTCGCACTCTGCAGGTGCAGTTGCTAACCAGCTTACAGTAAATGAGGTAATGTAAAAAGGCATTCATGTTGCAAGGAGTACACAATCACATGCAAGGGCAATTAATGAAAACACTTTGAGGCTTGCATATGATTTGATGATGGAAATCAGCAGAGCTTCTGCTCATTTACTAAAGCACTGGAACAAATGCACCTGTAGAGTGCACATGCATTTTGCAAAGTGCAACATATATTTGCTTTAGACAAATCAACACCACAGAACATTCAAGCTAATTTTTACGAGGGTGGGGGGGGGGGGGGTTGTGAAATCTAGATAATTGCTATTTAGCAGCACACTATTTGGAGTGAGTTTAGGTGGGGGGGGGGGGGGTTGGGAAATCTAGCTAATTGCTAATTATAAGCACACTAAATACACTCAAACAAAATACATTCAAAATGAGTAGACTAGGTGGATATGTTCCCATCACTTCATGCTGGGGAGGTTATTGAAGGAAAATATACATGCATGACAAAAAATAACAGGAAAAAAATCCAGCATGTGTGAGGATAAAAAGGGGACATTCACACTATATTGCAATGATGGTAAGTAGTGTTTGAAGCAAGAAATACATTACATTATCAAAGATTACATAAAAGAACATGTGATGCTAATAAAAGAAAAATATCTTACCTTAATATAGTCCTTCTGCAGGACCTGGATGATGGCAGAACAGGTCTCTGGGATAATGATCCCCAGAGCCTGGGGGGAGATGCCTGTCGAGAACTTAAGGTCCTGCAGGCTTCTCCCTGTGGCCAAATACCGCAAGGTAGCAACCAGCCTCTGCTCCGGAGTGATGGCTTGCCTCATGCAGGTATCCTGCCTGCTGATATAGGGGGTCAGCAAAGCCAACAAACGGTCAAAAACGGGGTCCGTCATCCGGAGAAAGTTCCTGAAATCCTCAGGATTATTCTCACGGATTTCACGGAGCAAAGGCATGTGACAGAACTGGTCACGCTGAAGCAACCAATTCTTGGTCCATGAACTCCTCCTCGCCCTGTTCATGGACTGGTCTTGGGCTGAAGAATAAACTACAGCACCAAGCACATACAATGCACGAGCTCGACGACGAGTACGTACAGGTAACATGGTTTCAAAACGGTCGGCTGGTCAGAACGCACTAAACAGAACGCACTGAAGAACAGCAAGGCCTGTGAAGAACGACCTGAAAATCAGGAACGAGCGGCCAATAAAACAAAGATTTCTCAATGCCAACTGACCAAACGCACTGAAAAGCAGATACAAACCTCACAAGCACAGACTGAACAACAGTTAAAACGAACTGAAAAATACGAGTCTCACAAGCGCGAATCGTCTCTCACCAAACTTCTACTAACACGAGATAAACACGAGATTAGCAGAAGGAGCCCAAAGGGTGTCGTACGGGCTATTGAACTTCCGTTTTATAGTCTCGTCGGACTTGGTGTACGTCACCGCGTACTAGGCTGTCGTACTTTTGTGTGGTCGTGTGTAGGCAAGTCCGTTCGTAAGAAAGTCTGCCGCAAGTCCGCCGAAGGTACGTCGGAAGTATGTCGGACAGGCTGTCGGACTTTTGTAGACGAAAAGTCTGACCGTGTGTACGCGGCATTAGAGATCTAATGTGATACCTGAAGACTTTTTTCATCTTCATCCTGACATGCATACTGGGCAGCTGGTTATTAATAATATACTTTTTTTCTTTTCAAACAATTCTACATTTTGGTAATAGATTATCTTTAAAAAGAAAAAAGTGACTGCTCTATAACATTAGGAAAAAAATTTCCAACTCATCAATAATGTGACAGACAAATAAATAAAGATTCATAAAATCTCAATAAAATACCATGCACATTTCATCAATAATAAAGTCCAGTGTAAAGTGGCATGTGCTGAAAATTTATTTGAATAATTAATGTCATCAATCATAAAATTGTGCAGCATTCATAAAAATAAAGCGATGTGCTAGAAAATTAATCTACATATAGAAATAGGTAAGTATCAAATATGCTGATGAAAAGTCTTATAGAGTCTTATGAAAATATCCATCTTAAAAAAGTGCCACAGTGCAGAATGTGCAAAATGTTTTTTGTTTTTTTTATGTTATAGCGCAGTCACAGTCACATTTTGCTTTTTTAATTATGTACAGAACATTTTTATTTTATTTTGAGTGATCCCAGCTGTATATAGGTAATATGGGGTGTGGCACTGACTAATCATTATACTACTTGAGATAGTATCATTGATCTATTGGGTTTGGCTGGACAGATGATGCCATTGGGAAATTAATAATAAACTATATGACCAAATTAAGGGGAACACCTTATTTAGATTATTGCATTCAGGTGTTCCCACTGAAGGGTACTGTTAGTGCTGCAACATACAGAGATATTTTGGACAATTATGTGTTTCCAACTTTGAGGCAACAGTTTGGGGAAGACACATTTATGTTATAGTATGGCAGTTTCCCTGTGCTCCATAGCCAGCTCCATAGAGCCATGATTCATTGGGTTTGGTGTGGAAAAATTTAAGTGGTTGGTACAAAGTCCTGATCTTAATTCTTTTGGACACCTTTGGAATGAATTGTGAGCCAGGTCTTCATCAGAATCTCACCACACAAATGCTCATTTGGCTAAACATACTCCAAAATCTTGTGATAAGCTTTCCCAGAGGAGCAGAGACTGGTATAACAGCAAGGGGATCAACTCCATAAAGGTGGGTGTGGAAGTCAGGTGTCCACAAATGTTTGGCCGTATAGTGTATTACCTGCAGACAAATCTTCATCCTGACACATGTCTGGTGCAGCTGGCTACTGATAATCTTTTTTCCAAAATGTATTTATTTATTTTTTACAGGTATTTGTATAGCACAGCCAATTTACGCTGCACTTTACATACTGTCAGGGAATGTTTAAACAATTAATTTAGCCAGCCATATTGATCGTTTAATTGATTGATGAATGACAGTGCCCCAATACAAAAAAAGTATCAAGAATAATGAAGCCAACTAATTAATTATTCCCAAGATTCTTTGCCAATGCAGAAATTCTTTGATTTCTACAAATTTGGGTTTACATATGGACGGAGGACTATAAAAATAAATTGTATTTTACAGAAGTCGCTTTACAAAGAGCATAAATAATAAAGATTTTTGCAGTGAAGTTCTAAATTATACGTTACCACAGCTGTACACTATTAAAGTAAACAAATATTCGATCTTGTATATATCCTAACAGTTTTTATTTAATTTGGCAGACAATAATCTGTGTTTGACCATATAACAAGAATGCTCCGTCACCAGGTGAAATACTTACTCAGAACGGGCAGAGGGTTAGGAAAGATATCCTCAAAAAAGGGGGTTGGTACCCTTAAGAAGAGAGGTGGGAACAGCAGAGTACTCCTAAGATAAGCTTTATTGAAAATTTGCACACAAACAATTTGTAAACATTCACAAAAGATGGGAAAAAAGTTTAAAACGACAACATTGTCCTTCTCAAAAAACACACTCCTGGGATACCAGCCATGCCACTTCCATCCATACAAGACACTAAACAGGTTACTAAAGATGACACGTGAAAAGGTAGTCTAGAAGGCTTCTGAGAAACCTATGAGGCACTTGCAGCTACAGGCTATGTGCCTACCTCTAGGACATCCCTGTATACCCTGTGTCTCCAGTATTGGTAAAATCTATACCGAACCTGCAATCATGAACCTCTTATTCTGACAGTGTAAAAACGTAATGGATGACACCTACTAATGGGTCTGCGGGGCTCCTGGGAAACCCATGGGGTACTTGCAACTGAATGCTAGGTGCCTACCTTGAGGACATCCAGGCCCACTTATGCCCTGTGCCATCACTATTAAGCGCAAAGGTGGGAGTCTGTGGTGGACCAGTATACAAATACAGCAGTGAACGTTATATCCAAGTTCTGAGTTCCTGTGGTATTCACCAATTCAAAGCCACCGCTGTCTGCATGAACCCAACAAAGGGCAATACTCACTCACCTCAGGACAAGACCCTCAAAAGGGCCAACACAGCATAATGGTAATCAATCCTGTGCACCAGATAGTGGGTCCTCTACTCACTTCCTCCTCTGATGATAAAACTTCCCCAGCTGGGATGCCTCCACAGAGCTCTCAGAATAAAGGAAACAATCTGTCATGTACCTGATAGGAGACTGAGTTGATAAAGTCAGCCTCTCTTATACCTCCTGTCCTGGCCCCACTGAGGGTGAGACAGAAGAAGCAGAAGAAAAAGAGGGACACAAGTGCCTGATGTGGATGATCCCAGGCTGGCAGCTTGTCAGGGTTCTGGAGACTGGAGTATGCAGCGGTGTGCAGAGTTGGAGCAGGAAACAGCCAGGCAGGCACCCGAGGGTTAACAGAAGCCAGGATCATAGACAAAAGCAGAGTCTCAGGAATAGCCAGGGTCATCAGGAGGTGGGCAGCGGGGTACAAAATCATAAACAGAGCCAGAGACAGGAACGGAGCCGGGTCAGAGGTAAACAGTACCACAGGAACAGGATACACAGCCAAGGTCAAAGAACAAGCCAGGTCAGCAACTAGGAGAGCACACAGGATCAGATCAGGATACAGGACACAGCTGGAGATCAGTCAGCAAAGAATAGGAGGCTAGACTCCCTTTAAATAGGCTGCCTGGTGCCAAGAGGAATTATGCCCGGACTCTCGCGCATGTGCGCACCTGTTAGCCGTTCTATAGGAAACTCTATGAGCTTGCACACATCTATGTGCCAGACGTCTCACAGGGATCCCCTGACAAATTCTCCAATAGTGCAGTTGCATGGTTAAAATGCATAGGAGAATACCAGCCAAGCTTAGGTAAATGCACTCACATTTATTCAGTTAAAAACAAGCAATATGATATAACAGAGTAACAGGTTCTCACAGTATCCAGATCAAGTAATGATACACACTGCCTGGCTCCCCCTTTATTATCCTTTATAGGTAAGAGACATGCACTGGCAGTAACTTTCACCTGTTTTCTGTGCCCAATACCCAGCCA
This sequence comes from Aquarana catesbeiana, assembly GCF_042186555.1. Lineage (NCBI taxonomy): Eukaryota > Metazoa > Chordata > Amphibia > Anura > Ranidae > Aquarana > Aquarana catesbeiana. The sequence goes on from NC_133329.1 coordinate 363,610,088, forward strand.
GCAGCAGTATCCCTGTTATCAATTTCCTCATTTGCACTTTCAGAAATCTCATCAGAAATGTACCAGTTTCATCTGAATTTTTCTGCAGCCGGTAGCTCCATTCCACTCATGCAATTATCTTACTAGTCCGGCATTTAACATTACTCCATTAATATGGCACATCTATTCTGGTGATCACAAACAAAGCCATCTGCATTTAATAAAATATGCAAATGTTGTACAGCGCAATAAATTCCGGCATCTGCTTCTTCCTCAGTGACCTTATAACGGCTGACCTTTGGGACATTGCAGATCAACAAGTGTTCTGAAGTCATCTGAAGTCACTGTCATATGTCAGACAGCTGGAGCTCAACAACGTTCCCCAGATAATAGGTACAATCACAGATCACAGATTTGCTGTTAATAAAGAGATTTCTTTTTTATCCTACAGTAAACCCGTCCTAAAAGGCGGCAATTTTATATAAGCTGAGTTTACGATGAAAAGATCCATTAGCAGAGCTGGTCTGCCAGTGAAAAACGAATGATCAGTAGATGCAGAAATATGGACAGTGGGTCCTCTGCACACTTTCACCTGTCACACCCCTTCCCACCTATTGAGCACCCTATTAGTCAATAAGTGCACCTATTACTAGGGAGACCAATGAGGACATGTCACTCAGCTGGTTCAGGCACTAGATCGATCCCAACTTTATAGTTGGGATCCACCCAGATGCCTGGACCTGCAGCTGGCTCAACCTCTCAGTGAGCCGCTGGGAGACCAAGCCAGCCGCTCCCCCCCACCAGCCTAGCACTCCAGTGAGTGCTTAAGGAGCAGAGCAGTGAGCCGGTGACTGACAGTCACTGGTCTCTGCTCAGAGAGTGGAGGGGAGTGATTGGTGTCATTTGTTCGCTCAGTTCTCAGTGTAAATCGGGGGCAGATGCAGCAATGGATCGATGCTGCATCCACCTAGGTAAGTATCCTTTTTTTTTTTAAACCTACACCAGAACATGTGAGAAATGCCGTACAGCCATTACTGGAGTGCATGTAGATAGGAAGTGGCTATTATGTGGCTGCATGAAACCAGCATAACTGAGAGGCAACAAGAGATGAAGAAAAGTTGAGAACAGTATTTTACCCATTATTTTAACCACCCACCGCCTTGTTACTGCTGCAGGGTGGCCCTGCTGTGCTGGACACGTACATGTACATCATTCAGCATTTCCAGGTAGGGGGGGTGTCTCTGCCGCTCAGCTGTGCTGTCATTAACTACAGCACAAGTGTGTTAGCAGGTCCTGGCCAATGATTAATGGCCAGGACCTACTGATCTGCTTAGCAAATCACAGTACAGAGCCCTGTGTTTACTAATTACCAACAACACAGGGCTCTGTACACGGCACAGTGATGTGCCTGTGTTTTCTCCCTGCAATGCAGGGAGAGAACACAACCACATCTATTATTAAAAGCATCACACATTATACATTGTTAGGCACACAATTAATCCTTTGATTGCCCCTAGATGTAAACCCCTTCCCAGCCAGTGACATTAGTACAGTAACAGTATATAGTATTAGCACTGATCACTGTATTAGTGTCACTGGAGACTTCTGTATCAGTTATTCAGTTCCCACCTAGTGTCAGTTAGATTCAGATTGCCTCCTGCACTATCAAGTCCCACTATAAGTCACTGATCACCGCCATTATTAGTATAAAAAATATTTAAAAAGTATTGTTATTTATTGTTATACATTTTTTTTATTTTTTTTATTTCTGGTCACCAGTGGTGATCAAATACCACAAAATTTTATGTGAAACAAGTCTGCATGTAGGTAAGAAATTATCTTTGCTCTACTGCAGTGTTTCTCAACTCTGGTCCTCAAGGTGCCCCAACCGGTCATGTTTTCATGCTTTCCATTATTTTGCACAGGTGATTTGATCAGTTTCACTGCCTTAGTAATTACCACCACTGTTTCCTCTGAGGGAAATCCTGAAAACATGACCTGTTGGGGAGCCTTGAGGACCGGAGTTGAGAAACACTGCAGTAGAGCAAAGATAATTTCTTACCTACATGCAGACTTGTTTCACATAAAATTTAATTTAGTTTGGTTTTTAAAATATACTGACTTGCAGAAAAAACAATAGCTGCTCCATTAATAGTAGTATATACATTGGCACTATGGAGTCACCAGACTTCCCCACTGAAAAATGATTATCCTCCAAATTAGATGAATCTCTGGGAGAGATAATTGCCTTACTGAATAGGGTTTTGTACAGCTTTAACAGCTATTGTTATATATTTTTTTTAAGATGTCTTTTATGACACCAGAATATTTGTACTGTAAGTGGTTTCATTTGTATGTAAATGAATTATCAGTCAATAAAATGGAACATATGTAGGCATTTATAAAAACAGAGATTAGCTGATTACAGCGTAATGAAGCAACATTTAATGATTCTGAATTATTCCAGCCATTCGTTGGAGATTCAAGCTGGATTCTGCATTAGCGGTTAATAATTGCTACTTTATTCAAGTGAGGCAACTAATGACTATTAATGTAGATATCAATTGTGCATGTTTCCATTCTTCCCCGTGTCTTGTGCCTCCCTCCCGCTGTCTAAACTGCAGATTTAATCATAAAGAATCCGTGCACAGTATTAAAATTCAATCACTTAATTCAATCACTTTGACACACTTGCTAACATACAGCAGGATGCAATGGTAATGCTGACCTTTTGCTAGCACTTCACATCATTGTTTATACATGTCATTGGCACCATGCTTCCTACTCTTGTAACACATTTTTTTTTTTGCTTGTTATACTTTTCTTTTTTCTTACTGCATATGAAAGCCATATTGAACTTTTTGTTTAATCTGTTTTAGCTTAATCCGCCCCCTTCCAATGGTCATTTAACTGGGTCTTAATGCCAAGAGGTGGGATGGCCTTCCCAAACATGTGATCACCCTAATTGGAGCCTCGATAAACACATACAGAACATTAGCTGGGCTGCCTGAAAGGTAGACTATTTATGCTCATTCCCAGCCACTATCTGGGCAACCTCCCCAGGGATTGGCTATGACAACATAAATATTCAGCTGCTGATTTCCTTCATCCAGCGCACTAAATTCTAGAGTCCGCCAGAAGGCAGGGGGAAGCAATCAAACCTGCAGCCAGTGAAACCCAGAATAGCCAAAAGATATCACACACTGCTCCACTGATTGCAGAGGAGCCCAAAGAACTAAATTTACCTAACCAACCTAGCAACCTATTTTAGTGGGTGCTAAACCTGTATTATGGCCAAGTAACATAGTCACATGCCCAGCAACACCAGTGTTGTTTTAGGGGGGTCAGTTGTCTCCTCCGGGTTCTTGATGACATGCCACTGGGTCCTTACCCTCCATCCGCATAAAGCCAAAGCCTCTTGGAATAGTCCTGCTGACATATATATGCTAGAAGGCTGCTGGAGTTAGACTGACCTCATTCATGTCTAGGCAAGAATGGAGGCAGGTGGCAGTGAAAAAGGGATCTCTTTTTAAAAAAAAGCGAACAAGCAAGCAAAAAAAAAAAGTGTAGACCCTGGGGGGGAGAGTTGCAGTGCAACAAGGTGCTTTTTTGCTTTGAAGGTCCCTTTAAAAAAAATAAATAGTGTACAAAGAGTTATAGTTTGTTTTTTTTAGAAAACATCAACAGTCTGAATAGAAAAGATTGTGCCCTGCCAGTAGCTATGTGGAAGCAGTGGTCCCTCTACAGAGGTCCAGAATACCCCTTCTAAATCCAATTAATGGTGCAATAGGCTATACATGTATCCTGTAAAGAATGCTGTTTTCAACTCCCTTGAACCTGCCAAAATATAGATTCTTACTAGGAGTATATTTTTTTATTTTCATAAGAAGAAATAAACTGACAGTGAATTAGAAAAATGTAATAAAAATGTAAAGTGACAGTATACAAATAAAAGATACATTACACACAAAAAAAGAATGTTTTCAAAAATCAACAAATTAAATAAACTAAACTACTTTAAATACACTCCCCCCCCCCTTCCACTAAAAAGAAAAAAAAGGAAATAAAAAAAAAAGATCGCTTCATCAATAGTTGTCACTTTTGCAATGCGGCTCTGAGTCTGGTTTACAACCCAAACTATCTGCATGAAGCAGATTTCAACTCTCCCTATGTTTGTATAAGTTTTCTTACCATGAGTATGGTTGGAATATAGGATTGTGAGCATCTTGGTAGGAAAGCGATTGAGAGGAATGTCTCCATGGGAGTTAAATAAATAATCAACACCATGATTGGACATTGGATAAGGTGATAAGCCCAGGTGAAGTCACAGAAATAGACATGCAGTCAGATAAACATTGTACTATCAACCTCAATTGTAAAGGAGTTTTGGCTGTGCTTCTCCTGTGGATCACAGGAGTGCAGTTTGTTATGCACTCCTGTGACAGGTTTTTAGCAGACAGCGGCTGGCGTCACAGAGTTGGTCCAGGCTCGGGAAAAATTGTGACCATATGGTCAAGATCCACCCACATGTCTCGACCTCTCCGTAGAGAGGCTAAGCCGGCCGCTCCCACCCCTCTACAGCTTAGCGCTCCAGTGAGCGTGGGGGGATTGGGAGGATTGGGGGTTGGGGGGGGGCAGAGCAGAGAGCCAGTGACTGACAGTTTCCAGGGAGCTCTGAGTACCTTGAGATTGGCGGTGTTTGATCACTTGGTTCAAAGTCTTAGAGCTGGTGGGGGACAGATGCAGCATTGGACGGATGCTGCATCCACCTAGGTACGTATGGTTAAAAAAAAAAAGATCACTACTTCTCTTTTAATAGTCTTGCCTATACTTACCTGTTACATCAGCCATGCAGGGTGGCTAAAACCAAAGTTAAAACTTGTGTTCTCAATAATCAGCACTGGTCTGAAAGGTTTCTACTCTTCCCTGCAATACAAGTCTGCTTGAAGACACTTGTGCTGATGGATATGGCTATTACTTAGTGTAACGAGCCCCTTGCTCGCTCGGTTCCACTCTCCCGACACTCCTCTGCAGCTATAGAATCAGATTGCAGATCGTAACATCTGATTGTTCGGTCATCCAATGCTCCAGGATTAGAACTACAGCTATGTGCCGTTCTAACCCAGTTGTGATAGCTCAGAACAAACACCAGGCAGGCTGTATGTAAGTTCAACCAGGACTCTTCTTTATTCAGAAATACAGGCTCTTTTATACACTAACAGTGGAGGTGCATACCTCCAGCTCATATTACTCTAACAATACACCTGTAACCTAATTAACCTAATTAACATGGGCTAATTAACTAATCCCTTTAGACAAGACAACCTAGATGACTCAGACATGACCTTTAGGCCAGACTGGCCGTCTTGTAGCTTAGAACCCCCAATCAACATTATCACAATAGCAGAGTTAATTAAACACAAACAACAATGGGGATCTAATGACTCTTAGATCCCATACTAGAGACTTATTTACAATACACATTTTAGCAGACAACAGACAGGTAGCTGGAATTGATGACATTAGCATTTAACAGTAGGAGTCCCAACGGTATGAATCAGTCACTATCCCAATATGGCAAATCCAGGGTCCCCAGAGTCTGTGTGTCCTGGGGGACCAGGACCCGAATCCATAGTAATACCACCTCAAGGGTCCCCAGGCATACAGCTCACAAAGAGCACCGTTCCCCCAAATGCCAGGGCCCACGATCGATCGGCAAGAGGCTAGCATATAGTCCCCTCCAAAAGTCTCTCTCCCGGCTAGGTCTGTCACACTTAGCTGTACCATTGTGGAACTTTGGAATGGAAAAGAAGAGGGCAGCAGTCTCATGGAGAGAAAAATTATTTTAAGAAACTTCCAAACAAAAATTAGTCACAAACAAAAACACGCAGGGGTACGGGGCCAATCAGCGAGGTCATGGTCGGAAGTTAATATTTCTGTATAAGCTATGACTTCAGTGACTTGTATTTTACAAAGGACTTCAATTTAGGCAGCTAAACTCTAATAAGAAGGAGCAAAAGGAAGGTAAGTGTTTCTGCAGGCAGCTAAGTTAACTATGGGCAAAACGTGTAGTTCCATTTTGGATAAAGTAAGGAAGGATTATAACCCCTGTCATTTTTCTTTTTTTACTCATGTGTCCCTTACTCCTACCCTCTCCCTTCTACTGCACCCATCACCTCCTGCAATTACTGAACCCACATGTTGACCTAAACACCAGGGTAGCTCATACACATCCCACTTCTACCTTACCTTCCTCACTCACCTTCTTCTCCTAATCAATGGGGACATTTCTCCAAATCCTGGTCTTCCATTTTCTAACTGCAAAGCACATATCCGGCACCACTCTTTCTCTGGCAACAACCGCAATCCATTCAGTTTCATTTCTCTCCCCCTTCTTCCTAAAACCAGCCCCCAGTCTCCCTTTGGAATGCACGCTCCATCTGTAACAAGCTCACATCTGTGCATGACCTCTTTATCTCTCATTGCTTTAACATACTCGCCATAGCTGAAACCTGGCTTCAAGATTTTGACTCGGCTTCTCCTGCTTCCCTCTCCCATGGCGGTCTTCACTGGATCACTTCCCCAGACCCAATGGACAAAAAGGAGGTGGAGTTGGATTGCTTCTATCCCTGCAAAGCACCTTCCAAGTCCTACTCCTCCTTCTCTATCCCTCTCTTCTTTTGAGATGCACTGTATTAGTCTGTTTTCTCCCATTTCTCTAAGGATTGCAGCAATTTAACGGCCTCCTGGACCAGTATCGCACTTTTTGATGACTTCACTGCCTGGTTACCCTACTTTCTCTCCTCTGAAATACTCTCTATCATTCTTGGTTACTTCAACATCCCTGTTAATGTTAACAGCCCAGCTACAGCTCAACTTCTCAACCTAACCTCGTCTTTTGACCTAACCCAATGGACACACACACTTCCACTTAATCCAAAGATAATACCCTCGACCTTGTATTCTCCCATCTCTGCAATCCTGGCAACCTCACCAACAGCCCCTTTCCTCTCTCTGATCCCACCCTTATCAGTTTCACAGTACCCTTGTCTCCAACCACCTTTCCCTCCAAGCAGCAAACGATTACTTGCAGAAACCTTTGCCACTTTAACCCTTCATTTCTCTATTCTGCTACTGACCACCTCTATGACATAATCTCTCCCCTGTCCTGTCCTGGCCACCTCTGTTGACAAACAGTTCATTCTCATCCTCACTGGATGCACTTGCTCCTCTAACTACACGCAGAATCAGGCCCTGACCACTACAACCCTGGCAAACTGACAACACCAGAAATCTCAAGAGACATTGCCTTGCTCTTTAAGGACTGTGGCATAAAACCAAATCCCTGCAGGACTTCACCCTATATAAATCTGCCCTCCTAAAATACAATTCCTGCCTCCATGCTGCAAAACAAATCTACTTTGTCTCTCTTATTAATACATTGTCATCCAGTCCCCGTAAGCTCTTCTCAACCTTTAACTCTCTGCTTCGTCCCCACCCTCTCTATCCACTAACTCACTCACTGCCCAAGAGATTGCCAATCATTTCAAAGACAAGATTGATGCAATACTTGAGGACACCTTTGTTGTACATACATCTTCCCCACTCAACATACCTTGCCTAACAGCACAGTCAACACTCTCCTCTTTTGAACTGGCTACTACTGAAGAGGTTACAAAACTTTTCTCAGATGGCCACCTAACCAATTGTCCCCTAGATCGTGTTCCCTCACAACTACTACAGTCACCCTCTTATTCTATCCTATGCTCCCTTATTTACATCTTTAATCTCTCCCTCTCTGGCACTTTCCACTCCCCTTTAAATCATGCATAGATCACTCTCATACTTACAATGCCTTGAAAAAGTATTCACACCCCTTGAAATTTTCCTTGTCATGTTACAACCAAAATCGTAAATTTATTGGAATTTTTTGTCATAGACTGACACAAAGTGGCACATAATTGTGACGTGGAAGGAAAATGATAAATGGTTTTCAAAATGGTTGACAAATAAATATCTAAAAAATGTGGCATGCATTTGTTTTTAGCCCCCCTGGGTCGATACTTTGTAGAAACACCTTTCGCTGCAATTACAGCTGAAAGTCTTTTTGGGGATGTCTCTACCAGTTTTGCGCATCTAGAGAGTGAAATTGTTGCCCATTTTTTCTTTGCAAAATAGCTCAAGCACTGTCAGATTGGATAGAGCGTGTCTGTGAACAGCAATTTTCAAGTCTTGCCACAGATTCCCAATTGGATTTAGGTCTGGACTTTGACTAGGCCATTCAAACACATGACTATGCTTTGATCTAAACCATTCCATTGTAGCTCTGGCTCTATGTTTAGGGTCATTGTCCTGCTGGAAGGTGAACCTCTGCCCCAGTGTCAAGTCTTTTGCAGACTCTAATAGGTTTTCTTCTAAGATTGCCCTGTTTTTGGCTTCATTTATCTTCCAATCAACTCGGACCATCTGACCTGTCCCAGCTGAAGAAAAAGCATCCCCACAACATGACGCTGCCACCACCATGTCTCACAGTGGGGATGGTGTGTTAAGGGTGATGTGCAGTGTCAATTATTCCGCCACACATACCGTTTTGCTTTTCTGCCAAAAAGTTCAATTATGGTCTCATCTGACCAGAGCACCTTCTTCCACATGTTTTCTGTGTCCCCCACATTCTTACAAACTGCAAACGGGACTTCTTATGGCTTTCTTTCAACAATGGCTTTATTCTGGTCACTCTTCCATAAACGCCAGATTTGTGAAGTGCACGGCTAATAGTTGTCGTGTGGACAGATTCTCCCACCAGAGCTGTGGATCTCTGCAGCTCCTCCAAAGTTACCATGGACCTCTTGGATGCTTCTCTGATTAATGCTCTCCTTGCCCTGCCTGTCAGTTTAGGTGAACGGCCATATCTTGGTAGATATGCAGTTGTGCCATACTCTTTCCATTTTTAGATGTTGGATTGAATAGTGTTCCGTGAGATGTTCAAAGCTTGGGATATTTTTTTTAAACTTAACCCTGCTTTAAACTTCTCCACAACTTTGACCCTGACCTGTCTGGTGTGTTCCTTGGCCTTCATGATGCTGTTTGTTCACTAAGGTTCTCTAACAAACCTCTGGGGGCTTCACAGAACAGCTGTATTTATACTGAGATTAAATTACACACAGGTGGACTTTATTTACTAATTAGGTGACTAAAAGGTTCTAATTACCTTTCTCTGCTCTATTTTTCCTAAACTGGCCTATACTCCTTATGCTATTATTCTGTGTATTTTAACTATAACAGAACAATTTCTCCTAGCTGTCATGATTTGAAACCTTGTTTTCACACACTAAAAAATTTTTCAAATCAACCCAGAAGATTGAAGCGAACTGTGTCCATTCACTTCTCCTCTGTAAGATTTAGAGTTATGCATGCACGATGTACTCTAATTTTTTTGGCATCTTCCAATTCAGCATTTTCTGTAGAATTTTTGCTGAACACCATAACCATTCTTTGGATAACACATAGAAAGACCTGCTGAACAACTTTTAATAGCATTAACAAATACTGGCTCAAAGCCTCTCTCAGCACTTGTTCTGAAAATACCATTTACAGGCTTTCTGAAAACATTTGTACAAACATCATTTTGTGCATATAACTGAGACAGTTCTGTTACCAAATCTACCTGTATAGATTTGAATTGTAAAGGTTTAAAAAGGGCATTATGTATCATATAATTCTCCTGAATTAATTCTCTCTAAAAGAAGTTTTAATGATAGATCAGATGTCTGTAATTTGATCTTACTAGATCTCAAAATCTTTTCTGTTACTTTGACTGCAAAATAAATACTTAACAAATGCTTAATATGTGTATCAAAGGTCTTTTCCATATTTGGCAAACCTCTGGAGAAAAAGCTTATTATTTTCTGATCATCCTTCTTTTAATTGAGACAAAGTCACTGAGATAGAATTCTTACATACATCAATTTGCAATACAAAGGGAATCAACAGACAAATGTCTATAGTAAAACAAAAGAAACTGCGATAAATACAATGATACTCCATATTCTACAAATTAAACAAAGAATATGCTGCAATAAAATTAATGGAGTAAATATGAACTGTGATGAACTGATGAAGTGATGAGATATCAATAATTGATAATGGTATAAATCGATAAATATGTACTGTCACTTGAATACATAAATAATAACAACTAGAATGGAGTTCAAAATAACAAACTCTATAAACCAATCATGTGACTGAGTGAAAAAAGTCCATAAGTGATGATGATGATCGTATAAATTAATCAAAGATCATGACGTGTGAAAATAATGAACAAAAATCTGTGTAAAAAGACTCTTCAATGGTGATATACCGCTGGATTTCCCAAAGAAAGTGACAAGTGAAAATGCCTCCACCACAGAAAACACTGCCGCTTACTGGAACACGGTGGTCTCTTATTACAGGGGACCACACCAAGCAGCTGGCTGTAACCCCAGCCCGGGATCTCTCTGGCACACAGTGGGCTCCTCAATGGAAATAGTCCGCAGGTGGGTCAATTCAGATTCATTGTGAAATCCCCATAGAACAACAAAGGCTCACATGGCGTAAAACCCAAAAATATCTTGTATTTCTGTAAATCCCAGGCTCAATAAATAAGAACAACAAAATGGCTTAGAGCTCCACTCTACACAGAATTCATGTACAGGAAACATGTTGTGACCTGCTGAGTCTTTGTTTTCCCTTTTGTACCAACAACATTCCTTTTAGGAACTCCTAATATCACTGTGCCATAAACCTTAACTAACTTTATCAAATTTCTAACCTGTTTGCTGATATTCTTGAAAGTAAATTTAGATGTTTCTATCTTAATATTGGCCTGTAAGCATTCATTGAACATGTAACACCATAATTCATCATCTTTAACACATTTTGACAGATTTTTGAATTCTAATTTACTCTCACTAGATAATTCATCAATAAAATTCATTACTTGCCAATTTAGAACAGACTTCCTTCATGTAAAACGCATTCCCTCTCTTGGCGGGAAATTACGTCATCAAGAAACAGAGTTATTTTGGCACGTGCGCAAACGTCTCACCAATTTTGAAGATTCTGTGATTCCAGGTTCATTCGATGATGCCAAATGTTCATTTGCTGTTTCTATTTCTCCTGAAAGCTTGACTGCATAATCAATGCTTGTATTCCCTCTCGGCAAGCGAAAGGAGAAATAATTCAAAAATGTTCGATATTCAGACAAAATGAAACTGGCTAATGGCTCGCCACTGTTAAAATACAGTTATTATGGTATTAATATTGATATATTCAACAATTCATATTTATGAGAAAAGTTCCAAGAAAGTCCGTTCAGTTCCTGTATTAAAACTCAAAAATTGATTTAATAATAAAAAATAGCAAAATATTACAAGAACAATATCAAAGTGTAGGATGTAAAAATAACAATAATGTATTATATTCTTAAGATGAAGATTAAATCAGATGTGTGTGTATGTATGAGAAGCTGTCCCAGCTTTTTTCAATGTCTCGTGGTGTTTCATGTCTGCCAGCAAAACTCTCTGTCCTTTTACCCCTAAATTCAGCCCCCACCTTCTCCTAAAAAGGCTGGTTTCATCTTATAGTTCCACATACTCTTCTAATGAGACATAGCTTCCCTCCCACCTCTCACGCAAGGATGGGGGTTGTCCAGTGTCTATGCAAATGACATTCCTGAGGAGTGGGCAAGAACAATATGTAAATATGTATTTTGTATTTATGTATTATATTTTAAGTATAGGATATAACTTCTAAACAAATACTACATATACTTGTGTATATATATATATATATATATATATATATATATATATATATATGTAGTATATGTAGTCTATATCTATATCTATCTAGATCTATATATATATATATATATATATATATATATATATAAAGGATATATATATAGATAGATATATATAGATATATATCTATCTATATATATATATATAAATATATATAAATTTTATATTCATTTAAACCCCAATGTTCTTATTAATATCCTAATCAAGAAATATTGTAATATAACAAACTTATATTTTCATATATACACAATCTTTTGCATCTTAAAGCAGAGGTTCGCTGAAAAAAAAATATTCAAAGCCAGCAGCTACAAATACTGCAGCTGCTGACTTTTAATATATGGACACTTACTTGTCCAGGGAGCCCGCAATGTCGGCAGCCGAAGCCAATCCGTCCTTCAGCTCTCGGCTGCTGCCGCCGCCATCCTCGGTAAGGGAATAAGGAAGTGAAGCCGTGCGGTTTCACTTCCTGGTTCCCTACTGCGCATGCGCGAGTCGCGCTGCTCATCCTCTCAGGTCCCTGCTGTATTCTGTGTTTCACACAATACAGCGGTGGAGGAGGACAGAGCAGGCGGCGGAAGTGGCGTAGGTCACCGCAAGTGCCGCGGTGATCTATGCCAGGAAGTGGCACCTGAAAGGTGCCAAATGTGACACCGGAGGGGGGGAGAAATACAAAAAATGGAAGTTCCATTTTTGGGTGGAACTCCACTTTAAGAAATGTGAAACCTTTCTCTTCATGTGATGGGGGAAGGTAAGAACCCAGCTCGATCGCAATTACTAACACATGTTGGCTCTCCATAGAAATGTAGATAACAATATGTATACTTTTAAAAGTATAAGAGTCTATATAATTTCACCTTTTCCATAACAAAAAGATATAAATATATATATTTCTATATATTCAACTCAATTATTCTGTAAAGATCTAATCCATGCATTCATTTTTTAATACGTGTTAATTAATAAATATTAGATATTAGATTAAAATAGACAAAATGTGGAAAATTTCAAGGGGTGTGAATACTTTTTCAAGGCACTGTAAAGAGCCCTCACTGAACCCCACCAATCTGAACAACTTAAGACCCATCTCATTGCTCCCATTCACCTCTAAACTTCTAGAACACTTAGTCTACAACCATCTTAGCTCTTACCTCATTGAAAGTAACCTTCTTGACCCCTTACAGTCTGGCTTTCCCTCACAGCACTCCACAGAAACTGACTTACTAAAACTCACTAACAATTTACTAACTGCTAAAACCAATGGCCAATACTCTGTACTCCTACTACTTGACCTCTCTGCGGTCTTTGATACCACTCGCTCCTTCTCAATAAACTCTGTTCCCTTGGCCTCCAAGATTCTGCTCTAACCTGGTTCTCCACCTACCTATCACAGCGCTCCTTCAGTGTTACCTACAACTCTCCTCCTCTCCATTGTCTCTTTCTGTGGGGGTCCACCAAGGCTCTGTTCTTTGACCCCTCTTCTTTTTCTACACCTTCTCTCTTGGTCACTGCCCATGGCTTCCAATACCATCTATTCGCTGATGACATCCAAATCTATCTGTCTACTCCTCACTAAGGATGGGCTCAGGCGTGTTCACAACTCCACGTGCCCGTGCCCGCCAGGAAGCTAACCTTGCCCAGCGCTAATCACAGGTAGTGAGACATTTCCCGATCTGTGCAGCCGCGGATTAGGAAATGTCTCACTGCCTGTGATTAGCGCTGCGCAGTGTCAGCTTCCTTGTGGGCGCGGGCACATGGAGTTGTGAACACGCCTGAGCCTATCCTTACTCCTCACCTCACTCCTTCAGTCTCCTCTCACATTACTAACTCATTAACTGACATATCAGCATGGATGTCGCACCACTTCCTTAAACTAAATCTCTCTAAAATCGAGCTGGTAATATCCTCACACCCGTGCCCCCTCACCCATGCCCCCCTCCATGACTTTTCCATCAAAATCAATAATGCAACAATCAATACCTCTCCTCACGCTAGGGTACTAGGAGTAATCATAGACTCTGACCTGTTCCTTCTGCCCCAAATCCAATCATTGTCAAAAGCTTGTAGATGTCCCCTCCATAACATCTCGCCCCTTTTTAACTAATGAAACCACCAAGCTACTCATTCACTCCCTTGTTATCTCTCGCCTTGACTATTGCAATGCTCTCCTAAAAGGCCTACCTCTCCATAGGCTATCCCCTGATCAGTCTATCATGAATGCTGCTGCTAGACTCATCTACCTTACCAACCACTCAGTGTCTGCCACCCCTCTCCGCCAATCCTTACACTGGCTCCTGATCGCTCAGCAAATTAAATTCAAAATACTGACCACAACATACAAAGCCATTCACAACTCTGCCCCGAGCTACATCACAAATCTTGTCTCCAAATATCACCCAAACCATCCTCTCCACTCCTCTCAAAACCTTTTGCTCTCAAGCTCCTCCCATGCTCATCTCCAGAATTCCTCCAGAGCCTCTCTTATCCCCTGGAACTCTCTACCTCAATCTGTCTGGCTATCGCCTACTCTGGCCGCCTTCAGGTTATCCGTGAGAACTCATCTCTTCAGGGAAGCCTATAACACCTCTAACTAATCTTTTACCACTTCCAGCAGCTCATTCCCCACAGTTACAACCTTTTATACCACCTGACCCAACCTATTAGATTGTAAGCTCTTCTGAGCAGGGCCCTCCTAAACCTCTTGTATTTTATTGTATTGTAACTGTATTGTCTCCCTTTTATATTGTAAAGCGCTGTGTAAACAATTGGCGCTATATAAATCCTTTATAGTAATAAAAATAATAATAAAGCCTCACTATATACAGTTTTCTTAAACAATTTGTTTTTTGTGAATATTTTGAAAAGTTTCTAACCTAAAGACCCTGCCAGTAACAGTACTTGCTGTTGCAGGCTGAGAACAGTAAGCCACTGTCTTGCAATTAGCAGCAGTGTAGTCTGCCCAAAAACCTGACAAGCAACTCAACGGCCAACTGAATGCCTCATTTATAAAACAATCCTAAACCAGTTCCTTCCTCAGTTCCTGTGGTGCATTTATTATACACCTGATTTTGCACAGTGAAAAAATAAAAGAAATATCAATATGTGAAAAAAGAGTGAAATATAGAAAAGAGTAATCAATTTATGTGTTGAACTCTTTTTCCAGTGTCTCATTACTCTGGCGCCATACCCGTAGGCCTCCAAGCTGAAAAATGAATTTCCATAATTAAAGGCTAAGTGGTATTTATATGCCAGAGCTATAAAAGTTGCTATACATAATTTCCTCATGAATTAATTTGTCTGAAAAGACAGAATTCATTCTCACCTTTATTAGAAGTTATGCAAAGCCCATGTCACTAATGCAATGTTTTATGTTATTATTACTAGATGACTTTCTAGAAAAATAATTTACATTTCAATGGACTGTTTAAGTTCAAGTGCATCCTTTACTTTGGTACCTTAACCACCTCAATACAGGGCACTTTCACCCCCTTCCCGCCCAGGCCATTTTTCAGCTTTCAGCGCTGTCACACTTTGAATGACAATTGCGCGGTCATGCAACACTGTAACTATGTGACATTTTTATCATTTTCTTCCTACAAATAGAGCTTTCTTTTGGTGGTATTAAATCGCTGCTGGGTTTTTTATTTTTCACAAAAAAAAAAATCTTAGTTTCTGTCAGTAATTTTGTAAATAAGTAATTTTTCTCCTTCACTGATGTGCACTGATGAGGCTGCACTGATGGGCACTGATGAGGCTGCACTGATGGGCACTGATGAGTTGGCACTTATGGGCACTGATGAGGCGGCACTTGTGGGCACTGATTAGGCTGCACTGATGAGGAGGTACTAATATGCTGCACGCATTGGCACTGATAGGTGGCACTGATATGTGGCACTGATGAGCACTGATAGGTGGCACTGATGGGTGGCATTGGTGGGCACTGATAGGTCGCACTGGTGGGCACTGATATGCAGTATGGATAGGCGGCATTGATGGGCACTGATGGGCAGCACTGATGGGCACTGATTAGGCTGCACTGATGAGGAGGTACTAATATGCTGCACGCATTGGCACTGATAGGTGGCACTGATATGTGGCACTGATGAGCACTGATAGGTGGCACTGATGGGTGGCATTGGTGGGCACTGATAGGTCGCACTGGTGGGCACTGATATACAGCATGGATAGGCGGCATTGATGGGCACTGATGGGCAGCACTGATGGGCATTGATGGATGGCACTGATGGACAGCACTGATGGGCATTGATGGGCAGCACTGATAGGCAGCACTGATAAGCACTGAAAGCCAGCACTGACTGGCATCACTAATGGGCACTGGTTGGTGGCGATTACCGGCACTCCCTCTATTTACATGTGACCAGCTGTGATTGGACAAAGCCGATCACATGGTTAAAGAGCCGCATTAGCGGCTCTTTACAGAGATCGGGGTCGTGCCATGTCCTAGCAAAACAGCACGGCCCCGATCGCCGTGGGTGTGTCCGTTTGGGTGTGCCATCATATGACATCCACCCAGAATGAGAGCCGAATCGTCCCTCCATCATTTGACGGTGAACAGGCGGCAACTAGTTAAAGTGGTTGTAAACCCTTACATATACCCAGTAAAGTAACTGGCCTCAGGTGATACACAGAGAGGAAACAAATCTTGGCTCCCACTGCTATCAATCACATCCAGTGACACAGGAGCCGGGGGACGGGACGGAGTCCTGCTGTCTGTGTCAATGGACGCAGCAGCAGGACTCGGGAGTGTGCCTGCATGAGTGTCCCCAGGGAATGCGGCTCTCCGTGGGGGCACTCGATGAGGGGAGGAGCCAGGACCGCCTCTGACGGGACCCCAGAAGTGGATTGGGGCCGCTATGTGCAAAACCCTTGCACAGCGGAGGTAAGTATAACAAGATTGTTTTTTTTTTTAAAAAAAACCTTTACAACCCCTTTAACAAATCATTTTGGAGTATTCATTTTCATAACTAGGGGTGTGGCAGTGTCCCCTCTTTCTCATCTCAGAAAATTTGGCATGTCAATTTTCTGAAATGCCTTGCAACAGTCTTTATGTCCATCTTAAAGAGGAACTAAACTCTCTCAATCAACATTAACTATTTTTGATCCATATGCTGCTAATAGAAAATACATATGAAGGTACCGTATATACTCGAGTATAGGCCGACCCGAATATAAACCGAGGCACCTAATTTTACCACAAAAAACTAGGGTGGGAAAGGCAGCAGCTACTGGGTAAACAATGCCCATCTGCAGCCTCACTGTGCCCATTTGCAGCCTCACTATGCCCATTTGCAGCCTCACTGTGTCTAATTGCATCCTCACTGTGCCCATCTGCAGCCTCACTGTGCCCACTTGTATCATCAGTGGCCATCTGCAGCCTCACTGTGCCCGTCTGCAACCTCATTGTGCCCATCTGCAGCCTCACTCTGCCCATCTGCAGCCTCACTGTGCCCATTGGTAACCTCACTGTGCCCATCTGCAGCCTCATTGTGCCCATCTGCAGCCTCACTCTGCCCATCTGCAGCTGTAACTTTGATAACTAAAACAGCGGGTGTCTTCCGCTGTGTCATGCAGTCTGTTCGGCGGCCGTCCATTGTAACAAAGCCCCGCCTCCTACTCATCTGTGATAGACGGAACACTGATACAATGCTGGGAAACTGTATCAGTGTTCCGTCTATCACGAACGAGAAGGAGGCGGGGCTTTGTTACAATGGACGGCCACCGAACAGACTGCATGACACAGCGGGAGACACCCGCTGTTTTAGTTATCAAAGGAACAGCTGCAGATGGGCACAGTGAGGCTGCACCCTCACTCAAGACCGTCACTCTGTAATGGATGTGACTATGAGTGTTATGGTGAAATGCCTATTTCCAATATAACCATGTAGTTATAAGTGCTTACTTCAGCCTCTGCTATCAGCCTTAACCATATTCAATTAGATGTCTGCCAGCTTACCCTCCCTCCATGTGGAACAGAACTGCAAGAGTTAAGAACAAGTTAAAGAAGATTGCGCCTGTTTTCAAGAACTGGAAACAAGACCCCCTATTTAGCTATGATAGTTTGCTATTCCCTTATATAGATATAACCCAGCTAAAAGCTTATACTCTGTCACATTAATAAATATGTATATCTAGCGGTCCGCATACGCTTGTCTTATTTGATATTTGATTTGATAACAAAATATCCGGCTCACGGTATATTAGCCGGAGTCCAGGAAGTAATAAAGCAGAAGTATTAATCTACTGAACGCGTGTCTGTCTCAGTAATTTAATTCAAGTGTGCACACTTTTACATTGAAGGTTAATTTGGCCAGGGGGACAGAAACAAAGTACCGGACAGTTCCGAAAACTCGGCTTATACTCGAGTATATATGATATATTATTTTTTTATTGTTTTAATCTTATTTTTTATATTTCTTCAGTTGCTTTCTGTTTACTGGCCTTGGTCAAAATGATTTCATACAGCCCAGGAGTCTTCATGGACTTTTTTCTTTTTTTCTTTGATCTGGAGGAGGGGCTTTCTCCTCCGGTAGGCACACTCACCTGTCTGCATACCTGAGCTAAGGGCAGATGGATTCCAAGAGGAAAATGCTACATGAATCATCTGCCTTTACTCATGGTGGGCACGGCTAGAAATGCTAGGGAGGTAGTTTTCAAAGTGATTTTTTAACAAAATAAAACATGGGAACATGGATGGAATGCATGAGTTTTCTGTTTAATATTCAAAATGAATTAAAGTATAACTAAAGGCAAAACTTTTTTTAGTTTTCGATAGAGTGGAGAGGAATTAGAACACCTGTCAGGTTTTTATTTCTGCCTGTGCCCCCCATTAAGGAGACTGACCCTATTTTTCCTGTTTACCTTTGTCATTCAAATTGAAAGTAAAAGGAAATCCCACATTTTTGGTTGTCCCCAGAAAAGTAACATGGAAAAGTAATGGGAACACTAGTTCTGGTGACCTGGAGGTCCCCAAGAAATTCCCTTAATTTGCAGGGATTTTCTCTCACTTCCTGTTTGGCTATGGAACAAGAAGTGAAGGGAAATATCCCCAATGGAACAGAGATGGCAAAAAAAAAACCTGACAGGGGTTATAACCCTCTCTTGCTCTATCCACAATTAAAAAAAAATGTTTTGCCCATAGTTCTACTTTAACCCATCAATGCCTCTTGTTCCAATATTGGAACAGTAGTGATGTGGGAGTTATTTATATCCTACTGCTCTAGGTAACATATGAATTGTATGCAAATTTAAATTCAACCTTAGGCATAAATGGGTTAAATAGCGTGTTGGATTTGTGTTGCTCAGATACAGTTTAGTTCTGCTTTAAGTCTGTATTTAGTCGAAGACATGTACACATTCTGAATGAACAATCTTGCTGAATTCCTTAAGTTTAAAAAAAATCCTAAAAACACTCATTTAAAGTGTTTGTTAACCCCCCCAAAAAAATAGAAATCCTGGTCCTTTAAAGCACATTAAACAGTACAGTGCATGTGCTGTGTAATCTGCCCCTCTCTAAACTGTAAAAAAACCTGGCTGATCCTGCCACTTCCTGTAACCCCCCTCTCTGCGCTGACCACAAAAATCATGGCTGCTGAGTTCTGACCACTGTGATCAACGTATATCCCTTCGACATCTGCAGCCCTGCTCTGCTCTCCTCTCTCCCCCTCACCCCCTCCGTCTCTGCCTGTCAGCTCTGTGTTCTGTGCCTCTGTCTCCGGCCCCCCCCCCACCGCTATTAGTACAAATAAAAAATTCTAAATGGTCTCTGCCAGCCCCTCTATTATAGATTGATATACCACACTGTATTAGTCTTTTATAAAAACGAGGCTGGTAAATACAGGTTTAGCGTGATCTTTAGGCCGGTCACGTGACTCTCGTCCGGTTTCCAGGGCTACTGCAGGAGCAGCTGAGCGGCCATGTGATCTTCCCGGCTGACGTCAGAGGGAGATCTCGGCCCCTCCTGCAGTATCTATGTATCAGCAACGAGTCACGTGATGGGCCTGAAGATCGCTCTAAATCGATATTTACAAACCTCGTTTTTATAAAAGACATATACAGTGTGATATGCCTGCCTATAATAGAGGGGCTGGCAGTGTTTTTTTACATAAGGGTTAACAAACACTTTAAATAAAAAAGAAAACTGCTGCCAGTCAAAAGCCTAGGTACCCAGAGGTACCTACACATTCCACTGGCACTGGAATTTACCGTTAGCCAATCCACAGTACTCTGATTCTTAGTCCCTAGTAGCTTCTAATCTGCTATACAACCAAACTCCTTACTGCTTAACCTAACTCAAGCCTAGGCTGGTTATTGAGCTAAAACTAGGAAAGAATCCCACACCAGAAGAGACAGGGTTAATTAAAATAACAGCAGCTGCATATAAATTCTATTGAAATAAATAAGTTCCCCTACGGTCCCCTAGTTACAAACATCCGACTTACACAAGACTCCTACTTACAAACGGAGGGAGACAACAGGAAGTAAGAGTAAATTTACCCCTAGGAAGGAAACTTCACTCCTGTAAGAGTTATTATGGGAAAAAGGTACCTCCACTGATCATTTACCACGAAGGCATAGACAGCAAAACAAACATTACAGGGGTGTTAACCCTTCCCTATGCTATCCAAAAAAGCTTATAAACTGAAAGGTAACCAGGAGAGTCCGCCTAAACCTGCACTACCATCTCTGCGCTGGATAAAATTAAAACACAAATAAAGCTGCCACTTAAATATCAAATCATATAAAAACTGAATCCACCCTCCAATAGTGCAGATGGATAGCGGCGCTGCCTTTGAAAATGGTGAAAACACAGGTTATAACCCCACCGTTCTTATTACCATGGAGTGATTGGGAGGTGTGCTGTATCTCAAAAGTGATAAATGATAAATTAGCAATCACTTAAGCTCATGAAATATACACACACTCCAGTGTGTACATGAGAATATATAACGATAATGTATATCCCCCAATATTACAACTATAATGTGATGAATAAATCTAACCATACACCATTTGACTATATTGAAAATGATAGCTACAACATGTGATCATAGAAACATAGGTGACAACTAAAATAGTGTACACGAAAAAATAAATAAATGAAAATAAAGTCCAAAAAGATGTCTTAGATTGGATAAAAAATATATATATAAATAAAAAACAATAAAAATAGTCCCCAAAAGGCTTAGCTTTCTGGCAATTTAAAACACAGAGGTAAAGGAAGAGGTGACGGGTGATGGAGCGGGGATCGACTGGGGGACGGGTCGCTGCAGGCGGGTGAGACGCACTTCAGCATTATAGTTGTAATATTGGGGGATATACATTATCGTTATATATTCTCATGTACACACTGGAGTGTGTGTATATTTCATGAGCTTAAAGTGGTTGTAAAGTCTATTTGTTAACTTTTACCTACAGGTAAGCCTATAATAAGGCTTACCTGTAGGTAAAAAAAAATCTCCTAAACCTGTATAGTTTAGGAGATATTCCCCTTGCTATGAGCCGCTGACTGCAGCGGCGCATGCGCACAGGGTATTCTCGGCTGAAGGCCTGGCAGCTGCCGGACCTTGCCGGGGAAGAAATCTCCCGCGCGCATGCGCGGGAGTGACGACATCGTGGTTTCAGCCACTCACAGCGCTGGAGCCGCGATACCCGGAAGACACGCCTAGGCAACATGACAGCTCCCTCGGCGTAGACCAGGTAAGATACCGACGCCTCGTTCTAAGGTAAGTATTTCATAATGAGCTAGTATGCGGGGCATACTAGCTCATTATGCCTTTTGCCTTACAGGGGTAAAAAAAAAAAAATGTCAGCGGGTATACAACCGCTTTATGTGATTGCTAATTTATCATTTATCACTTTTGAGATACAGCACACCTCCCAATCACTCCATGGTAATAAGAACGGTGGGGTTATAACCTGTGTTTTCACCATTTTCAAAGGCAGCGCCGCTATCCATCTGCACTATTGGAGGGTGGATTCAGTTTTTATATCCAAAAAGCTTAAAAATATTTTTTTGGGCTGGAGCTACACTTCAAAAATGTACGTTATGCGACTTACAAACAGATTCAACTTAAGAACAAGCCTACAGACCCTATCTTGTTTGTAAACCGGGGACCGCCTGTACAGTGCCTTGAAAAAGTATTCTTACCCTTTGAAATTTTCCATAATTTATCATGTTACAACCAAAAACGTAAATGTATTTTATTGGGATTTTTTATATGATAGACCAACACAAAGTGGCACATAATTGTGAAGTGGAAGGAAAATGATAAATGGTTTTCAAAATGGTTGACAAATAAATATCTATAAAGTGTGGTGTGCATTTGTTTTCAGCCCCCCCCCCCCCCCCCCCCCCGGGTCAATCCTTTGTAGAAACACCTTTCACTGCAATTACAGCTGAAAGTCTTTTTGGGGATGTCTCTATTTCACATCTAGAGAGTGAAATTGTTGCCCATATTTCTTTGCAAAATAGCTCGAGTTCTGTCAGATTGGATGGAGAGCATCTGTGAACAGCAATTTTCAAGTCTTGTCACAAATTCTCAATGTGATTTAGGTCTGGACTTCGACTGGGCCATTCTAACATATGAATATGCTTTGATCTAAACCATTCTATTGTAGCTCTGGCTGTATGTTTAGGGTCATTGTCCTGTTGGAAGGTGAACCCCAGTCTCAAGTCTTTTGCAGACTCTAACAGGTTTTCTTCCAAGATTTCTCTGTTTTTTGCTTCATCCATCTTCCCATCAACTCTGACCAGCTTCCCTGTCCCTACTGAACAAAAGCATCCCCACAACATGATGCTGCCACCACCATGTTTCGTGGTGGGGATGGTGTGTTCAGGGTGATGTGCAGTGTTAATTTTCCGCCACACATAATGTTTTGCTTTTAGTTAAAAAAGTTACATTTTGATCTCATCTGACCAGAGCACCTTCTTCCACATGTTTGCTGTGTCCCCCATATGTGGAAATTTTCAAGAGGTATGAAGACTTTTTCAAGGCACTGAACAGGTGAACATTATACATCGTATGATAGACAGTTTTCTGGTATTGTGGATATAAGATAGTGGATACAAGGGGACAGATATACTTCATTGCTATTTGCAATTAAACATAGAAGCACTTGCCTAATAATCCCTGCCCCTGGACAGGACATGTGGTCTCAGATTCACTCTGTTCGCTTCTTCCTTCTGGGGTTTCCAACACAGCAACTCAGAGACAGGATGACCTATACATAATTCATTCTGTGATAAGTAGCACAGCTATTTACAAATACATAAGGTAGAGGGCAGCAGGTCCCTATACTAAAAATTGTGAAAAAACTGCGCCAAAAGAACATCTAAAAAATAAAAATGAAATCAAAGCAGCAATTCTATGTGCAATACAAACACAAACAATACTGAGAGACACTAACAATACTGGAAAAATTGTGAAATGAATAGCAAATAATAAATCAATAAGGAAATAGAAATTGTGCAAACAGCCTCAATATCCACACGAGGTATAAGAAGTTGAAAAACACTCTTAATCAAAGGTATTAATGATATAAGAGGAGTGCAGAGTACTGCATCACCACCTTAAATACAAATTAGCCAAGCCTCATTCTGAGTTTCGGCCCGCCACATATTAACTATCCACTCTCTATATAATCCACAATAGGACGTATGCGTGAATCATAGTAGTTCATTCCCAAATGGCCAGTACTGATTACATTTAATCTGACTTGAATTTTAGGGCAAGTATATTGATTATTATCTTCAGCTGCTGGTACAGTTGATGCCTTCATACATTAAGGACACTAGGCATGTCATTAATCTAATGTCTAGCCTTACCCCAACTAAAGGGTTATGGTTGGTAACAGCTGATGTGACTTCTTTGTACACGATCATCCCTCACCGCCTGGGCTTAGAGGCTGTTCAATTATACCTTGGCCGCAACTCCGGCCTACCTGAGTACAGCAGGACTTCATTATGGAGCTATTACAGTTTGCGGCAACGCATAACTATTTTTGGTATGATAACCATTTTTTTTTGCCAAGACAGGGGGGTGGCCATGGGGGATAAATATGCCCCGAGTCTCGCCAACCTGTTCATGGCCAAGTGGGAGGAGGACGTCATCTATGCCCAACAGAACCCTCATGTGGTTCTTTGGGCAAGATATATTGATGACATCCTTCTCCTATGGGGAGGGAGCCATCAGGAACTGTTGGAGTTCATGAGGCTCCTTAACTACTTCCGGACCGCTACACTCTGATATATGTCCTCTCTTTGAAGAGGGATATCTTTGTTATGGCAGCAGCTACCTGCCATAACTCCAGCATCCTCTTCTTCAGTGGGCCATCCAGTTTCCGAAAATAGTGGTCTCTGCGGCGGCCGCGAGATCACTTTTATCGGCGGCGGGAGAGGGCCCCCCTCCTGCCGCTCTCTGGAGCCCTCCGCCACTTACCGGAGCCATCAGAGGCGATTGGGTCCTCTTCCGCGTTAGGTATGAAGAAGAGTGAGGGGAAGGTGGCCCCCACCCGTCTCCATACCATTGCAGGGCGGAAGCGACGTCAAACGTCACTTCCGTCCATAGCTCCTAAAGGGCTATTTTTTTTAAATTGCATTTTAGTGTACATATGAGATCTGAGGTCTTTTTGACACCAGATCTCATATTTAGGAGGTCCCGTCATGCTTTTTTTCTATTACAAGGGATGTTTACGTTCCTTGTAATAGGAATAAAAGTGACACAATTTTTTTTTAAAGAACAGTGTAAAAATAAAAAATAAAAGGTAAAAAAAATGTTTTAAACGCACCCCGTCCCACCGAGCTTGCATGCAAAAGCGAACGCATAAATGAGTAGCGCCGCATATAAAAACGGTGTTCAAACCACACACGTGAGGTATCGCCGTGATCGGTAGAGGAAGAACAATAATTCTAGCCCTAGACCTCCTCTGTAGCTCAAAACATGCAACCTGTAGAATTTCTTAAACTTCACCTATGGAGATTTTTAAGGGTAAAAGTCTGTCGCCATTCCACGAGCCGGTGCAATTTTGAAGCGTGACATGTTGGGTATTAATTTACTCGGCGTAACATTATCTTTCACAATATAAAAAAAATTGGGCTAACTTTACTGTTGTCTTATTTTTTTAATTCAGTAAAAGTGTATTTTTTCCCAAAAAGTGTGCTTGTAAGACTGCTGCGCAAATACGATGTGACAGAAAGTATTGCAATGACCGCCATTTTATTCTCTAGGGTGTTAGGAAAAAAATGTATAATGTTTGCAGGGTCTAAGTAATTTTCTAGCAAAAAAAAAATTTTTTAACTTGTAAACAACAAATCTCAGAAAGAGGCTCGGCCCTTAAGTGGTTAACAACAATGAGAGAGGGATTGTTTTGAATTTTGAGGCAAGTGAAAAGGAAATCAACTTTTTTGCGATTTGAGGATCTTGATTGGGGATAATAGGTTTGTGACTACTACCTTCTTCAAACCTACAAATAGGAACCCCTTATCTCCCCCTGGACAGTTGCCACCACAAATCCTGGTTGGAGGCAGTGCCCAAGGGCCAGTTCATTTGTTTGTAGCGCAACTGTACGGAGATTACAGAGTTCGACATACAAGCTAAGATTTTGTATAAGAGATTTATCAAAAAGGGTTATAATTCAGATGTGCTTCAGGCTACTTTCGAATCCGTACGTGATTTCGATAGAGGATCCTTGCTGACAGAAAAGCCTGTGAATTATGGGAGGGCTGATTTTTCTGTTCCCTTTATTACTACGTTCTCTATTCAGCATTATAGTATCAAAAAGCTTGTTCAGAAGCATTGGTATATCCTGGGTAATGACTGAATACTCAGTACGGTCTTGCCAGATAACCCACAAAGTCATTTTTAGGGGCGCCTCTTACCTGAGAGATAGAATAGCTCCTAGTGTACAGGACCCACCTAAGGAAATTAGGTGCTTTTTTCAAAACCTCATGGGCTAAATGCAAGGGGTGTATGCTCAATAGATGTACTGATAGAAAGGTGACTAGCTTTTCTTCTACCAGTATGGGTCATGATTTTGAAATTGAAGCATTTATTACATGTTCCAGTATGGGGGTCGTCTGTTTGATCCAATACCCGTGTGGGCTACAATATGTGGGACGGACCAAACGCAATTTACAAATCAGGCTCAATGAACACATAAATAAAATTAGGAAGGCCTTTAAAAACCATTCAGTATTAAAACATTATGACTTGGTAAATGGGAGGGACCCTTCCAATACTTTATTTTTGGGTATCGATAAGTATCGTCCTCACTGGAGAGGAAGTTCTCTAGTGAAAGAGATTTCCAAACAAGAAATGGCCTGGATATACAGATTAAAAACGAACGCTCCCTTTGGCCTTAATGTAGATACTGAAGTCAATGCCTTTATCAATAACTCTTAGGTGATAGAAGGTTGAAGGGTTAACGCTAGTTGACATTTTATATTTACATCATTATACATTTTTGAGTAGCTGGGATATTTATAATAGTAACTGGTCCTCTTTGGCTCACTTGAATTATTTTATTTTCTCGGTTTATTCATTCAGCCACCATGAAATTTTACATTTCAGCAGTGACACCTTATGCAGTTCCTGCTGCGGGACTACTTTTTGGGAAGTTATCTATTTATTTATATTTGGGTTTTTAGGACCAATTGTAATTTAAGAATGTTCATATAAAGGGGCTAGGGATCAGTTTGGGAGGTCGTTGGTGTGGGTTTTAATCTTTCAGGTCTTTAGGCATGCACTCTGTGAGTGGCTCTCCTGGCCGATTTTTATCAGAACAGTAATTTTCCCTTTTCCCCACCTGAGGTCTCCGTGTTGGGTTTTGGGAGGTGACACATATGTGTCTTTCCCAGGACTTCCTGTGGAGGAATATTTTTTTATTTGCTCTATGATAATCAGTGGCCTGCGGTAATGTGAACTTGGTTTGAGTCATGGGCCGCCCACTCTGGATTTTCAGATAAACAATATGGGGGTTGGCAACTTTTTTTAATGAAATTTAAGTCAGCTTAATTGTAATCAGTACTGGCCATTTGGGAATGGGATACTATGATTCATGCATGCGTCCTATTGTGGATTATATAGAGAGTGAATAGTCAATGTGTGGTGGGCCGAGACTCAAAACAAGGCTTGGCTAATTTGTATTTAAGGTGGTGACGCAGTACGCCACCAGTGCCCCAGGACGACGTCTGTTGTGATGAAACGCGTAGGTAGCAAGCGAAGTGCTGACATCACCACCACTCTTGTGTCCATACAGACGGGTTGTATTTGGTTGTGTTCGGTCAACACACCAAGTTTAGGCAATCATCTTTATCTTATTTTATGCTGTGCATTTATGGATTTTAAATAAAACCTCCTAAAGGATTTTATACTATGTGGAGCCTTTTGCTCTCTTTCTTGGTACCAAATTTCATTCCTACCTGATGGGTGACACCAGAAGTGCGGAGCAGTGCTGAGACACGGACAAAGGACCCGGTTGGGTGTTAAACCACAGGCATACATCAAGCCCCTATAATAAGGGGTCACTGGGAGCCCTGCGGAGCAGTGCTGAGAAGCAGACAAAGGCCCCAGCTGGGTGTTAAGCCACAGATGTAAATCTGTGCACAATTAATAATAATCCCTCCACATTAAAAATAAATTATATAATGATAAAATAAAAATAAAAATATATACGGGTCTGGTCAGGTCAGAAATAATCAACCTGACAGCAATGATCTTATACTCCACAAGGTAAGTCGCAAGCAGCCGTCTGTGATATCGGATATGTATACGTATAAATACATATATATCATATAGTGTAAGAATGATGTCTGTTGAAAGCCGTTCTCAGTTATATATAAAGAAATTAAATATAGTATCAATAAAAATGATATATAAAAAAATGTCTGTTGAGAGCCGTTCTTAATTATCTGTAGTATGCTTTATATTAGGACAGGAGATAGATCTATTCACAAAGATCACCCAAATTTTTCTCTGTATTCTGAGGATTTCCAGATGAATGTTCTCAGGTAGGGATGAGCTTCGTGTTCGAGTCGAACCCATGTTCGACTCGAACATCGGCTGTTCGATCGTTCGCCGAATTGCGAACGTTATGGGCCGTTCGCGCTAAATTCGTGTGGCGCGTCACGGCCCATAATTCACTGCGGCATCGCAGTGCATTGCTGGCTGATGATTGGCCAAGCATGCACTATGACCCGCATGCTTGGCCAATCACAGCGCCGTCAGTAGAGAGAGCTGTAATTGGCCAAAGCCAGGGTGGC
This sequence comes from Aquarana catesbeiana, assembly GCF_042186555.1. Taxonomy (NCBI): domain Eukaryota; kingdom Metazoa; phylum Chordata; class Amphibia; order Anura; family Ranidae; genus Aquarana; species Aquarana catesbeiana. The sequence continues at coordinate 363,638,183 of NC_133329.1, forward strand.
TTTGGCCAATTATGGCTCAGGGGATTTAGTACACACCCCACACTATATAAGGCCGCCTGCACGGCGGCCCTGTGTAGTGTGTGTTCCGGTGTGCTGAGAGATAGAGAGAGAGAGAGACAGTGTCATTTGATTTGAGTTAGATAGATTAGGCAGAACAGTCAGTCAGTTAGCTGCACTTACAGTGTATTGTGTATATATATATGCATCCCAGGTGTTGCATATATATATATACACTGTATTCAGTTTAGCTAGATCCGTTCCTGTTATCTTCTATCTAGACTATTTACTTTTAATGCAGTGCGTCCTGCTCACAGTGTTCAGCTAGATCCGTTCCTGCTATTTACATTTAGTGCAGTGCGTCCTGCTCACAGTGTTCAGCTAGATCCGTTCCTGTTATCTTCTAGACTATTTACATTTAGTGCAGTGCGTCCTGCTCACAGTGTTCAGCTAGATCCGTTCCTGCAATTTACATTTAGTGCAGTGCGTCCTGCTCACAGTGTTCAGCTAGATCCGTTCCTGCTATTTACATTTAGTGCAGTGCGTCCTGCTCACAGTGTTCAGCTAGATCCGTTCCTGCTATTTACATTTAGTGCAGTGCGTCCTGCTCACAGTGTTCAGCTAGATCCGTTCCTGCTATTTACATTTAGTGCAGTGCGTCCTGCTCACAGTGTTCAGCTAGATCCGTTCCTGTTATCTTCTAGACTATTTACATTTAGTGCAGTGCGTCCTGCTCACAGTGTTCAGCTAGATCCGTTCCTGCAATTTACATTTAGTGCAGTGCGTCCTGCTCACAGTGTTCAGCTAGATCCGTTCCTGCTATTTACATTTAGTGCAGTGCGTCCTGCTCACAGTGTTCAGCTAGATCCGTTCCTGCTATTTACATTTAGTGCAGTGCGTCCTGCTCACAGTGTTCAGCTAGATCCGTTCCTGCTATTTACATTTAGTGCAGTGCGTCCTGCTCACAGTGTTCAGCTAGATCCGTTCCTGCTATTTACATTTAGTGCAGTGCGTCCTGCTCACAGTGTTCAGCTAGATCCGTTCCTGTTAAATTCCTACTGACCGGCAGGCTTGTCTGGTTACAGTATATAAAGCTACCTGAAGAAAATTACAGGTGTTCTATTTGATCCTATTAGTACCACGGTCAGGCAGCTAGACTATTTACATTTAGTACAGTGCGTCCTGCTCACAGTGTTCAGCTAGATCCGTTCCTGTTATCTTCCTACTGACAGGCAGGCTTGTCTGGTTACAGTATATAAAGCTACCTGAAGAAAATTACAGGTGTTCTATTTGATCCTATTAGTACCACGGTCAGGCAGCTAGACTATTTACATTTAGTACAGTGCGTCCTGCTCACAGTGTACAGCTAGATCCGTTCCTGTTATCTTCCTACTGACAGGCAGGCTTGTCTGGTTACAGTATATAAAGCTACCTGAAGAAAATTACAGGTGTTCTATTTGATCCTATTAGTACCACGGTCAGGCAGCTAGACTATTTACATTTAGTACAGTGCGTCCTGCTCACAGTGTTCAGCTAGATCCGTTCCTGTTATCTTCCTACTGACAGGCAGGCTTGTCTGGTTACAGTATATAAAGCTACTTGAAGAAAATTACAGGTGTTCTATCCCAGCTTAGTGCAGCTACAGGCCATTAGTATGTCTGGAAGGCCAAGAAGGAGAGGCAGACAGTCACAAGCCAATAAGAGAGGGCAAGCAGGCTCTGTGTCTAGTGCTGGTCGTGGAGACGGTGCATCCTCATCAGCACGTGGCCATGGGACACGCTTGGCCTTTTTTTCGGCAGCTGGCCATGTTGAGCCGCAACATGCGGAAGACTTGGTCGAGTGGATGACCAAGCCGTCCTCATCCTCCTCATCCTCTCTCACCCATGCCCAGGGTGCTTTGTCTGGCAAAGCAGCGGCCTCTTCCCTCAGCTCAATGTCATCAGTGACTCCTTCCCTAGCTCCACCATGTCCTCATGAGGATTCCCTCGAACTGTTTGACCACAGTGTTGGGTACATGCTCCAGGAGGATGCCCAGCGTTTGGAAGGCTCTGATGACGATACTGAGCTCGATGAAGGCAGTAACATGAGCGCGGACAGAGGGGGTGCCCAAGAAGGACAGCAATCTGGCAGTCATGCTCCCCCTGCTGCAGCATACTGCCAGGTTTGCTCCAGTGATGAGGAGGGAGGGGATGATGAGGTCACTGACTCAACGTGGGTGCCTGATAGGAGAGAGGAGGAGGAGGAGGAGGAGGAGGAGGAGGAGGAGGCGGAAGCACATCACCAACGAGGCAGGATGCCCTCCAGGGGCCAGCCTAAGGGCAGCACATTGACTGCATCACACCCCAAAGCTCCACATGTGCAGGGCGCTGCAGTCTCTGCGCGTTATTCAAAAAGTTCTTTGGTGTGGGCCTTTTTTGAGACGAGTGCATCAGATCGCACCGCTGCTATTTGCAACATATGTCTCAAGCGTATCTCGCGTGGCCAAAATATCTCCCGCTTGGGTACCACATGCTTGACCAGACATATGTTGACCTGCCATGCAGTTCGTTGGCAAGCGTATCTAAAAGACCCACACCAAAGAACAAAGAGGATCTCTCCTTGCTCCTCATCAGCTGAGATTTCCAACCCCACTAGACCTTCAGTCCTCTCTGAGACCTGCAGTGAGAGGAATGAAGGTGTAGAATTAGGTGTGTCACAGCCAAGTACTTGTGGGCAATCTGCTTTTGGTACACCGACGTCAGATTGTACCAGGCAAATTTCCCTGCCCCAGCTGCTGCACCGCCGAAAGAAGTTTGCTCCCAGCCATCCACATGCCCAGCGGTTGAATGCTAGCTTGGCAAAATTGCTAGCACTTCAACTGCTGCCTTTTCAGTTGGTAGACTCTGCCCCCTTCCGTGAGTTTGTGGAATGTGCGGTTCCTCAGTGGCAGGTACCCAAACGCCACTTTTTCTCACGGAAGGCGATTCCGGCTCTCTACCGGCATGTGGAAGGCAATGTCCATGCCTCGCTGGACAGGGCGGTCAGCGGTAAGGTGCATATTACCGCTGACTCATGGTCCAGCAGGCATGGACAGGGACGTTACCTAAGTTTCACGGCGCATTGGGTGACTCTGCTGGCAGCTGGGAAGGATGCAGGACAAGGTGCAGTAGTGTTGGAGGTTGTTCCGCCACCACGCCTCCAAAATGCTGATTGTGACACACCTCTCTCCTCCACCCCCTCCTCTTCTTCTTCCTCCATGGCCTCTTCCTCGGAACCAGCGGTGCTCCGTAGGCGTTCAAGGGGCTACGCAAGTACGCAGGCCAAAAGATGCCATGCGGTGCTTGAGCTGGTGTGCTTGGGGGACAGGAGCCACACTGGGGCAGAGGTTCTGTCAGCTCTGCAGGGGCAGGTTCAGAGGTGGTTGACGCCACGCCAACTTAAGGCAGGAATGGTGGTTTGCGACAATGGCACCAACCTCCTCTCTGCCCTCCGACAGGGACAAATGACCCATGTGCCCTGTTTGGCTCACGTCCTTAACTTGGTGGTGCAGCGGTTCTTGGGCAGGTACCCGGGCTTACAGGATGTCCTGAGGCAGGCCAGGAAAGTCTGTGTGCATTTCCGCCGGTCATATAATGCCAGTGCTCGGCTGACGGACCTCCAAAAGGAGTTTAACCTGCCCAAGAACCGCCTAATCTGTGACATGCCCACCAGGTGGAACTCAACGTTGGCCATGCTGCAGCGGCTGCACACGCAGCAGAGGGCCATCAATGAGTACCTGTGCGACTATGGCACCAGGACAGGGTCAGGGGAGCTTGGTTTTTTTTCCCCACGCCAGTGGGCCATGATCAGGGATGCATGCACTGTCCTGTCACCATTCGAGGAGGCCACGAGGATGGTGAGCAGTGACAGTGCATGCATCAGTGACACTGTCCCCCTTGTCCACCTGTTGGAGCACACGCTGCGTGGAATAATGGACAGGGCACTTGAGGCAGAACAGAGGCAGGAAGAGGAGGACTTCCTTAGCTCTCAAGGCCCCCTTTATCCAGACAGTGTTCCTGCGTGCCCGCCGATCACACAGGAAGAGGACGAGGAGGAAGAGGAGGAGGAGGAAGATTGTGTCAGTATGGAGGTGGAGCCTGGCACTCAGCATCAGCAGCAGTCTTTAAGGGATCAGTCCCAAGAAACACATGGACTTGTACGTGGCTGGGAGGAGGTGGCTGCGGACCATGTCGTTCTTAGTGACCCAGAGGACTCCGGACCGAATGCCTCAGCAAACCTACGCTGCATGGCCTCCCTGATCCTGCAAAGCCTGCGTAAGGATCCTCGTATTCGTGGTATCAAGGAGAAGGACCAATACTGGCTGGCAACCCTCCTTGATCCACGTTACAAGGGTAAGGTTGCGGACCTTATCTTGCCATCGCAGAGGGAGCAGAGGATGAAACATCTTCGGGAGGCCTTGCAGAAAGGTCTGTGCAACGCGTTCCCAGAGACTGGGAGGTTACAAACTCCTGTTTCTGGACAACGTGTTGCTGAGGCTTCGGTCAGTCAAAGAAGGAGCGGTGGAGAAGGTGGCCGTCTGACCGATGCGTTCAGACAATTTTTTGGTCCGCAGCCCCAAGGTATGATCGGTTCCAGCAACCATCGCCAGCGTCTGTTTTACATGGTGCAGGAATACCTAGGGGCAAGATCAGACTTGGACACCTTTCCCACCGAAAATCCTCTGGGTTACTGGGTCTTGAGGATGGATCACTGGCCAGAGCTTGCACAGTATGCAATTGAGCTACTGGCCTGTCCTGCATCCAGCGTTCTTTCGGAACGCACATTCAGTGCTGCTGGAGGCGTGGTAACCGATCACAGGGTGCGTCTGTCCACCGACTCGGTCGATCGGCTGACCTTCATAAAAATGAATGAGTCTTGGATCACCACCAGCTACCAAGCACCTGATGCTGATGTAACCGAATAATTTTTTTTGAAATCTCAGATCCCTTCAAAGACTGCCTATGCTGATGCTGAGTGACTATCCCTGAGTAATTATCCTCTTCCTCCTCAATCATCACGCTGATAGCTTGTAAGAACATTTTTGGTTCTGGGCGCCACCACCAGTGCCTAAGGCACAATTTTTCAGCCCCTGTTTAACAGGGGCGTGTAATTACAATTTTTGATGTAATACTTTGCAGCAGGGCTCGTTCCTGCATTCCAACTAGAGTGTCTGTGAGGGGTTGCAGTGTTGTGGCACCAGCACCAGTGCCTAGGGCCCAATTTTTCTGCCCCTGTCTAACAGGGGCGTGTAATTACAATTTTTGATGCAATACTTTGCAGCAGGGCTCGTTCCTGCGTTCCAACTAGAGTGTCTGTGAGGGGTTGCAGTGTTGTGGCACCAGCACCAGTGCCTAAGGCCCAATTTTTCTGCCCCTGTCTAACAGGGGCGTGTAATTACAATTTTTGAAGCAATAATTTGCAGCAGGGCTCGTTCCTGCGTTCCAACTAGAGTGTCTGTGAGGGGTTGCAGTGTTGTGGCACCAGCACCAGTGCCTAAGGCCTAATTTTTCAGCTCCTGTTCAACAGGGGCATGTAATTACAATTCTTGATCTAATATTTCACAGCAGGGCCCTGTGAGGGCTTACAGTGTTGTGGCCACAGCAACACCTAAGGCCCAAATTTCTGCTGAGTATATAGGGCAGGACCCTACTTTCAAACATCTAACTTACAAACGACTCCTACTTGCAAACGGAAGGAGACAACAGGAAGTGAGATGAAATCTACCCCTAGGAAGGGAAATTCTCTCCTGTAAGAGTTAATATGGGAAAACAATTTCTCCTTTCCACTGATGCTTTCCAATCCTTGTTCCACAAAAAAACCCAAATTTTCAAAAAACATTTTTCATTGGGACAAAAAAGTGAGGTGAAATCTTCTGAAGAGGAGGAAAGACAGCAAAACAAATGTCACAGGGGTGATAACCCTTCCCTATGTTTTCCAAAAAGCTTAGAAAAGATTTTTTGGCTGGAGCTAAACACGTTAAAAATGTTCAAAATTACAAACAGATTCTACTTAACAACAAACCTACAGTCCCTGTCTTGTTTGCACCGCCTGTATACTGCTGTTCAGAGTATATAGGGCCTGGTGGCCCCACACCTTTCCTTATTTTAATTTGGGTGCGGGGTTCCCCTTAATATCCATACAAGACCCAAAGGGCCTGGTAATGGACTGGGGGGTACCCATGCCGTTTGTCTCACTGATTTTCATCCATATTGCCATGACCCGACATGACATTAAACCCGCAAGCAGTTTTAAATGAGATTTTTTCCTTTAAAAATGACATTTGGTGCAGGGACTGTTCTAAACATGGGAAACACGCGTCACTTTACAGGCATACTATAGACACCCCCCAGGTACGATATTTAAAGGAATATTTCACTTTTTTTTTTTACTTTAAGCATCATTAAAATCACTGCTCCCGAAAAAACGGCCGTTTTTAAAAGTTTTTTTTGCATTGATACATGTCCCCTGGGGTAGGACCCGGGTCCCCAAACCCTTTTTAGGACAATACCATGCAAATTAGCCTTTAAAATGAGCACTTTTGATTTCGAACGTTCGAGTCCCATAGACGTCAATGGGGTTCTAACGTTCGTGCGAACTTTCGGTCCGTTCGCGGGTTCTGGTGCGAACCGAACCGGGGGGTGTTCGGCTCATCCCTATTCTCAGGTAATGCAAACATATGAAATAAACAGAAAGGACATCATTGCGCAGTAAATAATTACTTTAACATAGTAACACTTCACTCGATACACTCACATGAGCCTGGATAATAAAAGCCTGGATGAAGAAAAAAACAATCAGCCACTTGGGGCGCGGTGAGTCTTTCTGACTGCTCGTACCACTCTGCTGACTGGCCTCACTACTACCCGTCACTGACTCCTCCGAATAAACAACAATCAGCTGCTTGGGGCACAGTGAGTCCTCACACTGCTCGTGACAAGCTGCTGACCGGCCTCAATACTACACGTCACTGACTCCTCCTACACGTTGCGTCACGCGTCGCGTGACTTTTTCAAGGTAAGGTACCTTGAAAAAATCTGGGTGATCTTTGTGAATAGATCTATCTCCTGTCCTAATATAAAGCATACTACAGATAATTAAGAACGGCTCTCAACAGACATTTTTCTATACATAATTTTTTTTATACTATATTTAATTTCTTTATATATAATTGAGAACGTCTTTCAACAGACATTATTCTTACACTTTAGTAATTTTTTGCACAGGTGTACATCGACCCCCTATAACAAGGGGTCACCAGGAGCCGGTAAGCAGCCTCTACAGCTGGTGGTGGATGCACAGTGTGTTTGGTGATGGAATATGGATCATGTCACCATTAAGATAATTTACTTCACATATAGCTATTGTGGACATTTTTGCATTTTTGCATTTTCTTAGATCATTAAGATAATTTTCTACATATCACTATTGTGGATAATTATGTACATTGCACTCCTTTCAGATCATTAATACCTTTGATTAAGAGTGTTTTTCAACTTATTATAACTTATGTGGATATTGAGGCTGTTTGCACAAATTCTATTCTCTTATTGATTTATGATTTGCTATTTAATAAGCACAATTTTACCATTTTTCCAGGATCCCTACACTAGTGTGGGTGAAAATGTTATGTGTTCTTCCCTTGTTACATTATCACCTTATCTTTGCTTAGTGAGTCACTGACAAGCATGGAAACAGTGAAGCATCAGGACACATGTGTTGTATGTGCCTTCTAGGGGTCAGTGACTCACCAAGGATGAATATGACAGCAATGGCAACTGCAATAATTATTTCCTGACAGATTCTTTTTTAAATTGCCAAATTTTAATAATTTGACTGGCAGTTTCCTTTAACATTTCTTGAACGGTTTTTATTCCAGAATCATCCAGTTCATTCTTCTTTTTCAGGATGTGAATTTTCCATGCCTAGATTCCTTGTAAAATAGTTCAATTTTCCTATGTTTGTCCTTCTGAATAGGTAGAGAAAGGTTAATACATAGTAAGGTATAGAAATATGTAGTTAAAAATGACATTGAGGGTTGACTGCTGAGATTCCAAATTATACTATACCATGCAAGCATTGAAGAAAATCACATTGCAGACATGCCTGAACAATGGTACATTTTGATGGATCTAATGGATTTTTACTATTGCTGGCTTTTTTCATTGTTGGATAATATATGTCATTTTCAACGTTGAAAGAAGGCAAAACCCTCACAATGACAATCTTCTGAAAATCTAATTTACCAAATTACTGTCAAGCATGTTCAGAGAGAAGAGCTAACAGACAACTTTACCTCCTTTCAGTTTTTTAGTTAGCTTCTTGAGGAAAGGAAAAACAATTGCATTTTATAAACTTTGCAGTATTCCTTAGTGGAATTATTGCTATGGGTTACCATCTCATGACTTAGTGAACTTCCAGTCAAACATCTTTTAAAAGATTAAAATGAGGCAAGGGAAGCATGTACATAAATAAGTGTTGCCCAGCAGAGTGCCTTTTTTCATGGCTTTGGTTACCATTGACCCAGTGGCATTTGTTAGGTCCATCATCATGAAATCTGCTACATACCGAACAAACATGATGGATGATGGCCTTCCTCTCTTGAAGACATTGGCACCAACTTTAAAATTTGTTAGAGTAGCCTGTAGCATGATTCTGCAGGCTTTAGTACCAGTGCCTTCCATCAGATACAGTAGACCATTAACTAATCACTTGACCCACAATGGCATCTTGAGGGACAGGCCATCATTTATCATTGGGGAAAACCTGAGGTTTTTGGCATGCGCTAAAGCTGCCCCAGGCTGCCACTCCACACTGTGCTATATCTATTTTGGATTCTAAACTACTGCAGAGCTCCTTGTCTTTTGTTCAGGTTTGTATTGAACAATTACCCTTGTCAGCAAATTGCCACCATAAATGAATGGAGTGATGCAAAATTCCTTTACTGGTGACTGAGGCTTTCACACTGGGCTGTTGAATGGTGGGGATGGGACCCGGGTATGGGAGCTTAGTGCTAACCTGGGCAGTAGACTAGGGCCTGTACAAAGCTTTGTAAAAAAAATATTTTCAGGACAAGTGCAACATTTTGAGTGAGATGATAAACCAGTCAAACCCAATTTTTATACTGTTATCTGGGATAAGTCTTCCATCCTTACCTACCATGACATTTTATGTTGTAACCTGTTCTCACATATTCACCATCTTGAGATTTCTTTTGTATTTCTAAATTAGCTCTGATAAAGGGGGTACAAAGCCTAAACCTAACACCCTTATTATTTTTTATTCTTATTTTTAAAGAATAAAATATTAATCGACAACACATCAACATTTGACTGGTTCATCACCTCATTAAAATATGTTGACACTTGTCCTACCAATTATTCTCCACAACTACCTTGTGGTTCAGTTCTTGCACTGCTCCTCTAGTGTAGTAGCAAGCTACACACAAAATTTTACTCATGAAACTTCCATACAGTATAGTAACTCTTCTCCATTCTGCCATTCGCTTCGCTTGGCCAAGATCAAGTGTAGTATCTGTTCTTATCAGTTGCCAGAGGAGGCGCTGTGCTGCTCCCATAAGGGAGGGTTGGCAAATCCAATGGTGTAATTGTGCCTGGAAGTGTGGTTTCAGCAGGGATTATGTCGAGCTGCCCGACAGATACTGGGGGCCGACCACTGGTTGCGTCTGAGCCGTCTGGAAGGGTGCTCCTAGTGAGGATGGGTGCTGCATTGGGTCTGTCCAGAGGGTCGGGTCCCTGGCCTTCTGGACTAGATTGGTGTAGTACTAGCTCTGGTCAGTTATTCAGGAGAGAACACCGGCTCCTCTTTTAGGGGGGAGGGGGAGTGGTTAGTATCTCCTGAATGTGTTTAGGTAGGAGTGATGGGAGCGAAGGTTGAGCCTTTGGGGTAAAGGCTCTCCCCAAGCTTCCAGAACTTCAGACCTTCCTGGCTGGGGTGGGGGCTGCACTGACTGGGCTGTTGGTCAGGGTTGTGATGAAAAGCCTGTGGTGAATGTGCCCCTGAAGAGGCAGTTCAGGGATGCCGTATAATCACTGTGAGTGAGGGTCACTTCACCAACACACTTTTTTCACACCTGTCTCTAGGGCCGATCCTTTTGGCTAGAACAAGGGGAAATTTTTATTCCTGGCCGAAGGGCCTGGCCATTGTATTGCACAATGGTCACTCTTTCACTTTTCCCACTTCCTTCTCCCCGTTTTCCTATTTATTTTATCCCCGTGTTTGTCACCTTTTTTGTATTTTTTGTTTGATGTATAACACGTTTGTCACTGTGTGATTAGTAGGGTGTGGGTCCTCTGGCCTACCCTGAACGTCTTGGGATGGGGGTGGACATAGGCCTTTTGGCTTGGTTCACCCTCTCTCATTGGGTCTCCCTTTGGGGGAGTGCCACCAAATACTTGGGTGGGTCTGTTTCGGCAGACCTTCCAAAGAAAGGGAGTCTGTCTGGTTTTCGGCCAGATGGACCCAAGTGAAGTAGCTCAGTCTCTGTCCGCCCCAGGGGATCAAGGTAGAGTACTTCCTAGGGAGGACCAGTGTAACACCCGTTGCACGTTTTGTGTCACCTCTTTATGTGTATGCACTTTTTTTGGCACTGGGTGGAGTTTTTGGGTGTGTTTCACACACCACTGGCTTTTCACACAAAAAAACTCTTCTCTGCCATTTGTGCTCTAGCACTTATCAATCACTCTTAGGGATGAGCTGAACTTCCATAGGTTTAGTTTGAGCAGAGTTTGCGAAACTCTAAATAAGTTAATTGAAAACAATTGGAGCTCAATCTGTCAAATTAAAAATGCCCATGGTCTAACCAATTAGACAATGTATGTTAAAAAATAGCATGGGGGTGGGCACTGCTCTGGGGAACATCTACCAATGCAAAAAAAAAGCTAAACAATTCATTTGTACCAGGAGTAGTAATTTTTTGAAACTTTAACATTTACAAAGGAAAAAAAGTATTTTAAGTAGTTGACAAATGATATTTCCCCCCTGGCTTCTTTTTTCAAAAGAAAAAAGTGGCACACATGCCTCAAATGTCTTCTAGATACCACCCCCACTTGAATAAGCATGGGGTACATTGTGCTCCTATTCTATCACAAGAAAGGATGTAACCTAGAAATAAAGATACCCAAATGTTTCACAAGTCCTTTATTAAAAAAAAAAGTCCCAAAAAATGTCCCTCATAAATCCATTGTCAGTCCCAATGCGCACCACCTGCGAAAAAGAATAAAACCCAATAACATGGCACACTCCAGGTGAGATAAAGAAGCCTAATGGACACGGCATGTATGTGCCTGCCCCGGCTCACCTTCATATGTTGCAATGAATGAAGAAATAGCTGCACACCACAGCTAGTCCCAAACTCCTCTATTGGAATCCCAAAGGTGACACATACAGGACACTGACAGGCTGCATGGTTGATGCGTTTCACGCACTAAAAATGTGCTTAATCATAACCAATGATGATTTAGCACATTATTTGTGTGTGAAATGCGTCAATCATGCAGCCTGTCAGTGTCCTGTATGTGTCACCTTGGGGATTCCAATAGAGGAGTTTGGGACTAGCTGTGGTGTGCAGCTATTTCTTCATTCATTGCAAAATCGAACACAGTGCTTGTAACAGATTGATAGCTCCCTGAGCTGTCATCAGCTATACAAGGGCAGGGGCAGGGATAGTGGTGACATAATTGACCAAATATGGCCAAATATTTACAGTGATGTTATCACTCTCCTCATCCCTTTGCTTCTGTGGCAGGGATTTCAAGTGATACCAGAGGTTGCTAGAGAGGCAGAAGTTGCAAGCACCTGCTGCTTTCTTAGCAACCACTGACAGCCAGAAGCTGTCATATATAAAAGTGGTAGAAACATTGCTGCTATATATAGTTTTTGGATCCCGCTGAACAGGAGGCCAAATGGGCAAAAGTTCAGGTGTTTGTCCAAATGCCTGAACAGCTAAAGCTTGGTCTGACCCTTGGCCTAGAATCCAAAGAGTTCCACAGTGATTCAGACACTGAGTTAAGAATATAAATGTATATAGGATTATTAAAGTGGACATAGCATCACATAAATGTCTTATGATGAGTGCATACATGCTAATTGATGTGTGCATGCAACACTTATAGGCATTTATTACCTCTCCCAGAGATCACAGTATCCCCCCACCTGACAATGCCTTTATCTGCTTTTCTCTTGGACAGAGCCATCTTTGTTTAGGCACTATCTAGGGTCAGCATTTACTTCCTGGGCTGGCATGCTGGCTCAGAGACGGCTTAGCCCTGCAAATCCTTGTGTCTGTGAATTTACATATGTTTGGCACAGTTCAGTCTCTTAACATATCACTTGTTGCAAAGTTATAATGTTACACTGTGATTACTGGAGAAGGGGAGAATGAGGAACTGATCTTTTACATGATACTAAGCATAATCACATAAACCTTTGTTTTACCAAGATCTAAGTTAACAAATAAAGCCAGTTTCATATTGGGGCTGCCGAGCGTTAGCGTTTAAGAGCAGCTTGTTTTAGCAGCGCTTTAACCCTGTTTAACCGGTGCTGTTTAAGCAGGGCGCTAGCAGGGCGACCGAAGAAGGTGTTAAAAGCGTCCATGCTGTGGTGCTTCTGAAGCACTGCCCATTCATTTCAATAGGCAGGGCATCTTGGGAGCACTATATATATCGCTCCCAAACCACCCCAAAGATGCTGCTTGCAGGCCTTTTCCTAACGTCCCGAAAGCGCACCGCCCCAGTGTGAAAAGTCACTCTGAAATGAATGGGAGTCGGTTTTCAGGCATTATTTAGAGTCTATTTCTAGTGCTAAAATGCCTGAAAACCGCCTCAGTGTGAAACTGGCCTAACACATTCCTTCCTTTTGCTGTTAAAACATTTTATAGCTTACCTTGAACCTCAGTGTCACTTGACTAACTGCAGACTTGTTGAAGCCCTACATCAGCCATTTTTTCTGCATTCCATGGGCATAGCACAAATGATTTTGTTTAATTCAATAAAATTCAATTCTAGGTGCATAGTTTTGATTCTTTCAGCACTTTTGCTCATGAAGCCATCTGCGTACAGCAGATGAAAATAATGCTGAAGAGTATATCATAGAACAAGGTTAAATATTTCAAGCAGCTTTCATGAAGCTGATATCTCCTCAGTAGTAGCACAAAAAAATATACGGTATATATACTTTTCTTTTTAGCTTCTGCTAAAGGACAGAAAAGCTTTTGTGGCAAAGTAATACCTAGCATATCTGGAACCTGAGGCAGATCATGTTTTTAACATTTTCCCTCTCCTATACATCAAAATGAGTTTCAGTAATAATCATACTTGATTTGATTGTAGCCGTATTAGAGAAAAATTGTATGTTAGTGCAAATAAAAAAAGTATCACGGACAGTACTCAATTTTCTCAGTAATAATCATGATATTTAAATGTCATACATGAGGGCATCTCAAAGATGGAGCTAGATGAGGATGCTCTGCAGTGGAGCTCCCAGAAGCCAGAACCTCAATCCTTCACTTTTTGGGCCCAATGAGTCTTAACAACACTGGCTATGCTCCTTCTACAGTACCTCAACTCTGCCTTTAGGTCATGACTAGGGTCAGTCCCCGCCCACTGCACCAAAGTCTCAACAGACTCCCAAGACCTGACAAGAGAAGCCAATATTGGTGCCATTACAGCTCACATGGTTATGCAGTTGCAGGACTCGCACCGCTTGGGAACGACAGACTTTATAGTGGTCATGCAGGCCATTACCACCTGCCAGACAACCTTTACCACTAAAAATGACCACTTGCAGTCTGACAGCAGGCTCATTAGAAAGGCCTTTTCATGAGGATTGTTTCAGAGAGTGTATTATGGAGGTTGAACAGTGGGTCTCCTCTACTAAAAATAGGGTAATAAAGGACCATACTGCCAAACTGCATATGTTAGAGGTTATTATTATTATTATTATTATACAGTATTTATATAGCGCCAACAGTTTACGTAGCGCTTTACAACTTGAGGGTAGACAGTACAAGTACAATACAATTTGATACAGTAGGAATCAGAGGGCCCTGCTCCTTAGAGCTTACAATCTAAGAGGGTAAAAATCCTTGTAAGTCTGGGTGAAGGACATCAAAAATCATAATAGAAGGAATAACTTCTAACTAAGCGCATATTGGGTCTCCCTGAAGGGCTGTAGGGATTAGATCCTACTATCTTCCCCAAGCATCTGCTCCCTACTGCTAAGTTTTCCTCCTTCTTTACTGTGGAGCGTGCTCATTGCATCCCAGCAACTAGAGCCCCCCCGGGGACACCCCCTCATATTCATTTTGATCATCTTGATAATAAATGTTGCCCATTTTCTAGGCTAATAGGCAAGAGATTGTCAAAAAGGGCATGGGGAGCTGGGCACTGCTATGGGAGACATGTAGCAAAGAAATTTTTTTTTACAGAAGAGAGAGGGTTCTATTTGTATTGCTAGTTTGGGGATGACATGGGAAAAACATCAATCCTTTAAATTATATGCTTAGGAGATGCCTTTATGCTGTAAGGGCTGTTACAGAACAGTATGATTTTCATGAACAGTATCAGCGAATACCTTTTGGGATCATGTATTTTGGATGTGTATTTGATTTTGTTAACATTTACATTTGCTGTAGCTTGGCTTAAATACAGCAAAAACTCCAATCTGATTTGTTTGAACTTTTTTCAGGTAATTTTGGGCAGGAATGGGAGTGATTTGATTGGTGGAAACTAAAGCCTTCAACTTTCTAGAATTTGGCCAGTGACACAACAGTTTAATAGTATAATTTGTGAGCTTTGTGCTGCCACTACAACGAAAGCAGAAGCACAAGCTACATGAGCAAAAGAAGCCCACATAAAGGTACTCCAAAAGAAAGGAAAGGAAGCAGCATCTCTGGCTAAGTTTATAGCTTTTTGAACAAACTGCAGAGGAGGAAGAAGTCCATCATCCCATCTTGACAGCCTGTGATGACCTTGCAAGAAGGGCCTTGAAAATTGTCCTAAGCCAAATTAATGAGAAAACAATTGTACTGGATGCGTTATATCCTGTTTAAAAGTCCACAGTACATTTGCCAGCAGGAAAAGCTGCAGGAATAAACAACACAGGTTACTGTCTCCCTTCCAAATTACTAACATCCTATAAAGCAACTCATGTGCCCTAACAGATGTCCTCCCCCTTACTCCAGTGTCCCAATTGACCTCAAAACCCTCTGTAATTGTCCACAAAGTTCTCGGGACCCACACCATGAGACAGATGACAAGCCTTTACCCTGACTGAATCCGTCTGTTACTCCATTTTCTTTTCCAATATTAAAACATCAGATATTACATAGCACTACCTTCATCAATGGTAAAAGAGCATCTGTTCCAACAAAACCTAAAAGAATTGATATGTCAGATCTTGTTAACCAGTTTCCGCCTGGCCTATAGTGCAATAATGGCCAGACGAGACTTTCTTCATTTCAGGTGGATGTCATATGATATCCTCCCATTCTCACCACTTGTGCACGCCTCCCTGGGACATGCAGCATGGCATTCGTCGTGAGCTGTGTCCCTTGGACACAGGGCATCACCGATCAAGGTAAACAGCCAATGACAGTGGCTCTTTACCACATGATGGCTGTGTCCAATCACATTCAATCACAAGTGTATAAACGAAGACCGGTAACTCGCTGTTACCGGCTTCTTCTCCTCACACACTAATCCTGTGTGAGGAAGAGAATCCGGGAACAGTGAGTTACCTCAGTGCAGCCTATCAGTGTACCCGTCAGAGCAGCCATCAATGCAGCCTATCAGTGTACGTACCACAGCCACCATCAGTGCAGCCTATCAGTCTAGCCATCATAACCGCCATCAGTGCAGCCTATCAGTGTACCTGTCACAGCCACCATCAGTGCAACCCATAAGTGTAGCTATCACAGTTGCCATCAGTGAATCCTATCAATGTACCCGTCACAGCCACCATCAGTGCAGCCTACCCATTACAGTCATCATCAGTTCAGCCCATCAGTCTACTCATTGCATCCGTCATCAGTGCAGCCTATCTGTGTACCCATTACAGCCACCATCAGTGCAGTCTATCAGTAAAAATAACAGTATAAATTTTGGCCTAAATTTATGAAGAAAAGTTCTACCTATTCTCAAAATTATAAACGCAACACTTTTGTGTTTGCCCCTATTTATCATGAGCTGAACTTAAAAATCTATGACTTTTTCTATGTACACCAAAGGCCCATTTCTCTCAAATATTGTTCACAAATCTGTCTAAATCTGTGTTAGTGAGCATTCATCCACGACCATCACCTCATGTTGCAGCGTGATAATGCACAGCCCCACGTGGCAAGGATCTGTACACAGTTCCTGGAAGCTGAAAACATTCCAGTTCTTGCATGGCCAGCATACTCACCAGACATGTCACCCATTGAGCATGTTTGGGATGCTCTGGATCGGCATATACGACAGCGTGTTCCAGTTCCTGCCAATATCCAGCAACTTCGCACAGCCATTGAAGAGGAATGGACCAATATTCCACAGGCCACAATCAACAACCCGATCAACTCAATGCGAAGGAGATGTGCTGCACTGCGTGAGGCAAATGGTGGTCACACCAGATACTGACTGGTTTTCGGACCTCCGACCCCCCAATACAGTATAACTGCACATTTTAGAGTGGCCTTTTACTGTAGCCAGCCTAAGGCACACCTATGCAATAATCATGCTGTCTAATCAGCATCTTGATATGCCACACCTGTGAGGTGGATGAATTATCTCGGCAAAGGAGAAGTGCTCACTAACACAGATTTAGACAGAATTGTGAACAATATTTAGGAGAAATAGGCCTTTTGTGTACATAGAAAAAGCTCTACAGAAAGCTGTCAGACTGCAGACAACAGGCAACCAGAGATGTCCAGAGACTGGAAGCATGCTTTAGGAATTGTGTAAGTACCAAATCACAGACTACTGTCTGCAAAGACCCTGAAGGACACACAATAAGTACTGATAAAAAAGTAAATGTGACATTGTGCAGACATTCACTGGTGGCGAATCATTGATTGTATAATAAAAACACATTTCGCCAGGGCTGAACACTGAAAATGTCACAACTTTGTTCAGCCAGCACAAGTACAAGTCTTCACCTATAGTTCCCTATTGACACATTTCACCCTTGTAGGCTTAAACGATAAAGCTATTAATGTTGAAATGCATTAAAGGCAGTCTGTGTAGGGGGGGTAACTTATGTTTGTGCCAGCTGAATAATGCTGAATAAAGTTTATGATGAGTGACATCAGCCATTTCTGGCCCTCCATTTACACAGTGATAGAAGCAGAGTGGAGACTGGTTCTTCTTGGCTGGCAACTGCCTTGCCAGGGGCAGAGACTGAGGAGGATCAGCAGAGTTTGGATCAGTGCCTTTCTTTGGAATCTGCAAACATTCACCTGGAAGATTCACCTTCAGTGAATGTTTGGTGGGTGTCATATTCATTGCTATATAAATATACCTCTAAGAAACGTTTAATACATATAATAATTCCCATGAATACTTTTCTCAAACCACAACAGTGCCTTGGAGGAAGGGTGACATCACACTATGAACCAAATCACTGTTCAGCGGGTTGGTCACAAGTGGAAGTGAAAGGGGAATCTCATCTCTTTTTGCAAACAAATGTATTTATTGCTGCCTATGTTGGGAAGATTTTCCTGATAACCATCAAATAGTCAGTAAGTAATGGGAAATCTCCCAGTGGGGATAAAAACAGCCATAGAACCTTGACATACATACTTTACCCAAAGAAAAAAAAAGTTCTGCCCAGAGTAGAGCATTGAGCTTTAAATAATAAAGAAATGCAACAGAAAATACCTAGAATATGCAGTTAAAGAACTTTGCAGATTTCAAGTCACATGAGATTGGTGATACTTTGGGCTATGCCTGATGTCCCCCCTTGGCTGTATTGTCCGTCATTTTCTCTTCCTTTGACAATTTTCTTTATCTGTGTTTCAATAAAAATCTGAATTTTTATACGACAAGCCCGTGAGCCTACAGCGATGAGATAAAAGTCTGGGTTTTCTTTCCTTGTTACAACTTCAAAGGCAACTGCACTTTTCCTTTCTTATTTGCTGGCTTACCTGTAGAAGATGGCACATACACAGACAGATATAAATAATATTTTCAGGATAAATAGCTTTCAGAAAGACAGGGTCAGTTTTGAAAATGTGGAGACACTTTCTTGTCACATTAATAGGTCGATGTGTATGCCTCTGCAGCTGTGTAACCTTGTCCCAAATAAACATAAAAATACAGATTCTCTTTAGAAATTTTCTAGCAGAGTACAGCAATCTTAAAACAGAAGATATCTGCATGTCTAACACCCATCACATGTCCAAAAATAAGGACTTTATTCTCTGTCTTAGGCTGTTGGGTAGAGCCATGCAAATAGTTTATTTTTAACCCTGGGCTAACTGTGTATCCATAATAGCAGGATGAATTTGTATGGCCCCATCCACTATTTGAAGGTGAGGAATAAACTCCCTTGTTTTTTTAATCTGTGATGGATCTTAGACATGCAGATGCCTTTTATGTCACCTGCCTATTTGTACTTTTGTCTCAAGGAAAGAAGGGTGACCCCTGAATGCCACGCATCCATAGTGTCCTACAAAGATGAGTGAAGTGGCAACCTCAGCCTGGACTCTAATGAGGCCACGCCACCAACACATTTTTGCTCCACACGGAGGTTGCCACTTCACTTATCTCTGTAGGACACTATGGATGTGTGGCATTCAGGGGTCATCCTTCTTTCCTTGAGCCATTACAGGAGCCAGGATGGGCTTCTGGAATTCGCCTAGGCGTATGACGCTGTGCCCCCGGAGCCTCCTGGGATGCATGATATGCAGGTCCCATTCAGTAGGGAGAAAGGGGGCAGGCCTAGTGGTATCTACACCCTTAAGAGCCGTCAGCTGTCACAGGCAACATGGTGGCGCCAGACCCTTGCAGCAGCTGCAGAGAGCAGGAGCTCAATGTTGGATCCACTGGCTAGGTGAGTATTCTTACTGTGCAGAACACAGTATCAGGTAAGCAGGGGAAACAATGGGGGGAGTGGAAAGGCTGAAGTTCTTTTTTAAAGACTGTGCATGGCCACATTGTGCATTATGTGCCAGTGCCAAAATTTGTACATTTTTTTATCAAACTTGAATCATGGAAATGTTCTGCAAATTCAATTTCAACTTGAATATAAATTTCACACCCAAAAAAGACTAGATGAGAGTGTCAGATTGGTGCCAGAAATGGCAAGATCACTGCACTGAGGAGGGCTGTGAAGCTTATTTGTGGGGGATGATGTTTTGATTTTCTATTTTGAGGCAAAGCAAGGAAGCAGAAACCCCTGCACTATATTAATGTGTTTTTATCAAACAAGATTGCAGTACATACAAACTACTTACAAATATAAGAAAAAAGTACAAGACATACAGAGTATTATAAATATGCGTACAACACACATGCACACGCTACCT
Source organism: Aquarana catesbeiana (assembly GCF_042186555.1). Classification (NCBI taxonomy): domain Eukaryota; kingdom Metazoa; phylum Chordata; class Amphibia; order Anura; family Ranidae; genus Aquarana; species Aquarana catesbeiana. The sequence continues at coordinate 363,657,717 of NC_133329.1, forward strand.
AAACTTCCTAGCAAAAGAGCATTGATCTGTATGCAATAGAGATACACTAAAAAGTTACTTAGCTTGGGTGATAGTTCACGATTTGTGTAAAAAACAGGCCTCAGGCTATGCAAGTGATTTTTGTAGGAAACCAGGTGCTCTCATAGTTTAGATTTAGTGTCATCCCTAGGTGAAGTTGCTTCTTTGGTTTTATGAAGTCCTCTCTGGCACAAACCTTCGTTACTGTTAAAGAGCCCTTACTTCTTCATTCTACTGGTTGTTATGAAGTCTTTCTTCCAGACTCTTACTAACACCACTTCCTGTTTTATTAGCCTTCAGGCACCAGCTAAATAAGTTAATTAGCATTTGAATAGAGGAAGCCCAGACTCTAAATTCTAGTTAATACCTACTGTATAATGTATTATTCCGTATATTTATGCTATTAATATAATCACTAAAATAGCCATGGAAAAACTGGGGGGGGGGGGGGGTGGTTTGATTGCAAAACTTAAGCAATTGGACCTTTTAGGGTAGAAAGTATGCCATGAAAAGTATGCCATGGAGCCACAGTGAATGGTAGGTGTTCCTAAAGGTTATGGTTTATTTTGGCCCAACTTTTACTGACTGCAGGTCCCACTCTGATTGATGTTTGAATGGTCAAACACTCCATTCATGGCCATAACCCCAACACACATGTATGTATTACCCCTCAGTCCTCTCCTGGTTTAAACCATAAATGAATGAAACATTTCATTTAGTAAAACACGTTGGGGGTGATTTACTAAAACTGGTGCAGTTAGAATCTGATACAGCTGTGCATAGTAACCAACCAGCTTCTATCTTCAGCTTATTCAGTTAAGCTTTGACAATAAACCCTAGAACCTGATTGATTACTATGCACAGCTACACCATTTATTATGTTCACAAGTTTTAGTAAATCGCCCCAAATGTGTCAAAAAATATTTCTGTATTTTTTTCTTTTACAAAATATCGTTTTTAGCTGAATACAAGACTGGACATTTCTAAAATGTGCGATGAACTTCCCCACTTTAAATAACGTTTACTTACACCACTGTATTTGTTACGACAGCACAGGTGATCCTTAAGCCCACATGCCTGTGAAAGTCCTTTTGAGTGTACCATAGCTGTATCCTTAATGCAAGCTCTATTTTTCCAAGACAAGTATACCCTAATAGCTTTTTAGAAATAATTGATGACAAGTGCTGTGCCTGTGACGCAGGAAGTATTCTCATGCAGCAAAGTGAAACCTGGTACACTATGATATAATAAATAAAAGTGACACTACGACTTGTGTGGAAGTGGTGTGTAAAAAATGCTACTAAGGCAGAAGTAGGCCAGCCTGACCGAATATGACGCATTTCTTGTTTTACCAAAAGCACCTACTGTATCTGTGCTCTTTGTACTGCACATAACAAAATGGTTTAATGTCAAATGGGAGAGTATTTTTCAGCGAGCCCATATCTTGGACTATCGCTGTTCAGCAGTAGTGGGCAGAGATTGTTACCAATAGAACCAGAGATTCTCCATATGCATTTTATTTTGCAATCAAAGTTTTCCATGTTCATTTGATTGCATGCTGAGCTGTAAGGAAGCGGGTAGAGACTAAAACACAAGGGTATTGGATGGCATCTTGAAATATTTTATTACCATATCCTAAGCCAAAATGCACAGAAACAAATGCTACTGCTTTATCCGTTATGATGACATGCTGCTTTGTAATAAGAAACCTTTATTACCTCTTCTACATTTGTATTAGTTACTACCCTTAGGCATACAATACCAGCAAATGAAAGGCACCAGTAATTCAATTGGCCAGCTGCTGAATGTTTCTTAAGTGGAGACAAATTTCCCTTGCCTGGACATGCATGCAGAACAAGTGCGTTTCAGTATAGCTTTATTCATGGGTTAGACAGATTAATCTGTACTTTCCTGGATACAGCTGGTGCGGCTACACATCAGGAAAATATATTTATTTCATGCAGCGTTTTCCACCTGATTCCCAAATGATTCTATTATGTCAGTAGACAATTTATTCATTTATGCTTGGATTGCATAATGCATGCTCCTATACAATAAGCCAAATGCATGAAAATGTTGTCTTTTACGGGGCCACCTTCACTTGCTTTACATGGGGCCTATTCCAGCAAAATTATATGTATAAAGTGTCATGCAAGGTTTTATAATTGTTAAAGAGGCAATGGGGTTGATTTACTAAAGCTGAAAAGGTGCAAAATCTGGTGCAGCTCTGCATAGAAACCAATCAGCTTCCAGGTTTTAGTGTCAAAGCTTAATTAAACAAGCTGAAGTTAGGAGCTGATTGGCTAACAGGCAAGTACTGGCCATCGGGACTACCGGGAGTTTCCCGGTGGGCCGATGGCTCAGTGGGCCAGTTTTAGTGCCAGACAGCCTGTCAAATTAATGGCTACATGACTCACGCAGCCATTAATTTGAGCACCGCTGTACTGCCGGACTCAGCATGGACACTGCACACATCTTCGGCCACCCCCGGCCCGCCCTCATCCTTTTCCGTCACCGCTCGACTTCCCCCGCCCCCCTCCTCTCCGACAGCTCTTCGGCTTTGTCTGGCAAAACTCAGCTATCTCCGGTGGCCTCCGCGGTAACCGTCGCTGTGAGTTTAAATGAGCTGGAGCCGCCTGAGTGATGTCCTGAGAGCAGCCGACAGGCAGAGAGGTCCCCAGAGCGGACAAGGGAGGCCGGAATATGCTACAGGAACCCATCCAGGTAACCGGCTGGCCTGGCACAGCTACATAATGCAGAGCCATTGAATATATAGCAAAGGATGTGGCGCTAACTAAAATAACATCAAAAATCCATTCGGTGCTAATAATGATTCAAACAATATGCTAAATCCAACGTAGCTAAAAGTTCATCAAAAGTGTCAATTATTATTGAAATGTGCAAAAAAATAAATGCATACAAATATTTTCAGCAAAAAAAATATATAAACCATGCTTATAATTAAAACCACTATATCCAAATTATGTCGATGGTATTAAAGTGCAAAATAATGTGCAAATCAGTCTCTTCGAATGTGCAGAGAAAAAAAATGTGCAAAATATGCAATCAAAGCAGTAACAGTAAAGTGTCCCAGTGCAAGAAAAAAAACTCTGGGTAGTGTGTGATCCCACTTGTGAAAGGTGGAAGGAAGTGGGATCACACTACCCAGAGAAGTGAAGCCCTCCAGCACCGTGCTGTCACTGCTGCCGGGGGCTTCCCCCTTCACCCGGTCTTCCTTCTGAGTTTGCGTGCTCCTGCTGTGTGGATAGTCGGGCCGTGATGACGTCACTCTTGCACAAGTGCACAGGATACTGTTTTTGTGCCTGTTTGCTAACTTAAAGTGGGCCGGTTTGGATGAAGTCCAGGGCCAAATTTTTGTCCCAGTCCAGCCCTGTTGCCTACCATGCACAGTTGCACTGAATTTTGCACTCTCCCGGTTTAGTTAAATCAACCCCACTGTCACCTTACTAATGCAGAGCAAAGTGACAATGTTTCTGCATAGGGTCTGCCGACTTCACTATGCTCACCCTACCAGCACTCCGTTTCTGTTCCTTCCTTCTCCACAGCCAGCAACAATACCATACAGTTTTGGATGAGCATGTGATCTCTTCCCCTGAGACAGTGCTTGGATCTAGCCGCCAATCATTTGGCCTAAGCACTGTCACATGACCTGAAGAGTGACATCCCCACTTTCCCTGGTCACCAACAACATTAATATCAGTGCTGATTGCAGAGGAAGAAACAGGCTTTGTAGAGACACTATTAAACCTCTTTCACACTGAGCTTCCCCGGTCGTCAGTGGTAAAGCGGTGCTATTTTTAGCTCCACTTTACCGTCGTTTCAACGGCGCTATTCAGCCGCTAGCGGGGCGGTTTTAACCCCCGCTAGTGGCCGAAAAGGGGTTAAATCCGCCTGCAAAACGCTGCTGCATTTGACAGCAGTATAGCAGCACTCCCCCATTGTTTTCAATGGGCAGGGGTGCTTTAGGAGCGGTGAGTTCACTGCTCCTAATGCGCTCCAAAGAAGCTGCTGGCAGGACTTTTTCTGATGCCCTGCCAGCGCACTGCTCCAGTGTGAAAGCCCTCGGGCTTCCACACTGGAGTGAATGGAGCTGCTGTTTCAGGGTGCTTTGCAGGCACTATTTTTAACTCTATATCGCCTGCAAAGTGCGCCTGCAATTTGTACGTGATGACATAAGACCGGACTAAAACAAGGAAGTTCAGTAGCCAATAGCTGCCCTAGCATCGGTTTTTGTCCGTCGGTCTAGCATACAGACGAGTGGACTTTTCGACCGAACTCGAGTCGGTCGAAAAGATTTGAAACATGTTTCATTTCTAGGTCCATCAAACTTTTGGGGAAAAAAGTCCGCTGGAGCACACACGCGATCGAATTGTCCAATGGACTCCGGTCCGCCGAACCAAGTATGCCATAAAGTCCGGTCGTGTGTATGCCCTGTGTGGGCAAGGTGATACCGTCTTTTTACGACTGATTATCCACTGCAGCTGTCAAAACTGTTTATCCTATATCAATGCAGCAGCTATTGCATGCACCAGAATTTGACTTGATATCAGTTTCTTGTAATACCCCTTTACAGAAGCTCTCACCCTGGGAGAGGAGAGAGCAAAACTAGGGGCCAATCAAATGTGCTACCGTGTACATGTGATGACAAGAAACATGCTGGCAGCAGGAGAGATCAAAGTGAGCAGAGGGATGAGCTTTTTGGGCTTCTGCAGTTCATTCATTGTCAGGCTAGGAGCTGGGATGTGATCAGGATACATTACTGAACTGCAGAAGAGAGAGGTTAGTCACCAGTCTGACTCTGTTGCCTGGCAGAGCTTTGTAAACCTCTGGAAAGCAACCATTTTGAAAGATAAAACAGTTCCAGTGTATGTATTCCAAACATATATTTAGCCATACTGTATGTCTGAGAACAAAATTAACCGACACAAGCTATAGATTATTTTTTAAAAACATTCAGCTCCATTCTGGAAGTGCTGAACATAGATCAAGCTAGCTGATTTCAATTGCCAGTGTCTGGGGACAGCCAGCACCCCATTGGAATCTATGTTTAACACTTCGAGATGTAATTGGATTTTAGATGCCAAGACCACATTTAGCAGTAAATAATTTGCCTACCTAAAAATATTTAACTTGCTTATATTTTTTATTATATACTGACAAATTTAAAAAAAAAAGCTAAAAAGAATTTGTTATAAAAATCTTTTTTTTTTTAGTACTGTAGTTGCATCTGACAATTACAGTGTTAAACAGATGTAAACCACCATCTTAAGGCTACAGTGGCATCTCCATGAAGAAGAGGCTTATTTTTGTTAATTAATTCTCATCTTCCATGTAATCACCATGATTGGCTGATTAGTCAGGAACCATGCTAATTGGTTCCCAAATAATTAATAAAACTCTTCAGCTGTCAATGACAGCTGCAGTCTGACAGCTTGCAGGCAGTAAGCTATCACATTAAGAATGTTTATGAAGTTCCTCTTGGCACAGGGACCCATGCCTGGGGATGCTAATCTACAGGTTGCCAATGCCTAGCAGCTAAGGAATTTATAAAAGCAACTAAAAGCTTGCTATGAG